>NC_086447.1:2892134-3492134 GCF_028390025.1 Pseudophryne corroboree | reverse complement strand
GGGAATGATGGCGGGGGCTGTGCTGGGTGTAAGAGGATGAGGAGGGAATGATGGCGGGGGCTGTGCTGCGTGTAAGAGGATGAGGAGGGAATGATGGCGGGGGCTGTGCTGCGTGTAAGAGGATGAGGAGGGAATGATGGCGGGGGATGTGCTGCGTGTAAGAGTATGAGGAGGGAATGATGGGGGGGGATGTGCTGCGTGTAAGAGTATGAGGAAAGAATGATGGCGGGGGCTGTGCTGTGTGTAAGAGGATGAGGAAGGAATGATGGCGGGGGCTGTGCTGGGTGTAAGAGGATGAGGAGGGAATGATGGCGGGGGCTGTGCCTGCGTGTAAGAGGATGAGGAGGGAATGATGGCGGGGGCTGGGTGTAAGAGGATGAGGAGGGAATGATGGCAGGGGCTGGGTGTAAGAGGATGAGGAGGGAATGATGGTAAGGGCTGTGCTGGGTGTAAGAGGATGAGGAGGGAATGATGGCGGGGACTGTGCTGGGTGTAAGAGGATGAGGAGGGAATGATGGCGGGGGCTGGGTGTAAGAGGATGAGGAGGGAATGATGGTGGGGGGCTGTGCTGGGTGTAAGAGGAGGAGTAGGGAATGATGGCGGGGGCTGTGCTGGGTGTAAGAGGATGAGGAGGGAATGATGGCGGGGACTGTGCTGGGTGTAAGAGGATGAGGAGGGAATGATGGCGGGGGCTGGGTGTAAGAGGATGAGGAGGGAATGATGGTGGGGGCTGTGCTGGGTGTAAGAGGAGGAGTAGGGAATGATGGCGGGGGCTGTGCTGGGTGTAAGAGGATGAGGAGGGATGATGTCGGGGGCTGTGCTGGGTCTAAGAGGATGAGGAGGGAATGATGGCGGGGGCTGGGTGTAAGAGGATGAGGAGGGAATGATGTCGGGGGCTGTGCTGGGTGTAAGAGGATGAGGAGGGAATGATGGCGGGGGCTGGGTGTAAGAGGAGGAGGAGGGAATGATGGCGGGGGCTGTGCTGCGTGTAAGAGGAGGAGGAGGGAATGATGGCGGGGGCTGTGTGTAAGAGGAGGAGGAGGGAATGATGGCGGGGGCTGTGCTGGGTGTAAGAGGATGAGGAGGGAATGATGGCGGGGACTGTGCTGGGTGTAAGAGGATGAGGAGGGAATGATGGCGGGGGCTGGGTGTAAGAGGATGAGGAGGGAATGATGGTGGGGGCTGTGCTGGGTGTAAGAGGAGGAGTAGGGAATGATGGCGGGGGCTGTGCTGGGTGTAAGAGGATGAGGAGGGAATGATGGCGGGGGCTGTGCTGGGTGTAAGAGGATGAGGAGGGAATCATGGCGGGGGCTATGCTGGGTGTAAGAGGAGGAGGAGGGAATGATGGCGGGGGCTGTGCTGGGTGTAAGAGGATGAGGAGGGAATGATGGCGGGGGCTGTGCTGGGTGTAAGAGGATGAGGAGGGAATGATGGCGGGGGCTGTGCTGGGTGTAAGGATGAGGAGGGAATGATGGCGGGGGCTGTGCTGGGTGTAAGAGGATGAGGAGGGAATGATGGCGGGGGCTATGCTGGGTGTAAGAGGAGGAGGAGGGAATGATGGCGGGGGCTATGCTGGGTGTAAGAGGAGGAGGAGGGAATGATGGCGGGGGCTGTGCTGGGTGTAAGAGGAGGAGGAGGGAATGATGGCGTGTGGGCTGTGTGTAAGAGGATGAGGAGGGAATGATGGCGGGGGCTGTGCTGGGTGTAAGAGGATGAGGAGGGAATGATGGCGGGGGCTGTGCTGCGTGTAAGAGGATGAGGAGGGAATGATGGCGGGGGCTGTGCTGGGTGTAAGAGGATGAGGAGGGAATGATGGCGGGGGCTATGCTGGGTGTAAGAGGAGGAGGAGGGAATGATGGCGGGGGCTGTGCTGGGTGTAAGAGGATGAGGAGGGAATGATGGCGGGGGCTGTGCTGCGTGTAAGAGGATGAGGAGGGAATGATGGCGGGGGCTGTGCTGCGTGTAAGAGGATGAGGAGGGAATGATGGCGGGGGCTGGGTGTAAGAGGATGAGGAGGGAATGATGGCGGGGGCTGTGCTGAGTGTAAGAGGATGAGGAGGGAATGATGGCGGGGACTGTGCTGGGTGTAAGAGGTTGAGGAGGGAATGATGGCGGGGTCTGTGCTGCGTGTAAGAGGATGAGGAGGGAATGATGGCGGGGACTGTGCTGGGTGTAAGAGGATGAGGAGGGAATGATGGCGGGGGCTGTGCTGGGTGTAAGAGGATGAGGAGGGAATCATGGCGGGGGCTATGCTGGGTGTAAGAGGAGGAGGAGGGAATGATGGCGGGGGCTGTGCTGGGTGTAAGAGGATGAGGAGGGAATGATGGCGGGGGCTGTGCTGGGTGTAAGAGGATGAGGAGGGAATGATGGCGGGGGCTGTGCTGGGTGTAAGGATGAGGAGGGAATGATGGCGGGGCTGTGCTGGGTGTAAGAGGATGAGGAGGGAATGATGGCGGGGGCTGGGTGTAAGAGGATGAGGAAGGAATGAAGGCGGGGGCTGTGCTGTGTTTAAGAGGATGAGGAGGGAATGATGGCGGGGGCTGTGCTGGGTGTAAGAGGATGAGGAGGGAATGATGGCGGGGGCTGGGTGTAAGAGGATGAGGAAGGAATGAAGGCGGGGGCTGTGCTGTGTTTAAGAGGATGAGGAGGGAATGATGGCGGGGGCTGTGCTGGGTGTAAGAGGATGAGGAGGGAATGATGGCGGGGGTTGTGCTGGGTGTAAGGATGAGGAGGGAATGATGGCGGGGCTGTGCTGGGTGTAAGAGGATGAGGAGGGAATGATGGCGGGGGCTGGGTGTAAGAGGATGAGGAAGGAATGAAGGCGGGGGCTGTGCTGTGTTTAAGAGGATGAGGAGGGAATGATGGCGGGGGCTGTGCTGGGTGTAAGAGGATGAGGAGGGAATGATGGCGGGGGCTGGGTGTAAGAGGATGAGGAAGGAATGAAGGCGGGGGCTGTGCTGTGTTTAGGAGGATGAGGAGGGAATGATGGCGGGGGCTGTGCTGGGTGTAAGAGGAGGAGGAGGGAATGATGGCGTGTGGGCTGTGTGTAAGAGGATGAGGAGGGAATGATGGCGGGGCTGTGCTGGGTGTAAGAGGATGAGGAGGGAATGATGGCGGGGGCTGGGTGTAAGAGGATGAGGAAGGAATGAAGGCGGGGGCTGTGCTGTGTTTAAGAGGATGAGGAGGGAATGATGGCGGGGCTGTGCTGGGTGTAAGAGGATGAGGAGGGAATGATGGCGGGGGCTGGGTGTAAGAGGATGAGGAAGGAATGAAGGCGGGGGCTGTGCTGTGTGTAAGAGGATGAGGAGGGAATGATGGCGGGGGCTGTGCTGGGTGTAAGAGGATGAGGAGGGAATGATGGTGGGGGTTGTGCTGGGTGTAAGGATGAGGAGGGAATGATGGCGGGGGCTGTGCTGGGTGTAAGGATGAGGAGGGAATGATGGCGGGGGCTGTGCTGGGTGTAAGGATGAGGAGGGAATGATGGCGGGGGCTGTGCTGGGTGTAAGAGGATGAGGAGGGAATGATGGCGGGGACTGTGCTGGGTGTAAGAGGATGAGGAGGGAATGATGGCGGGGGCTGTGCTGGGTGTAAGAGGATGAGGAGGGAATCATGGCGGGGGCTATGCTGGGTGTAAGAGGAGGAGGAGGGAATGATGGCGGGGGCTGTGCTGGGTGTAAGAGGATGAGGAGGGAATGATGGCGGGGGCTGTGCTGCGTGTAAGAGGATGAGGAGAGAATGATGGCGGGGGCTGTGCTGGGTGTAAGAGGATGAGGAGGGAATGATGGCGGGGGCTATGCTGGGTGTAAGAGGATGAGGAGGGAATGATGGCGGGGGCTGTGCTGGGTGTAAGAGGATGAGGAGGGAATGATGGCGGGGGCTGTGCTGGGTGTAAGGATGAGGAGGGAATGATGGCGGGGGCTGTGCTGGGTGTAAGAGGATGAGGAGGGAATGATGGCGGGGGGCTATGCTGGGTGTAAGAGGAGGAGGAGGGAATGATGGCGGGGGCTATGCTGAGTGTAAGAGGAGGAGGAGGAGGGAATGATGGCGGGGGCTGTGCTGGGTGTAAGAGGAGGAGGAGGGAATGATGGCGTGTGGGCTGTGTGTAAGAGGATGAGGAGGGAATGATGGCGGGGGCTGTGCTGGGTGTAAGAGGATGAGGAGGGAATGATGGCGGGGGCTGTGCTGCGTGTAAGAGGATGAGGAGGGAATGATGGCGGGGGCTGTGCTGGGTGTAAGAGGATGAGGAGGGAATGATGGCGGGGGCTATGCTGGGTGTAAGAGGAGGAGGAGGGAATGATGGCGGGGGCTGTGCTGGGTGTAAGAGGATGAGGAGGGAATGATGGCGGGGGCTGTGCTGCGTGTAAGAGGATGAGGAGGGAATGATGGCGGGGGCTGTGCTGCGTGTAAGAGGATGAGGAGGGAATGATGGCGGGGGCTGGGTGTAAGAGGATGAGGAGGGAATGATGGCGGGGGCTGTGCTGAGTTTAAGAGGATGAGGAGGGAATGATGGCGGGGACTGTGCTGGGTGTAAGAGGTTGAGGAGGGAATGATGGCGGGGTCTGTGCTGCGTGTAAGAGGATGAGGAGGGAATGATGGCGGGGACTGTGCTGGGTGTAAGAGGATGAGGAGGGAATGATGGCGGGGGCTGTGCTGGGTGTAAGAGGATGAGGAGGGAATCATGGCGGGGGCTATGCTGGGTGTAAGAGGAGGAGGAGGGAATGATGGCGGGGGCTGTGCTGGGTGTAAGAGGATGAGGAGGGAATGATGGCGGGGGCTGTGCTGGGTGTAAGAGGATGAGGAGGGAATGATGGCGGGGGCTGTGCTGGGTGTAAGGATGAGGAGGGAATGATGGCGGGGGCTGTGCTGGGTGTAAGAGGATGAGGAGGGAATGATGGCGGGGACTGTGCTGGGTGTAAGAGGATGAGGAGGGAATGATGGCGGGGGCTGTGCTGCGTGTAAGAGGATGAGGAGAGAATGATGGCGGGGGCTGTGCTGGGTGTAAGAGGATGAGGAGGGAATGATGGCGGGGGCTATGCTGGGTGTAAGAGGATGAGGAGGGAATGATGGCGGGGGCTGTGCTGGGTGTAAGAGGATGAGGAGGGAATGATGGCGGGGGCTGTGCTGGGTGTAAGGATGAGGAGGGAATGATGGCGGGGGCTGTGCTGGGTGTAAGAGGATGAGGAGGGAATGATGGCGGGGGCTATGCTGGGTGTAAGAGGAGGAGGAGGGAATGATGGCGGGGGCTATGCTGGGTGTAAGAGGAGGAGGAGGGAATGATGGCGGGGGCTGTGCTGGGTGTAAGAGGAGGAGGAGGGAATGATGGCGTGTGGGCTGTGTGTAAGAGGATGAGGAGGGAATGATGGCGGGGGCTGTGCTGGGTGTAAGAGGATGAGGAGGGAATGATGGCGGGGGCTGTGCTGCGTGTAAGAGGATGAGGAGGGAATGATGGCGGGGGCTGTGCTGGGTGTAAGAGGATGAGGAGGGAATGATGGCGGGGGCTATGCTGGGTGTAAGAGGAGGAGGAGGGAATGATGGCGGGGGCTGTGCTGGGTGTAAGAGGATGAGGAGGGAATGATGGCGGGGGCTGTGCTGCGTGTAAGAGGATGAGGAGGGAATGATGGCGGGGGCTGTGCTGCGTGTAAGAGGATGAGGAGGGAATGATGGCGGGGGCTGGGTGTAAGAGGATGAGGAGGGAATGATGGCGGGGGCTGTGCTGAGTTTAAGAGGATGAGGAGGGAATGATGGCGGGGACTGTGCTGGGTGTAAGAGGTTGAGGAGGGAATGATGGCGGGGTCTGTGCTGCGTGTAAGAGGATGAGGAGGGAATGATGGCGGGGACTGTGCTGGGTGTAAGAGGATGAGGAGGGAATGATGGCGGGGGCTGTGCTGGGTGTAAGAGGATGAGGAGGGAATCATGGCGGGGGCTATGCTGGGTGTAAGAGGAGGAGGAGGGAATGATGGCGGGGGCTGTGCTGGGTGTAAGAGGATGAGGAGGGAATGATGGCGGGGGCTGTGCTGGGTGTAAGAGGATGAGGAGGGAATGATGGCGGGGGCTGTGCTGGGTGTAAGGATGAGGAGGGAATGATGGCGGGGCTGTGCTGGGTGTAAGAGGATGAGGAGGGAATGATGGCGGGGGCTGGGTGTAAGAGGATGAGGAAGGAATGAAGGCGGGGGCTGTGCTGTGTTTAAGAGGATGAGGAGGGAATGATGGCGGGGGCTGTGCTGGGTGTAAGAGGATGAGGAGGGAATGATGGCGGGGGCTGGGTGTAAGAGGATGAGGAAGGAATGAAGGCGGGGGCTGTGCTGTGTTTAAGAGGATGAGGAGGGAATGATGGCGGGGGCTGTGCTGGGTGTAAGAGGATGAGGAGGGAATGATGGCGGGGGTTGTGCTGGGTGTAAGGATGAGGAGGGAATGATGGCGGGGCTGTGCTGGGTGTAAGAGGATGAGGAGGGAATGATGGCGGGGGCTGGGTGTAAGAGGATGAGGAAGGAATGAAGGCGGGGGCTGTGCTGTGTTTAAGAGGATGAGGAGGGAATGATGGCGGGGGCTGTGCTGGGTGTAAGAGGATGAGGAGGGAATGATGGCGGGGGCTGGGTGTAAGAGGATGAGGAAGGAATGAAGGCGGGGGCTGTGCTGTGTTTAGGAGGATGAGGAGGGAATGATGGCGGGGGCTGTGCTGGGTGTAAGAGGAGGAGGAGGGAATGATGGCGTGTGGGCTGTGTGTAAGAGGATGAGGAGGGAATGATGGCGGGGCTGTGCTGGGTGTAAGAGGATGAGGAGGGAATGATGGCGGGGGCTGGGTGTAAGAGGATGAGGAAGGAATGAAGGCGGGGGCTGTGCTGTGTTTAAGAGGATGAGGAGGGAATGATGGCGGGGCTGTGCTGGGTGTAAGAGGATGAGGAGGGAATGATGGCGGGGGCTGGGTGTAAGAGGATGAGGAAGGAATGAAGGCGGGGGCTGTGCTGTGTGTAAGAGGATGAGGAGGGAATGATGGCGGGGGCTGTGCTGGGTGTAAGAGGATGAGGAGGGAATGATGGTGGGGGTTGTGCTGGGTGTAAGGATGAGGAGGGAATGATGGCGGGGCTGTGCTGGGTGTAAGAGGATGAGGAGGGAATGATGGCGGGGGCTGTGCTGAGTGTAAGAGGATGAAAAGGGAATGATGGCGGGGACTGTGCTGGGTGTAAGAGGATGAGGAGGGAATGATGGCGGGGTCTGTGCTGCGTGTAAGAGGATGAGGAGGGAATGATGGCGGGGGCTGTGCTGGGTGTAAGAGGATGAGGAGGGAATGATGGCGGGGGCTGTGCTGGGTGTAAGAGGATGAGGAGGGAATGATGGCGGGGGCTGTGCTGGGTGTAAGGATGAGGAGGGAATGATGGCGGGGCTGTGCTGGGTGTAAGAGGATGAGGAGGGAATGATGGCGGGGGCTGGGTGTAAGAGGATGAGGAAGGAATGAAGGCGGGGGCTGGATGTAAGAGGATGAGGAGGGAATGATGGCGGGGGCTGTGCTGGGTGTAAGAGGATGAGGAGGGAATGATGGCGGGGGCTGTGCTGCGTGTAAGAGGAGGAGGAGGTAATGATGGCGGGTGCTGTGCTGGGTGTAAGAGGATGAGGAGGGAATGATGGCGGGGGCTGTGCTGCGTGTAAGAGGATGAGGAGGGAATGATGGCGGGGGCTGTGCTGCGTGTAAGAGGATGAGGAGGGAATGATGGCGGGGGCTGTGCTGGGTGTAAGAGGATGAGGAGGGAATGATGGCGGGGACTGTGCTGCGTGTAAGAGGATGAGGAGGGAATGATGGCGGGGGCTGTGCTGCGTTTAAGAGGATGAGGAGGGAATGATGGCGGGGGCTGTGCTGGGTGTAAGAGGATGAGGAGGGAATGATGGCGGGGGCTGTGCTGGGTGTAAGAGGAGGAGGAGGGAATGATGGCGGGGGCTGTGCTGGGTGTAAGAGGAGGAGGAGGGAATGATGGCG
Source organism: Pseudophryne corroboree (assembly GCF_028390025.1). Taxonomy (NCBI): domain Eukaryota; kingdom Metazoa; phylum Chordata; class Amphibia; order Anura; family Myobatrachidae; genus Pseudophryne; species Pseudophryne corroboree. The sequence continues at coordinate 3,484,165 of NC_086447.1, read as the reverse complement.
GGGGCTGTGTGTAAGAGGATGAGGAGGGAATGATGGCGGGGGCTGTGCTGGGTGTAAGAGGATGAGGAGGGAATGATGGCGGGGGCTGTGCTGCGTGTAAGAGGAGGAGGAGGGAATGATGGCGGGGGCTGTGCTGGGTGTAAGAGGATGAGGAGGGAATGATGGCGGGGGCTGTGCTGTGTGTAAGAGGAGGAGGAGGGAATGATGGCGGGGACTGTGCTGTGTGTAAGAGGATGAGAAGGGAATGATGGCGGGGGCTGGGTGTAAGAGGATGAGGAAGGAATGATGGCGGGGGCTGTGCTGCGTATAAGAGGAGGAGGAGGAGGGAATGATGGCGGGGGCTGTGCTGCGTGTAAGAGGAGGAGGAGGGAATGATGGCGGGGACTGTGCTGTGTGTAAGAGGATGAGGAGGGAATGATGGCGGGGGCTGCGCTGGGTGTAAGAGGATGAGGAGGGAATGATGGCGGGGGCTGTGCTGCGTGTAAGAGGAGGAGGAGGGAATGATGGCGGGGGCTGTGCTGGGTGTAAGAGGATGAGGAGGGAATGATGGCGGGGGCTGTGCTGGGTGTAAAAGGATGAGGAGGGAATGATGGCGGGGGCTGTGCTGGGTGTAAAAGGATGAGGAGGGAATGATGGCGGGGACTGTGCTGTGTTTAAGAGGATGAGGAGGGAATGATGGCGGGGACTGTGCTGTGTGTAAGAGGAGGAGGAGGGAATGATGGCGGGGACTGTGCTGGGTGTAAGAGGATGAGGAGGGAATGATGGCGGGGGCTGTGCTGTGTTTAAGAGGATGAGGAGGGAATGATGGCGGGGACTGTGCTGTGTGTAAGAGGAGGAGGAGGGAATGATGGCGGGGACTGTGCTGGGTGTAAGAGGATGAGGAGGGAATGATGGCGGGGGCTGTGCTGTGTTTAAGAGGATGAGGAGGGAATGATGGCGGGGACTGTGCTGTGTGTAAGAGGAGGAGGAGGGAATGATGGCGGCGGCTGTGCTGGGTGTAAGAGGAGGAGGAGGGAATGATGGCGGGGGTTGTGCTGGGGGTAAGAGGATGAGGAGGGAATGATGGCGGGGGCTGTGCTGGGTGTAAAAGGATGAGGAGGGAATGATGGCGGGGACTGTGCTGTGTTTAAGAGGATGAGGAGGGAATGATGGCGGGGGCTGTGCTGTGTTTAAGAGGAGCAGGAGGGAATGATGGCGGGGACTGTGCTGGGTGTAAGAGGATGAGGAGGGAATGATGGCGGGGGCTGGGTGTAAGAGGATGAGGAAGGAATGAAGGCGGGGGCTGTGCTGTGTTTAAGAGGATGAGGAGGGAATGATGGCGGGGACTGTGCTGGGTGTAAGAGGATGAGGAGGGAATGATGGCGGGGGCTGTGCTGTGTTTAAGAGGAGGAGGAGGGAATGATGGCGGGGACTGTGCTGGGTGTAAGAGGATGAGGAGGGAATGATGGCGGGGACTGTGCTGTGTGTAAGAGGAGGAGGAGGGAATGATGGCGGCGGCTGTGCTGGGTGTAAGAGGAGGAGGAGGGAATGATGGCGGGGGCTGTGCTGCGTGTAAGAGGAGGAGGAGGGAATGATGGCGGGGGTTGTGCTGGGTGTAAGAGGATGAGGAGGGAATGATGGCGGGGACTGTGCTGGGTGTAAGAGGAGGAGGAGGAGGGAATGATGGCGGGGACTGTGCTGGGTGTAAGAGGATGAGGAGGGAATGATGGCGGGGGCTGTGCTGGGTGTAAGAGGATGAGGAGGGAATGATGGCGGGGGCTGTGCTGCGTATAAGAGGAGGAGGAGGAGGTAATGATGGCGGGGGCTGTGCTGCGTGTAAGAGGAGGAGGAGGAGGAGGGAATGATGGCGGGGACTGTGCTGTAAGAGGATGAGGAGGGAATGATGGCGGGGGCTGCGCTGGGTGTAAGAGGATGAGGAGGGAATGATGGCGGGGGCTGTGCTGCGTGTAAGAGGAGGAGGAGGGAATGATGGCGGGGGTTGTGCTGGGTGTAAGAGGATGAGGAGGGAATGATGGCGGGGGCTGTGCTGCGTGTAAGAGGAGGAGGAGGGAATGATGGCGGGGACTGTGCTGCGTGTAAGAGGAGGAGAAGGGAATGATGGCGGGGACTGTGCTGCGTGTAAGAGGATGAGGAGGGAATGATGGCGGGGGCTGTGCTGGGTGTAAGAGGATGAGAAGGGAATGATGGCGGGGGCTGTGCTGGGTGTAAGAGGATGAGGAGGGAATGATGACAGGGGCTGTGCTGCGTATAAGAGGAGGAGGAGGAGGAGGGAATGATGGCGGGGGCTGTGCTGCGTGTAAGAGGAGGAGGAGGGAATGATGGCGGGGACTGTGCTGTGTGTAAGAGGATGAGGAGGGAATGATGGCGGGGGCTGCGCTGGGTGTAAGAGGATGAGGAGGGAATGATGGCGGGGGCTGTGCTGCGTGTAAGAGGAGGAGGAGGAGGGAATGATGGCGGGGGTTGTGCTGGGTGTAAGAGGATGAGGAGGGAATGATGGCGGGGGCTGTGCTGGGTGTAAAAGGATGAGGAGGGAATGATGGCGGGGACTGTGCTGGGTGTAAGAGGATGAGGAGGGAATGATGGCGGGGGCTGTGCTGTGTTTAAGAGGATGAGGAGGGAATGATGGCGGGGACTGTGCTGTGTGTAAGAGGAGGAGGGAATGATGGCGGCGGCTGTGCTGGGTGTAAGAGGAGGAGGAGGGAATGATGGCGGGGGCTGTGCTGCGTGTAAGAGGAGGAGGAGGAGGGAATGATGGCGGGGGTTGTGCTGGGTGTAAGAGGATGAGGAGGGAATGATGGCGGGGACTGTGCTGTGTGTAAGAGGAGGAGGAGGGAATGATGGCGGGGACTGTGCTGGGTGTAAGAGGAGGAGGAGGGAATGATGGCGGGGGCTGTGCTGGGTGTAAGAGGATGAGGAGGGAATGATGGCGGGGGCTGTGCTGGGTGTAAGAGGATGAGGAGGGAATGATGGCGGGGGCTGTGCTGGGTGTAAGAGGATGAGGAGGGAATGATGTCGGGGGCTGTGCTGGGTGTAAGAGGATGAGGAGGGAATGATGGCGGGGGCTGTGCTGGGTGTAAGAGGATGAGGAGGGAATGATGGCGGGGGTTGTGCTGGGTGTAAGGATGAGGAGGGAATGATGGCGGGGCTGTGCTGGGTGTAAGAGGATGAGGAGGGAATGATGGCGGGGGCTGGGTGTAAGAGGATGAGGAGGGAATGATGGCGGGGGCTGTGCTGGGTGTAAGAGGATGAGGAGGGAATGATGGCGGGGGCTGTGCTGGGTGTAAGAGGATGAGGAAGGAATGATGGCGGGGGTTGTGCTGGGTGTAAGGATGAGGAGGGAATGATGGCGGGGCTGTGCTGGGTGTAAGAGGATGAGGAGGGAATGATGGCGGGGGCTGGGTGTAAGAGGATGAGGAAGGAATGAAGGCGGGGGCTGTGCTGTGTTTAAGAGGATGAGGAGGGAATGATGGCGGGGGCTGTGCTGGGTGTAAGAGGAGGAGGAGGGAATTATGGCGTGTGGGCTGTGTGTAAGAGGATGAGGAGGGAATGATGGCGGGGGCTGTGCTGGGTGTAAGAGGATGAGGAGGGAATGATGGCGGGGGCTGTGCTGGGTGTAAGAGGATGAGGAGGGAATGATGGCGGGGGCTGTGCTGGGTGTAAGAGGATGAGGAGGGAATGATGGCGGGGGCTGTGCTGGGTGTAAGAGGAGGAGGAGGGAATGATGGCGGGGGCTGTGCTGGGTGTAAGAGGAGGAGGAGGGAATGATGGCGGGGGCTGTGTGTAAGAGGATGAGGAGGGAATGATGGCGGGGGCTGTGCTGGGTGTAAGAGGACGAGGAGGGAATGATGGCGGGGGCTGTGCTGTGTGTAAGAGGAGGAGGAGGGAATGATGGCGGGGACTGTGCTGTGTGTAAGAGGAGGAGGAGGGAATGATGGCGGCGGCTGTGCTGGGTGTAAGAGGAGGAGGAGGGAATGATGGCGGGGGCTGTGCTGCGTGTAAGAGGAGGAGGAGGGAATGATGGCGGGGGCTGTGCTGTGTTTAAGAGGATGAGGAGGGAATGATGGCGGGGGCTGTGCTGGGTGTAAGAGGATGAGGAGGGAATAATGGCGGGGGCTGTGCTGGGTGTAAGAGGAGGAGGAGGGAATGATGGCGGGGGCTGTGCTGGGTGTAAGAGGATGAGGAGGGAATGATGGCGGGGGCTGTGCTGGGTGTAAAAGGATGAGGAGGGAATGATGGCGGGGACTGTGCTGTGTTTAAGAGGATGAGGAGGGAATGATGGCGGGGACTGTGCTGTGTGTAAGAGGAGGAGGAGGGAATGATGGCGGGGACTGTGCTGGGTGTAAGAGGATGAGGAGGGAATGATGGCGGGGACTGTGCTGTGTGTAAGAGGAGGAGGAGGGAATGATGGCGGCGGCTGTGCTGGGTGTAAGAGGAGGAGGAGGGAATGATGGCGGGGGCTGTGCTGCGTGTAAGAGGAGGAGGAGGGAATGATGGCGGGGGCTGTGCTGTGTTTAAGAGGATGAGGAGGGAATGATGGCGGGGAATGTGCTGCGTGTAAGAGGAGGAGGAGGGAATGATGGCGGGGACTGTGCTGCGTGTAAGAGGAGGAGGAGGGAATGATGGCGGGGGCTGTGCTGCGTGTAAGAGGATGAGGAGGGAATGATGGCGGGGACTGGGTGTAAGAGGATGAGGAGGGAATGATGGCGGGGGCTGTGCTGGGTGTAAGAGGATGAGGAGGGAATGATGGCGGGGACTGTGCTGGGTGTAAGAGGAGGAGGAGGGAATGATGGCGGGGACTGTGCTGCGTGTAAGAGGAGGAGAAGGGAATGATGGCGGGGACTGTGCTGCGTGTAAGAGGATGAGGAGGGAATGATGGCGGGGGCTGTGCTGGGTGTAAGAGGATGAGGAGGGAATGATGGCGGGGGTTGTGCTGGGTGTAAGAGGATGAGGAGGGAATGATGGCGGGAGCTGTGCTGGGTGTAAAAGGATGAGGAGGGAATGATGGCGGGGACTGTGCTGTGTTTAAGAGGATGAGGAGGGAATGATGGCGGGGACTGTGCTGTGTGTAAGAGGAGGAGGAGGGAATGATGGCGGGGACTGTGCTGCGTGTAAGAGGATGAGGAGGGAATGATGGCGGGGACTGTGCTGGGTGTAAGAGGAGGAGGAGGGAATGATGGCGGGGGCTGTGTGTAAGAGGATGAGGAGGGAATGATGGCGGGGACTGTGCTGTGTGTAAGAGGAGGAGGAGGGAATGATGGCGGAGACTGTGCTGGGTGTAAGAGGATGAGGAGGGAATGATGGCGGGGGCTGTGCTGGGTGTAAGAGGATGAGGAGGGAATGATGGCGGGGGCTGTGCTGGGTGTAAGAGGATGAGGAGGGAATGATGGCGGGGGCTGTGCTGGGTGTAAGAGGATGAGGAGGGAATGATGGCGGGGGTTGTGCTGGGTGTAAGGATGAGGAGGGAATGATGGCGGGGCTGTGCTGGGTGTAAGAGGATGAGGAGGGAATGATGGCGGGGGCTGGGTGTAAGAGGATGAGGAAGGAATGAAGGCGGGGGCTGTGCTGCGTGTAAGAGGAGGAGGAGGTAATGATGGCGGGTGCTGTGCTGGGTGTAAGAGGATGAGGAGGGAATGATGGCGGGGGCAGTGCTGGGTGTAAGAGGATGAGGAGGGAATGATGGCGGGGGCAGTGCTGGGTGTAAGAGGATGAGGAGGGAATGATGGCGGGGGCTGTGCTGTGTGTAAGAGGATGAGGAGGGAATGATGGCGGGGGGCTGTGCTGGGTGTAAGAGGATGAGGAGGGAATGATGGCGGGGCTGTGCTGGGTGTAAGAGGATGAGGAGGGAATGATGGCGGGGGCTGTGCTGGGTGTAAGAGGATGAGGAGGGAATGATGGCGGGGGCTGTGTGTAAGAGGATGAGGAGGGAATGATGGCGGGGACTGTGCTGGGTGTAAGAGGATGAGGAGGGAATGATGGCGGGGGCTGTGCTGGGTGTAAGAGGATGAGGAGGGAATGATGGCGGGGGCTGTGCTGGGTGTAAGAGGAGGAGGAGGGAATGATGGCGGGGGCTGTGCTGGGTGTAAGAGGAGGAGGAGGGAATGATGGCGGGGGCTGTGTGTAAGAGGATGAGGAGGGAATGATGGCGGGGGCTGTGCTGGGTGTAAGAGGATGAGGAGGGAATGATGGCGGGGGCTGTGCTGTGTTTAAGAGGATGAGGAGGGAATGATGGCGGGGACTGTGCTGCGTGTAAGAGGAGGAGGAGGGAATGATGGCGGGGACTGTGCTGCGTGTAAGAGGAGGAGGAGGGAATGATGGCGGGGGCTGTGCTGCGTGTAAGAGGATGAGGAGGGAATGATGGCGGGGACTGGGTGTAAGAGGATGAGGAGGGAATGATGGCGGGGGCTGTGCTGGGTGTAAGAGGATGAGGAGGGAATGATGGCGGGGACTGTGCTGGGTGTAAGAGGAGGAGGAGGGAATGATGGCGGGGACTGTGCTGCGTGTAAGAGGAGGAGAAGGGAATGATGGCGGGGACTGTGCTGCGTGTAAGAGGATGAGGAGGGAATGATGGCGGGGGCTGTGCTGTGTTTAAGAGGATGAGGAGGGAATGATGGCGGGGACTGTGCTGCGTGTAAGAGGAGGAGGAGGGAATGATGGCGGGGACTGTGCTGCGTGTAAGAGGAGGAGGAGGGAATGATGGCGGGGGCTGTGCTGCGTGTAAGAGGATGAGGAGGGAATGATGGCGGGGACTGGGTGTAAGAGGATGAGGAGGGAATGATGGCGGGGGCTGTGCTGGGTGTAAGAGGATGAGGAGGGAATGATGGCGGGGACTGTGCTGGGTGTAAGAGGAGGAGGAGGGAATGATGGCGGGGACTGTGCTGCGTGTAAGAGGAGGAGAAGGGAATGATGGCGGGGACTGTGCTGCGTGTAAGAGGATGAGGAGGGAATGATGGCGGGGGCTGTGCTGGGTGTAAGAGGATGAGGAGGGAATGATGGCGGGGGCTGTGCTGCGTGTAAGAGGAGGAGGAGGAGGGAATGATGGCGGGGGCTGTGCTGCGTGTAAGAGGAGGAGGAGGGAATGATGGCGGCGGCTGTGCTGCGTGTAAGAGGAGGAGGAGGGAATGATGGCGGGGACTGTGCTGCGTGTAAGAGGACCCCCAATCTGTGCCATACAGTATAGACACATTTTAGTAATTTGCAGATCACTTCCAGAAAACACAGATTTGCCATAAAGGATCATTTAATTAATAGTAAGGATCTCTACAGGCAGGATTAGTTGGACGCCCTGATATACCGATATGATCACTTTTTGCTCACAATCAGCAATCCCTGTACCCCACACAGTGCAGATTATTTAGCCCAATCATCTGGGAAATGCGGCGGACCGGACGGGCAGAGGGATGGAGGAGAACGGGGCAGAGGGATGGAGGAGAACGGGGCAGAGGGATGGAGGAGAACGGGGCAGAGGGATGGAGGAGAACGGGTCAGCCGGAGGAGATTACCTGCTTGAAGCAATGTAACATCGCGATGCAGCGAGAGTTGGAGCCACTGATGATTCCCTGAGAGTACTGCAAGCCGAGTCTCACCACCGCCGGGTGTATGACAGAGGACGGGATGCTGGGGGAGAGTACAGACATAATCATATATGTATAGGTGTACAGTGTATATGTGACCATAGCGCTATACAGCGTGATGTACAGACATAATCATATATGTATAGGTGTACGGTGTGTATGTGACCATAGCGCTATGCAGCGTGATGTACAGACATAATCATATATGTATAGGTGTACGGTGTGTATGTGACCATAGCGCTATGCAGCGTGATGTACAGACAATCATATATGTATAGGTGTACGGTGTGTATGTGACCATAGCGCTATGCAGCGTGATGTACAGACATAATCATATATGTATAGGTGTACGGTGTGTATGTGACCATAGCGCTATGCAGCGTGATGTACAGACAATCATATATGTATAGGTGTACGGTGTGTATGTGACCATAGCGCTATGCAGCGTGATGTACAGACATAATCATATATGTATAGGTGTACAGTGTATATGTGACCATAGCGCTATACAGCGTGATGTGACACCGCCGTGTGTATGACAGAGGACGGGATGCTGGGGGAGAGTACAGACATAATCATATATGTATAGGTGTACGGTGTGTATGTGACCATAGCGCTATGCAGCGTGATGTACAGACATAATCATATATGTATAGGTGTACGGTGTGTATGTGACCATAGCGCTATGCAGCGTGATGTACAGACATAATCATATATGTATAGGTGTACGGTGTGTATGTGACCATAGCGCTATGCAGCGTGATGTACAGACAATCATATATGTATAGGTGTACGGTGTGTATGTGACCATAGCGCTATGCAGCGTGATGTACAGACATAATCATATATGTATAGGTGTACAGTGTATATGTGACCATAGCGCTATACAGCGTGATGTACAGACATAATCATATATGTATAGGTGTACTGTGTATATGTGACCATAGCGCTATGCAGCGTGATGTACAGATATAATCATATATGTATAGGTGCACGGTGTATATGTGACCATAGCACTATACAGCGTGATGTACAGACATAATCATATATGTATAGGTGTACGGTGTATATGTGACCATAGCACTATGCAGCGTGATGTACAGATATAATCATATATGTATAGGTGTACGGTGTATATGTGACCATAGCGCTATGCAGCGTGATGTACAGATATAATCATATATGTATAGGTGTACTGTGTATATCTGACCATAGCACTATGCAGCGTGATGTACAGATATAATCATATATGTATAGGTGTACGGTGTATATGTGACCATAGCACTATGCAGCGTGATGTACAGATATAATCATATATGTATAGGTGTACGGTGTATATGTGACCATAGCGCTATGCAGCGTGATGTACAGACATAATCATATATGTATAGGTGTACGGTGTATATGTGACCATAGCACTATGCAGCGTGATGTACAGACATAATCATATATGTATAGGTGTACGGTGTATATGTGACCATAGCACTATGCAGCGTGATGTACAGACATAATCATATATGTATAGGTGTACTGTGTATATGTGACCATAGCGCTATGCAGCGTGATGTACAGACATAATCATATATGTATAGGTGTACGGTGTATATGTGACCATAGCACTATGCAGCGTGATGTACAGATATAATCATATATGTATAGGTGTACTGTGTATATGTGACCATAGCGCTATGCAGCGTGATGTACAGACATAATCATATATGTATAGGTGTACCATGTATATGTGACCATAGCGCTATACAGCGTGATGTGACACCGCCGGGTGTATGACAGAGGACGGGATGCTGGGGGAGAGTACAGACATAATCATATATGTATAGGTGTACGGTGTATATGTGACCATAGCGCTATGCAGCGTGATGTACAGACATAATCATATACGTATATGTGTACGGTGTATATGTGACCATAGCACTATGCAGCAAGATGTACAGATATAATCATATATGTATAGGTGTACGGTGTATATGTGACCATAGCGCTATGCAGCGTGATGTACAGACATAATCATATATGTGTAGGTGTACCGTGTATATGTGACCACAGCGCTATGCAGCGTGATGTACAGACATAATAATATATGTATAGGTGTACTGTGTATATGTGACCATAGCGCTATGCAGCGTGATGTACAGACAATCATATATGTATAGGTGTACTGTGTATATGTGACCACAGCGCTATGCAGCGTGATGTACAGACATAATCATATATGTATAGGTGTACGGTGTATATGTGACCATAGCGCTATGCAGCGTGATGTACAGACATAATAATATATGTATAGGTGTACTGTGTATATGTGACCATAGCGCTATGCAGCGTGATGTACAGACAATCATATATGTATAGGTGTACTGTGTATATGTGACCACAGCGCTATGCAGCGTGATGTACAGACATAATCATATATGTATAGGTGTACGGTGTATATGTGACCATAGCGCTATGCAGCGTGATGTACAGACATAATCATATATGTATAGGTGTACAGTGTATATGTGACCATAGCGCTATGCAGCGTGATGTGACACCGCCGGGTGTATGACAGAGGACGGGATGCTGGAGGAGAGTACAGACATATGTATAGGTGTACGGTGTATATGTGACCATAGCGCTATGCAGCGTGATGTACAGATATAATCATATATGTATAGGTGTACAGTGTATATGTGACCATAGCGCTATGCAGCGTGATGTACAGACATAATCATATATGTATAGGTGTACTGTGTATATGTGACCATAGCGCTATGCAGCGTGATGTACAGACATAATCATATATGTATAGGTGTACAGTGTATATGTGACCATAGCGCTATGCAGCGTGATGTACAGACATAATCATATATGTATAGGTGTACTGTGTATATGTGACCATAGCGCTATGCAGCGTGATGTACAGATATAATCATATATGTATAGGTGTACAGTGTATATGTGACCACAGCGCTATGCAGCGTGATGTACAGACATAATCATATATGTATAGGTGTACTGTGTATATGTGACCATAGCGCTATGCAGCGTGATGTACAGATATAATCATATATGTATAGGTGTACTGTGTATATGTGACCATAGTGCTATACAGCGTGATGTACAGACATAATCATATATGTATAGGTGTACAGTGTATATGTGACCATAGCGCTATGCAGCGTGATGTGACACCGCCGGGTGTATGACAGAGGACGGGATGCTGGAGGAGAGTACAGACATATGTATAGGTGTACTGTGTATATGTGTGTCGGTCAGTGCCGGTTTCTCACCTCATCTGCTGAGTGAGGGGGATCTTGCGGCTGTACTGGTGCAGATGGGAGAAGAGACTGACTTTGGCGCCGTAATCCAGCCGGTAAGGAACCTGTAAGAGACAGTACATGGTGAGGAGAGAATCTGGATTATATAACTGTGCCGGGATCAGGAATGAGAAACATCAGTGGATAAACATTGCTGAGGGATTAAATATTACAGAAAACCGCCGAATACACGTCTCTCATTACAGGGTCGCTGTGCCGCCGTTACTATGATGCACAGTGCGTTCCGACTTTTGCTGGAATATGATGCAGTAAGTATGATTTGTGCAGCGGAACGCAGCTCAGTGCGGAACGCTGAGAGACAACTATTTCCAGGTGCTCACCTGACGGGGAATGTACAGGTAGCGCGGGCGAGCGAGCAGATAGTCACCTGGTCAGAAGAACGTAGCATGCTAGGAAATAATGTTCATATGTATACACGCCCTATCATCAGCGCCTCTCACATCTACACCCCCACATTCCCGATGTGCATCTCTAGGTCCATCCGTATCACTGGGAACTGGCTACTCAGAATAGTCCCAGGAAGGTCACGACAGAGGACAAGGCTAGCAACCAACTATTGTCAGTACGTAATCCAGCCAATATACTTCCTAGATGGTCAGCTGAAGATGTGGATGGTCCGTGCCATGGAAGAGATCTTCAGGAAGGTGTCACCCAGATAGGGACTATCCGGATACTCTGTCATAGCAGCAGCGAGGCCGGAGGGCCAGTAGTAACATGGCGAAAACACATGGACCCAAACGTCAGACCACGCGGCAACTAAAGAAAGTGGAACTGCGTCTTGTGGAAACAGAACATGAGACTGAGGTCCATTGCGGGTGTCAATGGAAGAGATGGGGGATGTATGGTCTATTCCCCAATGACCACAATCAGGCAAGGAACACGTCCCATACTCACCAGTAACATACAGAGAGAGAGAGGAGACACCATAAGCCTCACACACTTGTGACTGAGCGGTAGTGATACACCATCACACCCCATACTCACCAGTAACATACAGAGAGAGAGGAGACACCATAATCCTCACACACTAGTGACTGAGCGGCAGTGATACACCATCACACCTCATACTCACCAGTAACATACAGAGAGAGGGGACACCATAATCCTCACACACTAGTGACTGAGCGGCAGTGATACACCATCACACCCCATACTCACCAGTAACATACAGAGAGAGAGGACACCATAATCCTCACACACTAGTGACTGAGCGGCAGTGATACACCATCACACCCCATACTCACCAGTAACATACAGAGAGAGGGGACACCATAATCCTCACACACTAGTGACTGAGCGGCAATGATACACCATCACACCCCATACTCACCAGTAACATACAGAGAGAGGGGACACCATAATCCTCACACACTAGTGACTGAGCGGCAGTGATACACCATCACACCCCATACTCACCAGTAACATACAGAGAGAGAGGACACCATAATCCTCACACACTAGTGACTGAGCGGCAGTGATACACCATCACACCCCATACTCACCAGTAACATACAGAGAGAGGGGACACCATAAGCCTCACACACTAGTGACTGAGCGGCAGTGATACACCATCACACCCCATACTCACCAGTAACATACAGAGAGAGAGGACACCATAATCCTCACACACTAGTGACTGAGCGGCAGTGATACACCATCACACCCCATACTCACCAGTAACATACAGAGAGAGAGGACACCATAATCCTCACACACTAGTGACTGAGCGGCAGTGATACACCATCTCACCCCATACTCACCAGTAACATACAGAGAGAGGACACCATAATCCTCACACACTAGTGACTGAGCGGTAGTGATACACCATCTCACCCCATACTCACCAGTAACATACAGAGAGAGGAGACACCATAATCCTCACACACTAGTGACTGAGCGGCAGTGATACACCATCACACCCCATACTCACCAGTAACATACAGAGAGAGGAGACACCATAATCCTCACACACTAGTGACTGAGCGGCAGTGATACACCATCACACCCCATACTCACCAGTAACATACAGAGAGAGGACACCATAATCCTCACACACTAGTGACTGAGCGGCAGTGATACACCATCACACCCCATACTCACCAGTAACATACAGAGAGAGGGGACACCATAATCCTCACACACTAGTGACTGAGCGGTAGTGATACACCATCACACCCCATACTCACCAGTAACATACAGAGAGAGAGGACACCATAATCCTCACACACTAGTGACTGAGCGGCAGTGATACACCATCACACCCCATACTCACCAGTAACATACAGAGAGAGGGGACACCATAAGCCTCACACACTAGTGACTGAGCGGCAGTGATACACCATCACACCCCATACTCACCAGTAACATACAGAGAGAGGACACCATAAGCCTCACACACTAGTGACTGAGCGGCAGTGATACACCATCACACCCCATACTCACCAGTAACATACAGAGAGAGGGGACACCATAATCCTCACACACTAGTGACTGAGCGGAGTGATACACCATCACACCCCATACTCACCAGTAACATACAGAGAGAGGGGTCACCATAATCCTCACACACTAGTGACTGAGCGGTAGTGATACACCACTCACACCCCATACTCACCAGTAACATACAGAGAGAGGGGACACCATAATCCTCACACACTAGTGACTGAGCGGTAGTGATACACCATCACACCCCATACTCACCAGTAACATACAGAGAGAGAGAGGACACCATAATCCTCACACACTAGTGACTGAGCGGCAGTGATACACCATCACACCCCATACTCACCAGTAACATACAGAGAGAGGAGACACCATAATCCTCACACACTAGTGACTGAGCGGCAGTGATACACCATCACACCCCATACTCACCAGTAACATACAGAGAGAGGGGACACCATAATCCTCACACACTAGTGACTGAGCGGCAGTGATACACCATCACACCCCATACTCACCAGTAACATACAGAGAGAGGGGACACCATAATCCTCACACACTAGTGACTGAGCGGCAGTGATACACCATCACACCCCATACTCACCAGTAACATACAGAGAGAGGAGACACCATAAGCCTCACACACTAGTGACTGAGCGGCAGTGATACACCATCACACCCCATACTCACCAGTAACATACAGAGAGAGAGGACACCATAATCCTCACACACTAGTGACTGAGCGGTAGTGATACACCATCACACCCCATACTCACCAGTAACATACAGAGAGAGAGGACACCATAATCCTCACACACTAGTGACTGAGCGGCAGTGATACACCATCACACCCCATACTCACCAGTAACATACAGAGAGAGAGAGACACCATAAGCCTCAAACACTTGTGACTGAGCGGCAGTGATACACCATCACACCCCATACTCACCAGTAACATACAGAGAGAGAGACACCATAATCCTCACACACTAGTGACTGAGCGGCAGTGATACACCATCACACCCCATACTTACCAGTAACATACAGAGAGAGAGGACACCATAATCCTCACACACTAGTGACTGAGCGGCAGTGATACACCATCACACCTCATACTCACCAGTAACATACAGAGAGAGGACACCATAATCCTCACACACTAGTGACTGAGCGGCAGTGATACACCATCACACCCCATACTCACCAGTAACATACAGACAGAGAGGACACCATAATCCTCACACACTAGTGACTGAGCGGCAATGATACACCATCACACCCCATACTCACCAGTAACATACAGACAGAGAGGACACCATAATCCTCACACACTAGTGACTGAGCGGCAATGATACACCATCACACCCCATACTCACCAGTAACATACAGAGAGAGAGGAACCATAAGCCTCACACACTAGTGACTGAGCGGCAGTGATACACCATCACACCCCATACTCACCAGTAACATACAGAGAGAGGACACCATAAGCCTCACACACTAGTGACTGAGCGGCAGTGATACACCATCACACCCCATACTCACCAGTAACATACAGAGAGAGAGGACACCATAATCCTCACACACTAGTGACTGAGCGGCAGTGATACACCATCACACCCCATACTCACCAGTAACACAGAGAGAGGGGACACCATAAGACTCACACACTAGTGACTGAGCGGCAGTGATACACCATCACACCCCATACTCACCAGTAACATACAGAGAGAGAGGACACCATAATCCTCACACACTAGTGACTGAGCGGTAGTGATACACCATCACACCCCATACTCACCAGTAACATACAGAGAGAGAGGACACCATAATCCTCACACACTAGTGACTGAGCGGTAGTGATACATCATCACACCCCATACTCACCAGTAACATACAGAGAGAGGGGACACCATAAGCCTCACACACTAGTGACTGAGCGGCAGTGATACACCATCACACCCCAGACTCACCAGTTTCATACAGAGAGAGAGGAACCATAATCCTCACACACTAGTGACTGAGCGGTAGTGATACACCATCACACCCCTTACTCACCAGTAACATACAGAGAGAGGACACCATAAGCCTCACACACTAGTGACTGAGCGGCAGTGATACACCATCACACCCCATACTCACCAGTAACATACAGAGAGAGGACACCATAATCCTCACACACTAGTGACTGAGCGGAAGTGATACACCATCACACCCCATACTCACCAGTAACATACAGAGAGAGAGAGAGAGGACACCATAATCCTCACACACTAGTGACTGAGCGGCAGTGATACACCATCACACCTCATACTCACCAGTAACATACAGAGAGAGTACACCATAATCCTCACACACTAGTGACTGAGCGGCAGTGATACACCATCACACCCCATACTCACCAGTAACATACAGAGAGAGGAGACACCATAAGCCTCACACACTAGTGACTGAGCGGCAGTGATACACCATCACACCCCATACTCACCAGTAACATACACAGAGAGGAGACACCATAATCCTCACACACTAGTGACTGAGCGGCAGTGATACACCATCACACCCCATACTCACCAGTAACATACAGAGAGAGGGGACACCATAAGCCTCACACACTAGTGACTGAGCGGCAGTGATACACCATCACACCCCATACTCACCAGTAACATACAGAGAGAGAGGACACCATAATCCTCACACACTAGTGACTGAGCGGCAATGATACACCATCACACCCCATACTCACCAGTAACATACAGAGAGAGAGGAACCATAAGCCTCACACACTAGTGACTGAGCGGCAGTGATACACCATCACACCCCATACTCATTAGTAACATACAGAGAGAGGACACCATAAGCCTCACACACTAGTGACTGAGCGGTAGTGATACACCATCACACCCCATACTCACCAGTAACATACAGAGAGAGAGAGAGGACACCATAAGCCTCACACACTAGTGACTGAGCGGTAGTGATACACCATCACACCCCATACTCACCAGTAACATACAGAGAGAAAGAGGACACCATAATCCTCACACACTAGTGACTGAGCGGAAGTGATACACCATCACACCCCATACTCACCAGTAACATACAGAGAGAGAGGACACCATAATCCTCACACACTAGTGACTGAGCGGCAGTGATACACCATCACACCCCATACTCACCAGTAACATACAGAGAGAGAGGACACCATAATCCTCACACACTAGTGACTGAGCGGTAGTGATACATCATCACACCCCATACTCACCAGTAACATACAGAGAGAGGGGACACCATAAGCCTCACACACTAGTGACTGAGCGGCAGTGATACACCATCACACCCCAGACTCACCAGTTTCATACAGAGAGAGAGGAACCATAATCCTCACACACTAGTGACTGAGCGGTAGTGATACACCATCACACCCCATACTCACCAGTAACATACAGAGAGAGGGGACACCATAAGCCTCATACACTAGTGACTGAGCGGCAGTGATACACCATCACACCCCATACTCACCAGTAACATACAGAGAGAGAGGGGACACCATAAGCCTCACACACTAGTGACTGAGCGGTAGTGATACACCACTCACACCCCATACTCACCAGTAACATACAGAGAGAGAGGACACCATAATCCTCACACACTAGTGACTGAGCGGTAGTGATACACCATCACACCCCATACTCACCAGTAACATACAGAGAGAGGGGACACCATAAGCCTCACACACTAGTGACTGAGCGGCAGTGATACACCATCACACCCCATACTCACCAGTAACATACAGAGAGAGAGAGGACACCATAAACCTCACACACTAGTGACTGAGCGGTAGTGATACACCACTCACACCCCATACTCACCAGTAACATACAGAGAGAGAGAGGACACCATAATCCTCACACACTAGTGACTGAGCGGCAGTGATACATCATCACACCCCATACTCACCAGTAACATACAGAGAGAGAGGGGACACCATAATTCTCACACACTAGTGACTGAGCGGCAGTGATACACCATCACACTCCATACTCACCAGTAACATACAGAGAGAGGAGACACCATAATCCTCACACACTAGTGACTGAGCGGCAGTGATACACCATCACAACCCATACTCACCAGTAACATACAGAGAGAGGGGACACCATAATCCTCACACACTAGTGACTGAGCGGCAGTGATACACCATCACACCCCCTACTCACCAGTAACATACAGAGAGAGAGGACACCATAATCCTCACACACTAGTGACTGAGCGGTAGTGATACACCATCACACCCCCTACTCACCAGTAACATACAGAGAGAGGGGACACCATAATCCTCACACACTAGTGACTGAGCGGCAGTGATACACCATCACACTGCATACTCACCAGTAACATACAGAGAGAGGAGACACCATAATCCTCACACACTAGTGACTGAGCGGTAGTGATACACCATCACACCCCATACTCACCAGTAACATACAGAGAGGGGACACCATAATCCTCACACACTAGTGACTGAGCGGCAGTGATACACCATCACACCCCATACTCACCAGTAACATACAGAGAGAGGAGACACCATAATCCTCACACACTAGTGACTGAGCGGCAGTGATACACCATCACACCCCATACTCACCAGTAACATACAGAGAGAGAGAGGACACCATAAGCCTCACACACTAGTGACTGAGCGGCAGTGATACACCATCACACCCCATACTCACCAGTAACATACAGAGAGAGGGGACACCATAATCCTCACACACTAGTGACTGAGCGGTAGTGATACACCATCACACTCCATACTCACCAGTAACATACAGAGAGAGGAGACACCATAATCCTCACACACTAGTGACTGAGCGGCAGTGATACACCATCACACTCCATACTCACCAGTAACATACAGAGAGAGGGGACACCATAAGCCTCACACACTAGTGACTGAGCGGCAGTGATACACCATCACACCCCATACTCACCAGTAACATACAGAGAGAGGAGACACCATAATCCTCACACACTAGTGACTGAGCGGCAGTGATACACCATCTCACCCCATACTCACCAGTAACATACAGAGAGAGAGACACCATAATCCTCACACACTAGTGACTGAGCGGCAGTGATACACCATCTCACCCCATACTCACCAGTAACATACAGAGAGAGAGACACCATAATCCTCACACACTAGTGACTGAGCGGCAGTGATACACCATCACACCCCATACTCACCAGTAACATACAGAGAGAGAGACACCATAATCCTCACACACTAGTGACTGAGCGGCAGTGATACACCATCACACCCCATACTCACCAGTAACATACAGAGAGAGAGACACCATAATCCTCACACACTAGTGACTGAGCGGTAGTGATACACCATCACACCCCATACTCACCAGTAACATACAGAGAGAGGGGACCATAATCCTCACACACTAGTGACTGAGCGGAAGTGATACACCATCACACTCCATACTCACCAGTAACATACAGAGAGAGAGGACACCATAATCCTCACACACTAGTGACTGAGCGGCAGTGATACACCATCACACCCCATACTCACCAGTAACATACAGAGAGAGAGGACACCATAATCCTCACACACTAGTGACTGAGCGGCAGTGATACACCATCACACCCCATACTCACCAGTAACATACAGAGAGGGGACACCATAATCCTCACACACTAGTGACTGAGCGGCAGTGATACACCATC
The DNA here is from genome assembly GCF_028390025.1 of Pseudophryne corroboree. Taxonomy (NCBI): domain Eukaryota; kingdom Metazoa; phylum Chordata; class Amphibia; order Anura; family Myobatrachidae; genus Pseudophryne; species Pseudophryne corroboree. Next base: position 3,465,069 of record NC_086447.1, on the reverse strand, counting down.
ACACCCCATACTCACCAGTAACATACAGAGAGAGAGGACACCATAATCCTCACACACTAGTGACTGAGCGGTAGTGATACACCATCACACCCCATACTCACTAGTAACATACAGAGAGAGGGGACACCATAAGCCTCACACACTAGTGACTGAGCGGTAGTGATACACCATCACACCCCATACTCACCAGTAACATACAGAGAGAGGACACCATAATCCTCACACACTAGTGACTGAGCGGTAGTGATACACCATCACACCCCATACTCACCAGTAACATACAGAGAGAGGGGACACCATAAGCCTCACACACTAGTGACTGAGCGGCAGTGATACACCATCACACCCCATACTCACCAGTAACATACAGAGAGAGAGGGGACACCATAAGCCTCACACACTAGTGACTGAGCGGCAGTGATACACCATCACACCCCATACTCACCAGTAACATACAGAGAGTGGACACCATAAGCCTCACACACTAGTGACTGAGCAGCAGTGATACACCATCACACCTCATACTCACCAGTAACATACAGAGAGAGAGGAGACACCATAAGCCTCACACACTAGTGACTGAGCGGTAGTGATACACCACTCACACCCCATACTCACCAGTAACATACAGAGAGAGAGGAGACACCATAAGCCTCACACACTAGTGACTGAGCGGTAGTGATACACCATCACACTCCATACTCACCAGTAACATACAGAGAGAGGAGACACCATAATCCTCACACACTAGTGACTGAGCGGCAGTGATACACCATCACACTCCATACTCACCAGTAACATACAGAGAGAGGGGACACCATAAGCCTCACACACTAGTGACTGAGCGGCAGTGATACACCATCACACTCCATACTCACCAGTAACATACAGAGAGAGGAGACACCATAATCCTCACACACTAGTGACTGAGCGGCAGTGATACACCATCACACCCCATACTCACCAGTATCATACAGAGAGGGGACACCATAATCCTCACACACTAGTGACTGAGCGGTAGTGATACACCATCACACTCCATACTCACCAGTAACATACAGAGAGAGGAGACACCATAATCCTCACACACTAGTGACTGAGCGGCAGTGATACACCATTACACCCCATACTCACCAGTAACATACAGAGAGAGGGGACACCATAATCCTCACACACTAGTGACTGAGCGGTAGTGATACACCATCACACTCCATACTCACCAGTAACATACAGAGAGAGGGGACACCATAAGCCTCACACACTAGTGACTGAGCGGTAGTGATACACCATCACACCCCATACTCACCAGTAACATACAGAGAGAGAGGACACCATAAGCCTCACACACTAGTGACTGAGCGGCAGTGATACACCATTACACCCCATACTCACCAGTAACATACAGAGAGAGAGGAGACACCATAATCCTCACACACTAGTGACTGAGCGGCAGTGATACACCATCACACTCCATACTCACCAGTAACATACAGAGAGAGGGGACACCATAAGCCTCACACACTAGTGACTGAGCGGCAGTGATACACCATCACACCCCATACTCACCAGTAACATACAGAGAGAGAGGACACCATAAGCCTCACACACTAGTGACTGAGCGGCAGTGATACTGGTGAGTATGAGGTGTGATGGTGTATCACTGCCGCTCAGTCACTAGTGTGTGAGGCTTATGGTGTCCTCTCTCTCTGAATGTTACTGGTGAGTATGGGGTGTGATGGTGTATCACTGCCGCTCAGTCACTAGTGTGTGAGGCTTATGGTGTCCTCTCTCTCTGTATGTTACTGGTGAGTATGAGGTGTGATGGTGTAACATACAGAGAGAGGGGACACCATAAGCCTCACACACTAGTGACTGAGCGGTAGTGATACACCATCACACCCCATACTCACCAGTAACATACAGAGAGAGGAGACACCATAAGCCTCACACACTAGTGACTGGGCGGTAGTGATACACCATCACACCCCATACTCACCAGTAACATACAGAGAGAGGAGACACCATAATCCTCACACACTAGTGACTGAGCGGTAGTGATACACCATCACACCCCATACTCACCAGTAACATACAGAGAGAGGAGACACCATAAGCCTCACACACTAGTGACTGAGTGGCAGTGATACACCATCACACCCCCTACTCACCAGTAACATACAGAGAGAGAGGACACCATAATCCTCACACACTAGTGACTGAGCAGCAATGATACACCATCACACCCCATACTCACCAGTAACATACAGAGAGAGAGGACACCATAATCCTCACACACTAGTGACTGAGCGGTAGTGATACACCATCACACCCCATACTCACCAGTAACATACAGAGAGAGAGGACACCATAATCCTCACACACTAGTGACTGAGCGGTAGTGATACACCACTCACACCCCATACTCACCAGTAACATACAGAGAGAGGGGACACCATAAGCCTCACACACTAGTGACTGAGCAGTAGTGATACACCATCACACCTCATACTCACCAGTAACATAGAGAGAAAGGGGACACCATAAGCCTCACACACTAGTGACTGAGCGGCAGTGATACACCATCACACCCCATACTCACCAGTAACATACAGAGAGAGGGGACACCATAAGCCTCACACACTAGTGACTGAGCGGCAGTGATACACCATCACACCCCATACTCACCAGTAACATACAGAGAGAGAGGGGACACCATAAGCCTCACACACTAGTGACTGAGCGGCAGTGATACACCATCACACCCCATACTCACCAGTAACATACAGAGAGAGGACACCATAAGCCTCACACACTAGTGACTGAGCAGCAGTGATACACCATCACACCTCATACTCACCAGTAACATACAGAGAGAGAGGAGACGCCATAAGCCTCACACACGAGTGACTGAGCGGTAGTGATACACCATCACACCCCATACTCACCAGTAACAAACAGAGAGAGAGAGAGGTCACCATAAGCCTCACACACACTAGTGACTGAGCGGTAGTGATACACCATCACACCTCATACTCACCAGTAACATACAGAGAGAGGAGACACCATAAGCCTCACACACTAGTGACTGAGCGGCAGTGATACACCATCACACCCCATACTCACCAGTAACATACAGAGAGAGGGGACACCATAAGCCTCACACACTAGTGACTGAGCGGTAGTGATACACCATCACACCCCATACTCACCAGTAACATACAGAGAGAGGACACCATAATCCTCACACACTAGTGACTGAGCGGCAGTGATACACCATCACACTCCATACTCACCAGTAACATACAGAGAGAGGGGACACCATAAGCCTCACACACTAGTGACTGAGCGGCAGTGATACACCATCACACCCCATACTCACTAGTAACATACAGAGAGAGAGGGGACACCATAAGCCTCACACACTAGTGACTGAGCGGCAGTGATACACCATCACACCCCATACTCACCAGTAACATACAGAGAGAGAGGAGACACCATAATCCTCACACACTAGTGACTGAGCAGTAGTGATACACCATCACACCCCATACTCACCAGTAACATACAGAGAGAGGGGACACCATAATCCTCACACACTAGTGACTGAGCGGTAGTGATACACCATCACACCCCATACTCACCAGTAACATACAGAGAGAGAGGGGACACCATAAGCCTCACACACTAGTGACTGAGCGGCAGTGATACACCATCACACCCCATACTCACCAGTAACATACAGAGAGAGAGGACACCATAAGCCTCACACACTAGTGACTGAGCGGCAGTGATACACCATCACACCCCATACTCACCAGTAACTTACAGAGAGAGGAGACACCATATTCCTCACACACTAGTGACTGAGCGGCAGTGATACACCATCACACCCCATACTCACCAGTAACATACAGAGAGAGAGAGGACACCATAATCCTCACACACTAGTGACTGAGCGGCAGTGATACACCATCACACCTCATACTCACCAGTAACATATAGAGAGGAGACACCATAAGCCTCACACACTAGTGACTGAGCGGCAGTGATACACCATCACACCCCATACTCACCAGTAACATACAGAGAGAGGAGACACCATAATCCTCACACACTAGTGACTGAGCGGCAGTGATACACCATCACACCCCATACTCACCAGTAACATACAGAGAGAGAGAGGACACCATAAGCCTCACACACTAGTGACTGAGCGGCAGTGATACACCATCACACTCCATACTCACCAGTAACATACAGAGAGAGGAGACACCATAAGCCTCACACACTAGTGACTGAGCGGTAGTGATACACCATCACACCCCATACTCACCAGTAACATACAGAGAGAGAGGACACCATAAGCCTCACACACTAGTGACTGAGCGGCAGTGATACACCATCACACCCCATACTCACCAGTAACATACAGAGAGAGAGGACACCATAATCCTCACACACTAGTGACTGAGCGGTAGTGATACACCATCACACCCCATACTCACCAGTAACATACAGAGAGGGGACACCATAATCCTCACACACTAGTGACTGAGCGGCAGTGATACACCATCACACCCCAGACTCACCAGTAACATACAGAGAGAGGACACCATAATCCTCACACACTAGTGACTGAGCGGCAGTGATACACCACTCACACCTCATACTCACCAGTAACATACAGAGAGAGGAGACACCATAAGCCTCACACACTAGTGACTGAGCGGCAGTGATACACCATCACACCCCATACTCACCAGTAACATACAGAGAGAGAGGAGACACCATAATCCTCACACACTAGTGACTGAGCGGCAGTGATACACCATCACACCCCATACTCACTAGTAACATACAGAGAGAGGGGACACCATAAGCCTCACACACTAGTGACTGAGCGGTAGTGATACACCATCACACCCCATACTCACCAGTAACATACAGAGAGAGGAGACACCATAATCCTCACACACTAGTGACTGAGCGGCAGTGATACACCATCACACCTCATACTCACCAGTAACATACAGAGAGAGAGGACACCATAATCCTCACACACTAGTGACTGAGTGGTAGTGATACACCATCACACCCCATACTCACCAGTAACATACAGAGAGAGAGAGGACACCATAATCCTCACACACTAGTGACTGAGCGGCAGTGATACACCATCACACCCCATACTCACCAGTAACATACAGAGAGAGAGGACACCATAAGCCTCACACACTAGTGACTGAGCGGCAGTGATACACCATCACACCCCATACTCACCAGTAACATACAGAGAGAGGGGACACCATAATCCTCACACACTAGTGACTGAGCGGCAGTGATACACCACTCACACCCCGTACTCACCAGTAACATACAGAAAGAGGACACCATAAGCCTCACACACTAGTGACTGAGCGGCAGTGATACACCATCACACCCCATACTCACCAGTAACATACAGAGAGAGAGACACCATAATCCTCACACACTAGTGACTGAGCGGTAGTGATACACCATCACACCCCATACTCACCAGTAACATACAGAGAGAGAGACACCATAAGCCTCACACACTAGTGACTGAGCGGCAGTGATACAACATCACACCCCATACTCACCAGTAACATACAGAGAGAGGGGACACCATAATCCTCACACACTAGTGACTGAGCGGCAGTGATACACCATCACACCCCATACTCACCAGTAACATACAGAGAGAGGACACCATAAGCCTCACACACTAGTGACTGAGCGGCAGTGATAGACCATCACACCCCATACTCACCAGTAACATACAGAGAGAGAGAGACACCATAAGCCTCACACACTAGTGACTGAGCGGTAGTGATACACCATCACACCCCATACTCACCAGTAACATACAGAGAGAGAGGACACCATAATCCTCACACACTAGTGACTGAGCGGCAGTGATACACCATCACACCCCATACTCACCAGTAACATACAGAGAGAGGGGACACCATAAGCCTCACACACTAGTGACTGAGCGGCAGTGATACACCATCACACCCCATACTCACCAGTAACATACAGAGAGAGGGGACACCATAATCCTCACACACTAGTGACTGAGCGGCAGTGATACACCATCACACCCCATACTCACCAGTAACATACAGAGAGAGAGGACACCATAAGCCTCACACACTAGTGACTGAGCGGCAGTGATACACCATCACACCCCATACTCACCAGTAACATATAGAGAGAGAGGACACCATAAGCCTCACACACTAGTGACTAAGCGGCAGTGATACACCATCACCCCATACTCACCAGTAACATACAGAGAGAGAGAGGGGACACCATAATCCTCACACACTAGTGACTGAGCGGCAGTGATACACCATCACACCCCATACTCACCAGTAACATACAGAGAGAAAGGAGACATCATAATCCTCACACACTAGTGACTGAGCGGCAGTGATACACCATCACACCCCATACTCACCAGTAACTTACAGAGAGAGGAGACACCATAATCCTCACACACTAGTGACTGAGCGGCAGTGATACACCATCACACCCCATACTCACCAGTAACATACAGAGAGAGAGGACACCATAATCCTCACACACTAGTGACTGAGCGGCAGTGATACACCATCACACCCCATACTCACCAGTAACATACAGAGAGAGAGGACACCATAAGCCTCACACACTAGTGACTGAGCGGCAGTGATACACCATCACACCCCCTACTCACCAGTAACATACAGAGAGAGGGGACACCATAATCCTCACACACTAGTGACTGAGCGGCAGCGATACACCATCACACCCCATACTCACCAGTAACATACAGAGAGAGGGGACACCATAATCCTCACACACTAGTGACTGAGCGGCAGTGATACACCATCACACCCCATACTCACCAGTAACATACAGAGAGAGGAGACACCATAAGCCTCACACACTAGTGACTGAGCGGCAGTGATACACCATCACACCCCATACTCACCAGTAACATACAGAGAGAGAGGACACCATAATCCTCACACACTAGTGACTGAGCGGTAGTGATACACCATCACTCACCAGTAACATACAGAGAGAGGAGACACCATAATCCTCACACACTAGTGACTGAGCGGTAGTGATACACCATCACACCCCATACTCACCAGTAACATACAGAGAGAGGAGACACCATAAGCCTCACACACTAGTGACTGAGCAGCAATGATACACCATCACACCCCATACTCACCAGTAACATACAGAGAGAGAGGACACCATAATCCTCACACACTAGTGACTGAGCAGCAATGATACACCATCACACCCCATACTCACCAGTAACATACAGAGAGAGAGGACACCATAATCCTCACACACTAGTGACTGAGCAGCAATGATACACCATCACACCCCCTACTCACCAGTAACATACAGAGAGAGAGGACACCATAATCCTCACACACTAGTGACTGAGCAGCAATGATACACCATCACACCCCATACTCACCAGTAACATACAGAGAGAGAGGACACCATAATCCTCACACACTAGTGACTGAGCGGTAGTGATACACCATCACACCCCATACTCACCAGTAACATACAGAGAGAGAGGACACCATAATCCTCACACACTAGTGACTGAGCGGTAGTGATACACCACTCACACCCCATACTCACCAGTAACATACAGAGAGAGGGGACACCATAAGCCTCACACACTAGTGACTGAGCGGCAGTGATACACCATCACACCCCATACTCACCAGTAACATACAGAGAGAGGGGACACCATAAGCCTCACACACTAGTGACTGAGCGGCAGTGATACACCATCACACCTCATACTCACCAGTAACATACAGAGAGAGGACACCATAAGCCTCACACACTAGTGACTGAGCAGCAGTGATACACCATCACACCTCATACTCACCAGTAACATACAGAGAGAGAGGAGACGCCATAAGCCTCACACACGAGTGACTGAGCGGTAGTGATACACCATCACACCCCATACTCACCAGTAACATACAGAGAGAGAGAGAGGTCACCATAAGCCTCACACACTAGTGACTGAGCGGTAGTGATACACCATCACACCTCATACTCACCAGTAACATACAGAGAGAGGAGACACCATAATCCTCACACACTAGTGACTGAGCGGCAGTGATACACCATCACACCCCATACTCACCAGTAACATACAGAGAGAGGGGACACCATAAGCCTCACACACTAGTGACTGAGCGGTAGTGATACACCATCACACCCCATACTCACCAGTAACATACAGAGAGAGGACACCATAATCCTCACACACTAGTGACTGAGCAGCAGTGATACACCATCACACTCCATACTCACCAGTAACATACAGAGAGAGGGGACACCATAAGCCTCACACACTAGTGACTGAGCGGCAGTGATACACCATCACACCCCATACTCACTAGTAACATACAGAGAGAGAGGGGACACCATAAGCCTCACACACTAGTGACTGAGCGGCAGTGATACACCATCACACCCCATACTCACCAGTAACATACAGAGAGAGAGGAGACACCATAATCCTCACACACTAGTGACTGAGCGGTAGTGATACACCATCACACCCCATACTCACCAGTAACATACAGAGAGAGGGGACACCATAATCCTCACACACTAGTGACTGAGCGGTAGTGATACACCATCACACCCCATACTCACCAGTAACATACAGAGAGAGAGGGGACACCATAAGCCTCACACACTAGTGACTGAGCGGCAGTGATACACCATCACACCCCATACTCACCAGTAACTTACAGAGAGAGGAGACACCATATTCCTCACACACTAGTGACTGAGCGGCAGTGATACACCATCACACCCCATACTCACCAGTAACATACAGAGAGAGAGAGGACACCATAATCCTCACACACTAGTGACTGAGCGGCAGTGATACACCATCACACCTCATACTCACCAGTAACATACAGAGAGGGGACACCATAATCCTCACACACTAGTGACTGAGCGGCAGTGATACACCATCACACCCCATACTCACCAGTAACATACAGAGAGAGGAGACACCATAATCCTCACACACTAGTGACTGAGCGGCAGTGATACACCATCACACCCCATACTCACCAGTAACATACAGAGAGAGAGAGGACACCATAAGCCTCACACACTAGTGACTGAGCGGCAGTGATACACCATCACACTCCATACTCACCAGTAACATACAGAGAGAGGAGACACCATAAGCCTCACACACTAGTGACTGAGCGGTAGTGATACACCATCACACCCCATACTCACCAGTAACATACAGAGAGAGAGGACACCATAAGCCTCACACACTAGTGACTGAGCGGCAGTGATACACCATCACACCCCATACTCACCAGTAACATACAGAGAGAGAGGACACCATAATCCTCACACACTAGTGACTGAGCGGTAGTGATACACCATCACACCCCATACTCACCAGTAACATACAGAGAGAGGGGACACCATAATCCTCACACACTAGTGACTGAGCGGCAGTGATACACCATCACACCCCAGACTCACCAGTAACATACAGAGAGAGGACACCATAATCCTCACACACTAGTGACTGAGCGGCAGTGATACACCACTCACACCTCATACTCACCAGTAACATACAGAGAGAGGAGACACCATAAGCCTCACACACTAGTGACTGAGCGGTAGTGATACACCATCACACCCCATACTCACCAGTAACATACAGAGAGAGGAGACACCATAATCCTCACACACTAGTGACTGAGCGGCAGTGATACACCATCACACCTCATACTCACCAGTAACATACAGAGAGAGAGGACACCATAATCCTCACACACTAGTGACTGAGTGGTAGTGATACACCATCACACCCCATACTCACCAGTAACATACAGAGAGAGGGGACACCATAATCCTCACACACTAGTGACTGAGCGGCAGTGATACACCACTCACACCCCATACTCACCAGTAACATACAGAAAGAGGACACCATAAGCCTCACACACTAGTGACTGAGCGGCAGTGATACACCATCACACCCCATACTCACCAGTAACATACAGAGAGAGAGACACCATAATCCTCACACACTAGTGACTGAGCGGTAGTGATACACCATCACACCCCATACTCACCAGTAACATACAGAGAGAGAGGACACCATAATCCTCACACACTAGTGACTGAGCGGCAGTGATACACCATCACACCCCATACTCACCAGTAACATACAGAGAGAGAGGACACCATAAGCCTCACACACTAGTGACTGAGCGGCAGTGATACAACATCACACCCCATACTCACCAGTAACATACAGAGAGAGGGGACACCATAAGCCTCACACACTAGTGACTGAGCGGCAGTGATACAACATCACAAACCATACTCACCAGTAACATACAGAGAGAGGGGACACCATAATCCTCACACACTAGTGACTGAGCGGCAGTGATACACCATCACACCCCATACTCACCAGTAACATACAGAGAGAGGACACCATAAGCCTCACACACTAGTGACTGAGCGGTAGTGATACACCATCACACCCCATACTCACCAGTAACATACAGAGAGAGAGGACACCATGATCCTCACACACTAGTGACTGAGCGGCAGTGATACACCATCACACCCCATACTCACCAGTAACATACAGAGAGAGGGGACACCATAAGCCTCACACACTAGTGACTGAGCGGCAGTGATACACCATCACACCCCATACTCACCAGTAACATACAGAGAGAGGGGACACCATAATCCTCACACACTAGTGACTGAGCGGCAGTGATACACCATCACACCCCATACTCACCAGTAACATACAGAGAGAGAGGACACCATAATCCTCACACACTAGTGACTGAGCGGCAGTGATACACCATCACACCCCATACTCACCAGTAACATACAGAGAGAGAGGACACCATAAGCCTCACACACTAGTGACTGAGCGGCAGTGATACACCATCACACCCCATACTCACCAGTAACATACAGAGAGAGGACACCATAATCCTCACACACTAGTGACTGAGCGGCAGTGATACACCATCACACCCCATACTCACCAGTAACATACAGAGAGAGGGGACACCATAATCCTCACACACTAGTGACTGAGCGGCAGTGATACACCATCACACCCCATACTCACCAGTAACATACAGAGAGAGGGGACACCATAATCCTCACACACTAGTGACTGAGCGGCAGTGATACACCATCACACCCCATACTCACCAGTAACATACAGAGAGAGAGACACCGTAATCCTCACACACTAGTGACTGAGCGGTAGTGATACACCATCACACCCCATACTCACCAGTAACATACAGAGAGAGGAGACACCATAAGCCTCACACACTAGTGACTGAGCGGCAGTGATACACCATCACACCCCATACTCACCAGTAACATACAGAGAGAGAGAGGACACCATAATCCTCACACACTAGTGACTGAGCGGCAGTGATACACCATCACACCCCATACTCACCAGTAACATACAGAGAGAGAGACACCATAATCCTCACACACTAGTGACTGAGCGGCAGTGATACACCATCACACCCCATACTCACCAGTAACATACAGAGAGAGGAGACACCATAAGCCTCACACACTAGTGACTGAGCGGCAGTGATACACCATCACACCCCATACTCACCAGTAACATACAGAGAGAGAGGACACCATAATCCTCACACACTAGTGACTGAGCGGCAGTGATACACCATCACACCCCATACTCACCAGTAACATACAGAGAGAGAGGACACCATAATCCTCACACACTAGTGACTGAGCGGCAGTGATACACCATCACACCCCATACTCACCAGTAACATACAGAGAGAGAGGAGACACCATAATCCTCACACACTAGTGACTGAGCGGTAGTGATACACCATCACACCCCATACTCACCAGTAACATACAGAGAGAGGGGACACCATAATCCTCACACACTAGTGACTGAGCGGTAGTGATACACCATCACACCCCATACTTACCAGTAACTTACAGAGAGAGGAGACACCATAATCCTCACACACTAGTGACTGAGCGGCAGTGATACACCATCACACCCCATACTCACCAGTAACATACAGAGAGAGGAGACACCATAATCCTCACACACTAGTGACTGAGCGGTAGTGATACACCATCACACCCCATACTCACCAGTAACATACAGAGAGAGAGGACACCATAAGCCTCACACACTAGTGACTGAGCGGTAGTGATACACCATCACTCACCAGTAGCATACAGAGAGAGAGGGGTCACCATAAGCCTCAAACACTAGTGACTGAGCGGCAGTGATACACCATCACACCCCATACTCACCAGTAACATACAGAGAGGACACCATAAGCCTCACACACTAGTGACTGAGCGGCAGTGATACACCATCACACCCCATACTCACCAGTAACATACAGAGAGAGAGACACCATAAGCCTCACACACTAGTGACTGAGCAGTAGTGATACACCATCACACCCCATACTCACCAGTAACATACAGAGAGAGAGACACCATAAGCCTCACACACTAGTGACTGAGCGGTAGTGATACACCATCACACCCCATACTCACCAGTAACATACAGAGAGAGAGGAGACACCATAATCCTCACACACTAGTGACTGAGCGGCAGTGATACACCATCACACCCCATACTCACCAGTAACATATAGGGGGGAGAATATATCCTGTGGTACCCCAGGTAAGTGTACAGTAAGTAAATTCTAATCTTTGCCATCTATAATGAAGTAGCAGACAATTGCATCACAGAGACTGATAGTGGAAAATTAATCTTCCTTTACATCAGGGGTAAAGCCTGTCCTGATAGCCTGTATACTCTGCCGCCCCGCACTTTTCCTCAGTGTGCCTGAGAGTGGTATCCGTGCACCATGGGCTATATTTACTAACGTGCAGGTTCATAGTACTGCAGATTCTACTTCTTCTTTATCTAGCACCTTCTAGGAGATAACAGCTAGAACCACTCCACTTCTATAACCCCGCACTTTAGTAAATATACCCACAGGTATAATACAGTGTTCTCTGCCGGCACCTGGAACCACTGGGTGGGTGGCAAAGCTGCCGCAGCACCTCATGGCTGGTCCCCCCTCTAGTCTTTGGACTGCAGGGCAGCAGGAGAGCGTCAGCGGTTGTCTGTAGGTCGCAGCGGGTGCGAGGCATTGGGCAGGGCTTGGTAAACGTCGTCATGCGGTTCTTTTACCAGTAATGCCGTCTCTCCGCAGTGCCCCATGGCAGCCTGTATAAAAGGCAGAGACAGGGATACCGCAACGTCCCCTCCTGGGAGCAGATTAGTTGCCCCAGTTGTCAGTGTCTCCTCCACTCTGACCTGTAACGCAGCAGGAACCTGGAGGCTGCCCTGGAGCACATAGGAGAATGAAGGGTTAATATCTTCTCCGCTCCTCTGACGGGACGCACAGACGCGATGACACAGAGAGGGGACGCACAGAGTGTCACATAGACAGCTGTACCTTGTAGCGTCTGTCATAGAATAACCAGCCAAGGAGCCTCCCATGCCCATCTAACAGCCTCTGCCCTTGTAGAGTGTGCCCTGGGGACACGGGCCTGGTAGAGGAGCACAACGGGGTTTCCTACCAAGCTTTCCAGGTACACTGGGATTGCTCTTATATTTCCTTTCTGCTCTCCTACTGGGGACGGAAGGACGGTAACGAGGACCTCAAGTCGTCAGGGAAGGAAGACTGGTTTTCAGTACCACTCTATCCGGAAACATTTACCTTCTCGGCCTCCATCATCGGGCTCCGCACCTGGTGCCGCCCTGACGGTATAAGTATGGCACTACAGTCATACCATGGAGAACATACCTGGAAGCGCTCGCCCTGTAGCACAGACCGAACGTGACTGACAGCCTTCTAAGCTGCTCTCGCTGGCAGTACATTACCCGGTAACCCTCTCTCCTGCAGGGTCCTGCTCTCACTGGCAGCACATTACCCGGTAACAGTCTCTCCTGCAGGGTCCTGCTCTCGCTGGCAGTACATTAACCGGTAACAGTCTCTCCTGCAGGGTCCTGCTCTCACTGGCAGCACATTACCCGGTAACCCTCTCTCCTGCAGGGTCCTGCTCTCACTGGCAGCACATTACCCGGTAACCCTCTCTCCTGCAGGGTCCTGCTCTCACTGGCAGCACATTACCCGGTAACCCTCTCTCCTGCAGGGTCCTGCTCTCACTGGCAGCACATTACCCGGTAACAGTCTCTCCTGCAGGGTCCTGCTCTCACTGGCAGCACATTACCCGGTAACCCTCTCTCCTGCAGGGTCCTGCTCTCACTGGCAGCACATTACCCGGTAACAGTCTCTCCTGCAGGGTCCTGCTCTCACTGGCAGCACATTACCCGGTAACAGTCTCTCCTGCAGGGTCCTGCTCTCACTGGCAGTACATTACCCGGTAACAGTCTCTCCTGCAGGGTCCTGCTCTCACTGGCAGTACATTACCCGGTAACAGTCTCTCCTGCAGGGTCCTGCTCTCACTGGCAGCACATTACCCGGTAACCCTCTCTCCTGCAGGGTCCTGCTCTCACTGGCAGCACATTACCCGGTAACAGTCTCTCCTGCAGGGTCCTGCTCTCACTGGCAGCACATTACCTGGTAACCATCTCTCCTGCAGGGTCCTGCTCTCACTGGCAGCACATTACCCGGTAACAGTCTCTCCTGCAGGGTCCTGCTCTCACTGGCAGCACATTACCCGGTAACCCTCTCTCCTGCAGGGTCCTGCTCTCACTGGCAGCACATTACCCGGTAACCCTCTCTCCTGCAGGGTCCTGCTCTCACTGGCAGTACATTACCCGGTAACAGTCTCTCCTGCAGGGTCCTGCTCTCACTGGCAGCACATTACCCGGTAACAGTCTCTCCTGCAGGGTCCTGCTCTCACTGGCAGCACATTACCCGGTAACAGTCTCTCCTGCAGGGTCCTGCTCTCACTGGCAGTACATTACCCGGTAACAGTCTCTCCTGCAGGGTCCTGCTCTCACTGGCAGCACATTACTCGGTAACAGTCTCTCCTGCAGGGTCCTGCTCTCACTGGCAGCACATTACCAGGTAACCGTCTCTCCTGCAGGGTCCTGCTCTCGCTGGCAGTACATTACCCAGTAACCCTCTCTCCTGCAGGGTCCTGCTCTCACTGGCAGTACATTACCCGGTAACAGTCTCTCCTGCAGGGTCCTGCTCTCACTGGCAGTACATTACCCGGTAACAGTCTCTCCTGCAGGGTCCTGCTCTCACTGGCAGCACATTACCCGGTAACAGTCTCTCCTGCAGGGTCCTGCTCTCACTGGCAGCACATTACCCGGTAACCCTCTCTCCTGCAGGGTCCTGCTCTCACTGGCAGCACATTACCCGGTAACAGTCTCTCCTGCAGGGTCCTGCTCTCACTGGCAGCACATTACCCGGTAACCCTCTCTCCTGCAGGGTCCTGCTCTCACTGGCAGCACATTACCCGGTAACCCTCTCTCCTGCAGGGTCCTGCTCTCACTGGCAGCACATTACCCGGTAACAGTCTCTCCTGCAGGGTCCTGCTCTCACTGGCAGCACATTACCCGGTAACAGTCTCTCCTGCAGGGTCCTGCTCTCACTGGCAGCACATTACCCGGTAACAGTCTCTCCTGCAGGGTCCTGCTCTCACTGGCAGCACATTACCCGGTAACAGTCTCTCCTGCAGGGTCCTGCTCTCACTGGCAGCACATTACCCGGTAACAGTCTCTCCTGCAGGGTCCTGCTCTCACTGGCAGCACATTACCCGGTAACAGTCTCTCCTGCAGGGTCCTGCTCTCACTGGCAGCACATTACCCGGTAACAGTCTCTCCTGCAGGGTCCTGCTCTCACTGGCAGCACATTACCCGGTAACCCTCTCTCCTGCAGGGTCCTGCTCTCACTGGCAGCACATTACCCGGTAACCCTCTCTCCTGCAGGGTCCTGCTCTCACTGGCAGTACATTACCCGGTAACCCTCTCTACTGCAGGGTCCTGCTCTCACTGGCAGCACATTACCCGGTAACCCTCTCTCCTGCAGGGTCCTGCTCTCACTGGCAGCACATTACCCGGTAACAGTCTCTCCTGCAGGGTCCTGCTCTCACTGGCAGCACATTACCCGGAAACCGTCTCTAATGCAGGGTCCTGCTCTCACTGGCAGCACATTACCCGGTAACAGTCTCTCCTGCAGGGTCCTGCTCTCACTGGCAGCACATTACCCGGTAACCCTCTCTCCTGCAGGGTCCTGCTCTCACTGGCAGCACATTACCCGGTAACCCTCTCTCCTGCAGGGTCCTGCTCTCACTGGCAGCACATTACCCGGTAACAGTCTCTCCTGCAGGGTCCTGCTCTCACTGGCAGCACATTACCCGGTAACCCTCTCTCCTGCAGGGTCCTGCTCTCACTGGCAGCACATTACCCGGTAACCCTCTCTCCTGCAGGGTCCTGCTCTCACTGGCAGCACATTACCCGGTAAAAGTCTCTCCTGCAGGGTCCTGCTCTCACTGGCGGCACATTACCCGGTAAAAGTCTCTCCTGCAGGGTCCTGCTCTCACTGGCGGCACATTACCCGGTAACAGTCTCTCCTGCACGGTCCTGCTCTCACTGGCAGCACATTACCCGGTAACCGTCTCTCCTGCAGGGTCCTGCTCTCACTGGCAGCACATTACCCGGTAACAGTCTCTCCTGCAGGGTCCTGCTCTCACTGGCAGCACATTACCCGGTAACAGTCTCTCCTGCAGGGTCCTGCTCTCACTGGCAGCACATTACCCGGTAACAGTCTCTCCTGCAGGGTCCTGCTCTCACTGGCAGCACATTACCCGGTAACCCTCTCTCCTGCAGGGTCCTGCTCTCACTGGCAGTACATTACCCGGTAACAGTCTCTCCTGCAGGATCCTTCTCTCACTGGCAGCACATTACCCGGTAACCCTCTCCCTGCAGGGTCCTGCTCTCGCTGGCAGTACATTACCCGGTAACCCTCTCTCCTGCAGGGTCCTGCTCTCGCTGGCAGTACATTACCCGGTAACCGTCTCTCCTGCAGGGTCCTGCTCTCACTGGCAGCACATTACCCAGTAACAGTCTCTCCTGCAGGGTCCTGCTCTCACTGGCAGCACATTACCCGGTAACAGTCTCTCCTGCAGGGTCCTGCTCTCACTGGCAGCACATTTCCCGGTAACAGTCTCTCCTGCAGGGTCCTGCTCTCACTGGCAGCACATTACACGGTAACAGTCTCTCCTGCAGGGTCCTGCTCTCACTGGCAGCACATTACCCGGTAACAGTCTCTCCTGCAGGGTCCTGCTCTCACTGGCAGCACATTACCCAGTAACCCTCTCTCCTGCAGGGTCCTGCTCTCACTGGCAGCATATTACCCGGTAACAGTCTCTCCTGCAGGGTCCTGCTCTCACTGGCAGCACATTACCCGGTAACAGTCTCTCCTGCAGGGTCCTGCTCTCACTGGCAGTACATTACCCGGTAACCCTCTCTCCTGCAGGGTCCTGCTCTCACTGGCAGTACATTACCCGGTAACAGTCTCTCCTGCAGGGTCCTGCTCTCGCTGGCAGCACATTACCCGGTAACCCTCTCTCCTGCAGGGTCCTGCTCTCGCTGGCAGTACATTACCCGGAAAGCCTCTCTCCTGCAGGGTCCTGCTCTCACTGGCAGCACATTACCCGGTAACAGTCTCTCCTGCAGGGTCCTGCTCTCACTGGCAGCACATTACCTGGTAACAGTCTCTCCTGCAGGGTCCTGCTCTCACTGGCAGCACATTACCCGGTAACCCTCTCTCCTGCAGGGTCCTGCTCTCACTGGCAGTACATTACCCGGTAACCGTCTCTCCTGCAGGGTCCTGCTCTCACTGGCAGTACATTACCCGGTAACAGTCTCTCCTGCAGGGTCCTGCTCTCACTGGCAGCACATTACCCGGTAACCCTCTCTCCTGCAGGGTCCTGCTCTCACTGGCAGCACATTACCCGGTAACCGTCTCTCCTGCAGGGTCCTGCTCTCGCTGGCAGCACATTACCAGGTAACAGTCTCTCCTGCAGGGTCCTGCTCTCACTGGCAGTACATTACCCGGTAACAGTCTCTCCTGCAGGGTCCTGCTCTCACTGGCAGTACATTACCCAGTAACCCTCTCTACTGCAGGGTCCTGCTCTCACTGGCAGTACATTACCCGGTAACAGTCTCTCCTGCAGGGTCCTGCTCTCACTGGCAGCACATTACCCGGTAACCCTCTCTCCTGCAGGGTCCTGCTCTCACTGGCAGCACATTACCCGGTAACAGTCTCTCCTGCAGGGTCCTGCTCTCACTGGCAGCACATTACCCGGTAACAGTCTCTCCTGCAGGGTCCTGCTCTCACTGGCAGCACATTACCCAGTAACCCTCTCTCCTGCAGGGTCCTGCTCTCACTGGCAGCATATTACCCGGTAACAGTTTCTCCTGCAGGGTCCTGCTCTCACTGGCAGCACATTACCCGGTAACAGTCTCTCCTGCAGGGTCCTGCTCTCACTGGCAGCACATTACCCGGTAACAGTCTCTCCTGCAGGGTCCTGCTCTCACTGGCAGCACATTACCCGGTAACCCTCTCTCCTGCAGGGTCCTGCTCTCACTGGCAGCACATTACCCGGTAACAGTCTCTCCTGCAGGGTCCTGCTCTCGCTGGCAGCACATTACCCGGTAACCCTCTCTCCTGCAGGGTCCTGCTCTCGCTGGCAGTACATTACCCGGTAACCCTCTCTCCTGCAGGGTCCTGCTCTCACTGGCAGCACATTACCCGGTAACAGTCTCTCCTGCAGGGTCCTGCTCTCACTGGCAGTACATTACCCGGTAACAGTCTCTCCTGCAGGGTCCTGCTCTCACTGGCAGCACATTACCCGGTAACCCTCTCTCCTGCAGGGTCCTGCTCTCACTGGCAGTACATTACCCGGTAACCGTCTCTCCTGCAGGGTCCTGCTCTCACTGGCAGTACATTACCCGGTAACAGTCTCTCCTGCAGGGTCCTGCTCTCACTGGCAGCACATTACCCGGTAACCCTCTCTCCTGCAGGGTCCTGCTCTCACTGGCAGCACATTACCCGGTAACCGTCTCTCCTGCAGGGTCCTGCTCTCGCTGGCAGCACATTACCAGGTAACAGTCTCTCCTGCAGGGTCCTGCTCTCACTGGCAGTACATTACCCGGTAACCGTCTCTCCTGCAGGGTCCTGCTCTCACTGGCAGTACATTACCCGGTAACAGTCTCTCCTGCAGGGTCCTGCTCTCACTGGCAGTACATTACCCAGTAACCCTCTCTACTGCAGGGTCCTGCTCTCACTGGCAGTACATTACCCGGTAACAGTCTCTCCTGCAGGGTCCTGCTCTCACTGGCAGCACATTACCCGGTAACCCTCTCTCCTGCAGGGTCCTGCTCTCACTGGCAGCACATTACCCGGTAACAGTCTCTCCTGCAGGGTCCTGCTCTCACTGGAAGCACATTACCCGGTAACCCTCTCTCCTGCAGGGTCCTGCTCTCACTGGCAGTATATTACCCGGTAACAGTCTCTCCTGCAGGGTCCTGCTCTCACTGGAAGCACATTACCCGGTAACCCTCTCTCCTGCAGGGTCCTGCTCTCACTGGCAGCACATTATCCGGTAACCCTCTCTCCTGCAGGGTCCTGCTCTCACTGGCAGTACATTACCCGGTAACAGTCTCTCCTGCAGGGTCCTGCTCTCACTGGCAGCACATTACCCGGTAACCCTCTCTCCTGCAGGGTCCTGCTCTCACTGGCAGCACATTACCCGGTAACAGTCTCTCCTGCAGGGTCCTGCTCTCACTGGCAGTACATTACCCGGTAACAGTCTCTCCTGCAGGGTCCTGCTCTCACTGGAAGCACATTACCCGGTAACCCTCTCTCCTGCAGGGTCCTGCTCTCACTGGCAGCACATTATCCGGTAACCCTCTCTCCTGCAGGGTCCTGCTCTCACTGGCAGCACATTACCCGGTAACCCTCTCCCTGTAGGGTCCTGCTCTCACTGGCAGCACATTACCCGGTAACAGTCTCTCCTGCAGGGTCCTGCTCTCACTGGCAGCACATTACCCGGTAACAGTCTCTCCTGCAGTGTCCTGCTCTCACTGGCAGCACATTACCCGGTAACCCTCTCTCCTGCAGGGTCCTGCTCTCACTGGCAGCACATTACCCGGTAACCCTCTCTCCTGCAGGGTCCTGCTCTCACTGGCAGCACATTACCCGGTAACAGTCTCTCCTGCAGGGTCCTGCTCTCACTGGCAGCACATTACCCGGTAACAGTCTCTCCTGCAGGGTCCTGCTCTCACTGGCAGCACATTACCCAGTAACCCTCTCTCCTGCAGGGTCCTGCTCTCACTGGCAGCACATTACCCGGTAACAGTCTCTCCTGCAGGGTCCTGCTCTCACTGGCAGCACATTACCCAGTAACCCTCTCTCCTGCAGGGTCCTGCTCTCACTGGCAGCACATTACCCAGTAACACTCTCTCCTGCAGGGTCCTGCTCTCACTGGCAGCACATTACCCGGTAACCCTCTCTCCTGCAGGGTCCTGCTCTCACTGGCAGCACATTACCCGGTAACAGTCTCTCCTGCAGGGTCCTGCTCTCACTGGCAGCACATTAACCGGTAACAGTCTCTCCTGCAGGGTCCTGCTCTCACTGGCAGCACATTACCCGGTAACCCTCTCTTTTGCAGGGTCCTGCTCTCACTGGCAGCACATTACTCGGTAACAGTCTCTCCTGCAGGGTCCTGCTCTCGCTGGCAGCACATTACCCGGTAACAGTCTCTCCTGCAGGGTCCTGCTCTCGCTGGCAGCACACTACCCGGTAACAGTCTCTCCTGCAGGGTCCTGCTCTCGCTGGCAGCACATTACCCGGTAACCGTCTCTCCTGCAGGGTCATGCTCTCGCTGGCAGCACATTACCAGGTAACCGTCTCTCCTGCAGGGTCATGCTCTCGCTGGCAGTACATTACCCGGTAACCCTCTCTCCTGCAGGGTCCTGCTCTCGCTGGCAGCACATTACCCGGTAAACGTCTCTCCTGCAGGGTCCTGCTCTCACTGGCAGTACATTACCCGGTAACAGTCTCTCCTGCAGGATCCTTCTCTCACTGGCAGCACATTACCCGGTAACCCTCTCCCTGCAGGGTCCTGCTCTCACTGGAAGCACATTACCCGGTAACCCCCTCTCCTGCAGGGTCCTGCTCTCACTGGCAGCACATTACACGGTAACCCTCTCTCCTGCAGGGTCCTGCTCTCACTGGCAGTACATTACCCGGTAACCCTCTCTCCTGCAGGGTCCTGCTCTCGCTGGCAGTACATTACAAGGTAACCGTCTCTCCTGCAGGGTCCTGCTCTCACTGGCAGCACATTACCCAGTAACAGTCTCTCCTGCAGGGTCCTGCTCTCACTGGCAGCACATTACCCGGTAACAGTCTCTCCTGCAGGGTCCTGCTCTCACTGGCAGTACATTACCCGGTAACCCTCTCTCCTGCAGGGTCCTGCTCTCGCTGGCAGTACATTACAAGGTAACCGTCTCTCCTGCAGGGTCCTGCTCTCACTGGCAGCACATTACCCAGTAACAGTCTCTCCTGCAGGGTCCTGCTCTCACTGGCAGCACATTACCCGGTAACAGTCTCTCCTGCAGGGTCCTGCTCTCACTGGCAGCACATTACCCGGTAACAGTCTCTCCTGCAGGGTCCTGCTCTCACTGGCAGCACATTTCCCGGTAACAGTCTCTCCTGCAGGGTCCTGCTCTCACTGGCAGCACATTACACGGTAACAGTCTCTCCTGCAGGGTCCTGCTCTCACTGGCAGCACATTACCCGGTAACAGTCTCTCCTGCAGGGTCCTGCTCTCACTGGCAGCACATTACCCAGTAACAGTCTCTCCTGCAGGGTCCTGCTCTCACTGGCAGCATATTACCCGGTAACAGTCTCTCCTGCAGGGTCCTGCTCTCACTGGCAGCACATTACCCGGTAACAGTCTCTCCTGCAGGGTCCTGCTCTCACTGGCAGCACATTACCCGGTAACAGTCTCTCCTGCAGGGTCCTGCTCTCACTGGCAGTACATTACCCGGTAACCCTCTCTCCTGCAGGGTCCTGCTCTCACTGGCAGTACATTACCCGGTAACAGTCTCTCCTGCAGGGTCCTGCTCTCGCTGGCAGCACATTACCCGGTAACCCTCTCTCCTGCAGGGTCCTGCTCTCACTGGCAGCACATTACCCGGTAACCCTCTCTCCTGCAGGGTCCTGCTCTCACTGGCAGCACATTACCCGGTAACCCTCACTCCTGCAGGGTCCTGCTCTCACTGGCAGTACATTACCCGGTAACAGTCTCTCCTGCAGGGTCCTGCTCTCACTGGCAGCACATTACCCGGTAACCCTCTCCCTGCAGGGTCCTGCTCTCACTGGCAGCACATTACCCGGTAACAGTCTCTCCTGCAGGGTCCTGCTCTCGCTGGCAGTACATTACCAGGTAACCGTCTCTCCTGCAGGGTCATGCTCTCGCTGGCAGTACATTACCCAGTAACCCTCTCTCCTGCAGGGTCCTGCTCTCACTGGCAGTACATTACCCGGTAACAGTCTCTCCTGCAGGGTCCTGCTCTCACTGGCAGCACATTACCCGGTAACAGTCTCTCCTGCAGGGTCCTGCTCTCACTGGCAGCACATTACCCGGTAACCCTCTCTCCTGCAGGGTCCTGCTCTCACTGGCAGCACATTACCCGGTAACAGTCTCTCCTGCAGGGTCCTGCTCTCACTGGCAGCACATTAACCGGTAACAGTCTCTCCTGCAGGGTCCTGCTCTCACTGGCAGCACATTAACCGGTAACAGTCTCTCCTGCAGGGTCCTGCTCTCACTGGCAGCACATTACCCGGTAACCCTCTCTTCTGCAGGGTCCTGCTCTCACTGGCAGCACATTACCCAGTAACAGTCTCTCCTGCAGGGTCCTGCTCTCGCTGGCAGCACATTACCCGGTAACAGTCTCTCCTGCAGGGTCCTGCTCTCGCTGGCAGCACACTACCCGGTAACCCTCTCTCCTGCAGGGTCCTGCTCTCGCTGGCAGCACATTACCCGGTAACCGTCTCTCCTGCAGGGTCCTGCTCTCACTGGCAGTACATTACCCGGTAACAGTCTCTCCTGCAGGATCCTTCTCTCACTGGCAGCACATTACCCGGTAACCCTCTCCCTGCAGGGTCCTCCTCTCACTGGCAGCACATTACCCGGTAACCCTCTCTCCTGCAGGGTCCTGCTCTCACTGGCAGCACATTACACGGTAACCCTCTCTCCTGCAGGGTCCTGCTCTCGCTGGCAGTACATTACCCGGTAACCCTCTCTCCTGCAGGGTCCTGCTCTCGCTGGCAGTACATTACCCGGTAACCGTCTCTCCTGCAGGGTCCTGCTCTCACTGGCAGCACATTACCCAGTAACAGTCTCTCCTGCAGGGTCCTGCTCTCACTGGCAGCACATTACCCGGTAACAGTCTCTCCTGCAGGGTCCTGCTCTCACTGGCAGCACATTACCCAGTAACCCTCTCTCCTGCAGGGTCCTGCTCTCACTGGCAGCACATTACCCAGTAACACTCTCTCCTGCAGGGTCCTGCTCTCACTGGCAGCACATTACCCGGTAACAGTCTCTCCTGCAGGGTCCTGCTCTCACTGGCAGCACATTACCCGGTAACAGTCTCTCCTGCAGGGTCCTGCTCTCACTGGCAGTACATTACCCGGTAACCCTCTCTCCTGCAGGGTCCTGCTCTCACTGGCAGTACATTACCCGGTAACCCTCTCTCCTGCAGGGTCCTGCTCTCGCTGGCAGTACATTACCCGGTAACAGTCTCTCCTGCAGGATCCTTCTCTCACTGGCAGCACATTACCCGGTAACCCTCTCCCTGCAGGGTCCTGCTCTCACTGGCAGCACATTACCCGGTAACCCTCTCTCCTGCAGGGTCCTGCTCTCACTGGCAGCACATTACACGGTAACCCTCTCTCCTGCAGGGTCCTGCTCTCGCTGGCAGTACATTACCCGGTAACCCTCTCTCCTGCAGGGTCCTGCTCTCGCTGGCAGTACATTACCCGGTAACAGTCTCTCCTGCAGGGTCCTGCTCTCACTGGCAGCACATTTCCTGGTAACAGTCTCTCCTGCAGGGTCCTGCTCTCACTGGCAGCACATTACCCGATAACAGTCTCTCCTGCAGGGTCCTGCTCTCACTGGCAGCACATTACCCGGTAACCCCCTCTCCTGCAGGGTCCTGCTCTCACTGGCAGCACATTACCCGGTAACCCTCTCTCCTGCAGGGTCCTGCTCTCACTGGCAGCACATTACCCGGTAACCCTCTCCCTGCAGGGTCCTGCTCTCACTGGAAGCACATTACCCGGTAACCCCCTCTCCTGCAGGGTCCTGCTCTCACTGGCAGCACATTACACGGTAACCCTCTCTCCTGCAGGGTCCTGCTCTCACTGGCAGTACATTACCCGGTAACCCTCTCTCCTGCAGGGTCCTGCTCTCGCTGGCAGTACATTACAAGGTAACCGTCTCTCCTGCAGGGTCCTGCTCTCACTGGCAGCACATTACCCAGTAACAGTCTCTCCTGCAGGGTCCTGCTCTCACTGGCAGCACATTACCTGGTAACAGTCTCTCCTGCAGGGTCCTGCTCTCACTGGCAGCACATTACCCGGTAACCCTCTCTCCTGCAGGGTCCTGCTCTCACTGGCAGTACATTACCCGGTAACCGTCTCTCCTGCAGGGTCCTGCTCTCACTGGCAGTACATTACCCGGTAACCGTCTCTCCTGCAGGGTCCTGCTCTCACTGGCAGCACATTACCCGGTAACCGTCTCTCCTGCAGGGTCCTGCTCTCACTGGCAGCACATTACCAAGTAACAATCTCTCCTGCAGGGTCCTGCTCTCACTGGCAGCACATTACCCGGTAACAGTCTCTCCTGCAGGGTCCTGCTCTCACTAGCAGTATATTACCTGGTAACAGTCTCTCCTGCAGGGTCCTGCTCTCACTGGCAGCACATTACCCGGTAACAGTCTCTCCTGCAGGGTCCTGCTCTCACTGGCAGCACATTACCCGGTAACCCTCTCTCCTGCAGGGTCCTGCTCTCGCTGGCAGCATATTACCCGGTAACCCTCTCTCCTGCAGGGTCCTGCTCTCGCTGGCAGCACATTACCTGGTAACAGTCTCTCCTGCAGGGTCCTGCTCTCACTGGCAGCACATTACCCGGTAACAGTCTCTCCTGCAGGGTCCTGTTCTCACTGGCAGTACATTACCCGGTAACCCTCTATCCTGCAGGGTCCTGCTCTCGCTGGCAGCACATTACCCGGTAACAGTCTCTCCTGCAGGGTCCTGCTCTCACTGGCAGCACATTACCCGGTAACAGTCTCTCCTGCAGGGTCCTGTTCTCACTGGCAGTACATTACCCGGTAACCCTCTATCCTGCAGGGTCCTGCTCTCACTGGCAGCACATTACCCGGTAACCGTCTCTCCTGCAGGGTCCTGCTCTCACTGGCAGCACATTACCCGGTAACCGTCTCTCCTGCAGGGTCCTGCTCTCACTGGCAGCACATTACCCGGTAACCGTCTCTCCTGCAGGGTCCTGCTCTCACTGGCAGCACATTACCCGGTAACCGTCTCTCCTGCAGGGTCCTGCTCTCACTGGCAGCACATTACCCAGTAACAATCTCTCCTGCAGGGTCCTGCTCTCACTGGCAGCACATTACCCGGTAACAGTCTCTCCTGCAGGGTCCTGCTCTCACTAGCAGTATATTACCCGGTAACAGTCTCTCCTGCAGGGTCCTGCTCTCACTGGCAGCACATTACCCGGTAACAGTCTCTCCTGCAGGGTCCTGCTCTCACTGGCAGCACATTACCCGGTAACAGTCTCTCCTGCAGGGTCCTGCTCTCACTGGCAGCACATTACCCGGTAACCCTCTCTCCTGCAGGGTCCTGCTCTCACTGGCAGTACATTACCCGGTAACTGTCTCTCCTGCAGGGTCCTGCTCTCGCTGGCAGCACATTACCCGGTAACAGTCTCTCCTGCAGGGTCCTGCTCTCACTGGCAGTACATTACCCAGTAACCCTCTCTCCTGCAGGGTCCTGCTCTCACTGGCAGTACATTACCAGGTAACAGTCTCTCCTGCAGGGTCCTGCTCTCGCTGGCAGCACATTACCTGGTAACCCTCTCTCCTGCAGGGTCCTGCTCTCACTGGCAGCACATTACCCGGTAACAGTCTCTTCTGCAGGGTCCTGCTCTCGCTGGCAGCACATTACCCGGTAACCGTCTCTCCTGCAGGGTCCTGCTCTCACTGGCAGCACATTACCCGGTAACAGTCTCTCCTGCAGGGTCCTGCTCTCTCTGGCAGCACATTACCTGGTAACCCTCTCTCCTGCAGGGTCCTGCTCTCACTGGCAGCACATTACCCGGTAACCGTCTCTCCTGCAGGGTCCTGCTCTCACTGGCAGCACATTACCCGGTAACCGTCTCTCCTGCAGGGTCCTGCTCTCACTGGCAGCACATTACCCGGTAACCGTCTCTCCTGCAGGGTCCTGCTCTCACTGGCAGCACATTACCCAGTAACAATCTCTCCTGCAGGGTCCTGCTCTCACTGGCAGCACATTACCCGGTAACAGTCTCTCCTGCAGGGTCCTGCTCTCACTAGCAGTATATTACCTGGTAACAGTCTCTTCTGCAGGGTCCTGCTCTCACTGGCAGCACATTACCCGGTAACCCTCTCTCCTGCAGGGTCCTGCTCTCACTGGCAGTACATTACCCGGTAACCCTCTCTCCTGCAGGGTCCTGCTCTCACTGGTAGTACATTACCCGGTAACCCTCTCTCCTGCAGGGTCCTGCTCTCGCTGGCAGTATATTACCTGGTAACCGTCTCTCCTGCAGGGTCCTGCTCTCACTGGCAGCACATTACCCGGTAACAGTCTCTCCTGCAGGGTCCTGCTCTCACTGGCAGCACATTACCCGGTAACCCTCTCTCCTGCAGGGTCCTGCTCTCACTGGCAGCACATTACCCGGTAACCCTTTCTCTTGCAGGGTCCTGCTCTCACTGGCAGCACATTACCCAGTAACCGTCTCTCCTGCAGGGTCCTGCTCTCACTGGCAGCACATTACCCGGTAACCCTTTCTCCTGCAGGGTCCTGCTCTCACTGGCAGCACATTACCCAGTAACAGTCTCTCCTGCAGGGTCCTGCTCTCACTGGCAGTACATTACCCGGTAACAGTCTCTCCTGCAGGGTCCTGCTCTCACTGGCAGTACATTACCCGGTAACAGTCTCTCCTGCAGGGTCCTGCTCTCCCTGGCAGCACATTACCCGGTAACCCTTTCTCCTGCAGGGTCCTGCTCTCACTGGCAGTACATTACCCGGTAACCCTCTCTCCTGCAGGGTCCTGCTCTCACTGGCAGCACATTACCCGGTAACCCTTTCTCCTGCAGGGTCCTGCTCTCACTGGCAGCACATTACCCTGTAACCCTTTCTCCTGCAGGGTCCTGCTCTCACTGGCAGTACATTACCCGGTAACAGTCTCTCCTGCAGTGTCCTGCTCTCACTGGCAGTACATTACCCGGTAACCCTCTCTCCTGCAGGGTCCTGCTCTCACTGGCAGTACATTACCCGGTAACAGTCTCTCCTGCAGGGTCCTGCTCTCACTGGCAGTACATTACCTGGTAACAGTCTCTCCTGCAGGGTCCTGCTCTCACTGGCAGCACATTACCCGGTAACCCTCTCTCCTGCAGGGTCCTGCTCTCACTGGCAGCACATTACCCGGTAACCCTCTCTCCTGCAGGGTCCTGCTCTCACTGGCAGCACATTACCCGGTAACAGTCTCTCCTGCAGGGTCCTGCTCTCACTGGCAGTACATTACCCGGTAACAGTCTCTCCTGCAGGGTCCTGCTCTCACTGGCAGTACATTACCCGGTAACAGTCTCTACTGCAGGGTCCTGCTCTCACTGGCAGCACATTACCTGGTAACCCTCTCTCCTGCAGGGTCCTGCTCTCACTGGCAGCACATTACCCGGTAACAGTCTCTCCTGCAGGGTCCTGCTCTCACTGGCAGCACATTACCCGGTAACAGTCTTTCCTGCAGGGTCCTGCTCTCACTGGCAGCACATTACCCGGTAACAGTCTTTCCTGCAGGGTCCTGCTCTCACTGGCAGTACATTACCCGGTAACAGTCTCTCCTGCAGGGTCCTGCTCTCACTGGCAGCACATTACCCGGTAACAGTCTTTCCTGCAGGGTCCTGCTCTCACTGGCAGCACATTACCCGGTAACAGTCTTTCCTGCAGGGTCCTGCTCTCACTGGCAGTACATTACCCGGTAACAGTCTCTCCTGCAGGGTCCTGCTCTCACTGGCAGCACATTACCCGGTAACCCTCTCTCCTGCAGGGTCCTGCTCTCACTGGCAGCACATTACCCGGTAACCCTCTCTCCTGCAGGGTCCTGCTCTCACTGGCAGCACATTACCCGGTAACAGTCTCTCCTGCAGGGTCCTGCTCTCACTGGCAGCACATTACCCGGTAACAGTCTCTCCTGCAGGGTCCTGCTCTCACTGGCAGCACATTACCCGGTAACAGTCTCTCCTGCAGGGTCCTGCTCTCACTGGCAGCACATTACCCGGTAACAGTCTCTCCTGCAGGGTCCTGCTCTCACTGGCAGCACATTACCCAGTAACCCTCTCTCCTGCAGGGTCCTGCTCTCACTGGCAGCACATTACCCGGTAACTCTCTCTCCTGCAGGGTCCTGCTCTCACTGGCAGCACATTACCCGGTAACAGTCTTTCCTGCAGGGTCCTGCTCTCACTGGCAGCACATTACCCGGTAACAGTCTCTCCTGCAGGGTCCTGCTCTCACTGGCAGCACATTACCCGGTAACCCTCTCTCCTGCAGGGTCCTGCTCTCACTGGCAGCACATTACCTGGTAACAGTCTCTCCTGCAGGGTCCTGCTCTCACTGGCAGCACATTACCCAGTAACCCTCTCTCCTGCAGGGTCCTGCTCTCACTGGCAGCACATTACCTGGTAACAGTCTCTCCTGCAGGGTCCTGCTCTCACTGGCAGCACATTACCCGGTAACAGTCTCTCCTGCAGGGTCCTGCTCTCACTGGCAGCACATTACCCGGTAACCCTCTCTCCTGCAGGGTCCTGCTCTCACTGGCAGTACATTACCCGGTAACCCTCTCTCCTGCAGGGTCCTGCTCTCACTGGCAGCACATTACCTGGTAACAGTCTCTCCTGCAGGGTCCTGCTCTCACTGGCAGCACATTACCCGGTAACAGTCTCTCCTGCAGGGTCCTGCTCTCACTGGCAGCACATTACCCGGTAACCCTCTCTCCTGCAGGGTCCTGCTCTCACTGGCAGTACATTACCCGGTAACCCTCTCTCCTGCAGGGTCCTGCTCTCACTGGCAGTACATTACCCGGTAACCCTCTCTCCTGCAGGGTCCTGCTCTCACTGGCAGCACATTACCCGGTAACAGTCTCTCCTGCAGGGTCCTGCTCTCACTGGCAGTACATTACCCGGTAACAGTCTCTCCTGCAGGGTCCTGCTCTCGCTGGCAGCACATTACCCGGTAACCCTCTCTCCTGCAGGGTCCTGCTCTCACTGGCAGCACATTACCTGGTAACAGTCTCTCCTGCAGGGTCCTGCTCTCGCTGGCAGCACATTACCCGGTAACCCTCTCTCCTGCAGGGTCCTTTGTAGAAGGAGGTAGATGGGCTTCCAGACCTGCAGCCAACAGACCCCACTTTCTTTAGGTGCTGTATTGCCAGGGCATGGGAAACTCGGGTTACCGGAGGATGGCGGATTCCAGCTGTGGTCTTCTACATAACGTGACGCGGCGACTGTTACACGCATGCGGAGAAGCACATTCCCGGCACACAAGTAATGGAATACAAAACACCAACACAACTCGCAGTAATAGGCAATGTCCCCTCACGCTCTGGAAGAGGACAGGAAGAGGCCGGACGGAGCAGTGTCCCAGAGAACAATCAGACACGTCTATGCAGCATCAGGTTATAATGTGCACCGCGCAGGCGCTATTATTACACTGTGACATGCGCTGTTGGGAATTGGTGCATTTTGCCCACAGTCAGAACTATAAACACGGCAACGAAACACGGAACAAGTGCTTTAAACAACATTACTACTGTTTCGCATTGCGCGCTGGACATTATACATAACCCCCCACCAGGGGAGGAGGTGCGGAGGGGCCTCACCGCGCCATAAGTCACTCTCCTACCTGCTGTCTCTCCAGCTTCTTCACCAGCTTCTTCTGCGCTTCTGGATCGTCCACCTGTACGTGTTCCGGAAGCCGTTTCACTGTAGACAAAGCAGCAACATTACAGTCAGACGTGCGCGCGTTACAGAAAGACGGTATTCACTACACGGAGAAGACGGGGCACGTCTCACATGTACGTGGCAGAGAGAGGATGAGAATAACGTGGTTTGTGTGTATAGCGCCACGCGTTCCGCAGGCGCCAGGCAGTACAAAACTCATGGACATGAATAAAGACAGTAACACAAACAGGACAGCAAAGCAAAGGTGTGTTAATATAAAACTATAAATTCCAATATACAAAGATTAAAATTGCAACATTCCCATTGTGAAGGGGCGAGCCATGAGAGAGAGTGCCTGAATGAACGGGAGATGAGGGACAGTTTGGTTGGGTGAGGTAGGGAGTTCCCTAGGTGGGGAGAAGCATTAGAGAAGTTCAGAGGTAGTTATCATTGAATCTCCTCAAAGACATAATCAAGGCACACTGGATGTGAGGAGACAAGAGAACTAGAGGACCTTTTCCTCCCTACAACCCCTGACAGACCAGGACTGCCCATCAGTCAGCCCAGGACACGTAACCCCTCCACCCTCTACTCCATTACATTACCCACCCTCACTTACTTCTCCTACCCCACAATCCGTCTCCATGACTCCGCCCCTACCAATCTCCCGCCCCTGCCCCGGTTTTCCAGGCTAATGTGTAACAGCCTACCCCACCTTCTCACTTCTCTATCCACTGAGGTCAGGCTTCCACCCTCCACACTAGAATGACCAGCGGGCCACGAGCAGCAGAGTCTAATGGCCGTCTCTCCCTACTCCTCCACCTTCTTCTCCTGCACACCCAACGAGGAACCATCCTTCTCATTTCCCAACTCTCCTTCAGTGTCTCTACTAGGGTTGCCACATCTACCCCACTCTCTCGGACTTGGAGGAGGACATGTGGCCAGGGTCCAGCAGAGAATCACCATGTTCTGCCTTACTGATGCCACCACAGCGTGAAGAAGACCCCATCGCCTTGTGTCCTGAGACAGGACTGACCAGGGGTCACCGCTCCGGTTGGGCTGACATAGTATCACTCCGGTGATCAGATCGTCACCTCTCCAAGGTCCATGTTACTTTGTGTAGTGGCCGAAACCCAGAGGATATTGGACCCGGTCCCTAGCTCGCTGGTAGAGGAGTGAACGGTGCGGATCAATGACCGGGAAAGTGCTAGACGGGACTCTGACCATGGCTCTGTGGGGTAGGACTCAGAAACCGGGTACCCTAAGATGGCACACATGGCCTCCTATGGGCCAGCCAGCTAATGTGAGGGGCTATCACTCCGCCTGTCTGGGACTACCCACCTGCCGGTGACCCGCTGGTGCTGGGAAGAGGAAGCAGGATGTAGCTGGTGGGGAAAATCCCTGCTGGAGGAAGACGTGAAGGATCCAACAGGGCGAGAGGGTGGCCAGAGCAGCAGATTATCCCCACGCCATGTTCCAGGTGTCAGCCAAGGCTGACCAATGAGAACAGAGTGCAGGCTTCCTTCTGCCCCTCTATGGAGGAGACCCTGCACCCACCTCCTACGTAGGACAGGAATCTATGGTATTTGTCAGAACCCAGCTTTCTCCGGGTGAGGATTTACCCCCATTATCTGTGTCCCCCTATACCGCTGGAGGAAATAGAGAGAATATCACACGATGATAAATAATTACAGATCGGGGAGACAAAGGGCCTAATTCAGACCTGGTTGCTGCGATCGCAAGGCTGAAGCCCAGGGGTGTGTGCGCACGTATCTCACTGGTGCGATCGCTGCTGCCTGACTGACAGGCAGAGGTGGTCGCAGGGTGGGAGGGGGTGTGTTGGCGGCATTCGAAAGGCGTTGGGGGGGGGGCGCAGTCTGGACAACACAGCAGCCGATGCGGACAAAACATGGCGGGTAGCCTCCTGCCTTCGCTGCGTAGGCAAGGAGCTACTGTTTAGGTGCGATGCTTTCGTGCGTCTGCAGGGGGGGGGGGGGATGGGGGAGTTTGATCGTAGATGTGCGTTTTTTTCGCACATCTACGATCACGTCTGAATTAGGCCCAAAGCGAGAACATCAGTCACAGAGGGGATCTGATGGTTACCCACCAGGAGTGCTCTCAGCCCTCTCACCTGGCCGCACAGCCCTCTCACCTGTCTCACCGTCACCCGGCCGCACAGCCCTCTCACCTGTCTGCCCGTCACCCGGCCGCAGTCCTCTCACCTGTCTGCCCGTCACCCGGCCGCACAGCCCTCTCACCTGTCTGCCCGTCACCCGGCCGCACAGCCCTCTCACCTGTCTCACCGTCACCCGGCCGCACAGCCCTCTCACCTGTCTCACCGTCACCCGGCCGCACAGCCCTCTCACCTGTCTCACCGTCACCCGGCCGCACAGCCCTCTCACCTGTCTACCCGTCACCCGGACGCACAGCCCTCTCACCTGTCTGCCCGTCACCCAGCCCTCTCACCTGTCTCACCGTCACCCGGCCGCACAGCCCTCTCGCCTGTCTCACCGTCACCCGTCCGCACAGCCCTCTCACCTGTCTACCCGTCACCCGGCCGCACAACCCTCTCACCTGTCTACCCGTCACCCGGCCGCATAGCCCTCTCACCTGTCTCACCCGTCCGCACAGCCCTCTCACCTGTCTCACCGCCACCCGGACACACAGCCCTCTCACCTGTCTCACCGCCACCCGGCCGCACAGCCCTCTCACCTGTCTCACCGTCACCCGGCCACACAGCCCTCTCACCTGTCTCACCGTCACCCGGCCACACAGCCCTCTCACCTGTCTGCCCGTCACCCGGCCACACAGCCCTCTCACCTGTCTGCCCGTCACCCGGCCACACAGCCCTCTCACCGCCACCCGGACACACAGCCCTCTCACCTGTCTGCCCGTCACCCGGCCACACAGCCCTCTCACCTGTCTGCCCGTCACCCGGACGCACAGCCCTCTCACCTGTCTCACCGTCACCCGGCCGCACAGCCCTCTCACCTGTCTGCCCGTCACCCGGCCGCACAGCCCTCTCACCTGTCTCACCCGTCCGCACAGCCCTCTCACCTGTCTCACCCGTCCGCACAGCCCTCTCACCTGTCTCACCGCCACCCGGACACACAGCCCTCTCACCTGTCTCACCGCCACCCGGCCGCACAGCCCTCTCACTGTCACCCGGCCACACAGCCCTCTCACCGTCACCCGGCCACACAGCCCTCTCACCTGTCTCACCGTCACCCGGCCACACAGCCCTCTCACCTGTCTGCCCGTCACCCAGCCACACAGCCCTCTCACCTGTCTGCCCGTCACCCGGCCGCACAGCCCTCTCACCTGTCTGCCCGTCACCCGGACGCACAGCCCTCTCACCTGTCTCACCGTCACCCGGCCGCACAGCCCTCTCACCTGTCTGCCCGTCACCCGGCCACACAGCCCTCTCACCTGTCTGCCCGTCACCCGGACGCACAGCCCTCTCACCTGTCTCACCGTCACCCGGCCGCACAGCCCTCTCACCTGTCTGCCCGTCACCAGGCCACACAGCCCTCTCACCGCCACCCGGACACACAGCCCTCTCACCTGTCTGCCCGTCACCCGGCCACACAGCCCTCTCCCCTGTCTGCCCGTCATCCGGCCACACAGCCCTCTCACCGTCACCCGGCCGCACAGCCCTCTCACCGTGACCCGGCCGCACAGCCCTCTCACCTGTCTCACCGTCACCCGGCCGCACAGCCCTCTCACCTGTCTCACCGTCACCCGGCCGCACAGCCCTCTCACCTGTCTCACCGTCACCCGGCCGCACAGCCCTCTCACCTGTCTCACCGTCACCCGGCCGCACAGCCCTCTCACTGTCACCCGGCCACACAGCCCTCTCACCTGTCTCACCGTCACCCGGCCGCACAGCCCTCTCACCTGTCTGCCCGTCACCCGGCCGCACAGCCCTCTCACCTGTCTGCCCGTCACCCGGCCGCACAGCCCTCTCACCTGTCTGCCCGTCACCCGGCCGCACAGCCCTCTCACCTGTCTGCCCGTCACCCGGCCACACAGCCCTCTCACCTGTCTGCCCGTCACCCGGCCACACAGCCCTCTCACTGTCACCCGGCCACACAGCCCTCTCACCTGTCTCACCGTCACCCGGCCACACAGCCCTCTCACCTGTCTGCCCATCACCCGGCCACACAACCCTCTCACCTGTCTCACCGTCACTCGGCCACACAGCCCTCTCACCTGTCTGCCCGTCACCCGGCCGCACAGCCCTCTCACCTGTCTGCACTTCATCCAGCCACACAGCCCTCTCACCTGTCTGCACTTCATCCAGCCACACAGCCCTCTCACCTGTCTGCCCGTCACCCGGCCACACAACCCTCTCAGCTGTCTCACCGTCACCCGGCCACACAACCCTCTCACCGTCACCCGGCCACACAACCCTCTCACCTGTCTCACCGTCACCCGGCCACACAGCCCTCTCACCTGTCTACTCGTCACCCGGCCGCACAGCCCTCTCACCTGTCTCACCCGGCCACACAGCCCTCTCACCTGTCTACCCGTCACCCGGCCGCACAACCCTCTCACCTGTCTGCCCGTCACCCGGACACACAGCCCTCTCACCTGTCTCACCGTCACCCGGCCACACAGCCCTCTCACCTGTCTCACCGTCACCCGGCCGCACAGCCCTCTCACCTGTCTGCACTTGATCCGGCCACACAGCCCTCTCACCTGTCTGCCCGTCACCCGGCCACACAGCCCTCTCACCTGTCTGCCCGTCACCCGGACACACAGCCCTCTCACCTGTCTCACCGTCACCCGGCCACACAGCCCTCTCACTGTCACCCAGCCGCACAGCCCTCTCACCTGTCTGCCCTTCACCCGGCCGCACAGCCCTCTCACCTGTCTGCCCGTCACCCGGCCGCACAGCCCTCTCACCTGTCTGCCCGTCACCCGGCCGCACAGCCCTCTCACCTGTCTGCCCGTCACCCGGACACACAGCCCTCTCACCTGTCTGCCCATCACCCGGCCGCACAGCCCTCTCACCGTCACCCGGCCACACAGCCCTCTCACTGTCACCCGGCCACACAGCCCTCTCACCTGTCTCACCGTCACCCGGCCGCACAGCCCTCTCACAGTCACCCGGCCGCACAGCCCTCTCACCTGTCTCACCGTCACCCGGCCGCACAGCCCTCTCACCTGTCTGCCCGTCACCCGGCCACACAGCCCTCTCACTGTCACCCGGCCACACAGCCCTCTCACCTGTCTCACCGTCACCCGGCCACACAGCCCTCTCACCTGTCTGCCCATCACCCGGCCACACAACCCTCTCACCTGTCTCACCGTCACTCGGCCACACAGCCCTCTCACCTGTCTGCCCGTCACCCGGCCGCACAGCCCTCTCACCTGTCTGCACTTCATCCAGCCACACAGCCCTCTCACCTGTCTGCACTTCATCCAGCCACACAGCCCTCTCACCTGTCTGCCCGTCACCCGGCCACACAACCCTCTCAGCTGTCTCACCGTCACCCGGCCACACAACCCTCTCACCGTCACCCGGCCACACAACCCTCTCACCTGTCTCACCGTCACCCGGCCACACAGCCCTCTCACCTGTCTACTCGTCACCCGGCCGCACAGCCCTCTCACCTGTCTCACCCGGCCACACAGCCCTCTCACCTGTCTACCCGTCACCCGGCCGCACAACCCTCTCACCTGTCTGCCCGTCACCCGGACACACAGCCCTCTCACCTGTCTCACCGTCACCCGGCCACACAGCCCTCTCACCTGTCTCACCGTCACCCGGCCGCACAGCCCTCTCACCTGTCTGCACTTGATCCGGCCACACAGCCCTCTCACCTGTCTGCCCGTCACCCGGCCACACAGCCCTCTCACCTGTCTGCCCGTCACCCGGACACACAGCCCTCTCACCTGTCTCACCGTCACCCGGCCACACAGCCCTCTCACTGTCACCCAGCCGCACAGCCCTCTCACCTGTCTGCCCTTCACCCGGCCGCACAGCCCTCTCACCTGTCTGCCCGTCACCCGGCCGCACAGCCCTCTCACCTGTCTGCCCGTCACCCGGCCGCACAGCCCTCTCACCTGTCTGCCCGTCACCCGGACACACAGCCCTCTCACCTGTCTGCCCATCACCCGGCCGCACAGCCCTCTCACCGTCACCCGGCCACACAGCCCTCTCACTGTCACCCGGCCACACAGCCCTCTCACCTGTCTCACCGTCACCCGGCCGCACAGCCCTCTCACAGTCACCCGGCCGCACAGCCCTCTCACCTGTCTCACCGTCACCCGGCCGCACAGCCCTCTCACCTGTCTCACCGCCACCCGGACGCACAGCCCTCTCACCTGTCTGCCCGTCACCCGGCCGCACAGCCCTCTCACCTGTCTGCCCGTCACCCGGCCGCACAGCCCTCTCACCTGTCTGCCCGTCACCCGGCCGCACAGCCCTCTCACCTGTCTGCCCGTCACCCGGCCGCACAGCCCTCTCACCTGTCTCACCGTCACCCGGCCGCACAGCCCTCTCACCTGTCTCACCGTCACCCGGCCGCACAGCCCTCTCACCTGTCTCACCGTCACCCGGCCGCACAGCCCTCTCACCTGTCTCACCGTCACCCGGCCGCACAGCCCTCTCACCTGTCTCACCGTCACCCGGCCGCACAGCCCTCTCACCTGTCTCACCGTCACCCGGCCGCACAGCCCTCTCACCTGTCTCACCGTCACCCGGCCGCACAGCCCTCTCACCTGTCTCACCGTCACCCGGCCGCACAGCCCTCTCACCTGTCTCACCGTCACCCGGCCGCACAGCCCTCTCACCTGTCTCACCGTCACCCGGCCGCACAGCCCTCTCACCTGTCTCACCGTCACCCGGCCGCACAGCCCTCTCACCTGTCTCACCGTCACCCGGCCGCACAGCCCTCTCACCTGTCTCACCGTCACCCGGCCGCACAGCCCTCTCACCTGTCTCACCGTCACCCGGCCGCACAGCCCTCTCACCTGTCTCACCGTCACCCGGCCGCACAGCCCTCTCACCTGTCTCACCGTCACCCGGCCGCACAGCCCTCTCACCGTCACCCGGCCGCACAGCCCTCTCACCTGTCTCACCGTCACCCGGCCGCACAGCCCTCTCACCTGTCTCACCGTCACCCGGCCGCACAGCCCTCTCACCTGTCTCACCGTCACCCGGCCGCACAGCCCTCTCACCTGTCTCACCGTCACCCGGCCGCACAGCCCTCTCACCTGTCTCACCGTCACCCGGCCGCACAGCCCTCTCACCTGTCTCACCGTCACCCGGCCACACAGCCCTCTCACCGTCATCCGGCCGCACAGCCCTCTCACCTGTCTCACCGTCACCCGGCCGCACAGCCCTCTCATCTGTCTCACCGTCACCCGGCCGCACAGCCCTCTCACCTGTCTGCCCGTCACCCGGCCGCACAGCCCTCTCACCTGTCTGCCCGTCACCCGGCCGCACAGCCCTCTCACCGCCACCCGGACACACAGCCCTCTCACCTGTCTGCCCGTCACCCGGCCACACAGCCCTCTCACCTGTCTCACCGTCACCCGGCCGCACAGCCCTCTCACCTGTCTCACCGTCACCCGGCCGCACAGCCCTCTCACCTGTCTCACCGTCACCCGGCCGCACAGCCCTCTCACCTGTCTCACCGTCACCCGGCCGCACAGCCCTCTCACCTGTCTCACCGTCACCCGGCCGCACAGCCCTCTCACCTGTCTCACCGTCACCCGGCCGCACAGCCCTCTCACCTGTCTCACCGTCACCCGGCCGCACAGCCCTCTCACCTGTCTCACCGTCACCGGCCGCACAGCCCTCTCACCTGTCTCACCGTCACCCGGCCGCACAGCCCTCTCACCTGTCTCACCGTCACCCGGCCGCACAGCCCTCTCACCTGTCTCACCGTCACCCGGCCACACAGCCCTCTCACCTGTCTCACCGTCACCCGGCCGCACAGCCCTCTCACCTGTCTCACCGTCACCCGGCCGCACAGCCGTCTCACCTGTCTGCCCGTCACCCGGCCACACAGCCCTCTCACCTGTCTGCCCGTCACCCGGCCGCACAGCCCTCTCACCTGTCTGCCCGTCACCCGGCCACACAGCCCTCTCACCTGTCTGCCCGTCACCCGGCCGCACAGCCCTCTCACCTTCTGCCCGTCACCCGGCCGCACAGCTCTCTCCCCGTCACCCGGCCGCACAGCCCTCTCACCTGTCTCACCGTCACCCGGCCGCACAACCCTCTCACCTGTCTCACCGTCACCCGGCCGCACAGCCCTCTCACCTGTCTCACCGTCACCCGGCCGCACAGCCCTCTCACCTGTCTCACCGTCACCCGGCCGCACAGCCCTCTCACCTGTCTCACCGTCACCCGGCCGCACAGCCCTCTCACCTGTCTGCCCATCACCCGGCCACACAACCCTCTCACCTGTCTCACCGTCACCCGGCCACACAGCCCTCTCACCTGTCTACTCGTCACCCGGCCGCACAGCCCTCTCACCTGTCTCACCCGGCCACACAGCCCTCTCACCTGTCTACCCGTCACCCGGCCGCACAACCCTCTCACCTGTCTGCCCGTCACCCGGCCGCACAGCCCTCTCATCTGTCTCACCCGGACACACAGCCCTCTCACCTGTCTGCCCGTCACCCAGCCGCACAGCCCTCTCACCTGTCTCACCGTCACCCGGCCACACAGCCCTCTCACCTGTCTCACCGTCACCCGGCCGCACAGCCCTCTCACCTGTCTGCACTTGATCCGGCCACACAGCCCTCTCACCTGTCTGCCCGTCACCCGGCCACACAGCCCTCTCACCTGTCTGCCCGTCACCCGGACACACAGCCCTCTCACCTGTCTCACCGTCACCCGGCCACACAGCCCTCTCACTGTCACCCAGCCGCACAGCCCTCTCACCTGTCTGCCCTTCACCCGGCCGCACAGCCCTCTCACCTGTCTGCCCGTCACCCGGCCGCACAGCCCTCTCACCTGTCTGCCCGTCACCCGGCCGCACAGCCCTCTCACCTGTCTGCCCGTCACCCGGACACACAGCCCTCTCACCTGTCTGCCCATCACCCGGCCGCACAGCCCTCTCACCGTCACCCGGCCACACAGCCCTCTCACTGTCACCCGGCCACACAGCCCTCTCACCTGTCTCACCGTCACCCGGCCGCACAGCCCTCTCACAGTCACCCGGCCGCACAGCCCTCTCACCTGTCTCACCGTCACCCGGCCGCACAGCCCTCTCACCTGTCTCACCGCCACCCGGACACACAGCCCTCTCACCTGTCTGCCCGTCACCCGGCCGCACAGCCCTCTCACCTGTCTGCCCGTCACCCGGCCGCACAGCCCTCTCACCTGTCTGCCCGTCACCCGGCCGCACAGCCCTCTCACCTGTCTCACCGTCACCCGGCCGCACAGCCCTCTCACCTGTCTCACCGTCACCCGGCCGCACAGCCCTCTCACCGTCACCCGGCCGCACAGCCCTCTCACCTGTCTCACCGTCACCCGGCCGCACAGCCCTCTCACCTGTCTCACCGTCACCCGGCCGCACAGCCCTCTCACCTGTCTCACCGTCACCCGGCCGCACAACCCTCTCACCTGTCTCACCGTCACCCGGCCGCACAGCCCTCTCACCTGTCTCACCGTCACCCGGCCGCACAGCCCTCTCACCTGTCTCACCGTCACCCGGCCGCACAGCCCTCTCACCTGTCTCACCGTCACCCGGCCGCACAGCCCTCTCACCTGTCTCACCGTCACCCGGCCGCACAGCCCTCTCACCTGTCTCACCGTCACCCGGCCGCACAGCCCTCTCACCTGTCTCACCGTCACCCGGCCGCACAGCCCTCTCACCTGTCTCACCGTCACCCGGCCGCACAGCCCTCTCACCTGTCTCACCGTCACCCGGCCGCACAGCCCTCTCACCTGTCTCACCGTCACCCGGCCGCACAGCCCTCTCACCTGTCTCACCGTCACCCGGCCGCACAGCCCTCTCACCTGTCTCACCGTCACCCGGCCGCACAGCCCTCTCACCTGTCTCACCGTCACCCGGCCGCACAGCCCTCTCACCTGTCTCACCGTCACCCGGCCGCACAGCCCTCTCACCTGTCTCACCGTCACCCGGCCGCACAGCCCTCTCACCTGTCTCACCGTCACCCGGCCGCACAGCCCTCTCACCTGTCTCACCGTCACCCGGCCGCACAGCCCTCTCACCTGTCTCACCGTCACCCGGCCACACAGCCCTCTCACCGTCATCCGGCCGCACAGCCCTCTCACCTGTCTCACCGTCACCAGGCCGCACAGCCCTCTCATCTGTCTCACCGTCACCCGGCCGCACAGCCCTCTCACCTGTCTGCCCGTCACCCGGCCGCACAGCCCTCTCACCTGTCTGCCCGTCACCCGGCCGCACAGCCCTCTCACCGCCACCCGGACACACAGCCCTCTCACCTGTCTGCCCGTCACCCGGCCACACAGCCCTCTCACCTGTCTCACCGTCACCCGGCCGCACAGCCCTCTCACCTGTCTCACCGTCACCCGGCCGCACAGCCCTCTCACCTGTCTCACCGTCACCCGGCCGCACAGCCCTCTCACCTGTCTCACCGTCACCCGGCCGCACAGCCCTCTCACCTGTCTCACCGTCACCCGGCCGCACAGCCCTCTCACCTGTCTCACCGTCACCCGGCCGCACAGCCCTCTCACCTGTCTCACCGTCACCCGGCCGCACAGCCCTCTCACCTGTCTCACCGTCACCCGGCCGCACAGCCCTCTCACCTGTCTCACCGTCACCCGGCCGCACAGCCCTCTCACCTGTCTCACCGTCACCCGGCCGCACAGCCCTCTCACCTGTCTCACCGTCACCCGGCCGCACAGCCCTCTCACCTGTCTCACCGTCACCCGGCCACACAGCCCTCTCACCTGTCTCACCGTCACCCGGCCGCACAGCCCTCTCACCTGTCTCACCGTCACCCGGCCGCACAGCCGTCTCACCTGTCTGCCCGTCACCCGGCCACACAGCCCTCTCACCTGTCTGCCCGTCACCCGGCCGCACAGCCCTCTCACCTGTCTGCCCGTCACCCGGCCACACAGCCCTCTCACCTGTCTGCCCGTCACCCGGCCGCACAGCCCTCTCACCTTCTGCCCGTCACCCGGCCGCACAGCTCTCTCCCCGTCACCCGGCCGCACAGCCCTCTCACCTGTCTCACCGTCACCCGGCCGCACAACCCTCTCACCTGTCTCACCGTCACCCGGCCGCACAGCCCTCTCACCTGTCTCACCGTCACCCGGCCGCACAGCCCTCTCACCTGTCTCACCGTCACCCGGCCGCACAGCCCTCTCACCTGTCTGCCCGTCACCCGGCCACACAACCCTCTCACCTGTCTGCCCGTCACCCGGCCACACAACCCTCTCACCTGTCTCACCGTCACCCGGCCACACAGCCCTCTCACCTGTCTACTCGTCACCCGGCCGCACAGCCCTCTCACCTGTCTCACCCGGCCACACAGCCCTCTCACCTGTCTACCCGTCACCCGGCCGCACAACCCTCTCACCTGTCTGCCCGTCACCCGGCCGCACAGCCCTCTCACCTGTCTCACCCGGACACACAGCCCTCTCACCTGTCTGCCCGTCACCGAGCCGCACAGCCCTCTCACCTGTCTCACCGTCACCCGGCCACACAGCCCTCTCACCTGTCTCACCGTCACCCGGCCGCACAGCCCTCTCACCTGTCTGCACTTGATCCGGCCACACAGCCCTCTCACCTGTCTGCCCGTCACCCGGCCACACAGCCCTCTCACCTGTCTGCCCGTCACCCGGACACACAGCCCTCTCACCTGTCTCACCGTCACCCGGCCACACAGCCCTCTCACTGTCACCCGGCCGCACAGCCCTCTCACGTGTCTCACCGTCACCCGGCCGCACAGCCCTCTCACCTGTCTGCCCTTCACCCGGCCGCACAGCCCTCTCACCTGTCTGCCCGTCACCCGGCCGCACAGCCCTCTCACCTGTCTGCCCGTCACCCGGACACACAGCCCTCTCACCTGTCTGCCCATCACCCGGCCGCACAGCCCTCTCACTGTCACCCGGCCGCACAGCCCTCTCACCGTCACCCGGCCACACAGCCCTCTCACTGTCACCCGGCCACACAGCCCTCTCACCTGTCTCACCGTCACCCGGCCGCACAGCCCTCTCACTGTCACCCGGCCGCACAGCCCTCTCACCTGTCTCACCGTCACCCGGCCGCACAGCCCTCTCACCTGTCTCACCGCCACCCGGACACACAGCCCTCTCACCTGTCTGCCCGTCACCCGGCCACACAGCCCTCTCACCTGTCTGCCCGTCACCCGGCCGCACAGCCCTCTCACCTGTCTGCCCGTCACCCGGCCGCACAGCCCTCTCACCTGTCTCACCGTCACCCGGCCACACAGCCCTCTCACCGTCACCCGGCCGCACAGTCCTCTCACCTGTCTCACCGTCACCCGGCCGCACAGCCCTCTCACCTGTCTCACCGTCACCCGGCCGCACAGCCCTCTCACCTGTCTCACCGTCACCCGGCCGCACAGCCCTCTCACCTGTCTCACCGTCACCCGGCCGCACAGCCCTCTCACCTGTCTCACCGTCACCCGGCCGCACAGCCCTCTCACCTGTCTCACCGTCACCCGGCCGCACAGCCCTCTCACCTGTCTCACCGTCACCCGGCCGCACAGCCCTCTCACCTGTCTCACCGTCACCCGGCCGCACAGCCCTCTCACCTGTCTCACCGTCACCCGGCCGCACAGCCCTCTCACCTGTCTCACCGTCACCCGGCCGCACAGCCCTCTCACCTGTCTCACCGTCACCAGGCCACACAGCCCTCTCACCGTCATCCGGCCGCACAGCCCTCTCACCTGTCTCACCGTCACCCGGCCGCACAGCCCTCTCATCTGTCTCACCGTCACCCGGCCGCACAGCCCTCTCACCTGTCTGCCCGACACCCGGCCGCACAGCCCTCTCACCTGTCTGCCCGTCACCCGGCCGCACAGCCCTCTCACCGCCACCCGGACACACAGCCCTCTCACCTGTCTGCCCGTCACCCGGCCACACAGCCCTCTCACCTGTCTCACCGTCACCCGGCCACACAGCCCTCTCACCTGTCTCACCGTCACCCGGCCGCACAGCCCTCTCACCTGTCTCACCGTCACCCGGCCGCACAGCCCTCTCACCTGTCTCACCGTCACCCGGCCGCACAGCCCTCTCACCTGTCTCACCGTCACCCGGCCGCACAGCCCTCTCACCTGTCTCACCGTCACCCGGCCGCACAGCCCTCTCACCTGTCTCACCGTCACCCGGCCGCACAGCCCTCTCACCTGTCTGCCCGTCACCCGGCCGCACAGCCCTCTCACCTGTCTGCCCGTCACCCGGCCGCAGAGCCCTCTCACCTGTCTGCCCGTCACCCGGCCGCACAGCCCTCTCACCTGTCTCACCGTCACCCAGCCGCACAGCCCTCTCACCTGTCTCACCGTCACCCGGCCGCACAGCCGTCTCACCGTCACCCGGCCGCACAGCCCTCTCACCTGTCTCACCGTCACCCGTCCGCACAGCCCTCTCACCTGTCTACCCGTCACCCGGCCGCACAACCCTCTCACCTGTCTGCCCGTAACCCGGCCACACAGCCCTCTCACCTGTCTGCCCGTCACCCGGCCGCACAGCCCTCTCACCTGTCTGCCCGTCACCCGGCCACACAGCCCTCTCACCTGTCTGCCCGTCACCCGGCCGCACAGCCCTCTCACCTTCTGCCCGTCACCCGGCCGCACAGCTCTCTCCCCGTCACCCGGCCGCACAGCCCTCTCACCTGTCTCCCCGTCACCCGGCCGCACAGCCCTCTCACCTGTCTCACCGTCACCCGGCCGCACAGCCCTCTCACCTGTCTCACCG
This sequence comes from Pseudophryne corroboree, assembly GCF_028390025.1. Taxonomy (NCBI): domain Eukaryota; kingdom Metazoa; phylum Chordata; class Amphibia; order Anura; family Myobatrachidae; genus Pseudophryne; species Pseudophryne corroboree. The sequence goes on along the minus strand of NC_086447.1, from coordinate 3,420,820 downwards.
TCACCCGGCCGCACAGCCCTCTCACCTGTCTCACCGTCACCCGGCCGCACAGCCCTCTCACCTGTCTGCCCGTCACCCGGCCGCACAGCCCTCTCACCTGTCTGCCCGTCACCCGGCCGCACAGCCCTCTCACCTGTCTGCCCGTCACCCGGCCGCACAGCCCTCTCACCTGTCTGCCCGTCACCCGGCCGCACAGCCCTCTCACCTGTCTGCCCGTCACCCGGCCACACAGCCCTCTCACCTGTCTGCCCGTCACCCGGCCACACAGCCCTCTCACTGTCACCCGGCCGCACAGCCCTCTCACTGTCACCCGGCCACACAGCCCTCTCACCTGTCTCACCGTCACCCGGCCGCACAGCCCTCTCACCTGTCTGCCCGTCACCCGGCCGCACAGCCCTCTCACCTGTCTGCCCGTCACCCGGCCGCACAGCCCTCTCACCTGTCTGCCCGTCACCCGGCCGCACAGCCCTCTCACCTGTCTGCCCGTCACCCGGCCACACAGCCCTCTCACTGTCACCCGGCCACACAGCCCTCTCACTGTCACCCGGCCACACAGCCCTCTCACCTGTCTCACCGTCACCCGGCTACACAGCCCTCTCACCTGTCTGCCCATCACCCGGCCACACAACCCTCTCACCTGTCTCACCGTCACTCGGCCACACAGCCCTCTCACCTGTCTGCCCGTCACCCGGCCGCACAGCCCTCTCACCTGTCTGCACTTCATCCAGCCACACAGCCCTCTCACATGTCTGCCCGTCACCCGGCCACACAACCCTCTCACCTGTCTCACCGTCACCCGGCCACACAACCCTCTCACAGTCACCCGGCCACACAACCATCTCACCTGTCTCACCGTCACTCGGCCACACAGTCCTCTCACCTGTCTCACCGTCACCCGGCCACACAGCCCTCTCACCTGTCTACACGTCACCCGGCCGCAGAGCCCTCTCACCTGTCTGCCCGTCACCCGGCCGCACAGCCCTCTCACCCGGCCACACAACCCTCTCACCTGTCTCACCGTCACTCGGACACACAGCCCTCTCACCTGTCTGCCCGTCACCCGGCCGCACAGCCCTCTCTCCTGTCTGCCCGTCACCCGTCCGCACAGCCCTCTCACCTGTCTACCCGTCACCCGGCCACACAGCCCTCTCACCTGTCTCACCCGTCTGCCCTCTCACCCGGCCACACAGCCCTCTCACCTGTCTGCCCGTCACCCGGCCGCACAGCCCTCTCACCTGTCTACCCGTCACCCGGCCGCACAGCCCTCTCACCTGTCTGCCCGTCACCCGGCCGCACAGCCCTCTCACCTGTCTGCCCGTCACCCGGCCGCACAGCCCTCTCACCTGTCTCACCCGTCACCCGGCCACACAACCTTCTCACCTGTCTCACCGTCACTCGGCCACACAGCCCTCTCACCTGTCTGCCCGTCACCCGGCCGCACAGCCCTCTCACCTGTCTGCCCGTCACCCGGCCGCACAGCCCTCTTACCTGTCTGCCCGTCACCCGGCCGCACAGCCCTCTCACCTGTCTCACCCGTCACCCAACCTTCTCACCTGTCTCACCGTCACTCGGCCACACAGCCCTCTCACCTGTCTGCCCGTCACCCGGCCGCACAGCCCTCTCACCTGTCTGCCCGTCACCCGGCCACACAGCCCTCTCACTGTCACCCGGCCACACAGCCCTCTCACTGTCACCCGGCCACACAGCCCTCTCACCTGTCTCACCGTCACCCGGCTACACAGCCCTCTCACCTGTCTGCCCATCACCCGGCCACACAACCCTCTCACCTGTCTCACCGTCACTCGGCCACACAGCCCTCTCACCTGTCTGCCCGTCACCCGGCCGCACAGCCCTCTCACCTGTCTGCACTTCATCCAGCCACACAGCCCTCTCACCTGTCTGCCCGTCACCCGGCCACACAACCCTCTCACCTGTCTCACCGTCACCCGGCCACACAACCCTCTCACCTGTCTCACCGTCACCCGGCCACACAACCATCTCACCTGTCTCACCGTCACTCGGCCACACAGTCCTCTCACCTGTCTCACCGCCACCCGGCCACACAGCCCTCTCACCTGTCTACCCGTCACCCGGCCGCAGAGCCCTCTCACCTGTCTGCCCGTCACCCGGCCGCACAGCCCTCTCACCCGGCCACACAACCCTCTCACCTGTCTCACCGTCACTCGGACACACAGCCCTCTCACCTGTCTGCCCGTCACCCGGCCGCACAGCCCTCTCTCCTGTCTGCCCGTCACCCGTCCGCACAGCCCTCTCACCTGTCTACCCGTCACCCGGCCACACAGCCCTCTCACCTGTCTCACCCGTCTGCCCTCTCACCCGGCCACACAGCCCTCTCACCTGTCTGCCCGTCACCCGGCCGCACAGCCCTCTCACCTGTCTACCCGTCACCCGGCCGCACAGCCCTCTCACCTGTCTGCCCGTCACCCGGCCGCACAGCCCTCTCACCTGTCTGCCCGTCACCCGGCCGCACAGCCCTCTCACCTGTCTGCCCGTCACCCGGCCGCACAGCCCTCTCACCTGTCTCACCCGTCACCCGGCCACACAACCTTCTCACCTGTCTCACCGTCACTCGGCCACACAGCCCTCTCACCTGTCTGCCCGTCACCCGGCCGCACAGCCCTCTCACCTGTCTGCCCGTCACCCGGCCGCACAGCCCTCTCACCTGTCTGCCCGTCACCCGGCCGCACAGCCCTCTCACCTGTCTGCCCGTCACCCGGCCGCACAGCCCTCTCACCTGTCTCACCCGTCACCCAACCTTCTCACCTGTCTCACCGTCACTCGGCCACACAGCCCTCTCACCTGTCTGCCCGTCACCCGGCCGCACAGCCCTCTCACCTGTCTGCCCGTCACCCGGCCGCACAGCCCTCTCACCTGTCTCACAGTCACCCGGCCGCACAGCCCTCTCACCTGTCTGCACTTCATCCGGCCACACAGCCCTCTCACCTGTCTCACCCGTCTGCCCTCTCACCCGGCCGCACAGCCCTCTCACCTGTCTGACCTCTCACCTGTCTGACTGTCACTGGGCTGGGCCTTCACTTTGGCGGGTGCGGGTCCGGCGCTCTGCTCGGCTTTCTTATTCTGTTTCTGGTTGCGCTCGGCCTCCTGTTTGGCGCGTCGCTCTGCTCGCATCTCTGACTTGCTCTTTCCTCCTGCCGGCACCTCGGAGACTGCCGCGGCAACAACTGGCGGTGTGGGGCATGTAGCGATGGGCGTGGTAACTGGGCACTGAGGGTCCGCTAAAAGAAGAAGCATTAATCAGACACATGATACCACCTACAGTGACCCTCCCCATATGTCACAGTTACGCCCATTCCCCATCACATCACCAGGGTCACACATCGGTAGCGCACACTGGGCCGTGAATGTACGCGGATGAGCGGTGGTGGGGGTCTGTAAGATGCGGCTCTCACCAGCACCACTAATACCCCCAATTCTAGCTGCTACCCCCCCCCCCCCCCCAAATCCCTCCCACCTTTCTGGGCGCTGCTCTCCTGTGCCCCCTCCGCTGCCTCAGTCTGCGCCTTTTCCTTGTTCTTCTTTTGCTGCTTCTTTTCCTTCCGCAAGCGAAGCTTCTCCTCTTTGGACATTTCCTGACTTTTCATAGGCTGCGGGCGGGACAGGGTAAAGGTCACAGTACATACAAAGTGCGTCGGCTTATGTCAGCCGGTATGCCGCTGATGGTAATGACTGTCTGCATCCGAACTCCCAGAAACCCGCACCCAGCCCTGTAGGAACAGGTCTAACGCTCCAGACCCCACTAGAGGCCTGAAAACAGACGCCCCACGGTAACCTGAGTGGGAAAGGACGACTCTTGGATTCCCCAGTGACAGAGGATGTGACTTACAGTGACAGCATAGGCGTGCGCAGCACATTTTATTAGGGGGTGCACCATTGGAGGGATGTGTCTAGCACCGCCTTTTGGGCGTGTCTAGCACCATCTATTGACGGTCAACGCAATATAAAATATCCACCCTTGTACCAATCCTAATAAAGCAGATACATTGTCAGATGTTGTGGTGTGCACCAAACAAACACCCCTGATGGCACTCACTGCAATTACACTGCTCCTCCTCAGCCTGTTCTGGCTCCCCCTCTCTTTCCCCTGCAAGCTGACACTGACAGTCGTACACTAGTATTGCTGCTGCTGGAAAAACGAGTGACGTGTCAATGTTGCTGCCGACCGCCTGCCAGTATTGAATTTGTCTTCCTAAGAGGAACTCTGGCTGCATGCTGATCCTCATCAGTGGCTGGCGTTGGCATAGCATAGAAGGAGAGAGGTGGGCGTGTGGCGGGTGTGGCGGGTGGGCGTGTGAGCAGCATGACATAATCACGTCACATCACGCTGTTTTTGTACATGGAGGTGGAGCTGGGAATCTGAAAGCCGGTGGCAGTGGCACCCTTGATTAACCCAGGCATCCGGTCAGTAATACAGTCCTGACAGGGTGCAGCGCAGAGGGGACAGTGATCATCCTGCTTGGCTATCACTGCATCAGGAATGTGAGATCGGGGTGCCAGACATTAGGGGGTTCCTGTGCGCACCAGGCACCTCCCCTGCGCACACCTATGAGTGACAGAATGTACTAATAACCAACAGCAATCAATAGTCACGCCACACTGCAGTATAATCACCAGTGCCAACATGCCATTATATAATCACCAGTGCCGGCACTCAGCCGTTATATAATCACCAGTTCCGGCATGCAGCCATCACACTGCAGTATAATCACCAGTGCCGGCATGCAGCCGTTATATAATTACCAGTTACTGCATGCAGCTGTCACACTGCAGTATAATCACCAGTGCCGGTACGCAGGTATAATCACCAGTGCCGGCATGCAGCTGTCATACTGCAGTATAATCACCAGTTACTACATGCAGCCGTTATAAAATCACCAGTTACTACATGCAGCCGTCACACTGCACTATAATCACCAGTTCCGGCATGCAGCCGTCACACTGCAGTATAATCACCAGTTCCTACATGCAGCCATCACACTGCAGTATAATCACCAGTTCCGGCATGCAGCCGTCACACTGCAGTATAATCACCAGTTACTACATGCAGCCGTCACACTGCAGTATAATCACCAGTTCCTACATGCAGTTGTCACACTGCAGTATAATCACCAGTTCCTACATGCAGCCGTCACACTGCAGTATAATCACCAGTTCCTACATGCTGTCGTCACACTGCAGTATTATCACCAGTTCCTACATGCAGTTGCCACACTGCAGTATAATCACCAGTTGCGGCATGCAGCCGTCACACTGCAGTAGAATCACCAGTTCCTACATTCAGCCGTCACACTGCAGTATAATCACCAGTTCCGGCATGCAGCCGTCACACTGCAGTATAATCACCAGTTCCCACATGCAGCCATCACACTGCAGTATAATCACCAGTTCCTACATGCAGCCATCACACTGCAGTATAATCACGTTACTACATGCAGCCGTCACACTGCAGTATAATCACCAGTTCCGGCATGCAGCCGTCACACTGCAGTATAATCACCAGTTACTACATGCAGTTGTCACACTGCAATATAATCACCAGTTACTACATGCAGCCGTCACACTGCAGTATAATCACCAGTTACTACATGCTGCTACCTCCAAAAGTCTCTCACTCTCACCATTACCCTTCACTTGACTCCATCCCCACCCAATCACTGACCACTACTCTAAGCACATGAGGGAAGAGGGCCCTGCTCATGAGAGCTTACATTCTAAGGGGAGGGGTAGACAGACAGGGGTGACACAGACGGGGTACATAGAGAGCGTAGAACAGAGGGTTAGGATGAGATTTGGCTAGGTTTGGTGAAGAAGTGGGTCTTGAGAGCCCGTTTGAAGTTTTGTAGAGAGGTGGAGAGTCTGAGGGGGGGAGGTAGGGTATTCCAGAGAAGTGGTGCAGCACGTGAAAAATCTTGGAGGTAGGAGTGGGAGGAGGTGATTTGTAGGCAGGAGAGTCGGCGTGCATTAGCAGAGCGAAGAGGACGGGTGGGAGAGTAAAGAGAGATAAGGTCAGAGATGTAGATGGGAGAGGAGTGGGTGAGGGCTTTGTAAGCGAGTGTGAGAAGCTTGAAATGGATTCTGAAAAGGAAGGGGAGCCAGTGAGGGGTATAGTAAGAGAGGAGAGGGGAGGTGGATGTAGTGCGTCTGGTGAGGAAGATGAGCCGGGCAGCAGCATTGAGGATAGATTGGAGGGGAGATTCTAAACACAGAAAAATACATGAAGTATACACACACTGGACACAATATACACGAGGCCTTACCTGACGACTCTCTGCTTTCTTGGCTTTACCTCCACCTGAGAGAGACAGAAAAAGGTGTAGTGACACAGATGTATAACATGAAAGGATAATGATGACACCAGCCCTGTAGTGACAGGATATAGATGACATACAGATGGATAATACAGGGTATCACCGGATAATGATGACACCAGCCCTGTAGTGACAGGATACAGATGACATGTAGATGGATAATACAGGGTATCACCGGATAATGATGACACCAGCCCTGTAGTGACAGGATACAGATGACATATGGATGTATAATACAGGGTATCACCGGATAATGATGACACCAGCCCTGCAGTGACAGGATACAGATGACATGTAGATGGATAATACAGGGTATCACCGGATAATGATGACACCAGCCCTGTAGTGACAGGATACAGATGACATGTAGATGGATAATACAGGGTATCACCGGATAATGATGACACCAGCCCTGTAGTGACAGGATACAGATGACATGTAGATGGATAATACAGGGTATCACCGGATAATGATGACACCAGCCCTGTAGTGACAGGATACAGATGACATGTAGATGGATAATACAGGGTATCACCGGATAATGATGACACCAGCCCTGTAGTGACAGGATACAGATGACATGTAGATGGATAATACAGGGTATCACCGGATAATGATGAAACCAGCCCTGTATGACAGGATACAGATGACATGTAGATGGATAATACAGGGTATCACCGGATAATGATGACACAAGCCCTGTATGACAGGATACAGATGACATGTAGATGGATAATACAGGGTATCACCGGATAATGATGACACCAGCCCTGTAGTGACAGGATACAGATGACATGTAGATGGATAATACACGGTATCACCGGATAATGATGACACCAGCCCTGTAGTGACAGGATACAGATGACATGCAGATGGATAATACAGGGTATCACCGGATAATGATGACACCAGCCCTGTATGACAGGATACAGATGACATGTAGATGGATAATACAGGGTATCACCGGATAATGATGACACAAGCCCTGTATGACAGGATACAGATGACATGTAGATGGATAATACAGGGTATCACCGGATAATGATGACACCAGCCCTGTAGTGACAGGATATAGATGACATACAGATGGATAATACAGGGTATCACCGGATAATGATGACACCAGCCCTGTAGTGACAGGATACAGATGACATGTAGATGGATAATACAGGGTATCACCGGATAATGATGACACCAGCCCTGTAGTGATAGGATACGGATGACATGACACCGGCCCTGTAGTGACAGGATACAGATGACATGTAGATGGATAATACAGGGTATCACCGGATAATGATGACACCATCCCTGTAGTGACAGGATACAGATGACATATGGATGTATAATACAGGGTATCACCGGATAATGATGACACCAGCCCTGTAGTGAGAGGATACAGATGACATGTAGATGGATAATACAGGGTATCACCGGATAATGATGACACCAGCCCTGTAGTGACAGGATACAGATGACATATGGATGTATAATACAGGGTATCACCGGATAATGATGACACCAGCCCTGCAGTGACAGGATACAGATGACATGTAGATGGATAATACAGGGTATCACCGGATAATGATGACACCAGCCCTGTAGTGACAGGATACAGATGACATGTAGATGGATAATACAGGGTATCACCGGATAATGATGACACCAGCCCTGTAGTGACAGGATACAGATGACATGTAGATGGATAATACAGGGTATCACCGGATAATGATGACACCAGCCCTGTAGTGACAGGATACAGATGACATGTAGATGGATAATACAGGGTATCACCGGATAATGATGAAACCAGCCCTGTATGACAGGATACAGATGATATGTAGATGGATAATACAGGGTATCACCGGATAATGATGAAACCAGCCCTGTATGACAGGATACAGATGACATGTAGATGGATAATACAGGGTATCACCGGATAATGATGAAACCAGCCCTGTATGACAGGATACAGATGACATGTAGATGGATAATACAGGGTATCACCGGATAATGATGACACAAGCCCTGTATGACAGGATACAGATGACATGTAGATGGATAATACAGGGTATCACCGGATAATGATGACACCAGCCCTGTAGTGACAGGATACAGATGACATGTAGATGGATAATACAGGGTATCACCGGATAATGATGACACCAGCCCTGTAGTGACAGGATACAGATGACATATGGATGTATAATACAGGGTATCACCGGATAATGATGACACCAGCCCTGCAGTGACAGGATACAGATGACATGTAGATGTATAATACAGGGTATCACCGGATAATGATGACACCAGCCCTGTATGACAGGATACAGATGACATGTAGATAGATAATACAGGGTATCACCGGATAATGATGACACCAGCCCTGTAGTGACAGGATACAGATGACATATGGATGGATAATACAGGGTATCACCGGATAATGATGACACCAGCCCTGTAGTGACAGGATACAGATGACATGTAGATGTATAATACAGGGTATCACCGGATAATGATGACACCAGCCCTGTAGTGATAGGATACGGATGACATGACACCGGCCCTGTAGTGACAGGATACAGATGACATGTAGATGGATAATACAGGGTATCACCGGATAATGATGACACCAGCCCTGTAGTGACAGGATACAGATGACATGTAGATGGATAATACACGGTATCACCGGATAATGATGACACCAGCCCTGTAGTGACAGGATACAGATGACATGCAGATGGATAATACAGGGTATCACCGGATAATGATGACACCAGCCCTGTATGACAGGATACAGATGACATGTAGATGGATAATACAGGGTATCACCGGATAATGATGACACAAGCCCTGTATGACAGGATACAGATGACATGTAGATGGATAATACAGGGTATCACCGGATAATGATGACACCAGCCCTGTAGTGACAGGATATAGATGACATACAGATGGATAATACAGGGTATCACCGGATAATGATGACACCAGCCCTGTAGTGACAGGATACAGATGACATGTAGATGGATAATACAGGGTATCACCGGATAATGATGACACCAGCCCTGTAGTGATAGGATACGGATGACATGACACCGGCCCTGTAGTGACAGGATACAGATGACATGTAGATGGATAATACAGGGTATCACCGGATAATGATGACACCAGCCCTGTAGTGACAGGATACAGATGACATATGGATGTATAATACAGGGTATCACCGGATAACGATGACACCAGCCCTGTAGTGAGAGGATACAGATGACATGTAGATGGATAATACAGGGTATCACCGGATAATGATGGCACCAGCCCTGTAGTGATAGGATACGGATGACATGACACCGGCCCTGTAGTGACAGGATACAGATGACATGTAGATGGATAATACAGGGTACCACCGGATAATGATGACACCGGACCTGTAGTGACAGGATACAGATGATATGTAGATGTATAATACAGGGTATCACCGGATAATGATGACACCAGCCCTGTAGTGACAGGATACAGATGACATATGGATGTATAATACAGGGTATCACCGGATAATGATGACACCAGCCCTGTAGTGACAGGATACAGATGACATATGGATGTATATTACAGGGTATCACCGGATAATGATGACACCAGCCCTGCAGTGACAGGATACAGATGACATGTAGATGGATAATACAGGGTATCACCGGATAATGATGACACCAGCCCTGTAGTGACAGGATACAGATGACATGTAGATGTATAATACAGGGTATCACCGGATAATGATGACACCAGCCCTGTAGTGACAGGATACAGATGACATGTAGATGGATAATACAGGGTATCACCGGATAATGATGACACCAGCCCTGTAGTGACAGGATACAGATGACATGTAGATGGATAATACACGGTATCACCGGATAATGATGACACCAGCCCTGTAGTGACAGGATACAGATGACATGCAGATGGATAATACAGGGTATCACCGGATAATGATGACACCAGCCCTGTATGACAGGATACAGATGACATGTAGATGGATAATACAGGGTATCACCGGATAATGATGACACAAGCCCTGTATGACAGGATACAGATGACATGTAGATGGATAATACAAGGTATCACCGGATAATGATGACACCAGCCCTGTAGTGACAGGATATAGATGACATACAGATGGATAATACAGGGTATCACCGGATAATGATGACACCAGCCCTGTAGTGACAGGATACAGATGACATGTAGATGGATAATACAGGGTATCACCGGATAATGATGACACCAGCCCTGTAGTGACAGGATACAGATGACATGTAGATGGATAATACAGGGTATCACCGGATAATGATGACACCAGCCCTGTAGTGATAGGATACGGATGACATGACACCGGCCCTGTAGTGACAGGATACAGATGACATGTAGATGGATAATACAGGGTACCACCGGATAATGATGACACCGGACCTGTAGTGACAGGATACAGATGATATGTAGATGTATAATACAGGGTATCACCGGATAATGATGACACCAGCCCTGTAGTGACAGGATACAGATGACATATGGATGTATAATACAGGGTATCACCGGATAATGATGACACCAGCCCTGTAGTGACAGGATACAGATGACATATGGATGTATAATACAGGGTATCACCGGATAATGATGACACCAGCCCTGCAGTGACAGGATACAGATGACATGTAGATGGATAATACAGGGTATCACCGGATAATGATGACACCAGCCCTGTAGTGACAGGATACAGATGACATGACACCGGCCCTGTAGTGACAGGATACAGAGGACATGTAGATGTATAATACAGGGTATCACCGGATAATGATGACACCAGCCCTGTAGTGACAGGATATAGATGACATACAGATGGATAATACAGGGTATCACCGGATAATGATGACACCAGCCCTGTAGTGACAGGATACAGATGACATGTAGATGGATAATACAGGGTATCACCGGATAATGATGACACCAGCCCTGTAGTGACAGGATACAGATGACATGTAGATGGATAATACAGGGTATCACCGGATAATGATGACACCAGCCCTGTAGTGACAGGATACAGATGACATATGGATGTATAATACAGGGTATCACCGGATAATGATGACACCAGCCCTGCAGTGACAGGATACAGATGACATGTAGATGGATAATACAGGGTATCACCGGATAATGATGACACCAGCCCTGTATGACAGGATACAGATGACATGTAGATGGATAATACAGGGTATCACCGGATAATGATGACACCAGCCCTGTAGTGACAGGATACAGATGACATATGGATGTATAATACAGGGTATCACCGGATAATGATGACACCAGCCCTGTAGTGACAGGATACAGATGACATGTAGATGTATAATACAGGGTATCACCGGATAATGATGACACCAGCCCTGTAGTGATAGGATACGGATGACATGACACCGGCCCTGTAGTGACAGGATACAGATGACATGTAGATGGATAATACACGGTATCACCGGATAATGATGACACCAGCCCTGTAGTGACAGGATACAGATGACATGCAGATGGATAATACAGGGTATCACCGGATAATGATGACACCAGCCCTGTATGACAGGATACAGATGACATGTAGATGGATAATACAGGGTATCACCGGATAATGATGACACAAGCCCTGTATGACAGGATACAGATGACATGTAGATGGATAATACAGGGTATCACCGGATAATGATGACACCAGCCCTGTAGTGACAGGATATAGATGACATACAGATGGATAATATAGGGTATCACCGGATAATGATGACACCAGCCCTGTAGTGACAGGATACAGATGACATGTAGATGGATAATACAGGGTATCACCGGATAATGATGACACCAGCCCTGTAGTGATAGGATACGGATGACATGACACCGGCCCTGTAGTGACAGGATACAGATGACATGTAGATGGATAATACAGGGTATCACCGGATAATGATGACACCAGCCCTGTAGTGACAGGATACAGATGACATATGGATGTATAATACAGGGTATCACCGGATAATGATGACACCAGCCCTGTAGTGAGAGGATACAGATGACATGTAGATGGATAATACAGGGTATCACCGGATAATGATGACACCAGCCCTGTAGTGATAGGATACGGATGACATGACACCGGCCCTGTAGTGACAGGATACAGATGACATGTAGATGGATAATACAGGGTACCACCGGATAATGATGACACCGGACCTGTAGTGACAGGATACAGATGATATGTAGATGTATAATACAGGGTATCACCGGATAATGATGACACCAGCCCTGTAGTGACAGGATACAGATGACATATGGATGTATAATACAGGGTATCACCGGATAATGATGACACCAGCCCTGTAGTGACAGGATACAGATGACATATGGATGTATAATACAGGGTATCACCGGATAATGATGACACCAGCCCTGCAGTGACAGGATACAGATGACATGTAGATGGATAATACAGGGTATCACCGGATAATGATGACACCAGCCCTGTAGTGACAGGATACAGATGACATGTAGATGTATAATACAGGGTATCACCGGATAATGATGACACCAGCCCTGTAGTGATAGGATACGGATGACATGACACCGGCCCTGTAGTGACAGGATACAGATGACATGTAGATGGATAATACAGGGTATCACCGGATAATGATGACACCAGCCCTGTAGTGACAGGATACAGATGACATGTAGATGGATAATACACGGTATCACCGGATAATGATGACACCAGCCCTGTAGTGACAGGATACAGATGACATGCAGATGGATAATACAGGGTATCACCGGATAATGATGACACCAGCCCTGTATGACAGGATACAGATGACATGTAGATGGATAATACAGGGTATCACCGGATAATGATGACACAAGCCCTGTATGACAGGATACAGATGACATGTAGATGGATAATACAGGGTATCACCGGATAATGATGACACCAGCCCTGTAGTGACAGGATATAGATGACATACAGATGGATAATACAGGGTATCACCGGATAATGATGACACCAGCCCTGTAGTGACAGGATACAGATGACATATGGATGTATAATACAGGGTATCACCGGATAATGATGACACCAGCCCTGTAGTGACAGGATACAGATGACATGTAGATGGATAATACAGGGTATCACCGGATAATGATGACACCAGCCCTGTAGTGATAGGATACGGATGACATGACACCGGCCCTGTAGTGACAGGATACAGATGACATGTAGATGGATAATACAGGGTATCACCGGATAATGATGACACCAGCCCTGTAGTGACAGGATACAGATGACATATGGATGTATAATACAGGGTATCACCGGATAATGATGACACCAGCCCTGTAGTGACAGGATACAGATGACATGTAGATGGATAATACAGGGTATCACCGGATAATGATGACACCAGCCCTGTAGTGATAGGATACGGATGACATGACACCGGCCCTGTAGTGACAGGATACAGATGACATATGGATGTATAATACAGGGTATCACCGGATAATGATGACACCAGCCCTGTAGTGACAGGATACAGATGACATGTAGATGGATAATACAGGGTATCACCGGATAATGATGACACCAGCCCTGTAGTGATAGGATACGGATGACATGACACCGGCCCTGTAGTGACAGGATACAGATGACATGTAGATGGATAATACAGGGTATCACCGGATAATGATGACACCAGCCCTGTAGTGACAGGATACAGATGACATATGGATGTATAATACAGGGTATCACCGGATAATGATGACACCAGCCCTGTAGTGAGAGGATACAGATGACATGTAGATGGATAATACAGGGTATCACCGGATAATGATGACACCAGCCCTGTAGTGATAGGATACGGATGACATGACACCGGCCCTGTAGTGACAGGATACAGATGACATGTAGATCGATAATACAGGGTACCACCGGATAATGATGACACCGGACCTGTAGTGACAGGATACAGATGATATGTAGATGTATAATACAGGGTATCACCGGATAATGATGACACCAGCCCTGTAGTGACAGGATACAGATGACATATGGATGTATAATACAGGGTATCACCGGATAATGATGACACCAGCCCTGTAGTGACAGGATACAGATGACATATGGATGTATAATACAGGGTATCACCGGATAATGATGACACCAGCCCTGCAGTGACAGGATACAGATGACATGTAGATGGATAATACAGGGTATCACCGGATAATGATGACACCAGCCCTGTAGTGACAGGATACAGATGACATATGGATGTATAATACAGGGTATCACCGGATAATGATGACACCAGCCCTGTAGAGACAGGATACAGATGACATGTAGATGGATAATATAGGGTATCACCGGATAATGATGACACCAGCCCTGTAGTGATAGGATACGGATGACATGACACCGGCCCTGTAGTGACAGGATACAGATGACATGTAGATGGATAATACAGGGTATCACCGGATAATGATGACACCAGCCCTGTAGTGACAGGATACAGATGATATGTAGATGTATAATACAGGGTATCACCGGATAATGATGACACCAGCCCTGCAGTGACAGGATACAGATGACATATGGATGTATAATACAGGGTATCACCGGATAATGATGACACCAGCCCTGCAGTGACAGGATACAGATGACATGACACTGGCCCTGTAGTGACAGGATACAGATGACATATGGATGTATAATACAGGGTATCAACGGATAATGATGACACCAGCCCTGTAGTGACAGGATACAGATGACATATGGATGGATAATACAGGGTATCACCGGATAATGATGACACCAGCCCTGTAGTGACAGGATACAGATGACATGACACCGGCCCTGTAGTGACAGGATACAGAGGACATGTAGATGTATAATACAGGGTATCACCGGATAATGATGACACCAGCCCTGTAGTGACAGGATACAGATGACATGTAGATGGATAATACAGGGTATCAACGGATAATGATGACACCAGCCCTGTAGTGACAGGATACAGATGACATGTAGATGGATAATACAGGGTATCAACGGATAATGATGACACCAGCCCTGTAGTGACAGGATACAGATGACATATGGATGGATAATACAGGGTATCACCGGATAATGATGACACCAGCCCTGTAGTGACAGGATATAGATGACATGTAGATGTATAATACAGGGTATCACCGGATAATGATGACACCAGCCCTGTAGTGACAGGATACAGATGACATGTAGATGTATAATACAGGGTATCACCGGATAATGATGACACCGGCCCTGTAGTGACAGAATACAGATGACATGTAGATGGATAATACAGGGTATCACCGGATAATGATGACACCAGCCCTGTAGTGACAGGATACAGATGACATGTAGATGGATAATACAGGGTATCACCGGATAATGATGACACCAGCCCTGTAGTGACAGGATACAGATGACATATAGATGGATAATACAGGGTATCACCGGATAATGATGACACCAGCCCTGTAGTGACAGGATACAGATGACATGTAGATGGATAATACAGGGTATCACCGGATAATGATGACACCAGCCCTGTAGTGACAGGATACAGATGACATGTAGATGGATAATACAGGGTATCACCGGATAATGATGACACCAGCCCTGTAGTGACAGGATACAGATGACATGTAGATGGATAATACAGGGTATCAACGGATAATGATGACACCAGCCCTGTAGTGACAGGATACAGATGACATGTAGATGGATAATACAGGGTATCACCGGATAATGATGACACCAGCCCTGTAGTGACAGGATACAGATGACATATGGATGTATAATACAGGGTATCACCGGATAATGATGACACCAGCTCTGTAGTAACAGGATACAGATGACATGTAGATGGATAATACAGGGTATCACCGGATAATGATGACACCAGCCCTGTAGTGACAGGATACAGATGACATGTAGATGTATAATACAGGGTATCACCAGATAATGATGACACCAGCCCTGTAGTAACAGGATACAGATGACATATGGATGGATAATACAGGGTATCACCGGATAATGATGACACCAGCCCTGTAGTGACAGGATACAGATGACATGTAGATGGATAATACAGGGTATCACCGGATAATGATGACACCAGCCCTGTAGTGACAGGATACAGATGACATATGGATGTATAATACAGGGTATCACCGGATAATGATGACACCAGCTCTGTAGTAACAGGATACAGATGACATGTAGATGGATAATACAGGGTATCACCGGATAATGATGACACCAGCCCTGTAGTGACAGGATACAGATGACATGTAGATGTATAATACAGGGTATCACCGGATAATGATGACACCAGCCCTGTAGTGACAGGATACAGATGACATATGGATGTATAATACAGGGGGTCACACAGGGAGAACTCACCAGGAGACTCGGTCCCCTCCATGGCTGCTCCCGGCTCTTCCTGTCCCGGGTCTCCCGGTCTCCTCCGGTGTGTGCGGTCACAGCGCTACCATGCGGCCGGATGACAGGGCGGCCATCATATAACCTGGCAGCGCGGCCTCAGTTACTGGCAGGGGAACCAATCAACGATGACGCCGCACGTTTACTGGCGGAGGCGCAGAGGCCGCCATGTTATATCCGGGCAGAGAGGAAATGCTGGGATGTTACTGGCCCCTCCCCTTATTATTACACACCCCTGACTGCACAGAAATACGCTGATCCCTACTGACTGTGTAATCTCCAGTGTATAATGCCCTGATCCCTACTGTCTGTGTGATCTCCAGTGTATAATGCCCTGATCTTTACTGTGTGTGTGATCTCCAGTGTATAATGCTCTGATCTTTACTGTGTGTGTGATCTCCAGTGTATAATGCCCGGATCCCTACTGTCTGTGTGATCTCCAGTGTATAATGCCCGGATCCCTACTGTCTGTGTGATCTCCGGTGTATAATGCTCTGATCTTTACTGTGTGTGTGATCTCCAGTGTATAATGCCCGGATCCCTACTGTCTGTGTGATCTCCAGTGTATAATGCTCTGATCTTTACTGTGTGTGTGATCTCCAGTGTATAATGCCCGGATCCCTACTGTCTGTGTGATCTCCAGTGTATAATGCCCGGATCCCTACTGTCTGTGTGATCTCCGGTGTATAATGCGCTGATCCCTACTGTCTGTGTGATCTCCAGTGTATAATGCCCGGATCCCTACTGTCTGTGTGATCTCCAGTGTATAATGCCCTGATCCCTACTGTCTGTGTGATCTCCAGTGTATAATGCCCTGATCCCTACTGACTGTGTAATCTCCAGTGTATAATGCCCGGATCCCTACTGTCTGTGTGATCTCCAGTGTATAATGCCCGGATCCCTACTGTCTGTGTGATCTCCGGTGTATAATGCGCTGATCCCTACTGTCTGTGTGATCTCCAGTGTATAATGCCCTGATCCCTACTGACTGTGTAATCTCCAGTGTATA
Organism: Pseudophryne corroboree; assembly: GCF_028390025.1. Classification (NCBI taxonomy): domain Eukaryota; kingdom Metazoa; phylum Chordata; class Amphibia; order Anura; family Myobatrachidae; genus Pseudophryne; species Pseudophryne corroboree. The sequence goes on along the minus strand of NC_086447.1, from coordinate 3,402,921 downwards.
ATGCCCTGATCCCTACTGTCTGTGTGATCTCCAGTGTATAATGCTCTGATCCCTACTGTCTGTGTGATCTAGTGTATAATGCTGTGATCCCTACTGTCTGTGTCATCTCCAGTGTATAATGCTCTGATCCCTACTGTCTGTGTCATCTCCAGTGTATAATGCGCTGATCCCTACTGTCTGTGTCATCTCCAGTGTATAATGCCCTGATCCCTACTGTCTGTGTCATCTCCAGTGTATAATGCTCTGATCCCTACTGTCTGTGTCATCTCCAGTGTATAATGCGCTGATCCCTACTGTCTGTGTGATCTCCGGTGTATAATGCGCTGATCCCTACTGTCTGTGTGATCTCCGGTGTATAATGCCCTGATCCCTACTGTCTGTGTGATCTCCATTGTATAATGCGCTGATCCCTACTGTCTGTGTCATCTCCCGTGTATAATGCCCTGATCCCTACTGTCTGTGTGATCTCCATTGTATAATGCCCTGATCCCTACTTTCTGTGTGATCTCCAGTATATAATGCTCTGATCCCTACTGTCTGTGTGATCTCCAGTGTATAATACGCTGATCCCTACTGTCTGTGTCATCTCCAGTGTATAATGCCCTGATCCCTACTGTCTGTGTGATCTCCAGTGTATAATGCCCTGATCCCTACTTTCTGTGTGATCTCCAGTATATAATGCTCTGATCCCTACTGTTTGTGTGATCTCCAGTGTATAATGTGCTGATCCCTACTGTCTGTGTGATCTCCAGTGTATAATGCCCTGATCCCTACTGACTGTGTGATCTCCAGTGTATAATGCCCTGATCTTTACTGTCTGTGTGATCTCCAGTATATAATGCCCTGATCCCTACTGTTTGTGTGATCTCCAGTGTAAAATGCCCTGATCCCTACTGTTTGTGTGATCTCCAGTGTAAAATGCCCTGATCCCTACTGTCTGTGTGATCTCCAGTGTATAATGCTCTGATCCCTACTGTCTGTGTGATCTCCAGTGTATAATGCCCTGATCCCTACTGTCTGTGTGATCTCCAGTGTATAATGCCCTGATCCCTACTGTCTGTGTGATCTCCAGTGTATAAAGCCCTGATCCCTACTGTCTGTGTGATCTCCAGTGTATAATGCCCTGATCCCTACTGTCTGTGTGATCTCCAGTGTATAATGCCCTGATCCCTACTGTCTGTGTGATCTCCAGTGTATAATGCCCTGATCCCTACTGTCTGTGTGATCTCCAGTGTATAATGCCCTGATCCCTACTGTCTGTGTGATCTCCAGTGTATAATGCCCTGATCCCTACTGTCTGTGTGATCTCCAGTGTATAATGCCCTGATCCCTACTGTCTGTGTGATCTCCAGTGTATAATGCTCTGATCCCTACTGTCTGTGTGATCTCTAGTGTATTAATGCCCTGATCCCTACTGTCTGTGTGATCTCTAGTGTATTAATGCCCTGATCCCTACTGTCTGTGTGATCTCCAGTGTATAATGCTCTTACCCCTACTGTCTGTGTGATCTCCAGTGTATAATGCCCTGATCCCTACTGTCTGTGTGATCTCCGGTGTATAATGCCCTGATCCCTACTGTCTGTGTGATCTCCGGTGTATAATGCCCTGATCCCTACTGTCTGTGTGATCTCCAGTGTATAATGCCCTGATCCCTACTGTCTGTGTGATCTCCAGTGTATAATGCTCTGATCCCTACTGTCTGTGTAATCTCCAGTGTATAATGCCCTGATCCCTACTGTCTGTGTGATCTCCAGTGTATAATGCCCTGATCCCCACTGTCTGTGTTATCTCCGGTGTATAATGCCCTGATCCCTACTGTCTGTGTGATCGCCAGTGTATAATGCTCTGATCCCTACCGTCTGTGTGATCTCCGATGTATAATGCTCTGATCCCTACCGTCTGTGTGATCTCCAGTGTATAATGCTCTGATCCCTACTGTCTGTGTGATCTCCGGTGTATAATGCCCTGATCCCTACTGTCTGTGTGATCTCCGGTGTATAATGGCCTGATCCCTACTGTCTGTGTGATCTAGTGTATAATGCCCTGATCCCTACTGTCTGTGTGATCTCCGGTGTATAATGCCCTGATCCCTACTGTCTGTGTGATCTCCAGTGTATAATGCTCTGATCCCTACCGTCTGTGTGATCTCCGGTGTATAATGCTCTGATCCCTACCGTCTGTGTGATCTCTGGTGTATAATGGCCTGATCCCTACTGCACTGTCCCGGCCTGTGCCCCTTCATTACCTGTCACGTTACTGTGTGATGTCTCCTGTCCCGGCCTGTGCCCCTTCATTACCTGTCACGTTACTGTGTGACGTCTCCTGTCCTGGCCTGTGCCCCTGCGTTACCTGTCACGTTACTGTGTGACGTCTCCTGTCCCGGCCTGTGCCCCTGTATTACCTGTCACGTTACTGTGTGACGTCTCCTGTCCCGGCCTGTGCCCCTGCGTTACCTGTCACGTTACTGTGTGACGTCTCCTGTCCCGGCCTGTGCCCCTACGTTACCTGTCACGTTACTGTGTGACGTCTCCTGTCCCGGCCTGTGCCCCTGCGTTACCTGTCACGTTACCGTGTGACGTCTCCTGTCCCGGCCTGTGCCCCTGCGTTACCTGTCGCGTTACTGTGTGACGTCTCCTGTCCTGGCCTGTGCCCCTGTATTACCTGTCACGTTACTGTGTGACGTCTCCTGTCCCGGCCTGTGCCCCTGCGTTACCTGTCACGTTACTGTGTGACGTCTCCTGTCCCGGCCTGTGCCCCTGCATTACCTGTCACGTTACTGTGTGACGTCTCCTGTCCCGCCCTGTGCCCCTGTATTACCTGTCACGTTACTGTGTGACGTCTCCTGTCCCGGCCTGTGCCCCTGGATTACCTGTCACGTTACTGTGTGACGTCTCCTGTCCCGCCTTGTGCCCCTGTATTACCTGTCACGTTACTGTGTGACGTCTCCTGTCCCGGCCTGTGCCCCTGGATTATCTGTCACGTTACTGTGTGACGTCTCCTGTCCCGGCCTGTGCCCACTGCGTTACCTGTCACGTTACTGTGTGACGTCTCCTGTCCCGGCCTGTGCCCACTGCGTTACCTGTCACGTTACTGTGTGACGTCTCCTGTCCCGGCCTGTGCCCCTGCGTTACCTGTCACATTACTGTGTGACGTCTCCTGTCCCGGCCTGTGCCCCTATGTTACCTGTCACGTTACTGTGTGACGTCTCCTGTCCCGGCCTGTGCCCCTGCATTACCTGTCACGTTACTGTGTGACGTCTCCTGTCCCGCCCTGTGCCCCTGCATTACCTGTCACATTACTGTGTGACGTCTCCTGTCCCGGCCTGTGCCCCTGCATTACCTGTCACGTTACTGTGTGACGTCTCCTGTCCCGGCCTGTGCCCCTGCGTTACCTGTCACGTTACTGTGTGACGTCTCCTGTCCCGGCCTGTGCCGCTACGTTACCTGTCACGTTACTGTGTGACGTCTCCTGTCCCGGCCTGTGCCCTTACGTTACTGTGTGACGTCTCCTGTCCTGGCCTGTGCCCCTGTATTACCTGTCACGCTAGAGTGTGACGTCTCCTGTCCCGGCCTGTGCCCCTGCATTACCTGTCACGTTACTGTGTGACGTCTCCTGTCCTGGCCTGTGCCCCTGCATTACCTGTCACGTTACTGTGTGACGTCTCCTGTCCCGGCCTGTGCCCCTGCGTTACCTGTCACGTTACTGTGTGACGTCTCCTGTCCCGGCCTGTGCCCCTACGTTACCTGTCACGTTACTGTGTGACGTCTCCTGTCCCGGCCTGTGCCCCTACGTTACCTGTCACGTTACTGTGTGACGTCTCCTGTCCTGGCCTGTGCCCCTGTATTACCTGTCACGTTACTGTGTGACGTCTCCTGTCCCGGCCTGTGCCCCTGCATTACCTGTCACGTTACTGTGTGACGTCTCCTGTCCTGGCCTGTGCCCCTGTATTACCTGTCACGTTACTGTGTGACGTCTCCTGTCCCGGCCTGTGCCCCTGCGTTACCTGTCACGTTACTGTGTGACGTCTCCTGTCCCGGCCTGTGCCCCTGCATTACCTGTCACGTTATTGTGTGACGTCTCCTGTCCCGGCCTGTGCCCCTTCATTACCTGTCACGTTACTGTGTGACGTCTCCTGTCCCGGCCTGTGCCCCTGTATTACCTGTCACGTTACTGTGTGACGTCTCCTGTCCCGGCCTGTGCCCCTGCATTACCTGTCACGTTACTGTGTGACGTCTCCTGTCCTGGCCTGTGCCCCTGTATTACCTGTCACGTTACTGTGTGACGTCTCCTGTCCCGGCCTGTGCCCCTGTATTACCTGTCACGTTACTGTGTGACGTCTCCTGTCCTGGCCTGTGCCCCTGTATTACCTGTCACGTTACTGTGTGACGTCTCCTGTCCCGGCCTGTGCCCCTGCATTACCTGTCACGTTATTGTGTGACGTCTCCTGTCCCGGCCTGTGCCCCTTCATTACCTGTCACGTTACTGTGTGACGTCTCCTGTCCCGGCCTGTGCCCCTGTATTACCTGTCACGTTACTGTGTGACGTCTCCTGTCCCGGCCTGTGCCCCTGCATTACCTGTCACGTTACTGTGTGACGTCTCCTGTCCTGGCCTGTGCCCCTGTATTACCTGTCACGTTACTGTGTGACGTCTCCTGTCCCGGCCTGTGCCCCTGCATTACCTGTCACGTTACTGTGTGACGTCTCCTGTCCTGGCCTGTGCCCCTGTATTACCTGTCACGTTACTGTGTGATGTCTCCTGTCCTGGCCTGTGCCCCTGCGTTACCTGTCATGTTACTGTGTGTGACGTCTCCTGTCCCGGCCTGTGCCCCTGCATTACCTGTCACGTTACTGTGTGACGTCTCCTGTCCTAGCCTGTGCCCCTGCATTACCTGTCACGTTACTGTGTGACGTCTCCTGTCCCGGCCTGTGCCCCTGCGTTACCTGTCACGTTACTGTGTGACGTCTCCTGTCCTGGCCTGTGCCCCTGTATTACCTGTCACGTTACTGTGTGACGTCTCCTGTCCTGGCCTGTGCCCCTGCATTACCTGTCACGTTACTGTGTGACGTCTCCTGTCCTGGCCTGTGCCCCTGTATTACCTGTCACGTTACTGTGTGATGTCTCCTGTCCTGGCCTGTGCCCCTGCGTTACCTGTCATGTTACTGTGTGTGACGTCTCCTGTCCCGGCCTGTGCCCCTGCATTACCTGTCACGTTACTGTGTGACGTCTCCTGTCCTGGCCTGTGCCCCTGCATTACCTGTCACGTTACTGTGTGACGTCTCCTGTCCTGGCCTGTGCCCCTGCGTTACCTGTCACGTTACTGTGTGACGTCTCCTGTCCCGGCCTGTGCCCCTGCATTACCTGTCACGTTACTGTGTGACGTCTCCTGTCCTGGCCTGTGCCGCTGCATTACCTGTCACGTTACTGTGTGACGTCTCCTGTCCTGGCCTGTGCCCCTGCATTACCTGTCACGTTACTGTGTGACGTCTCCTGTCCTGGCCTGTGCCCCTGCGTTACCTGTCACGTTACTGTGTGACGTCTCCTGTCCTGGCCTGTGCCCCTGCATTACCTGTCACGTTACTGTGTGACGTCTCCTGTCCTGGCCTGTGCCGCTGCATTACCTGTCACGTTACTGTGTGACGTCTCCTGTCCTGGCCTGTGCCCCTGCATTACCTGTCACGTTACTGTGTGACGTCTCCTGTCCTGGCCTGTGCCCCTGTATTACCTGTCACGTTACTGTGTGACGTCTCCTGTCCCAGCCTGTGCCCCTGCGTTACCTGTCACGTTACTGTGCGACGGGCTCCTAGCCCAGTTGTGTCCCAACTTTTTGGTATATTGCACTGAAATATAATTTTTTCCTCAATATACCATGATATAGAAACGAGGAATATCTGAATAAAATCTTAATGTTTTTTTAATATTACCCCCCCCCCCCCCCCCCCCGCCCTTTTCTGTATCACAGTGATTTATATAGAATTGGAGCTGTCTGCCTCGTTTTTCCTTGTGCCCTGTCCCTTTGCTGTCAGGAATCAGCATTCAGCGGTGTCTCACTTACCAGCGCGCTGGGGCACAGACCTCCGGAGGTCACGCTCCCAGCTTGATGCTGCGTGTGTACCCTGTCCACGGTGCACAGAATCTACCACCTCTGTACTCCCCTGAATTCCATCTGGCGTATACCCCGCTGTGTTCCCATCATCTGTACTGCATGGGTGCCGCAATGACACTGGTGGTCAGCTGACTCGGTAACATCCAATCCTGCGCTGTGTCTGCACACGTGACTCAATCATCCAATGGCTGCTGACCAGGGGGTATAAAGCCAGAACACCGGCTCAGTATCATTGCCTTGAACAACGCGTCGCTTCCAGTGCACAGCGTCTCCTGGCTCCTGAGACTTCCTTGTGTCAGCTCCTCTGTAGAACTACAGGCACCAGCCAATCCGTTTGTCTTCATCTTCAGCTGCACTCTGCTCCTACAACCACTTGCAGTAGGAGACTCTCTCCAGGTGCTGCATATCATACTCACCTGTGTGTTACTACTCTGCATCAGCACTGTGCTATTCCACCTGCACTAAAGTATACTGCTAGAGTTCAGCTGTCTCCTGCAATAACCAAACCTGGTTCTGTTGTTGTATGCGAGCATTGCCTACTGACAGTGTAGCTCTGTGGCACATTCCTATCGGTTTCCAGGCCGGTCATCTGTATTACCAATTACCTGTATAATCCTGTTTCACGTTACCATCGGTTTCTAGGCCAAACATCGATTGTTCCTGTTACCTATCGGTTTCCAGGCCGGTCATCTGTATTACCAATTACCTGTATAATCCTGTTTCAAGTTACCATCGGTTTCCAGGCCGATCATCGATATTGCCAAGTATCTGTGTTAAGTCCTTTTCAAGTCCTCATCGGCTTCCAGGCCAACCATCGTATACTCCAAGTTGTTACCGGTTTCCAGAACGACCTATAACATGTGACTATTTTTGCTTCCAGAGACTCTATCACTTTCTCTCACAGAATTGCTGTTGTATTTGCCATTGCTCCAGTTATTTTTATATATTCTTTATGTGCTTCAATAAACATCATTTGCGCACATGCGCAGGAACTTACTGCAGCCTCCTCGTTTCCTCCACCGCACCACCACTGACCCACTAGTGCCCCCTCTGGGAACAGACACAGATCTGACAGTTTGCTCAAGGCCCATCTACCCGGCCGGCGGTCAGAGTGTGGGGACAGGGGCCCTTCATAGTTTAGTGTCACGACTCGATGGTCAAGAGGCTGCGCAACAGCAAATTATACAGTTCCTGCAAGGGATGTCTTCCCGACTGGACACTCTACAACAGTCTCTAACAAGTTCTGTCTCTCCAGCTCCAGCTTCCAGTTCCACAGCTTCAGTTTCTCCAGTTGCTACCGTTCCAGTATCTCGCCTTCATCTTCCTACGCCAAGTAAATTCAATGGCAACCCCAAAATGTGTCGTGGATTTTTAAACCAGTGCGAAGTCCACTTTGAATTGCTGCCGCACAATTTCCCGACACCCAGAGCAAAGGTTACATATATTGTCTCTCTCCTGACTGGTCCTGCCTTGAATTGGGTCTCCCCATTATGGGGGCGAGCAGATTCTCTTTTAAACAACTACACAGAATTTGTTGCTGCATTCCGATGCATCTTTGATGAACCTGGGCGTACAACATCTGCTTCCTCAGACATCCTCCAGATCCACCAGGGAACACGTACAGTGGGACAATATGTCATCCAGTTCCAGACATTGGCATCAGAGGTTAAGTGGAATAATCAGGCGTTGGTTGCTGCGTTCTGGCATGGACTATCCAATCGCATTAAAGATGAGCTGGCTAACCGAGATCTCCCAGAGCAACTGGAAGCTTTAATTTCTTTATGTGTAAAATAGGATCTGCGTTTACGTGAATGTACCAGTGAACGCTCTCGAAGTGACTCTCGCAAGCATCGAGTTATGCCTCAAGTACAGTCCCAATAGACCGATTCTTATGAGCCTATGCAAGTGAATAGGTCCCATTTAACCCCAGAGGAACGGTCAAGAAGGTTACGAGAGAGACTGTGTCTATATTGTGCTGCTGCTGGTCACATGATTGGTTCCTGATTGGTTCCTGTCCTTCTCGTTCAGTAAATTCCAGATCCTAACTTGTAAAGGAGGAGTCAAGTTAGGAACTTCAACCAAAGCTCCTTCTTCCCGAGATCTCATCCTGCCTCTTACCTTGGAAACACAGAGTGGTCTTCAGCCTTTTTCTGCTCTAAGGACTGTGGTGCTGCCGGGAACTTTATTACACAGGCTGCAGTTGACACATCTATCTTCCTGTTTCAAAGTTGTCTCGTTCAGTCTACCTCACTGCCATGGACGGCAGTCGTATTGCTGAGGGCTCCATCGTTTAGTAAATTAAGCCAGTGGTCCTGGGAGTGGGCTTCCACCATTCTGAGCTCATTGAATTCCTGGTCATCCCTAAAGCCACTTATGAGATTGTGCTGGGTATGCCCTGTCTTCAGTTACACAATCCACAAATTGACTGGTCCACGTTACAGCTTTCAGCATGGGGTTCCTCATGTGTCCATTCCTGTCTAGCTCAAGTCCATCCTATGAGATCTTTAGGGTTAAAGCCCCAGTCCGATCTTCCCAAGGCCTATAAAGACTTTGCCGATGTCTTCAGTGAAAATGCCGCTGATGTTCTGCCTCCCCATCGGGAGTGGGATTGTCCCATCAACCTCATCCCGGGGAAAAAGCCACCCGAAGGGTGCACGTATCCTCTTTCTGTTCCTGAGACTCTACCTTCTTCATCTCCAGCAGAGGTGGGGTTGTTTTTTGTTAATAAAAAAGACGGAGTACTACGCCCCTGCATTGACTATTGAGGTTTAAATGACATCAATAATTACGGAACTGTTTGACAGAGTCAAAGGTGCCAGTATCTGTACCAAACCGGATCTCCGTGGGGCATACAATCTCATCTTAATCCGAAGTGGCGATGAGTGGAAGACCGCTTTTAACACCAGTGATGGCCACTATGAATATCTAGTGATGCCCTTCGGATTGAGTAATGCTCCAGCTGTGTTTCAGAACTTTGTCAATGAAATATTTCGAGATGTTCTGTACAAGTATGTGGTAGTCTACCTCAATGACATCCTGATCTTCTCCCAAGATTTGGCTTCCCATTGCCAACAGGTAAAAGAGGTTCTTCGACAGAATAATCTTTATGCAAAATTATCTAAGTATACCTTTTGAAGCTTCATCAATGCCCTTCCTAGGGTATATAATTTCCAGTTCAGCCTTCGAATGGACCCAGTCAAACTGGAAGCAATAGAGAACTGGGCTCTTCCCGCTACTCTCAAGTCTGTTCAATGTTTCATTGGTGTTGTCAACTATTATAGAAAGTTCATCAAAGGATTTTCTACATTGATAGCCCAAATTACTTGCCTCACACGAAAAGGGGCAAATCCTTCTCAGTGATCCGAGGAAGCACTGTCTGCTTTCCAAAAGATTAAATAAGCTTTTGTTTCAGCTCCTATATTACAGCAACCAGATGTCAACAGAGCCTTCAATCTGGACGTAGACACCTCGACAGTTGGTGTTGGCACAGTGTTGTTCCAAACTGGCGCCGATGGTAAGACTCACCCTTGTGGGTTTTTCTCCCGTAGATTTCTACCTGCTGAGATTAACTACTCCATTGGTGACCAGGAGCTCCTGGCAATTAAACTGGCCCTCGAAGAATGGAGGTGTCTTTTGGAGGGCGCAAAGTTTCCCATCACCATCTATACCGACCATAAGAACCTTCATTACTTAAAGACAGCGCAGTGACTAAATCCACATCAAGCAAAGTGGGCTTTATTCTTCTCTCTTTTTTATTTCAAGTTGCAGTTCCGTGTCGGTTCTCAGAATGTTAAAGCGGAGACTTTATGACGCTTCATGAATTCCATTGAAGAATCTTCAGAACAAGTCTCTCATCCAGTTATTATTATTATTATTATTATTATTATTATTATTAACAGTTTCTTATATAGCGCTCTCAAGTTCTCAATCCTGTAGTCTTTGCTTCCACTCAAGTCTCTACTGTTCTGCCCCCAGCAAGATGTTTGTTTCTCTGAGCTCCACCCAAATCTACTGTCTTGAGCTCATACTTCCAAGTTCACTGGACATCCTGGGGTCCTAAAAACTTATAAGTTCTTATCTCAGTCCTACTGGCGGCCTCAAATGAAATCGGATTTTCAAGAATTTGTGGCTTCATGTCCCAAGTGTGCCCAGCACAAAGTTCCTCGTCAGGCTCCTGCTGGTCAACTGTTGCCAAATTCTTTACCAAGTTGTCCCTGGTCTCACCTGTCGATGGATTTTATTTTGGACCTACCTCCCTCCAAAGGGTATGATACCATCTGAGTAGGGGTCGACAGGTTCTCAAAGATGGTTCATTTCATTCCACTCATTGGCTTGCCTTCCACTCCAAAGCTTGCACAAAGCTTGTGAAATCTTCAGGTTACATGGACTTCCAACTGAAATGATATCTAAACATGGAATTCAATTTGTGGCAAGATTCTGGAGGGCTTTATGCTCCGCGTTGCAAGTCAAACTCAAGTTCTCTACAGAATATCATCCTCAAACAAATGGGCAGACACAGAGAGTAAACCAGGAGCTTGAGACCTTTTTAAGACTCTATGGGGCCTATTTATCACCATCCACATCCAGGATGCGGATGACCGGTGATAAAATCGCCCCAACTCGCACTGCGATAATTGACTACATCACAGGGATGTATCAATTATAGCGTGCAGGGACAGAGCTTGCAGTCAAGCTCTGTCCCTGCGATGATACTCCGCAGCATCATCTGGCTATTTTTTGGAACAAATACCCCGATGTCCTGCTGCGCATGCGCCGCTCCCGCCGCTACCCGGTCGCCCCCCCCCCCCCCCCCCCCGTTGCGACTACCCCCCCCCTCCCCGGCACCACGGACCCCCCCCAGAAGATCAATATACTCACCTGTCCAGGGAGCCGGTCCTCGCTGTTCCTGCTGGGCTACCCGGCGCCGGATCCTGTGCGCTGCGGTGACCCCCAGTGCTGTAAAGTGCGCTGCCGCTTTGCAGCGTCACTTTACTGCACCAGGGTCACTTTGCAGCACATGGGGGACCCGGCGCCCCGCAGCGCTCACCGGAGCAGTGGACACCGGCTCCCTGGACAGGTGAGTATGGGTTTTTGTTTTTTTCAAATTTATTTTTTTATTTTTACACGGTGATCAGCTATGTGTGTCCATTGGACACACATAGCTGATCACTCTGCCGGGTCCCCATTCAGCTCTCTCTGCCAGGGGCAAATGCCACATTATTGCAGTGCTGCCCTGTGAACTTACTGCATCCCAGTGACGTGCGCTGAGGGGAGGCGGAGCCTTTCCTGTCATACTTACATTGACACCAGAGTTTTGACTGTATAAAGTATATGATAAATACAAATAATATGTTAGAAATATCATCTTTGTTTTATTCTAATCATTGTGATGGTCAATCCTCTGCAGTAAAAAGTCTATGGCAGGTGAGGCAGCCTCCCCCCCCCCGCCCCCCCGCCAGACACAGACCATACATTGGCATTGTAAGGCTAAATAAACCCCCATTTCTCTGCTAACACTGCACTCATCCGAGACGCAGATCACCCCGTGGGTGTTTGTGTAACTTTCCCATTGTAATGATGTCAGACATACTGTATCCCGGCGAAAACCAAAGCTCTGTGCCCTAAACACACGTAGCAGTGTGGTCAGTCACAATAAGTTGTTGTTTTCTGCCAACCTCTCCAACCCTGATGGTGACTGACAGCGCTGTCCCTCTCTATGGCCATCGCCACTGTACACACATAGCTATCCGTTTACATTATTTTTATATAGATATATATATATATACGACATCAGATAGGCACTCACCCTTCCCTGTAAATGGAGCCCCGGTGCCTTCTGGAAACCGTTGTACATACAGCAAATCCTAGCATGCAGCGGCACTCAGGGACAGACTCATGGATATTCAAAGCAAATGGTGTTTAATCCATACTAGTGCAAAAAAAGACCATCCAACGTTTCGGGGTGCTAACACCCCTTTGTCAAGGTGAACAAAAAAAAAAAAAAAAAATAAGGTTATAAACTTCAAGACCTCTGCAATAGATTTAGTAGTTCCACACAAGATAATACATGTACAATAGGTAACTGTTTCTGTCACAGTGACTTGCACACAGAATGTAATAATACATTTTATTATTCCTAATCTCTGTGTCCCAGCATCTTCTTTCTCAGAAAGAGTGCGGTCTCACCTGGATCAGCGATGCTTATCTACTGTACAAACGCTTAGGCAATACACTCTGACAATGGTGGTCATTCTGAGTTGATCGCTCACTAGCAGTTTTTAGCAGCCGTGCAAACGCTATGCCGCCGCCCTCTGGGAGTGTATCTTAGCTTAGCAGAAGTGCGACCGAAAGGATCGCTGTGCGACTACAAAATAATTTTGTGTAGTTTTAGAGTAGCTCCAGACCTACTCAGCGCTTGCGATCACTTCAGACTATTCAGTTTCTGTTTTTATGGTCACAAACACGCCCTACGTTCTCCCAGCCACGCCTGCGTTTTTCCTGGCACGCCTGCATTTTTTCAAACACTCCCTGAAAACGGTCAGTTGACACCCAGAAACGCCCTCTTCCTGTCAATCACTCTGCGGCCAGCAATACGACTGAAATACTTCACTAGACCTTGTGTTAAACTACATCGGCCGTTGTGAAAGTACGTCGTGTGTGTGCATTGCGCAGAAGTGCCATTTTTCCCCCCATCGCTGCACAGCGAACGAATGCGGCTAGCGAACAACTCGGAATGACCACCAATATACATACAAACAACATCACAAATACACCATATGCATAGGAACAAGTACTAGCTGCAGTCAAGTCCATTACTCTATGCACGAGTCAATAACTCTTCGGGAAGGTATCTGTATGAGCGTATATATATATATATATATATATATATATATTCGGGAAGGTATCTGTATGAGCGTATATATATATATATATATATATATATATATATATGTGTATACGGGTATTCACAAAGGGCACTCAAACTTATATCAGAAAAATCATCTTATATTTATTTTCACCCAGGTCGGGCACGCCAAAAAATAAGAGGGAACAAGAGGTCCTTTATGTTTGATTTAGATGATCATGGAATTTATTGCAAGTCACGTCTGCTTTGTACAAATATTAAATATTATTTTATCGACAAGAGAGCCAACACTATTAAGTACCCTTTTCTCTGACGTCCTAGTGGATGCTGGGAACTCTGTAAGGACCATGGGGAATAGATGGCTCTGCAGGAGACTGGGCACATCTAAAGAAAGATTTAGGACTATCTGGTGTGCACTGGCTCATCCTCCTATGACCCTCCTCCAAGCCTCAGTTAGATTTCTGTGCCCGGCCGAGCTGGATGCACACTAGGGGCTCTCCAGAGCTCCTAGAAGAAAGTATAGTTTAGGTTTTTTATTTTCAGTGAGATCTGCTGGCAACAGACTCACTGCAGCGAGGGACTAAGGGGAGAAGAAGCGAACCTACCTAAGTGGTGGTAGCTTGGGCTTCTTAGGCTACTGGACACCATTAGCTCCAGAGGGATCGCACACAGGACCCGACCTCGTCGTCCGTTCCCGGAGCCGCGCCGCCGTCCCCCTTACAGAGCCAGAAGCAAGAAGGTGGTCCGGAAAATCGGCGGCTGAAGACTTCTGTCTTCTCCAAGGTAGCGCACAGCACTGCAGCTGTGCGCCATTGCTCCTCATGCACACCACACACTTCGGTCACTGATGGGTGCAGGGCGCTGGGGGGGGGAGGCGCCCTGAGCAGCAATTTTAACACCTTGGCTGGCAAAACTGACACCATATATAGCCCCAGAGGCTATATAGGTGTAAATTACCCCTGCCAGAATAACACAAAAAGCGGGAGAAAGCCCGCCGAAAAAGGGGCGGAGCCATCTCCCTCAGCACACTGGCGCCATTTTCCCTCACAGCTCCGCTGGAAGGATCGCTCCCTGGCTCTCCCCTGCAGTCCTGCACTACAGAAAGGGTAAAAAAGAGAGGGGGGGCACTAAATTTAGGCGCAATATATATATAATACAAGCAGCTATAGGGGAAAACACTCTGTATAGTGATATCCCTCTGTTATATAGCGCTCTGGTGTGTGCTGGCATACTCTCCCTCTGTCTCCCCAAAGGGCTTTGTGGGGTCCTGTCCTCAGTCAGAGCATTCCCTGTGTGTGCTGTGTGTCGGTACCGCTGTGTCGACATGTATGATGAGGAAAATGATGTGGAGGCAGAGCAAATGCCTGTAAATGTGTTGTCACCCCCTGAGGGGTCGACACCTGGGTGGATGGACTTATGGAAGGAATTACGTGACAGTGTCAGCTCCTTACATAAAAGGTTTGACGACATAGGACAGCCGGCTACTCAGCTTGTGACTGTTCCAGCGTCTCACATGTCATCAGGGGCTTTAAAACGCCCGCTACCTCAGATGGCAGACACAGATGTCGACACGGATACTGACTCCAGTGTCGACGACGATGAGAGTAGTGTACCCTCCAATAGGTCCACCCGTTACATGATTGAGGCAATGAAAAATGTGTTGCATATTTCTGATGTTACCCCGGGTACCACAAAAAAGGGTATTATGTTCGGTGAGAAAAAACTACCAGTAATTTTTCCTGCATCTGAGGAATTAAATGAGGTGTGTGAGGAAGCCTGGACTTCCCCAGATAAGAAATTGATAATTTCTAAACGGTTATTGGCTGTGTACCCTTTCCCGCCAGAGGATAGGTCACGTTGGGAAACATCCCCTAGGGTAGATAAAGTGCTTACACTTTTATCAAAACAGGTGGCACTACCGTCTCCGGATACGGCCGCCCTGAAGGATCCTGCTGATAGAAAGCAGGAAAATGCCCTTAAAGCTATATACACACACACCGGCATTATATTGAGACCAGCGATTGCTTCGGCATGGATGTGCAGTGCTGCTGCTTCGTGGTCAGATTCCCTGTCGGATAATATTGATACCATGGATAGGGACAATATTTTGCTGACAGTAGAGCATATAAAAGACGCTGTCTTATACATGCGCGATGCACAGAGGGATATTTGCCGGCTGGCATCAAAAATAAGCGCAATGTCCATTGCCGCCAGAAGGGGGTTATGGACTAGGCAATGGTCAGGTGATGCCGATTCAAAAAGGCACATGGAAGTTTTGCCTTATAAGGGGGTGGAACTGTTTGGGGATGGTCTTTCAGACCTCGTTTCCACAGCTACGGCTGGGAAATCGACATTTTTGCCACAGGCTACCCCACAGCAAAAGAAAGCACCGTATTATCAAGTACAGTCCTTTCGGCCCCATAAACACAAGAGGGCTCGAGGCGCATCCTTTCTGCCGAGAGGCAAAGGTAGAGGGAAAAAGCTGCAGCATACAGCCAGTTCCCAAGAGCAAAAGTCCTCCCCCGCGTCCGGTAAGTCCACAGCATGACGCTGGGGCTTCACAGGCGGATCCGGGTACGGTGGGGGCCCGTCTCAGAAATTTCAGCACAAAGTGGGCTTTCTCACAGGTGGATCCCTGGATCCTTCAAGTAGTATCTCAGGGGTACAGGCTGGAATTCGAGACGTCCCCCCCCCCCCCCCCCCCCCCCGCCGTTTTCTAAAATCTGCCTTACCAGCAACTCCCTCTGCCAGGGAGGCAGTGTTGGTGGCTATCCAAAAACTGTATTCACAGAAAGTGATTGTCAAGGTACCCCTCCTTCAGCAAGGAAAGGGGTACTATTCCACAATGTTTGTGGTACCGAAACCGGACGGTTCGGTGAGACCCATCTTAAATTTAAAATCCTTGAACACGTATATCAGAAAGTTCAAGTTCAAGATGGAATCGCTCAGGGCGGTTATTGCGAGCCTGGACGAGGGGGATTACATGGTCTCCCTGGACATCAAGGATGCGTACCTGCATGTCCCCATTTACCCTCCTCACCAGGAGTACCTCAGATTTGTGGTACAGGACTGTCACTATCAGTTCCAGACGCTGCCGTTTGGGTTATCCACGGCACCGAGGGTTCTTTACCAAGGTAATGGCCGAAATGATGATACTCCTTCGCAAGAAGGGATTTTTAATTATCCCGTACTTGGACGATCTCCTGATAAAGGCGAGGTCCAAGGAACAGTTGGTAGTGGGGGTAGCACTTTCTCGGGAAGTGCTGCAACAGCACGGCTGGATTCTCAATATTCCAAAGTCACAGCTGGTCCCGACGACACGTCTTCTGTTTCTGGGAATGATTCTGGACACAGACCAGAAAAAAGTGTTTCTTCCAGTGGAAAAAGCCGAGGAGTTGTCATCTCTAGTCAGAGACCTCCTAAAACCGGGACAGGTGTCGGTACATCAATGCACACGAGTCCTGGGAAAAATGGTAGCTTCGTACGAAGCAATTCCATTCGGAAGGTTCCACGCAAGGACTTTCCAGTGGGACCTGTTGGACAAATGGTCCGGGTTCCATCTCCAGATGCAACAGCGGATAACCCTGTCGGCAAGGACCAGGGTGTCGCTGCTGTGGTGGCTGCAGAGGGCTCATCTACTAGAGGGCCGCAGATTCGGAATACAGGACTGGGTCCTGGTGACCACGGATGCCAGCCTTCGGGGCTGGGGTGCAGTCACACAGGGAAGAAATTTCCAAGGAGATTTCGCTTCACATAAATATTCTAGAGCTAAGGGCCATTTACAATGCCCTAAGCCAAGCAAGGCCCCTGCTTCAGAACCAGCCGGTACTGATCCAATCAGACGACATCACGGCGGTCGCCCATGTAAACAGACAGGGCGGCACAAGAAGCAGGAGGGCAATGGCAGAAGCCACAAGGATTCTCCGATGGGCGGAAAATCATGTGTTAGCACTGACAGCAGTGTTCATTCCGGGAGTGGACAACTGGGAAGCAGACTTCCTCAGCAGGCACGACCTCCACCCGGAGAATGGGGACTTCATCCAGAAGTCTTCCAAATGCTGGTAAACCGTTGGGAAAGACCACAGGCGGACATGATGGCGTCCCGCCTCAACAAAAAGCTAAAAAGATATTGCGCCAGGTCAAGGGACCCTCAGGCGATCGCTGTGGACGCTCTAGTAGCACCGTGGGTGTACCAGTCGGTTTATGTGTTTCCTCCTCTGCCTCTCATTCCCAGGTACTGAGAATAATACGAAGGCGAGGAGTGAAAACTATACTCGTGGTTCCGGACTGGCCAAGAAGAGCTTGGTACCCGGAACTTCAAGAGATGCTTTCAGAGGACTCTTGGCCTCTGCCGCTCAGACAAGACCTGCTGCAGCAGGGGCCCTGTCTGTTCCAAGACTTACCGCGGCTACGTTTGACGGCATGGCGGTTGAACACCGGATCCTGAAGGAAAAGGGCATTCCAGAGGAAGTCATCCCTACCCTGATCAAAGCTAGGAAGGATGTCACCGCAAAACATTATCACCGCATTTGGCGGAAATATGTTGCTTGGTGTGAGGCCAGGAAGGCCCCAACGGAGGAATTTCAACTGGGTCGATTCCTGCATTTCCTGCAAGCAGGGGTGACGTTGGGCCTCAAATTGGGGTCCATTAAGGTCCAGATTTCGGCCCTGTCGATTTTCTTCCAGAAAGAACTGGCTTCACTGCCTGAAGTTCAGACTTTTGTCAAAGGAGTTCTGCATATTCAGCCTCCTTTTGTGCCCCCAGTGGCACCTTGGGATCTCAATGTGGTTTTGGAGTTCCTGAAATCACATTGGTTTGAACCACTTAAGACTGTGGATTTGAAATATCTCACGTGGAAAGTGGTCATGCTGGCTTCGGCCAGGCGTGTGTCAGAATTGGCGGCTTTGTCCTATAAAAGCCCTTATCTGATTTTCCATATGGATAGGGCAGAGTTGAGGACTCGTCCTCAGTTTCTCCCGAAGGTGGTATCAGCGTTTCATTTGAACCAGCCTATTGTGGTGCCTGCGGCTACTAGGAACTTGGAGGATTCCAAGTTACTGGACGTAGTCAGGGCCCTGAAAATTTATGTTTCCAGGACGGCTGGAGTCAGGAAAACTGACTCGCTGTTTATCCTGTATGCACCCAACAAACTGGGTGCTCCTGCTTCTAAGCAGACTATCGCGCGCTGGATTTGTAGCACGATTCAGCTGGCGCATTCTGCGGTGGGACTACCGCAGCCTAAATCTGTAAAAGCCCATTCCACAAGGAAGGTGGGCTCATCTTGGGCGGCTGCCCGAGGGGTCTCGGCTTTACAACTTTGCCGAGCAGCTACTTGGTCAGGGGCAAACACGTTTGCAAAATTCTACAAATTTGATACCCTGGCTGAGGAGGACCTGGGGTTCTCTCATTCGGTGTTGCAGAGTCATCCGCACTCTCCCGCCCGTTTGGGAGCTTTGGTATAATCCCCATGGTCCTTATGGAGTCCCCAGCATCCACTAGGACGTCAGAGAAAACAAGAATTTACTCACCAGTAATTCTATTTCTCGTAGTCCGTAGTGGATGCTGGGTGCCCATCCCAAGTGCGGATTGTCTGCAATACTTGTAAATAGTTATTGTTACACAAATCGGGTTGTTATTGCGAGCCATCTGTTCAGAGGCTCCGTTGTTATCATACTGTTAACCGGGGTTCCTATCACGAGTTATACGGTGTGATTGGTGTGGCTGGTATGAGTCTTACCCGGGATTCAAAATCCTTTCCTTATTGTGTCAGCTCTTCCGGGCACAGTATCTTAACTGAGGTCTGGAGGAGGGTCATAGGGGGAGGAGCCAGTGCACACCAGATAGTCCTAAATCTTTCTTTAGATGTGCTCAGTCTCCTGCGGAGCCGTCTATTCCCCATGGTCCTTACGGAGTCCCCAGCATCCACTACGGACTACGAGAAATAGAATTACCGGTGAGTAAATTCTTATTTTATTTTTTTTCATTGTAATTAGATGTTGATTCTTGACAGCTGTTCACTCTGATCAGTTCAGAGCTTAAATACTTCATAATTTGGAAGCAGGAAATCACCTTTGAAAAAGTCACGTGGAGCGTGACGAAACGCGTTAGAACCTGCCTCTCCACACACCTTGCACAGGTGTCTCCAAAAGTGCATCTCCCATACACCCTGATGGTTACACCTCTGATGCTTTTCTGCCTGTAGCAGCCGTTACTGACCACAGCGCTTCAGCCAGCTCTACAGCACACGGCGCGGCATCTCCTCTCCGCTGCACAGCTTACGTGGGCAACGCAGGACACCTGACCGGGGATGCCCGGTCTGCTGACCAGCCCATCGGAGAGGTATTAACTACTGCATTGTAACGGGTGGTGCACAGATATTCAGCTCTGGAACTCCATTCGTCTTACTGATTTCTCAGTGTCTGATTAGCAGCCAGCATCGGCAGCTGTGGATAGAGACTGCGGTTTTCATCTCATTCATTACTTATTGGAAGGTTTCAAGTTTTTTCTGACACTCTGCTACAAGTGCTGTGTGGTATTTTATTTACATTGTTGCTCATTGTTATTACCATATTGAAATAGTCTCTTTATTATTGTTATTAAACATTTTATCTTTATATGTTGGCTCTCTCTCTTATATCTTATATCTGATCGGGGGGCCGGAGCTGATGTCACACACCCGTCCTGAAAACGCTCCCAGAAAACGGGCATTTATTTCCCCCAAATGTCCGCTTCCTACCGATCACCTTGCGTACGCCTAGTGATAAAAAAATGCAGGATTTTTTCGCAGTTTAGCCTTGCACCTGCGCATTACGATCTCTACTCCTGCGCAGTCAAACGATAATCGTCCACTGTGCGATTTTGCACAACAGCGATCCGGTGTGAATTAGGCCCAATGACAGAACTGGTAGGAGCCGCCAGCTGGAAGGTCACCAATGCTCACATAGCGAGTTTTGCTTCATTTCTAAGCAATCTGACTAGATTAGAAATTAAGCGCCGTGTGTATACCCCATAGCGATAGCGATGCGCGGCCCCGCACACCGCTATCGCCGGTTCAGATCCTGACTGCATGCTCTCATTGAGCTTTGCGGTCTAGTTAGGATCGGGCTAGCACATATTGCGCTGAGCCCGGATCGCCCCGTGTGTACGCCCCTTTAGGGTTAGAGGCTGCTTTGGTAACCACATATTATGGAATGTGTTTAGGGGCATAATTCAGACCTGGTCGCTGCAGCGGCAGGCTGAAGCCCTATGTGGTGTGCGCATACGCAGCAGCTGCACTGCACGTGCGCACACCGTAGTGATTGACAGGCAAAGGCGGTTGTGAGGCGGTCAGGGGCGTGTGGGTGTCTTTGCGGTGGCGTTGGGGGTGGGCGCAGCCTGGACAACGCAAGCGTGTCAGGACTGTTTGTGGGGGCGGGCCCCAGCTGCTGCGTAACGTCAAAAGCCACATGCCTTTGCAGCTAGCCTGTGCTATGCTGACGCACGTCTGTGACGGGGGGGGGGGGGGGGGGTTTGGCATGTGGGGCGGACTAGTCCTGTGATGAGCGTCCCCGCGCGTGCCTAAGATTTTGATCGTAGATGGGCGTGTTTTTGCAAATCTACGATCAGGTCTGAATTAGGCCCTAGGTGTGGCTCCTCCCCTGCGGAGGCTGAGATGTGGTGACTATAGGTATCCTTTGTTGCCCACATAAGTTACACAGAGAATCTCTAGGCACACGTATGAGCAGTGGTGTACATGTGATGTGTGTAGGGGTGTACATGTGATGTCTGTAGGGGTGTTACATGTGATCTGTGTAGGGGGGTTACGTGTAATGTGTGTAGGGGTGTTACGTGTAATGTGTGTAGGCATGTTACATGTGATGTGTGTAGGGGTTGTCAAAGTCAGAAAAATATCACGCTACACACTGCCATATATGCACCTCATACAGGTCCGCGCTGCGCATGCGTGCGCTCTCCCGTGCGTGCGCATACTCGCTGTTGCGTGCACCCGCAGGCGCGCGGTATGCGCATTTACGGTAGAGTTTATGTTCATCTAGCGGGCGACTCAATCATAACATATTTTCACCATATAATGTATTTTGTAGATCATGGTCCCTTTGATAGAATCTGAAAGTTTAGTTAATGTAGCATGTTCATGGACAGAGAAATCCCTCTTTGTTTGATACGAAGGGTCAGACAGGGGTCATACAGTGGTGTTTAGTATCCATCGGAAGAGTATTTAATTAGCAATATTCCGGTGTTGGTTTGAAGCGGATTAATCGCTCGTGCGTATAGTTATGGACATAAGAAGTTTATGGACATTTACTATATTTGCACTTTATTACCCATGCGGCGGGAAACCTAGTTTCCCTCCCACCTGAGCAGTTAGAAATAGTCACA
Source organism: Pseudophryne corroboree (assembly GCF_028390025.1). Lineage (NCBI taxonomy): Eukaryota > Metazoa > Chordata > Amphibia > Anura > Myobatrachidae > Pseudophryne > Pseudophryne corroboree. The sequence goes on along the minus strand of NC_086447.1, from coordinate 3,381,575 downwards.
GCCCACCTGTATGAATCAACCTATGACCTTTTGTTATAATGCGAGGAGGAATTCCTGTGTCCAATGAACAATAAGAATGTAGGGACCACTGTACTGTATTGTGTGTAGTGTATAAAAGGACAAGCCGATCTGGGCCAGCTCTCTATTCTCTTCAACGGTTCTCATCACTGATAATCGAGAGCTGGATATCCAGAAGGCGCATGCGATTGTTTCCCTTTGTGCGTAAGTTTCTCTGCAATCATATTGTCTTTATTGTTATAAGCCATTCTCTCTCGTTCTCTCTCACTTTCTCTCTCTCTCTCTCCTTCCCCCTTTAAAAGTAATTGTATCTTTATTGTATTTTATGTGTAGTTACTTGGTTAGATATTCTATGTTATTTTGGTAGTGTATAACTTGTACTGTATTATTCTTTTGCGATTGAACGTTCATTCATTTCCTTAAAAGGCGTTAGACCCTTAGACCGGTATTTGACTGTTTATTATATTGCTAAGTGGTCTCTGAGCGTCACATACGCTCATACAGCTTTTAAACTAACAAGGTTACACTGTGTTGCATTTACACCTTATCACTAAACAAGGGTTTACAGTATAAGTATATTGTGTATGGTATAGTTATAAAGGTTTAACACTGTGAGCGTCAGCGCCGCTGGTGATCTCCTCGTGGTCTCAAGCGTCCGCTACGCTGATAGCGTACCATTACGTTAGTCGGCAGCCTATAGCGTGCTTGCCCGTACGCTCTTAGCCGTGAGCGAACGTGCCGCTCGTGCGTCTCGACCACGGCTAAGCGTTTGATACGCAACGTGCGTACTCTTACGGCATTCCATACGTCAATTGCGTACTGTGTTCTTTAACCTTTTAGAGGGTTTTTAGTAAGATAAATATTAGGCTTTATCAATTGGCGGCTCGTCCGTCCTTCACATATCTGCACTAGGTAATTTCAGCAGACATTATCGGTCAGCAAAGGGCGGGAGGTAATATTCCTCGTAGTGCTGACCAGATAAGCGTCTGCTTCGCTTAGTAAAGGGTGCTGAAGGAATCCGGAACCGGAGGTAAGAACAATACGCTAGTGTCTTTTAAAACTGTTTTTTTTTCTGTTCTGTCTTGCGTACGCACGCACGCATACATCTGCATTTCTTTTCATTCGTGTATTTTCACATCTCACTCTCCTGGCTGCCATTTTACAATTGATAACGTGCTAAGAAAGATTTGTTGCTATTAGTAGTTAATGAGTAAAAGTAATACATTAAGGGGTAATTTGTAAAGCACGCACACAGCTTTGCCTAAGATACAAGGAGAGACCTGTGTGGTGCTCGGTAGATGAATACAATTAAAGATCATCTACATTGATAAACGTGTTAATTGTATTTCTGTGGACATATCTGGCTGGCATACACGTGTCTCTAACAAAAGGGTGAGACTAGTGTACGCAACACAAAGGCCGACGCACGTAGCGTATATTACGCAATGGAGCGTCCGGGTACGCCCACATAATTCAAAACACACGATAGTATTATTTTTAACAGGCGAAAAGGAGGCAACGCGATAAATAGCGCAAGTCAATTTTAGTGTCCAAAATTTTAAGCTAATAGATCCTTCTCCAATTTGCGACTCATCTGGTCTAGACTGTTTACTGAATGAAAGGAATTTCTGCGCAGAAATAAAATTAAAGTGTACATGTGGTGAGTGTTTGTATATATAACTTTTTACAATTTTGGGTTGAACCACAAGAAGTCGAGTTCTCGTGAGGTACATACATGTAAGTGACGTGCATGGTGGCTTGGGAGGCATCCCTTGTTAAACATAAATTTGAGCATTAGAGTATAGCAGACCAGGAGGTCTTCTGTAGCACAGACCAGGAGGTCCGGAACAGACCAGGAGGTCTAGGTACAGCAGACTAAGAAGTCCGCTATAGAGAAAAGTAGCACAACACCAGGAAGGGTTGGTGCGGAACCCATATAGGCCATTAAAGCTCTGGCTGAAGGAATTCGCAGCCGTAATTTTCGATTCCACTGGTCGCTCCGCACATAAGATTAGTTGCTTATGTGCAGAACGATTGTACCGCACGTAATTGTGTGCATTAGTTAGTAACCTGACCAGTACCATTTGCGTACGAAAGGGGTCATAAACGCTATTTGTACACTCTAACGTGATTTGTGTAATTTTTTTTATTTTAAGGGAGGTTCGCTGGTCACTCAGGAACTATCCAGCAACCAATAGCTACTGGAAAGGGTTAAGTGCTCTGCGGATCACACTCGCATGTTCCAGTAAATAGCGGTTCAGGTCGCACGGGCCCTAGGTCGAGTACGCCAGCGCTAAGGCAGTGTGTGGGCGTATTGGTCGGCGTGGGAGAGTGAGTGGAGTACTCGGTAAACTGCCACCGTCGGCCTACCCCGAACATCTTGGTTTTGTAAAGGTTCGCTGAAGACCCTGATTTGACGGTCAGAGGTAGTGAAAGCAACACCTGCAAGTATGGGGGCAGTTGTTCAGGTAGGGGGCGATCAACCTCGGTTCGGGTTGATTCAGTAAACCGGCCAATCGGGTCGGCAAGGTATGTAATGTGTGAAAAATACGGTTCACACACAGAGGTTTTATGTGATGAATGGGAAAGAATGACTGTGCATGACGGGGAGAAGTTTCCCCGGGTAGGTAGCTTTAGCCCAGATGTGTTACAAAATCTTAGGAGAAGGATATGTCTCATTAAATCAACAAAGAGACGGATCAAACATTATGACTACTTACAGTTATGGCAACAGGAGGGTGAAATACAGAGAGGATTGGCTCAGGCGGCTGGATCTAACCCTATCAGGAAACTGATAGCTACGGCACCACCGCCACCTTACATAACGGGAGAGAAGTTGGTTGCAGAGAATGACGCACTAATGTGTGATAAACAGGCACTTAGTAACTGTATAAATGTTAAGGATAATATGAATAAGATGAGTAATGCAAATATTAACCCGTGCAAGTTGTACCCTGTTTTAAACTTTCCCCAGGAGTGTGATCAAGAGGACGAGTCAACAACACTATCGGCACTCTCTCTAGCAGCCACCATATCAGAAACAGCAGTGGGCACGACCCAACCAGTAAGATTAGTATCCAAGGCCCCTAGCGGAGGGACAGGTGAGGTCGTATCAACGGGTAAGTACGGCACCATACACTATGCTGAAACCATTTCACCACAAGCTGTAGAATCTACTCAGAATGATGTTATTAGACTTAATCCCGTTAGGGTAATAGCAGTGCCAAATGGGAAAACTGACACTTCAGGAGTCACTCCTGTCAGAAACATTGCCATGCACTGCCCGTTTTCCCGAATGGAATTAAGAGCAATAGTGTCTGAATTCCCTGATCCTAGGAAGGATCTAGTTGCTAGCCAGAAATACATTAGAGATCTAGGGAATACTGTAGAGCCCAATAACAAAGACTGGCAGATATTGCTGAGGGCATGTTTACCCTCCAATGTCGACTCAGCACAATTTTTAGCTGACTGTAAATTAGATGAAGATGTACCCCTTACGGATGTGTACAACCAAGACAATGTAAAGAGGATAAATTTACAGTTAAAAGAGTATTTTCCAGCTGTAGTTAAATGGAACAAAATTTTCTCCATTAAGCAAAAAGAGTCAGAAACAGCTGCTGAGTATTTTCATAGGGCACTACTGGAAATGGCTAAATACACAGGCATAGAAGACATTAAGACAAATGCAAATCATAGAGAGGTAGCAATATCTGTGTTAATGGATGGTTTAAAGGAGGTATTGAGGACAAGGGTACAGACCACGCAACCATGTTGGCGAGGTCTGTCAGTGGCTACTTTGAGAGAGGCTGCTATTGATCACGATCGGAATATCACCAGACACAGGGAGTCACAAAGTGATAAGTTAATGGCCGTAAGTATACAGGCCCTGACCACAAGGCAACCTTTGTATAAATCTTCAAACCCTGTGGGTAAGTCAAATGTGGTAACTTGTTATTCCTGTCATAGAGAGGGACATTTTGCACGAGACTGTAGAGTGAAAAACACACAAAAATCATATCAACCCCCTAGACAACGACATGACACACGAAATTGGGATCAGGGACCGCAGAGACGGAGTCATGAGCCACATGCAGGGGAAACAAAAAGGTATCCCCCAAAAAGAGACTGGCAAGTCTCTGGTAGTTCCCATTTACCCCCTTCTCAAGTAGTTGCTGACAGCGCGATTCAGGGAGGTCACCATACCCAATAGGGGTGTGGCCATACCTGTAATCTGCAGCCAGTGAAATTGATTGCAAGCCTTGGAAGTGAACCCGAGGTCACAATTGATGTAGCTGGTAAATCATTAAACTTCCTTGTAGATACGGGGGCGGCCAAATCAGTGATAAATTCGACAGTGGGCATGAGAACCACTGGTAAGACAATTCCAGCCATGGGAGTAACGGGAGTAGTCCAGCACTACCCTGTTAGCAAACCAGCAGAGATTACAATAGGAAAGAAAAAAGTGTACCAGCGCTGGCTGAATAAATTTAGATTAATACTTTATCAGTAGTTATAAATATAATAATAATAATAACCTTAATAATATAATAATAATAATAATGAATGGATGGTTTGTTCTATATAAAAAAGTAACAATTTAATAGCATATCACATATGACAATTCTAAAAAAGAAGGAATTCCTCTTGCCACAAAGTGGTAATAAAAGCTTGGGTATAGCTTGTCTGGACAGAATTGGATAAATTCACATTCTCCACTGTTTATATTGTCCAATCTTATAGGTTAGGACAGCCTCCCTCTGTTGCATTCACTGTACTCTGTATATATTTACCAAATCCCCTTGTTGATGAGCATCAGCCTTGGAACAAGTCCTTTGTATAGCTGTGGGGGTAACCAGTTTGATGGAGAGATCCAGTGATGGGAGATAGGTCCAAATTGTGCCAAGGAGGACACAGCTTTTGCGGGCCGGTAAGGAGAATGGAGTCCTGATAGAGCAAGTGGGCTCAAGTCCAGTAGGAAAAAGCTCAACTCCTGAGGAAGCTGGATTTTACCAGTGAAACGCGTTGAGCTTTTTCCTACTGGACTTGAGCCCACTTGCTCTATCAGGACTCCATTCTCCTTACCGGCCCGCAAAAGCCGTGTCCTCCTTGGCACAATTTGGACCTATCTCCCATCACTGGATCTCTCCATCAAACTGGTTACCCCCACAGCTATACAAAGGACTTGTTCCAAGGCTGATGCTCATCAACAAGGGGATTTGGTAAATATATACAGAGTACAGTGAATGCAACAGAGGGAGGCTGTCCTAACCTATAAGATTGGACAATATAAACAGTGGAGAATGTGAATTTATCCAATTCTGTCCAGACAAGCTATACCCAAGCTTTTATTACCACTTTGTGGCAAGAGGAATTCCTTCTTTTTTAGAATTGTCATATGTGATATGCTATTAAATTGTTACTTTTTTATATAGAACAAACCATCCATTTATTATTATTATTATTATTATTATTATTATTATTATTATTATTATTATATTATTAAGGTTATTATTATTATTATATTTATAACTACTGATAAAGTATTAATCTAAATTTATTCAGCCAGCGCTGGTACACTTTTTTCTTTTCTACTGTTTAGTTTTGAGGGACTGACCTTCCTCTTACCTGCTGCTGTTGGCCGCGCACTTACGCATTTGCGATTGTACTTTAGAGATTACAATAGGGCCTTTGCATACCAAGCATTCCTTTTTGCTGGCGGCATCGGCACCAACTAATCTCCTGGGAAGAGATTTATTGTGTAAAATGGGGTGCGTCATTTATTGTACTCCTGAAGGTGTATTCTTAGACATACCTGAGAATCACGCTCAGGAAGTGCGAGACATGCTAGACTCCCCGTCAAAATTAATGTCACATACTGTTATGATAAATAGAAATCCATCCCAGGTAGAAGAAATGACATCCCAAATACCAGAGTCACTTTGGACTAAAGATGGACAAGACACTGGATTAATGGCAAACGTAGCTCCAGTAGTTGTGCAAGTAAAAGATGGTAGGATAGCTCCAAAAATCCCACAATATCCTCTGAAGCCAGAGGTGGAATTAGGAGTATACCCCGTAATAGAGCGCTTGCTACAACAGGGCATTCTGGTAAGAACATCCAGCACTGCCAATAGTCCCATCTTCCCTGTGAAAAAGAGTGGGGGGAGGGGTTACCGGCTAGTGCAGGATCTAAGGGGGATTAACAAAATAGTTGAGAGTCAGTTCCCCGTAGTGCCAAATCCAGCTGTCATCCTAATGCAAATCCCTCCCACTGCCAAATTTTTCACTGTTATTGACCTCTGCTCCGCCTTTTTCTCGGTACCCCTGCATCCTGACAGCCAATATTTGTTTGCATTTACATACAGAGGAGTCCAATACACATGGACTCGATTACCACAAGGTTTCATAGATAGTCCAAGTATATTTTCACAGGCTTTGCATGATTGTTTACAGTCTTTCCAACCAGAGAGTGGATCAGTATTAATACAGTACGTGGATGATCTACTACTGTGTTCTGATTCATTGGAAGCGTCCCTGAAAGATACGAAACAGCTCCTGTTTCATCTTTCAGACACAGGACACAAGGTTTCCAAAGACAAGTTGCAATTATGCCAAACTAAGGTAAAATATTTGGGACACTGTCTAACACAAGGACTGAGACACCTGACCGCTGATAGAATCCAAGCAATTCGTGACATGACTCTGCCACAAACCCAGCAACAGATCAGGACGTTTTTAGGAATGTGTGGGTATTGCCGTAACTGGATCCCAGGGTTTTCCATTCTAGCATTACCTTTGCAGGAGATGGTCTCATCAAACAAACCTGATCGGATTTCGCATACAGACGAATCCGAGATGGCATTTGAGAGACTTAAACAGTGCCTAACGCAGGCACCAGCATTAGGTATGCCAGACTATGGGAAACCCTTTGAGCTGTACGGAACAGAAAGTGCTGGTTGCGCGGCAGGCGTCCTAACCCAAAAGCACGGTGATGCCAGCAGGCCGGTAGCATACTACAGCGCTCAGCTAGACACGGTAGCGCGATCCCTCCCCACATGCTTGCGAAGTGTCGCTGCGATAGCATTGCTAGTTACAAAAAGCGAAGATGTAGTGCTAGGACACAACCTCACAATTCATACACCACATGCAGTGTCAGCCTTGCTGAATTCTGCCCAAACCAGACACGTCTCATCAGCGCGGTTTACAAGATGGGAATTGGCATTAATGGCCCCCGTAAACATCACCATAAGGAGATGCAGTGCATTAAATCCTGCAACATATCTCCCAGGTGTGCCTGGACAGGCACAAAGGGTGGAGGATGAGAGTGGTGGGGAAGGAGGATTTAATACAAGGGATGACACACATGATTGTATGGAATATTTGACCCAAAATTTCACGGCAAGGCCTGACATCAGTGACAACCCACTGGAAGATGTAGATTTTACTTTCTACACTGACGGTAGTTGTCACAGACAGACGGACTCGGGAGACTTGTGTACTGGATACGCAGTCGTAGATGACCAAGGCACCATAGAAGCAGAACCGCTAGGCCCACCTCACTCAGCCCAGGTTGCTGAACTGGTTGCCCTAACCAGAGCATGTGAATTGGCTAAGGGAAAGTCAGCCAATATCTACACCGATTCTAGATACGCCTTCGGGGCCCTATGGCGCCTCAGAAATTTCATGACGGCAGCTGGTACACCGGTAGCGCATGCAGCTCACATCAAAAGGCTTCTAACAGCGATACAGGAACCCGACAGAGTGGCTGTTATCAAGTGTAAAGCACACACATATAGCCAAGACCCGGTATCACTTGGTAACAGCCGAGCAGACGAAGCTGCTAAGTTAGCAGCTGGTACCCACAGACAGACAGACACCACACAATTGATGGTATTCAATACCATCAACACACAGAAGTTGTGTGAAATGCAAAATTTGTGTTCCACACAGGAAAAGGCAGTTTGGAGGTCAAAAGGATATGGCCAGGAGTCCTCAGGACTCTGGACAGATGGACAGGGTAAACCAGTGGCACCCAGAGCATACCTCCCATGTTTAGCTGAAGCAGCACATGCGCTGACTCATCTGGGCAAGGAAGGAATGTGCAAGTTGGTAAGAGCATATTGGTGCGCCCCAGGATTCTCATCCCATGCAGGTAAGAGAGCAATGTCATGCCTTACTTGCTTGAGGAAGAACATCGGAAAGGCAATACCAACAGAACCATCTCATATCCCACCTACAGGCGGCCCTTTTCAGGTAATACAGATTGATTTTATACAATTACCCCCTTGTCGAAATTTGAAATATGTACTTGTTTGTATAGATGTGTTTTCAAATTGGGTCGAAGCATTTCCTGCGGCCACAAATACCGCTATGTTTACTGCTAAGAAAATTGTGCAGGAATTTGTGTGTAGATACGGTATCCCTAGAATAATTGAAAGTAATAGGGGTACCCATTTTACAGGTGATGTCTTTCAAGGAATGTGTAAGTTGATGGGAATTGATAGTAAGCTGCACACTCCGTACCGCCCCCCAGGCGAGTGCGAAAGTAGAAAGAGTGAACAGCACTATTAAAAATAAATTGAGCAAAGTTATGGCAGAAACAGGATTAACATGGCCAGAAGCTTTACCCCTTGTATTATACAGCATTAGAACCACTCCCAGGTCCCCTCTTAACCTGTCCCCCTTTGAAATTCTGTTTGGTCGACAACCGCATGTTATGATTAACCCTCAGGATGATTTGAAGTGTAACAATGAAGTGACTGTAAAATACCTGGTTAACATGAGTAAACAGCTAAGGAATCAGAATGACAATCTGAAGTTAGTGATTCCTGATTTGCCAGATAGTCATTGTCATGACATTGAACCTGGGGATTATGTAATGATACGGAATTTTCTACGCTCAGGTTGCCTTATTGACAGATGGGAAGGACCATACCAAGTCTTATTGATTAGCACGACAGCATTAAAGGTTGCCGAGAGAGAGACTTGGGTTCATTCGTCCCATTGTAAGAAGGTTGCTGATCCAGAGAGGTCCCGTGATAAAGAACAGACGGTAGAGGAAGTTGTATCACTGGAGTGTCTGTTTCAGGAGGACTGAGACGGCACCTGAGCATTGAGAATAATAAGATCATTGGCAGTTGTCGATTCCCTGTTCCCTTTTATTGTTTTTCTCCACTTCCCATCCCATCTCCCTCAATTGTTTCTTTCCCCCTTCTCATCCTTCTCCATTTCCTCCAATAAGATGGACTTGCCCCAAGAGACTGTGATCCGGATTTTCCTGTTGACCATGATGTTGACCAGAGCAGTCTGTTCCGGTGAGAGTACCATGGAGGTCGAGAGAGGTTCTGGAATGGGTTCTGATGACAAAGATGGAGGCGTAGATTTCCAAGAACAACATAATCACCGAGTAAAGGCGAGTATCAGAAAACGATCTGGTAGCATTGACAATAGAAGAAATTGTGAAGGATTGTTAGCTGAAGAGAACTGTATCTGTAGACTCTGTGACAGTGTAGTTGAGGATGGGTGTATCAAGAAATGCCAATCCAGTTTTAATATCCACATGGACCGGCATCCATTGAGTGACTATCACTCCTTAGTGGGTAAAGTGTTAAATCAGACAGATTGTTGGGTATGCTCTCAAGTACCTCAAGGCCATAGCAAATCAGGATTAGTGCCCTTCCCGTTAACTATAGGGGAGGTACTTGAGCTAAGTGGTGGGAGGCCGGTGGACAGGAGGTTTAATATCTCCAGTCCTCCTAGTTTGAAGCTCCACCAATATCATGTGGATAGATCCCTAGTATGTTTTAACATTTCCAATCCCCGAAAGCCGGGAAATTGGGAAGTGTCATGGAATAACCAAACCATGACCTTTTCATACAGAGCCGATAGAATGCCAACAGATACAGAACTTATACGCCACATAGCCGGTAGTGGAAAATATTTCCGATATAGGTATACCCTAGGAAGTAGGACCATGAGAGTTGGAGAGGTATCACCAGGATACTGTGCACATATCAGACAAACTGATACGTGTACTAAACAGATGGGAGAATTAGGGTTAGGAGATTTCATATGGAAAATGTGTAATATGGTAATGTCCTACTCCGTCCCATATGTTCTCCCCGATGATGCATATTTCATATGCGGGAGGAAGGCGTATAAGTGGCTTGCCCCAAACTCAGAAGGGTTATGTTATATTGGAAAAGTACTGCCTGAGGTAATGACTGTATCTCACACTAAAATGAAGGATATTCACCGTAGTGCCCAAGCTCCTTATACTCACACTCATTACGAGCACATCGTTAAACGGCACCTAATAGAAAGAACAGAGCATCCGGCCTCTGACCTGATCAATGAATCCACCGGGATTCAATTCCTAATCGCGTTAGATATCACTCGTACCGCCAGAGGAGTGATAAATTATAAATACATATCTGCGCTTGCAAATTTATTAGACAATATCACTGAAATGTATGATGACACATTCAGGTATACCGGAAGGGAGCTCCAAGCTTATAAAACAGAACTGGTTCAGCATAGGATGATTCTCAATTATCTCACAGCTGTGACAGGTGGGTATTGTGTTACCCTAGCAACTCAGTATGGAATAAAGTGCTGCACGTATATCACAAACAGCACTGAGGACCCGGTCGAGGTCATAGACCAAAAGATGGACGACATTTTGCAATTAAAATGGGAGTTCCGAAGGAAACACAATCTCACCCTTGCCGCTGTGGGTAATGAGCTGACCAATTGGGTGTAATGGTTGAACCCGCGAAATTGGTTCTCTGGTTTAGGAGAATGGACCCAAGGTATTATCATGGATGTAGGGAAATTCCTTTTGTGTATTCTGGGTGTCATCATATTTGTCGGTCTGATATTTAGATGCGTTCAGGTTTTAACAAAGTGTAAACGTAGCGCCCGAGTGATGAGTTTAAGGAGTGAAGATACTGTAATAACAACGACTGATTTGGTTTATGACCCAATGATAGAGACAATGTTGTGATGAGAATGTGATTCCACGGTCCGTTTCTTTCACCCGTTTCTCCTTTGTTTCTCTCCAAGGTAAAAAGACATCCGCTTGGAAGAAGAATTTGACAACCTTTTACACAGACAACTGATGGACTATGCCATAGACCCCCATATCCCTAGTACTTTTAATTTTACGCTAGCCCAACACTTTTTGTAAGTCTATGAACATTGATAAAGCTTTGCTTGCGTTTATTGGCAAAAGCACAAAGAGACTACAGTCAACATGTACATCGAGACAAGACAAGACAAGACCTCAATCGGCAAATGTATATTAAACTCACATAGTTTATCACTGCATTTACCATAATTGTTCTTTATCTTCATCTCTACAACCTTCAGGTAATGACACACATAGTCGATAGGGAATACAGGCACATATATCAGCACCCACATATCCCCCCTACTCATGTATCATCAACTAAAATGTGCTCCCCCATTTTGTTGCAACCAAAAGCCGAAGAGAGCTCGGTAAAGTTTGACAGCCCATCTACAGACCCGTACCACGGGATAAGAAGGAATTCAAATGTATACTTCGCAATACCTCGAAGCTTGATTTAAAACACGTACGGCACGATGATACATGACCCCCCCAAACATGGATTCATACACACATGCTTCTGCTATCTCACTAGGTCATACCCTTTTCCTACCTTCTCCTCTCCTCCCCTACCCAATCATAGAAATGTATTATACATGACATATATTTTTCTCTTTTGAAATGTTTTAGAAAATGGCAGTTATTGGTGACTGCCAAAGGGTGGACTGTCAAAGTCAGAAAAATATCACGCTACACACTGCCATATATGCACCTCATGCGAGTGCCTGCTGCGTGTGCATGAGCCCTCCCGTGCGTGTGCATACTCTCAGTTGTGTGCACCCGCAGGCGCGCGGTATGCGCATTTACGGTAGAGTTTATGTTCATCTAGCGGGCGACTCAATCGTAACATATTTTAACCATATAATGTATTTTGTAGATCATGGTCCCTTTGATAGAATCTGAAAGTTTAGTTAATGTAGCATGTTCATAGACAAAGAGATCCCTCTTTGTTTGATACGAAGGGTCAGACAGGGGTTATACAGTGGTGTTTAGTATCCATCGGAAGAGTATTTAATTAGCAATATTCCGGTGTTGGTTTGAAGCGGATTAATCGCTCGTGCGAATAGTTATGGACATAAGAAGTTTATGAACATTTACTGTATTTGCACTTTATTACCCATGCGGCGGGAAACCCAGTTTCCCACCCACCTGAGCAGTTAGGAATAGTCACAGCCCACCTGTATGAATCAACCTATGACCTTTTGTTATAATGCGAAGACGAATTCCTGTGTCCAATGAACAATAAGAATATAGGGACCATTGTACTGTATTGTGTGTAGTGTATAAAAGGACAAGCCTATCTGGGCCAGCTCTCTATTCTCTTCAACGGTTCTCATCACTGATAATCGAGAGCTGGATATCCAGAAGGCGCATGCGATTGTTTCCCTTTGTGCGTTAGTTTCTCTGCAATCATATTGTCTTTATTGTTATAAGCCATTCTCTCTCATTCTCTCTCACTTTCTCTCTCTCTCTCCTTCCCCCTTTAAAAGTAATTGTATCTTTATTGTATTTTATGTGTAGTTACTTGGTTAGATATTCTATGTTATTTTGGTAGTGTATAACTTGTACTGTATTATTCTTTTGCGATTGAACGTTCATTCATTTCCTTAAAAGGCGTTAGACCCTTAGACCGGTATTTGAGTGTTTATTATATTGCTAAGTGGTCTCTGAGCGTCACATACGCTCATACAGCTTTTAAACTAACAAGGTTACACTGTGTTGCATTTACACCTTATCACTAAACAAGGGTTTACAGTATAAGTATATTGTGTATGGTATAGTTATAAAGGTTTAACACTGTGAGCGTCAGCGCCGCTGGTGATCTCCTCGTGGTCTCAAGCGTCCGCTACGCTGATAGCGTACCATTACGTTAGTCGGCAGCCTATAGCGTGCTTGCCCGTACGCTCTTAGCCGTGAGCGAACGTGCCGCTCGTGCGTCTCGACCACGGCTAAGCGTTTGATACGCAACGTGCGTACTCTTACGGCATTCCATACGTCAATTGCGTACTGTGTTCTTTAACCTTTTAGAGGGTTTTTTGTAAGATAAATATTAGGCTTTATCAGGGTGTTACATGTGATTTGTGTAGGGGGTTACATGTGATGTGTGTGGGGGTGTTATATGTGATCTGTGTAGGGTGTTACATGTGATGTGTGTAGGGGTGTTACATGTGATGTGTGTAGGGGTGTTACACGTGATGTGTCTAGGTGTGTTACACGTGATGTGTGTAGGGGTGTTACGTGTGATCTGTGTAGGGGTGTTACATGTGATGTGTGTAGGGGTGTTACATGTGATGTGTGTAGGGGTGTTACGTGTGATGTGTGTAGGGGTGTTACATGTGATGTGTGTAGGGGTGTTACATGTGATCTGTGTAGAGGTGTTACGTGTGCTCTGTGTAGGGATGTTACATGTGATGTGTGTAGGGGTGTTACGTGTGATCTGTGTAGAGGTGTTATGTGTGCTCTGTGTAGGGGTGTTACATGTGATGTGTGTAGGGGTGTTACGTGTGATCTGTGTAGAGGTGTTACATGTGATGTGTGTAGGGGTGTTACGTGTGCTCTGTGTAGGGGTGTTACATGTGATCTGTGTAGAGGTGTTACATGTGATGTGTGTAGGGGTGTTACGTGTGCTCTGTGTAGGGGTGTTACATGTGATGTGTGTAGGGGTGTTACGTGTGATGTGTGTAGGGGTGTTACGTGTGATCTTTGTAGAGTTGTTACGTGTGCTCTGTGTAGGGGTGTACATGTGATGTGTGTAGGGGTGTTGCATGTGATGTGTGTAGAGTTGTTACGTGTGCTCTGTGTAGGGGTGTGACGTGTGATCTGTGTAGAGTTGTTACGTGTGCTCTGTGTAGGGGTGTTACGTGTGATCTGTGTAGGGGTGTTACGTGTGATCTGTGTAGAGGTGTTACGTGTGCTCTGTGTAGGGGTGTTACGTGTGCTCTGTGTAGAGGTTTACATGTGATGTGTGTAGGGGTGTTACGTGTGCTCTGTGTAGGGGTGTTACATGTGATGTGTGTAGGGGTGTTACGTGTGCTCTGTGTAGAGGTGTTACATGTGATGTGTGTAGAGTTGTTACGTGTGCGCTGTGTAGGGGTGTTACATGTGATGTGTGTAGAGTTGTTACGTGTGCTCTGTGTAGGGGTGTACATGTGATGTGTGTAGGGGTGTTGCATGTGATGTGTGTAGAGTTGTTACGTGTGCTCTGTGTAGGGGTGTGACGTGTGATCTGTGTAGAGTTGTTACGTGTGCTCTGTGTAGGGGTGTTACGTGTGATCTGTGTAGGGGTGTTACGTGTGATCTGTGTAGAGGTGTTACGTGTGCTCTGTGTAGGGGTGTTACGTGTGCTCTGTGTAGGGGTGTTACATGTGATGTGTGTAGGGGTGTTACGTGTGCTCTGTGTACTGTGTAGGGGTGTTACATGTGATGTGTGTAGGGGTGTTACGTGTGCTCTGTGTAGAGGTGTTACATGTGATGTGTGTAGAGTTGTTACGTGTGCTCTGTGTAGGGGTGTTACATGTGATGTGTGTAGAGTTGTTACGTGTGCTCTGTGTAGGGGTGTTGCATGTGATGTGTGTAGAGTTGTTACGTGTGCTCTGTGTAGGGGTGTTACGTGTGATCTGTGTAAGGGTGTTACATGTGATGTGTGTAGGGGTGTTACGTGTGATGTGTGTAGGGGTGTTACGTGTGATCTGTGTAGGGGTGTGAAGGGTTAAACATGCTATATGAATTGTTATGTGTTTGAATAGACACGTACGCACTCTCTACAAGATGCCTTTGTCTGTTCATATAATATAAGGCTTGTGTGTGTCTTATCTTCAAGGACAATTACATACCAGATCAAAACTGTTACTTCTGTGTGTTACTAAAATATCCTGCATGTAATGTCGTATGCTACTTCTATTTATCCAATCATATGCTTGCACATATTGTATACACCCATGTTTCTTTTCTTTATAGTACGCTGTAATTTATTAAATAAACAGTGTGAATTTTTACTGCTTGTGTTGTGCATGTACCTTGTGGCTAAAAGTTTACACTCCAGACGTCTAAGAGGCCATCACATCGAGGGTTAAGAATATAAGGGCAAATCCTTGCAGCTGGGGGCTATGTCCGCGATTCAGTGATCGTCCCTGAATGGTAAGATAGAGAATTTATTGTCTGTCTTTGCCATACAGGATTGCGGTCATACACTGAAGCTGAATCCGTGTCAGTGTTCCGGGAACACGTGACAAGGTAATATTTAAGTCCGGGACTTAATATTACGAAGTTTTATGTAAAAGCATAAAACAGGTATCAGGGATACCATAGAATCTTTAATGTCTGGGACTTAAAGATACGTCTGAGAAAGGACCCGGGGTCCAAGCGCAATTCTCCAAAGACGTCAGTATCTGGGATACTTAAAAAATAGACCTGGGGTCTATACGTAACGTAGATTATACCTCGATTTGATCGTCTATATATATTCTTGTATGTTTGTAGTGAGATAAGTTCTTATATTTGGTCCAGACGGCTGGTAAGTTTTCGTCTGCCAGATATCTTTACTCAAACACTTTTCTTGCTTCCTGTTTAAAACGCTGTATTTTTCTGACATCTTGTACGAATGGTAAGTATCGTACTCGTCAAAAGATTTCATGTTCTCACTATACAGATAATATTGTGATATTGTCAATGACTAATTAACTGGTGTTAGCTAAAGCATGCATAGAAAGTTTTTGTAAAAAGTATTTTTGTTGTGAAATTGCATAGAAAGTTTTTGTAAACTGCATTTTTGTTGTGAAATTGCTTAGAAAGTTGTTGTAAGTTGTTGTAAAAAAATTGCGTAGAAAGCTGGTGTAGATTGCATTTTTACTATGGGAGGGGGTCAGAGTAAGACAGTCATTTACCCCCCACCTTTACCAGGGGAGACATGCAAGATGTATGTCGCCCGCAACTCTACCTCAGAGTATTACTTAGTTAACCCATGGGTGGATAATTTAGCGGGATGGACAGAGAAAGCAGGACAGGACCCATTCCTACGGGAAGGCAGTAATTACCCTTTCTATATGGAGGATTACAAATGTCAGTTCACAACAGCACAGAAGCGAAGCAGTGAGAAACTGTATCCCTCTCGCCTCCCCCCTTGCATTCCAATGTATCCTGCGCTCAGAGACACAAATCTCTTGGCAGCAGTAACCCTTTCACACTAGATGGGATCGCCTCCAACTTCACTGCTGGAGGGTGCGTCCACTAGCTCTGTCCCTAACGCACCAATAACCCAGAGTTTAGATAATAGTAAAACACTGTCCCAAGCCCACTATTACCCTCGATGGCTGTATATCTTATTTGCGCAAAGCTTGCAAAGGACGCAGCTATACATTTATATGAGAAAGAGGCTGCAGGGTGTTTTGATGTAAAAAGAAACCTGCACTCACTCATACCTATCAGAACTCCAGACGCTTTGACAGACAGAACCAACCCCGCAGTCAGGGAACATTCCAAAGACCCCGCGCACTGACGGGACCCGGAGGAGGGTATCCCAGCCTTTATTCAACTCTCCCGTCATAGTAAAGATTCACCTCTGCTGCCACTTATTATAAATGGAAGTAAAATTCCCTTTTTAGTGGACAGCGGTGCAACAACCAGTGTTTTGTGTTCTGACTTATGCAGTATCCCCTCTCACCAGAAAAGATAGAAGGTCTCCGCCCCATGATACAGCAATTCTTACAACAGGGTATTCTCAGACATATTGTATCACCATACTGTACTCCTGTGAACCCTGTTGCCAAAGCTGATGGCAGTATAAGATTTGTACAGAATCTCAGAGCGATCAATCAGCTAATTGTCCCAATTGCACCAATTGTTCCAGATGTAAACTTACTCATTTCTGCAATCCCTGCAGATGCTGCGTTCTTCTCTGTATTTGATTTGAAGAATGCCTTTTTTCAGCATACCTGTAGATTCACAGACACAATTACTTTTTGCCTTTTCTTTTGAGGGTAAACAACTTACCTGGTGCAGATTATTGACGCACCTGTTGTCTCCAGGCCACATTGAGGCCCTGGCAACCTCACCATGGTTCAGTCCTGCTACAGTATGCAGATGATCTGCTGCTCTGTAGTAAAACTGAGGAGGCCTGCCGAGAGGATGGTGTTTCATTACTAAACTGGCTTTGTGAATGTGGACACAAGGTGTCCAAAACAAAAATGCAATGGTGTAAAAAGCATGTTGATTACTTAGGTTTTGTGCTCACTCAGGGAGAGAGGAAAGTCGGTCCACAACGCATACAGTCTGTATTGGGCCTGGTCACCCCAACTACCCAGAAGGAACTACTGTCCTTCCTGGGTATGGTAAATTACTGCAGACAGTGGATTTCTGATTGCTCTTATTATGATAACATTTTGAGACAAGCCACACTGAAGGACAAACCTAAAACTGTACAATGGTCACAAGAAATGTTAACTGCATATGAAAGTTTAAAATGTATGTTGATAAAAAGTCCGGCACTTGGCCTCCCCAGTTATGTGCTACCTTTCCATCTATATGCAAGGGACAATTGTAAAACCATGGCGGGGGTGCTCACACAGTTTCATGGAGGGAAGTTGCGCCCCGTGGCATTTTTTTCCCAAAGTCATGCCAGTGTCTGTGCAAGGTATGCCTGCCTGCCTCAGGGCTTTGGCAGCCTGTGCAATGGTTGCAGAAATGGCCACTACCCTCACTTTAGGCCACATCACAGTACTCCACACCACACATGATGTCCTGGCAATACTTAAAGGCTTACACACACAGCACATGTCAGCACAACGCCTTAGTGGATATGAAGTACTCCTTTTGAGTAACCCTACCCTTACCATCAAGTACACTGCTGGTTCTTCTGGCCCTGCACCCATTCTCAATGCCCTTTTAGGCTTGAAAGGTCCCGAGGATGAACCACCCGACCTACATGACTGTGCTGCTTCCATTGAAGCTGAAACTTCTCCCAGACTTGACATGTCTCCCGTTCCCATACCAGGCGCAGACATTGTTTTTGTTGACGGCTCATGTAGTAGGCCCAATGACAATACATACCAGGCTGGCTATGCCATTGTCACCCTCCCTGATACTGTGTTGGAAACCCTACCAATACCTTATCAGTCCGCGCAAGCTGCAGAACTCATTGCACTCATTAGAGCATGTCCCTCCCTTGACAACGTCCATCTGCTCACTCAACTTCAAGCTGCTGCGACTAATACTGATCTCTCCGACTGGACTTACCCAATTCTGCAGAAAAAATCCTAAATCAGGATTAATCTGCAAAGAGGGGAAACCCTGTATACCCCAGTCCAGTGCCCCTTTGCTCGTTGCCCAGTGCCGTGGTGTTGGTCACCGTGGTGAAGCCACAACACTCCTCCTACTAACCAATGATTTTTATGTTACTAATGCCAAATCACTTGTGGACCAGTATGTTAGCAGATGCATCACTTGCCTCAGGAACAACCCTAATAAAGCTAAACACCAGCATCTTGAATACCCCACAGAAAACTCTAGGATACTCACCCTTTGAAATACTAATGGGTAGACCCTTTTCCTACACCCTGGGCTAAGAAACCACTAGTAATACAGGAAGGAGATCTAGAACTTATAAGGGAAGAGTATGTCAGGTCCCTGATAACAAAACTGAATGAAATTGAACATGAGGTTGTTTGTAAAAACCCTTTGAATCCACAGGAACCTACACACCCCTTTAAAGTCGGAGACAGAGTCGTGGTGAAGGTGCTCCCCAGGAACAAGAGCCCAGGAGACTTCACCTATGGTCCAGAGACAGAGGTCGTAGCAGTTACCCGGACAGCAGTCCTGACAGAGGAAAGTCCTACCTGGATCCATGCATCCCGAGTAAAAAAGGTTCCTAGACCAGACCTAGAGAGGGAAGCAAGTGATTCCAGTGAGGTACGAACCGGGGCAGACAGCCCTGACCTCCCACCTAGCGAAGACAGAAGAACAGAAAACGATGAAGAACCTGCCCCCTATCTCTATCCTGGGGACTATCTCGATAGCCCTACTGGCCCTCATTCACCTCACAATATGTGAAGTCGACATCACACAAACAGATGGGGTCCCCACCTTGTGGTACAATTCCTCCAATACACACGTAGCCACATACATCCTTGATTATTTCATGTTCCCTAAACTTGCTGACAACATACACAATAAAAGCAACTGTTATGTCTGTGGCAAATCTAGGCCCCACCTAGGTACAGTGCCCCTTAATATACCCCTAGAACAGGAAAATTGTTTTTTCAGCCTTTTTAATGATCACCGATGACCCCACTCCTCCCTCTAATACTCCTGCTAATCGAAAGAAAAGAGCACTCCCAGGAGGTAGCTTTGACCCCCACGTATACATTGATGCTATAGGGGTCCCAAGAGGTGTTCCAAATGAGTTCAAAGCTAGAGATGAGGTGGCTGCGGGTTTTGAGTCATTGTTTCCTATAGTAACTGTAAATAAAAACGTAGCCTGGATTAATTATATATATTATAATCAACAAAGATTTGTTAATGATACCAAAGATGCTCTTAAAGGTATAGCTGAACAGCTAGAAGTCACTTCCCAAATGACATTCCAAAATAGAATGGCCCTTGACATGATCCTAGCAGAAAAAGGCGGTACATGTGTTTACATTAGTAAGGTGGAAGGCTGTTGTACATACATTCCTGACAACACTGGTCCCAATGGTAAGGTTACTTTAGCCATAAACAAGTTAGAAACCTTATCCATAGAACTTAAGAAAAATTCAGGTATTGATAACCCATGGAGCCAATATTTTGGGTGGTTTGAAAATTGGAAACAGGCTCTTGTGCAAATAAGCATATTCATACTTGTAACTTTAATTCTTGTAGGCATTATAGTTTATTGTGTAATTCCCTGTGGAAAGAAACTTACCTCCAAAGGCATTGATAAGGCCCTGATGTACTATGATATAACCACCAGTCCTGTCACCTCCTCTGATAGTAAGGGACCCGACGATTATGTCCAATATCTCAAGAACTGGAGGAACAAGAAAGGAGCCTCACTCAAGAATCATATAGTATAACAATAATGATTCTAAGAGGGGATTGAAGGGTTAAACATGCTATATGAATTGTTATGTGTTTGAATAGACACGTACGCACTCTCTACAAGATGCCTTTGTCTGTTCATATAATATAAGGCTTGTGTGTGTCTTATCTTCAAGGACAATTACATACCAGATCAAAACTGTTACTTCTGTGTGTTACTAAAATATCCTGCATGTAATGTCGTATGCTACTTCTATTTATCCAATCATATGCTTGCACATATTGTATACACCCATGTTTCTTTTCTTTATAGTACGCTGTAATTTATTAAATAAACAGTGTGAATTTTTACTGCTTGTGTTGTGCATGTACCTTGTGGCTAAAAGTTTACACTCCAGACGTCTAAGAGGCCATCACATCGAGGGTTAAGAATATAAGGGCAAATCCTTGCAGGGTGTTACATGTGATGTGTGTAGGGGTGTTACATGTGATGTGTGTAGGGGTGTTACGTGTGATGTGTGTAGGGGTGTTACATGTGCTCTGTGTAGAGGTGTTACGTGTGATGTGTATAGGGGTGTTACATGTGATGTGTGTAGGGGTGTTACGTGTGATCTGTGTAGAGGTGTTACATGTGATGTGTGTAGAGTTGTTACGTGTGCTCTGTGTAGGGGTGTTGCATGTGATGTGTGTAGAGTTGTTACGTGTGCTCTGTGTAGGGGTGTTACGTGTGATCTGTGTAGAGTTGTTACGTGTGCTCTGTGTAGGGGTGTTACGTGTGATCTGTGTAGAGTTGTTACGTGTGCTCTGTGTAGGGGTGTTACGTGTGATCTGTGTAGAGGTGTTACGTGTGCTCTGTGTAGGGGTGTTACGTGTGATCTGTGTAGGGGTGTTACGTGTGCTCTGTGTAGAGGTGTTACGTGTGATGTGTATAGGGGTGTTACATGTGATGTGTGTAGGCGTGTTAACTGTGATCTGTATTCTGATTTGTCTCTGTCCTGAGTAAATATGAATGTTGTCCTGTTCTCTCACATTAACCAGATGATAAACAGAACCTCTGCCCCCATCTGCTGAAGGCAGCCACAGACAGCCGGACTCCGCAGTCACCATGTCATTCCTCATCCTCCTACTCATCACCGTATTCAGTGCCGCAGCTACAGGTGGGTCCTCTTACCTGCTCTCAGGTAGAGTCACTCTACTTTCTGCCTGGTGTCCTAGAGGTTCTGAGAGTAGTGGCAAGCTGACCCGTTGTCCAAGAAGTGCTGAGAGTGGGGGATTGCTTGTCTGATGTCCTAGAGGCGCTGAGAGTGGGGGAATGCTTGTCTGGTGTCCTAGAGGTGGTGAGAGTGGGGGAATGCTTGTCTGGTGTCCTAGAGGTGGTGAGAGTGGGGGAATGCTTGTCTGGTGTCCTAGAGGTGGTGAGAGTGGGGGAATGCTTGTCTGGTGTCCTAGAGGTGGTGAGAGTGGGGGAATGCTTGTCTGGTGTCCTAGAGGTTCTGAGAGTAGTGGCAAGCTGACCCGTTGTCCAAGAGGTGGTGAGAGTAGGGGCATGCTGACACGGTGTCCTAGAGGTGGTGAGAGTAGGGGAATGCTTGTCTGGTGTCCTAGAGGTGGTGAGAGTGGGGGCAAGCTGACCCGGTGTCCAAGAGGTGGTGAGAGTAGGGGCATGCTGACACGGTGTCCTAGAGGTGCTGAGAGTGGGGGCAAGCTGACCCGGTATCCTAGAGGTTGTGAGACTGGGGGCAAGCTGACCCGGTGTCCTAGAGGTTGTGAGACTGGGGGCAAGCTGACCCGGAGTCCTATAGGTGGTGAGAGTGGGGGCAAGCTGACCCGGAGTCCTATAGGTGGTGAGAGTGGGGGCAAGCTGACCCGTTGTCCAAGAGGTGGTGAGAGTAGGGGCATGCTCATCTGGTGTCCTAGAGGTGGTGAAAGTAGGGGCATGCTTGTCTGGTGTCCTAGAGGTGGTGAAAGTAGGGGCATGCTCGTCTGGTGTCCTAGAGGTGGTAGGAGTAACGACATGCTCATCTGGTGACCTAGAGGTGCTGAGAGTGAGGACATGCTCGTCTGTTGTCCTAGAGGTGCTGATAGTGGGGACATGCTCGTTTGTTGTCCTAGAGGTGCTGAGAGTGGGGACATGCTCGTCTGTTGTCCTAGAGGTGCTAAGAGTGGGGACATGCTCGTCTGTTGTCCTAGAGGTGCTGAGAGTGGGGACATGCTCGTCTGGTGTCCTAGAGGTGCTAAGAGTGGGGACATGCTCGTCTGTTGTCATAGAGGTGCTGAGAGTGGGGACATGCTTGTCTGGTGTCCTATAGGTGGTGAGAGTGGGGGTATCCTCATATGGTGTCCTAGAGGTTGTGAGAGTAGGGGCATGCTGACCCAATGTCCTAGAGGTGCTGAGAGTGAGGACATCCTGGTGTTCTAGATGTGTTAAAAGTAGAGACATAGGGCCTAATTCAGACCTAATCGCTAGGGTGCATTTTTTGCATCCCTGCGATCAGGTAGTCGCCGCCTACAGGGGGAGAAGGTCTCGCCATGCAGGGGTGCGATTGCATGTGCAGGAGAGCTGTATAAACAGAAGTTTGTGCAGTCTCTGCACTGCTCAGGACTTACTCAGCCGCTGCGATGATCGGGGCTGGAGCTGACGTCAGAAGCCCTCCCTCCAAAGGCCGGTTCCCTCCTGCGTTTCTCTGGGCACTCCTTAAAAACGGTCAGTTGTCACCCACAAACGCACTCTTCCTGTCAGTCACCTTGCGATCGCCCATGTGATCGCTTTTCCCGCACCATCCCGTCACTGCCCACCGGTCCCTGTCGCTGTGGACTGACGCGACTGCGCATTGCGGTGCATACACATGCGCAATTCAGACCTGATCACTGGCTGTACGAAAACGCAGCCTAGCGATCAGGTCTAAATTACCCCCATAGGGGGTAATTCAGACCTGATTGTAGCAGCAAATTTGTTAGCAGTTGGCGGAACCATGGCCCTCATTCCGAGTTGTTCGCTCGTTCTTTTTCATCGCATCGCAGGGAAAATCCGCTTAGTACGCATGCTCAAAGTTCGCACTGCGACTGCGCCAAGTAACTTTACTATGAAGAAAGTATTTTTACTCACGGCTTTTTCTTCGCTCTGGCGATCGTAATGTGATTGACAGGAAATGGGTGTTACTGGGCGGAAACACGGCGTTTCAGGGGCGTGTGGCTGAAAACGCTACCGTTTCCGGAAAAAACGCAGGAGTGGCCGGAGAAACGGTGGGAGTGCCTGGGCGAACGCTGGGTGTGTTTGTGACGTCAACCAGGAACGACAAGCACTGAACTGATCGCACAGGCAGAGTAAGTCTGGAGCTACTCTGAAACTGCTAAGTAGTTAGTAATCGCAATATTGCGAATACATCGGTCGCAATTTTAAGAAGCTAAGATTCACTCCCAGTAGGCGGCGGCTTAGCGTGTGTAACTCTGCTAAATTCGCCTTGCGACCGATCAACTCGGAATGAGGGCCCATGTGCAATGCAGGAGGGGGGCAAATGTAACGTGTACTGCAAGGGGTCAGATGTAACATGTGCACTGCAAGGGGTCAGATGTAACATGTGCAGAGAGAGTTAGATTTGGATGTGGTGTGATAAACTGAAATCTATATTGCAGTGTAAAAATAAAGCAGACAGTACTTACCTGCACAGAAACAATATAACCCAGCCATATCTAACTCTCTCTGCACATGTTACATCTGCCCCCCTGCAGTGCACATGGCTTTGCCCAACTGTTAACAAATTTGCTGCTGCGATCAGGTCTGAATGACCCCTTACTTGTCTGTTTTCCTATAGGTTCTGATGTTTGGTCTATGATTACATTTTGGGGGTCATTCCGAGTTGATCGCTAGCTGGCATTGTTCGCAGCTCAGCGATCAGGCTCAAAATCAGCATTTCTGTGCATGCGTATGGGCTGCAGTGCTCACACACGTCGTACGGGTACAAAGCCCGTTGTGGTTGTGCACCACACTGGTGTTACAACCACCGGCCGATTCTCCAGATACGCAAATCCGAGAATTCTGGATTACTTTAAACACGATACGGCCACCAGCAAGAAGACTTTAGCGACTAAACGCAAGGCCGTCTTCGCTTCGGCCTACACACACACAATTATTAATATGTCACAAATTAGGTAACATGGACCATGAGGCCTTGGACATAAGAACACAGAAACCAAAACTAGAAATTAGGTTTTTAGGGGCAGATTTATTAAGCTCAGTGAAGTGATAAAGTGGAAGGTGATAAAGGACCAGCCAATCAGATCCTAACTTCCATGTTACAGGCTGGGTTTTAAAAATGACAGTTACAGTAGGAGCTGATTGGCTGGTGCATTATCACCTTCCACTTTATCACTTCACCGAGCTCAATACATCTGCCCCTTAATTTCAAGAATATCTTCAGAGCTTTTAGTTACAAAAAGAGTTACAAAGATTATGAGAAATATTTAAAAGTACACACAGATTAGGATACAATACCTATCTTACTCAACAGTAGATACACCTTCTGTGTGGAGGGATTTCACAATGTAAGAGACATGGGACTAATTCAGAGCTGATCGCTGCTGATTGAGCAATTAATCTATCCTGGGCATGGGACAGGCATCAATACAGTTGTGTCATTTAACCTCCTGTAGTCTACACAGAACCTGGTACCACCACACCTCTTTGGGACCAGTACCACTGGGGCAGCCCAAGAACTGTGAGACTTCTGTATAACACCCAGGTGTAACATAAGATCAATCTCGTTTTTCATTGCTTCCAGCACTTCCAGGGAAGCACGATAGGCTGTCTGTCTGAGGGGAGCCTGATCACCTGTGTTCACACTATGGGTAACTAAGCTGGTCTTCCCAGGGTTCCCTGTGACGTGGGACTGATAAGGCGGTAGAGTGTCAGATAGATGTTACCGCTGCACTTCTGTCAATTCTCTTCCATAGTGAGCCTGGGCCAGTGACCCCCCTTCCTTTGCAGCAGATGCTCAATCCATTAAGGGGTCAGGCTCCTGCTCACTCTCAGGCAAGCTACACACAGCTCGCACACAGGTACCTCTGTCAGGATACAGTTTAAGCATATTGATGTGGTACACCTTCTGCCTCTTACTTCCCTTATCCAATTCCACTAGATAATTTACATAATTCAGGCGCTGCAGTATGGTGTAGGGGCCCTCCCAGGCAGCCTGTAACTTGTTCTGCCGCATGGGGATAAGCACCGGGACCTTATGGACCACCTCAAATATGCGTTCTCTAGCACTGCAGTCATACCAAAGTTTCTGTCTCGTCTGTGCAGCCTTCAGGTTACTCTGCGCCATTCCCATGAGGGACTGCATTTTCTCCCTGAACTGCATGACATTGTGCACGACTGATGTTTCAGGGGTGATCAACTTTCCTTCCCATTCTTCCCTGACTAAGTCTAAGGGTCCTCGCATTCGCCTTGCATAGAGGAGTTCAAAGGGCGAAAATCCCGTGGATTCTAGTGGCGCCTCATGATATGCAAACAGACGGTGCGGCAGGAACCTCTCCCAATCTCTCCCCTGGGACTCCCTGAAGGTCCTCAACATTTGTTTCAGGGTCCCATTAAATCTCTCCACCAGTCCATTTGTCTGTGGGTGATAAGGCGTCGCAATAAGGTGATTCACCTGCATCCGTTTACAGAGGCTCTGCGTGAGATCTGACATAAACCTTGGTCAAATAACATTTCTTGTGGGAACCCTACCCTGGAAAAGATGGATATGAGGGCATCAGAAACCTTATTTGCCTGGATGGATGACAGAGCCACTGCTTCCGGATACCGGGTAGCATAATCCACTACTGTCAATATGTACTTCTTCCCAGAGCTGCTGGGAATAGCTAGGGGCCCTACGATGTCTACAGCAACCCATGTAAAAGGCTCTGAGATAACTGGTGAGGAGATCAGGGGGCCTTCCCCACATCCCCAGATTTCCCAACTAACTGGCAGGCATGACAGCAGCGTCAGTAATCACGTATGTCATTCCCCATGCTGGGCCAGAAAAAATTATGTGCCAAATTAGCTTGGGTTTTGCGCTTAGCCATATGTCCTGCTAAGGGAATCTTGTGGGCAACTTTCAGTAGCCCTCCCCTATACCTCTGTGGTACAACCAGCTGCTTACTAGGACCCCTATCTGGATCCTTACCTTGTACATTTCCCTCTCGGTACAACAGTACATTTTCCATAAAAAATCAATCTGACCCCCCTTTCCATGCCAGCCTGATTGAGCCTCTCCCTGACAGAAGCTAGTCTAGGGTCAGTGCACTGCTCAGCTTTGAAAGCATCACTTCTCATTAGCTGATCAGGGTGAAGGAACGTTTGTGTGTCACTGCCTCTTAGACTAGTCTCTGTGCTAGCAGATTGTACAGGAGAGGAGGTGGGTGGAGGGGAATCACCTTCTGGTGAGACAGGACCCCTGCGGGCAGAGCTCTTGGTTGTAACATCTAACACATTGCTACATACAGTGTTTGACTCAGCCCCTGATATTGGTACATTTGTAATTTGACCCATTTCTGTCTGACCCATTCCTTCCCTGTGGAACTGCAAAGGGTTATTGTCTCGCACACAAACATTGTCATCACTTTGTAAATTACAAACATTTGTACTCATGCTGGGTGGGTCAGCAGGAGTCACCTGGGGGAAAGCAGGGTTAGATTATACCACTGCATCTTTAACAATATCGCTCTCAGTTATATATGCAGTGTGCATCTTTCCCAAATCAGTCCCCAACAGTACGGTAGCAGGTAAATTGTGGTGCTGGTGTATTGGTCTGCCAGGGTGGCAGATTCTTCGGATGACTTGGGGTCCCGATCCAGGACCCACTCCTTGACCTCAGCTGGGTAGAGTGCAATGAACTGCTCCTGCAGTATGAGATCTTTCAGTTTATCATAGTCCTTCACTTGTAAGCCCTCAACCCATTGATGCAACAGGGTTGACAATTGCGCTAACAGTCCTGCATAGGTATCAGAGGGACTGCACTTTGAGTCTCTGAACTTCTGTCTGGAAGCCTCAGGGGTGATATTGAAACGCTTTAACAAGGCTTTCTGAATTGCAGCATAATCACCATCCAGCTCCTGGGGAAGGTCTGCAAACGCTTCCAAGGATATTCCCCTCAGCCCAGGGCGTTAAATAGCTCGCCCACTGACTGGAGCCCAGTGCGAACTGTCGGCAAGTTTTTTTTAAAACTCCTGAAGAAAGTATCCAGGTCACCATATTTCTCCAACACTGGAAATTGATCATGCCGGGGCATTTTCCTACATGGGTCACCAACAGCGCTCTGGCCTTGGAGCCTCGGCAGCTACAGCTGGTACTCACGTTCAGCCTGACGCTCTGCAGCCTTAGCCTCCCGTTCAGCATTGCACTCTGCCTTCTCTCTCCCGATAGCAGCTTTGCGCTCTGCAGCCTCATGGTACTGCAGTATCAGCTGTAGAGGTGACACATCATCTGTATCCCTCCTATATCTGAGGGCAGTTATCAGATATTGATCCAAGGCACTATCGTCCCTGGAACTAGTAGAGGGATCCGAGCTCCGCCTAGCAACGGTACCAGTATCTGTTGTAATATCCAGGGACAGAGGATTTCCCCCAATAGCATTTGTCTCAGTCTGATCCCTCTGCACATCTTGCCTCTGGTCGGCTTCTTGGAGTGCCTGGCGCCTGCAATCCCTCTGTCTTGTTGGCGCTGGCAATCCGTCTGTCCTCGCACAGCTCCACAAGGACATCCTTCCTCATTTGCTTATACTCAGACATCTTGGACCTCACTGTTTGCCAAATAAACAGACAGAAGAGAAAAATGAGAGAAGGGGAGGGGAACAGAAATTCACGGTGTGACTTTTAAAATGATTATAAAGCTCTGAGTTCTGGTTCTGGTGAAGTGGGTTTTCCTCTCAAGGAATTATTCCCAAATTCACTAAAGTTCTTATAAAGAAAACAGGATTTTAATACCTACCGGCAAATCCTTTTTTCCTTGTCCATAGAGGATGCTGGGGTCCACTTCAGTACCATGGGGTATAGACTGTTCCGCAGGAGCCATGGGCACTTTAATACTTTTCAAGGGTGTGAACTGGCTCCTCCCTTTATGCCCCTCCTCCAGACCTCAGTTATACGAACTGTGCCCAGGGAGACGGACATTTTGAGGAAAGGATTTACTTTTAATTTAATGGTGAGATTCATACCAGCTCACACCTCAACCATGCCGCACAACACTGCATTCAACATAACACATGCCAACGGGCATGAACAATTGCAGTAACATTCTGAAAACAATCGTAACAGAACACTTGTGTAACTACAAACTAATAACTGCAGGTAAAGTACGCACTGGGACGGGTGCCCAGCATCCTCTACGGACTAGGAGAAAAGGATCTACCGGTAGGTATTTGTGGCCGGAGAGCCCCAGCCACGAGGCAAATGGCCGCCGCAGCACTGAAGGGGTTAACCCCTAGTGCCCGGCGCCATTCCCAAGGACAAAGGGCGCTTGGCGCCAGATTTAAAAATGTATTGGGCGCTAGGCGCCGTGTTGCATTAATATGTTTAAATTGTATTTTTTGGTTGTGCCGTGGTCCCGGACCTCTCCGGAGACCACGGCAGGGAGGACAGCCCCCCGGCGCGCTCAGCAGAGTGTGCACGCCGGGGGAGAGGGGTGAGCGCTGCGGCTGGGAGCTCGGCTCCCGCTGCAGTGTTCTCTGTGAGAGCCGCCGCTGGGGGCCGGGAGCTCTGCTCCCGGCGCCTCAGCCCAGCACGGGTGGCCAGCCGCAGCAGCCGGGACGGACGTCCCGAGCTGCTAGCCGGCGAGGGGGGTGCGCCGCAGCCCGGCTCCCCACCGGACGCTGCGGCGAGGCTACAAGACAGGCGCCGCTCAGGGGGGACCGGGCTAGCCGGCTCCCTAGCGGCGTGGGTGGATTGGGATGCTGAGCGCTGGGGTCCGGGAGCTACTCTCCCGGCGCCTCAGCGCTGAAACAAGCCAGGGTCACGGCGGCCGGGACAAGTGTCCCGGGCTGCCGGACTTCGGTACAGGGGGATGCGCCGCTGCGTGCGGCGAGGCCCCTGGTTAGTGCCACACTGGGGGGACAGGGAGAGCCAGCTCCCTGGAACCCCAGAGGCAGGAAGGCAGGCTGGAGGATGGGGGAAGCCAGCCCCATACCTCCAGCACTGAGAGCGAGCCCTAGCAGCCAGGCTGCAGGGCTAGGGAAGCCCAGCGCTGAGCGCTGGGCACAGTAGTTAAATAATGACATACAGTGTGTTATAAGGCACTGCAGTGCCTGAGTATGTAGAGTCTGTGCAGGGCACAGGCTCAGTGTATATTTACAGGGAAATGTACAGTGTGATTTAAATGTAATGTATTTAAAGATAAATTGCACTTACTTGATTGTGTGTCCCAGGAGGGGGGAATCCATAGCTGTGCAGGCTGATGGATTCTCCCAGACCTTTTCCCCAAAAACGGAATGTTTTCCCATCCAGCCTCACATTTCCAAGAGGCACAGGGAGAGAGAGAAGCAGCTTAGCTATGAAACAAGCTGAGTGGTTTCTTGGAGCTCCATGGAGATCAGCCGTAGTGCCAAGAAACCTGGACCGGGGAGCCAGGCTGCCCAGCTCTGGAGCCCAAATCCAGGCTGCAGGCAGTGAGAGGGGTCCCGGGCAGGTTTCTGGAAGTCAGATTTAGGAGGGAAAACTTCCCCCCAGCCAGACTGGACGGCACCGGGGAGTATCCTGATTCTCCAAGGTAGGAGAGTCAAAGGAGACCGACCACTCCCCACTGTCCATAGGGAACAATGTAAAGCTGTGCATGAGACCAGAGCATGCACAGCTCATGGGTAAACATTGATTGGTTGTGCACCACAGGGCGGGCTTACCCCCTGTGGTAAGGGGTCTTGGAGAGGGATAAAAGAAGGGCAGTTGGCCCATAGGAGTGTATTGTAACATCTTCTTCTGCTGAAAACATCTTGATTGTATGCTGTTGCCCCTAGCAATAGGGATGAGCCTTTTTAAAGGTTATTTGAGCAATAAACATCTTTGCCTCAAGACTGCTTCATCTTGTGACCAACAGGGTTAGGCCAAACCTAGCCCCGTCCTCCGGCTGTCCAGGGAAGCACCTAGCGTCTCCAAGCTCCGCCTTCCGCCAGCTACCGGTAGAGGCCTAGCAAGTGGCTAGTGGGGATTCGTCAGCACCACACAGCTGTGGTAAGGCAGTGCGTCGGCACATACAGAGCAGAACCGTGGTTCCAAACGCCACGGCAGGTTAGGAGTTTGGTGGTGGCAGCAAGAACCCGCCCACAACGCAGTGGGTGGAGTCAGTAACTGGCGGTTACTGACGGTAAGCGGGAATCCCCTATGTGGTCAGGCCTCGTGCGGCTTGACCTTCCAGTCTGTGCGCAGTCGACGGGACGCAGCAAGCGGCGAGTGCTTCCGTACGGTACCGTCCTGTCACAGAAATTGGTGGCATAGTGGTGGGATATTCCCAGGCGGCTTTTCATCACCCGATTGGAGAAGCTGAGTTACTCAGGAGAGGAGTAACTGCAGCGCAGGAGAACGCACAAGATGGCGGAATTCAGCGGAATGTCCAAGGATGATCTGGAGATCGTATGCCAGGACAAGGGTGTGGAAATCCCTTTCAATGCGTCCAGGAGCGTCATGCAGGCGGCGCTCAGGAGCTGAGAGTAGTCTCATCGGGTAGAGGTGGAAAACACTGACGGCCTCAGCATCGCAGAGGACGACCCAACAGTGGACCTTCGCACAGGACCGGTGAGATCCACAAGCCCCGCCCTCTCTCACAACAGCCATGTTTCCCAGCAATCCCTAGCAGGGCCAGGATCCCAACGTCCCAGGGGGGGCGACCCGGATACCCTAGCAGATCGGCTAGCGGAATTGGGGGAAAGGGCAACGGAGCAAGAACGCATGCTTGTCATTCGGATGTGGCATGCGGAGCGGGCACCACAGGCCGTGGTACCCCGGGAGCCGTTGTCAGCTGGGGTACACAGATCAGGACGAGTTCAGTTTGCCAAGTTTGCAGACAGTGATGGGGACATTGATGGACATTTGCAAGTCTTTGAGAGGACTTGTAAACTACATGAGCTACCCAAGTCAGAGTGGGTGAGACACCTTGTGCCCACTCTGCATGGAGAGGCCTTGGAGGCCTATCGAGGAGTGGCAACGGAGGACTGTGGGAACTACGACGAAGTCAAGAAGGCCCTCCTCCAGCGATTCTTCATCACTCCCGAGTCTTACAGGAAGAAATTCAGAGACTTGCCCAAGAATCCTAGCAGCACCCATGAGCAGTTCGCCACCCAGCTGCGGCAGTACGTGGTGAAGTGGGTGAAGGATTCGGAAGCCACTACGTGGGACGCACTGATCGACCTGATCTGCAGGGAGCAGTTCTACCGCAGGTGCGCCCCAGAAGTGAAGGAGTGGGTGCTAGATCGGGAGCCACCCAGCTTAAAGATGGCTGCCCAGTTAGCAGACAAATATGTGGCAATTCGGCCGCAGGGGCAGAAGCGCCCAACCAGCAGCCAGCCCCAAAAGACTGTACCACCAGGGGGACACCCCTCTTCAGCTCATCGCCCCCCAAAGCAAGCCTCTTCCAACCCGGGTGCTTTTGGCCAGCAACCGCCCCGCAGTGCCCCTGCCAGTAATCAGAGGCCATCGGAGCCACGCCTGGACAAAAAGTGCTATGGCTGTGGGAAGATCGGACATCTGAGGATGAACTGTCCTGCATCCCAAGCACCCCAGACTCGTGCCCCAAATCCGAGTGCTGGAGCCCGGATTGCTTGCTTAACCCGTGAAGATGAGCTTCCAGAGACTGTACCCCCTCCAGTCAGTCCGATGGAGTGTGGCAAGAAACAGGTGGACTCCACGGAAAGAGTCACCTGTATGGCTAAGAAGCCCCCACCAAATATGTGGCGGCACCTGCAGCCGGTCCAAGTGGGATCCCTGCAGGGCGAAGGCTTAAGAGACTCTGGGGCCTCCATAACCGTTGTAAGCCCCCACCTGGTCGACCCTGCTGCCGTACTGCAGGGTTGCACTGCAAAAGTTACAGTGGCCGATGGGCTAGAGCGAGAAGTGCCCATGGCCAGAGTCTACCTCGACTGGGGAGCTGGACAAGAGCTGAGAGATGTTGCCGTAATGAATGGCCTCCCAACTGATGTTGTCTTGGGGAATGATCTCGGTGGAGGGATCGTTACTGCCTTCGCGAACGCCATCACCCGGAGTCAAGCGGCCAGACTACAGTCTTCATCGTCTCTGCCAGCACCGCCCAGCCCAGAGGAAAAGACCCCAGCGGCTGAACAACCGCCAACCACAGCGTCAGCCATCCCAGAGGAAAAGACCACAGCGGCCAGATCAGCACATCTGCCCCTTGCCTCTGGTGGGCCTACGTCCCCTAGCAACGCAGAGGATGTCGGTTCCAGTTTGCTGAATCCTGTGCGGGTGCCCAGTGATGCTCCTGTCCCTAGTGGTTTGCCAACTCCGGCGGTGAGTATGAGTGACTACCCCGACCCTACCATGACTGACCCCAACTTGACTGACCCCAATATTCCCCCTGTAGAGTGTCCAAACTTAGGAGAAAGTGAGGGCC
Organism: Pseudophryne corroboree; assembly: GCF_028390025.1. Classification (NCBI taxonomy): domain Eukaryota; kingdom Metazoa; phylum Chordata; class Amphibia; order Anura; family Myobatrachidae; genus Pseudophryne; species Pseudophryne corroboree. The sequence goes on along the minus strand of NC_086447.1, from coordinate 3,348,831 downwards.
GCAGGCAGGAGTTTAGGGAAGCTCAGCTCTCTGACCCATCCCTGGAAGGTATGAGGCGCCAAGCTGGCCGCGGCCTTGCTGGGATGGGGGCAGCGAGTGTGACCTGGTGGAAATGGTTACTGTACCGGGTAGCCAAGGTAGAAGGGGATAGGCCAGTGCGGGAGCAAGTTCAACTGGTGGTTCCCAGGAGCTTTCGGGAGCAACTGATGTCAGTTGCCCACGAAATTCCTTTGGCGGGACACCAGGGGAGGGACCGAACACTGAGGCGCCTGACGCAGAACTTTTTTTGGCCCGGAGTGTCGGATGACGTCCGGACCTACTGTAAGTCCTGTGATGTGTGCCAACGGCTTGGACGCCCCAGTGCTCGGGCTCCCCTGAGGTCTTTGCCAATAGTCGGGGAACCTTTCCAACGAGTGGCCGTGGACATAGTCGGTCCCCTACCTGTGCCCAGTAGATCGGGGAAGAGATACATCCTCACCGTGGTAGATTATGCTACCCGGTATCCAGAGGCTGTGGCTCTGTCCGCCATCACTGCGGAAAAGGTAGCGGACGCTCTGCTAGGCATATTTAGTAGAGTAGGGTTCCCCAGTGAGATCCTAACCGATCAAGGGACTCAGTTCATGAGTGATCTGGTCCAGTGTCTCTGGGCGAAGTGCGGAGTGCGCCAACTCCGCACTGCCCCCTATCATCCCCAGACTAACGGACTTTGCGAGAGATTCAATGGCACTCTGAAGCAGATGCTACGGGCATTTGTGACTTCGGAGGGGGGAGACTGGGAGCGATACCTGCCGCACCTCCTGTTTGCATATCGGGAAGTGCCCCAGGAGTCAACCGGATTCTCGCCCTTCGAGTTACTATATGGCCGCAGAGTCCGTGGACCTCTTGACCTGTTCCGGGAGGCTTGGGAGGGGGAGCTGATCCACCAGGATGAGTCCGTGGTGGAGTATGTGTTGAAGCTCAGAGATCGGTTAGAGAATCTCATGGGACTAGCGCAAGCGAATCTTGCGGAAGCACAGACCAAGCAGAAGACTTGGTATGACCAGGGCGCGCGTGCTCGGGTCTTTGGAGTAGGGCAGAAGGTGCTGGTTCTGGTGCCCACACGTCAGAACAAGCTCCAGGCTGCCTGGGCGGGACCGTACACGGTCGCAAAACGCCTAAGCGACATCACCTACGTGGTGTCATTTGACAGCGATGGTAGGAGGCAGCGTACCTACCATATAAACATGTTGAAGGCATACCACGAGCGTGTGGAGTCGGTAGCCGCTGTGTGCTGCCTGCCGATGGAGGAACCAGGAAAAGATCCCATTCCTGACCTCCTCGCGGATGCCAAGGGTGAGGGTGGTGTAGAGGAAGTTAGCTGGAGCAGTGAGCTTGGTAACCACAAGAGGAAGCAGCTGGAGTCAGTGCTGCAGTCCTTTGAGGCCCAGTTCAGCAGGAAGCCCGGCCTGACTTCCCTACGTGCCCATCATGTAGACACTGGTGAGCATAGGCCAATTCGGCAACCCGCGTATCGGGTCTCACCAGAGGCGCAGGCGAGTATCTACCAAGAGGTGCAGGAGATGTTAGCGCTAGGCGTAATCACGCGCTCCAACAGTCCCTGGGCCGCCTCCGTTGTATTGGTTCCCAAGAAGGACCGGACAACCAGGTTCTGCGTAGACTACCGCCGGTTGAACGAAGTAACCAAATCAGATGCCTATCCCCTACCCCGCATTGACGCACTGTTAGACGAGCTGGCTGGGGCGAAGTACATCTCTACGTTCGACCTGAGCAAGGGGTATTGGCAGATACCAATGACTCCAGAGGCCCAGGAACGGTCCGCCTTCATCACCTCCTTTGGCTTGTTTGAGTTCAAAACCATGCCATTTGGGATGAAGAATGCGCCAGCCACCTTCCAGAGTGTGGTCGATGACCTGCTGAAGGGGTTCCGAGAGTTCGCCCAGGCCTACTTGGATGACATTGCTGTCTTCAGCCGAACCTGGGAAGAGCACCTGGGGCATGTGGGGTTGATGTTAGAGAGGATTCGGTGGGCAGGTCTGACCATCAGGGTGTCACAACTGAGGGCCTGAGCTGACGGGAGGCAGCCTCAGTTGTAGGGGCTGAGATATACCGGAACCTGGGAGGTTGTATCAGACCCCTGGACATGTAAGTAACATGAATAATAACTGCCCGAAGGCGTGACCACGACAACTTGGATAAAAGTCAATGATGTTTATTATGACAACTCCGCAACACAGCAGCAGTAAAAGAAAACGTAAAAGTCAGCAAAGAATAAATACAGTTCCTGGGTACTACAGGATGGCAGGAGCTACAGGGCACTGGTAGTGTGAGATAGTTCTTATGATCTTCTAGATGGAAAGTCCTTACCAGGCCTGACTGTAGCAATGGAGATAACCCAGGATTGTGCCAGCTGGTGTTCCAGGAAAAGCTGGGTTGCTGAAGATAAAACAGCTGCTGTGGATACTGTCTGGAACCAGACTGTTGTTAGCACGGAGTGGATACTGGCTGGAACCAGTTAAATAATAAATGAACTTGGGAGCGATGAAATATGAACTGAAATGTAGAACTTGAGAGCGGAGAAATAATAATACCGGTGGAGAGTGGTAAAGTGTAGAAAGGACACCGGCCCTTTAAGGGAAGCTGTACTCTGCTGGAAGCTGAGCTGGAAGCAGGTAAAGTTGTAGCTGGAAACAGATGAATCCACAATGGATTGGAGAGTCAGGCTACACCGCAGGTGGAATGCTGGTGCGGGTCTCTATGGTGGAAGTCTTGAGACAGGAGCTGGAACCTGGAAGACAATCACAGGAGAGAGACAAACAGGAACTAGGTTTGACAACCAAAGCACTGACGCCTTCCTTGCTCAGGCACAGTGTATTTATACCTGCAGCAAGGAAGGGATTGGCTAGGCAATTATGCAGATTATCAATACTGAGAACAGATTGGTGGAAATGATCAGCTGACAGAATCCAAGATGGCTGCGCCCATGCAGACACTTGGAGGGAAGTTTGGTTTGTAATCCATGTGGTAATGAAAACAGTAATGGCGGCGCCGGCCACCGGAGACAGGAGGCGCCAGGCTGACAGATGCACATCCAACCACGCGGACACAGCGGAGGCCGCGGCTGACGTAATCGCCACTCAGATACTCTGCATGCAGAAGTTCAGGGACGGCGGCGGAGGCCGCGGGAGACGCCATGCCAGGTGTAATATGGCGTTTACTGTGACATCGTCCCAGAGTGACAGGAGAGGATACAGGAATGTACACATCAGGATAACAGATGGAATCCGGTCCTGGAGCGCTGAGCCAGCCTTAGGAGGCATCTGATGGGTAAGAAATGGCGTCCAGATACCCGGATCGTGACAGCACCCCCCCCTTTAGGAGTGGCCCCAGGACACTTCTTTGGCTTTTGAGGAAACTTGGAATGGAATCTCCGGACCAAGGCAGGAGCATGGACATCAGAAGCATTGGTCCATGAACGTTCCTCAGGACCATAACCTTTCCAGTCAATAAGATATTGTAGTTGACCGTAACGGTGACGTGAGTCCAGGATCTTGGCCACTTCATACTCAACGCCTCGTTGAGTTTGGACTTTCGGAGTTGGAGGAAGTGAGGAATGAAACCGATTCAAGATCAGCGGTTTCAACAGGGAAACATGGAATGTCCTGGGTATTTTTAAGAAGGGAGGCAACTGGAGTCTGTAAGCAACAGTATTGATGACTTGTTCAATCTTGAAAGGACCGATATAGCGAGGTGCAAACTTCATACTGGGAACTCTTAACCTCAAATTCTTCGTGGATAACCATACCCGATCACCCACCTTGAGAGCAGGAACTGCTCGACGCTTCTTATCCGCAAACTTCTTGTACCTGAACGATGCCTTGAGCAGAGCTGATCGTACGCTCTTCCAGATATTGGCAAACTGATGCAAGGTGATATCCACTGCGGGAACAGAAGTTGCTGGAAGCGGTTGGAACTCAGGGACTTTAGGGTGGAATCCAAAGTTAGTGAAGAATGGTGTTGAAGCAGATGAAGAATGATACTGGTTGTTATGACAGAACTCGGCCCAGGGAAGTAATTGAACCCAGTCATCTTGAGAGGAGGACACATAGATGCGGAGGAAGGCCTCCAAGTCCTGATTCACCCTCTCGGTTTGACCATTGGTCTGAGGATGGTAAGCCGTGGAAAACTTTAGCTTGATTTGGAGGACTTGACATAAACTTCGCCAGAATTTGGCTGTGAATTGAACTCCTCGATCTGAGATAATTTCTTCAGGAAGACCGTGGAGTCGGAAGATCTCTTGTATGAATACTTGAGCCAACTTGGAAGCTGACGGAAGACCAGTGAGAGGAATGAAGTGTGCCATCTTGGTGAACCGGTCAACTACCACCCAGATGGTATTGAACTTGTTGCACATGGGTAAGTCTGTAATGAAATCCATCGACAAGTGAGTCCATGGTCGACGGGGAACGGATAGTGCAACCAGTTGCCCCGCAGGCGACTGGCGGGATACTTTATGTTGGGCACACTTTGGGCAAGATGCAATAAACTCCAAGACATCCTTTTTCAGAGTTGGCCACCAATAGGACCTAGAGATAAACTCCAGGGTTTTTTGGATACCTGTATGTCCGGCAAAACGGGAAGCATGGGCCCAATGCATGAGCTTCTTCCTTAGCATCGGCTTCACAAAACTTTTCCCTGATGGGGGCGTAGAGTCCATCCCTACCGTGGAGAATGCCAACGGATTTATAATAGGATGCTTGTCTGAAGACTCTGACTCATTTTCTTGCTCCCATGAGCGGGAAAGGGCATCGGCCTTGCGATTCTGAGAGCCCGGACAGAACTGGAGTTTAAAGTCGAACCTGGAAAAGAAAAGTGCCCATCTGGCCTGACGAGGGTTGAGACATTGTGCGCCCTTCAGGTATAAAAGGTTCTTGTGGTCTGTAAGTATGGTGATTGAATGAGAAGCTCCCTCCAACAGATACCTCCACTCTTCTAGAGCGAGCTTGATGGCTAGCAACTCCTGGTCGCCAATGGCATAGTTGCGCTCAGCTGGGGAGAACTTCCGGGAGAAGAAACTGCAAGGGTGTAAATGGCCATCTTTAGCCCTCTGAGATAACACCGCTCCTACTCCAACGGAGGAGGCATCCACCTCTAAGATGAAAGGAGAGTCGATGTCAGGCTGTTTCAGAACAGGCGCAGAGATGAACCTTTGTTTTAAAAGATTAAATGCTTGCATGGCTTCTTCAGACCACTTGGACGGGTTAGCACCCTTCTTAGTGAAAGCAGTAATAGGCGCCACAATGGTGGAAAAGTCTCGTATAAACTTTCGGTAATAGTTGGCGAACCCTAAGAACCTCTGGACTCCTTTGAGGGTTAAGGGTACCGGCCAATTTTGGATTGCTTGTAGTTTCTCAGGATCCATCTCTAGTCCGGAACCGGACACAATGTACCCTAGAAACGGAATGGACTTGACTTCAAAGACGCATTTTTCTAATTTGCAATAGAGATGATTGACACGGAGACGGGACAGAACCTCTTTAACCCAAAAACGATGTTCCTCTAAATCGTTGGCAAAAATGAGGATATCGTCTAGATAGACCACGACATGACGGTATAGAATGTCTCTGAAGATCTCATTGACAAAATGCTGGAAGACAGCTGGAGCATTGCTCAATCCGAAGGGCATGACGAGGTACTCATAATGTCCGTCACGGGTGTTAAAGGCGGTCTTCCACTCGTCACCCTCACGGATCCGGATGAGATTGTATGCACCTCGCAAGTCCAGCTTTGTAAAGATGGTAGCTCCGCTAACTCTGTCAAAGAGCTCAGTAATCAGGGGTAAAGGATAACGGTTCTTGATGGTAATGTCGTTCAAACCTCTGTAGTCGATGCACGGCCGCAGACCACCATCTTTCTTTTTTACAAAAAAGAAGCCTGCGCCGGCTGGAGAAGAAGAAGGTCGAATGAACCCCTTTGCTAGGTTCTCTTTAATATATTCCTCCATAGAATGAGTCTCAGGCAGAGACAACGGATAAGTTCGGCCTCGAGGTGGAACCTTCCCTGGAACGAGATCAATCGGACAGTCCCATTCTCTATGAGGAGGAAGGATATCAGCAGAAGCTTTACTGAACACATCCGTGAAATCTTGATATGGAGGAGGTGGAACATCAGACGACCTGGGGGAGGAAGAACAGACAGGCAATACTTTAAACAAACATGTCTCAGCACAGGAGGAACCCCATGCCAGGATTTGCGTAGTCGTCCAATCAATTGTAGGATTGTGAAGACGGAGCCATGGAAGGCCCAGGACCACAGGATGTGTGGCTCTTGGAATCACTAAAAAAGAAATAAGTTCGGAATGAAGAACTCCCACTCTCAGACGAACTGGTAGAGTCCTTAAAGAAATAACTGCATCAAAAATTTTGCTGCCATCCACGGCAGTTAAAGAAATGGACGAAGGAAGTCTCTCGGTGGGTAGGGACCACCGTTTAACATAGGCTTCGGTAATAAAGTTCCCAGCCGCTCCGGAATCAAGGAGGGCAATGACGTTCCGATAACGTTGAGCAACTTGAAGCGAGACTGGGAGATTACAATCTTGAGGAGATGGAGAGGAGATCATTACTCCTAGCCGGCCCTCTCCTTGGCGAGCTAGGATTTGGAGTTTCCCGGACGTTTGGGACAGGCATTAATGGTGTGAGACGGAGCTGCACAATAGAGACAGAGAAACTCGGAGAGACGTCTTCGGCGCTCAGCAGGAGTTAAACGGGAACGGCCAAGTTGCATGGGCTCATCTTTAGATGGTGACAGTTGACGAGGAGGAGGAGCAGAAGATTTTGGAGCAGATGATCTTCCACGCTCAGTTGCTCTCTCTCTGAAACGTAAATCAACTTTCGTGCAGAGTGAGATTAGCTCATCTAACTTAGAAGGTAAGTCTCTGGTAGCTAACTCATCTTTAATACGCTCAGATAAGCCATGCCAGAATGCAGCATACAGGGCCTCGTCGTTCCATGCCAGTTCGGATGCCAGGATCTGGAACTGTATCAGATATTGTCCTACAGTACGTGACCCCTGGCGTAAACGGAGAATCTCGGATGAAGCTGAGGTTACCCGGCCTGGCTCGTCGAAGATGCGCCTGAATGTTGACACGAAGGCAGTGTAGGAAGATAGCAGGGTGTCGGACCTCTCCCATAACGGTGATGCCCAATCAAGGGCTGAGCCACTGAGAAGAGAAATAATGTAGGCAATTTTTGTACGGTCACTGGGAAAATTGCCAGGTTGTAGCTCAAACTGAATCTCACACTGGTTGAGAAATCCCCTGCAGAATCTTGGAGATCCGTCAAATTTTGCTGGCGTTGGAAGATGAAGACGTGGAGCAGAAGTGGGTAAGGTGGGTGGGGTTATAGCTGGAGTCACTGTGGTTGACGCACCAGACGCGCCTGATCCACGGAGAGTTGTCTGAATCCCATCCAGCCGAGTAGAGAGATCCTGGAGACAGCGGATGATGTGGCCCTGTGCAGCCTCCTGATGTTCTAGTCGGGCTGCCAGTTCTTGCATCGGCCTGGCCGCTTGATCCTGGTCTCCGGCTGGATTCATTAGGTCAGTGCTTACTGTCACAACTGAGGGCCTGAGCTGACGGGAGGCAGCCTCAGTTGTAGGGGCTGAGATGTACCGGAACCTGGGAGGTTGTATCAGACCCCTGGACATGTAAGTAACATGAATAATAACTGCCCGAAGGCGTGACCACGACAACTTGGATAAAAGTCAATGATGTTTATTATGACAACTCCGCAACACAGCAGCAGTAAAAGAAAACGTAAAAGTCAGCAAAGAATAAATACAGTTCCTGGGTACTACAGGATGGCAGGAGCCACAGGGCACTGGTAGTGTGAGATAGTTCTTATGATCTTCTAGATGGAAAGTCCTTACCAGGCCCGACTGTAGCAATGGAGATAACCCAGGATTGTGCCAGCTGGTGTTCCAGGAAAAGCTGGGTTGCTGAAGATAAAACAGCTGCTGTGGATACTGGCTGGAACCAGACTGTTGTTAGCACGGAGTGGATACTGGCTGGAACCAGTTAAATAATAAATGAACTTGGGAGCGATGAAATATGAACTGAAATGTAGAACTTGAGAGCGGAGAAATAATAATACCGGTGGAGAGTGGTAAAGTGTAGAAAGGACACCGGCCCTTTAAGGGAAGCTGTACTCTGCTGGAAGCTGAGCTGGAAGCAGGTAAAGTTGTAGCTGGAAACAGATGAATCCACAATGGATTGGAGAGTCAGGCTACACCGCAGGTGGAATGCTGGTGCGGGTCTCTATGGTGGAAGTCTTGAGACAGGAGCTGGAACCTGGAAGACAATCACAGGAGAGAGACAAACAGGAACTAGGTTTGACAACCAAAGCACTGACGCCTTCCTTGCTCAGGCACAACCTATTTATACCTGCAGCAAGGAAGGCATTGGCTAGGCAATTATGCAGATTAACAATACTGACAACAGATTGGTGGAAATGATCAGCTGACAGAATCCAAGATGGCTGCGCCCATGCAGACACTTGGAGGGAAGTTTGGTTTGTAATCCATGTGGTAATGAAAACAGTAATGGCGGCGCCGGCCACCGGAGACAGGAGGCGCCAGGCTGACAGATGCACATCCAACCACGCGGACACAGCGGAGGCCGCGGCTGACGTAATCGCCACTCAGACACTCTGCATGCAGAAGTTCAGGGACGGCGGCGGAGGCCGCGGGAGACGCCATGCCAGGTGTAATATGGCGTTTACTGTGACAGCGTCCCAGAGTGACAGGAGAGGATACAGGAATGTACACATCAGGATAACAGATGGGATCCGGTCCTGGAGCGCTGAGCCAGCCTTAGGAGGCATCTGATGGGTAAGAAATGGCGTCCAGATACCCGGATCGTGACACAGGGCAGACAAGTGCCAAATGGGGATGACAGAGGTACAGTACCTGGGGCACCGTGTGGGGGGAGGTAAGGTGAAGCCTGAACCAGCGAAGGTGGAGGCGATCCGCGACTGGCCCCGGCCCACAACCCAGAGACAGGTCCTGGCTTTCTTAGGGATCGCAGGATACTACAGACGTTTTGTCCCTGACTTTAGTTCCGTGGCCAAACCTCTGACTGATCTGACGAAGAAGAAACTCCCCAAGATAGTTGACTGGACGACCGCATGTGAGTTGGCATTCCAGTCATTGAAAACTGCTCTAGTACAAGCCCCAGTACTGATGGCGCCGGACTATAGTAAAAACTTTGTTGTACAAACTGATGCGTCACAGTACGGACTAGGGGCAGTACTGAGCCAGGAAGAGCCGGATGGACAGGAGCACCCTGTGGCCTATTTGAGCAGAAAGCTGCTACCGCGGGAGGTGGGGTATGCCACGATTGAAAAGGAGTGTTTGGCTATTGTTTGGGCTGTGAAGAAGCTTCAGCCCTATTTGTATGGCCGCCATTTTACGGTGGTAACGGACCACAATCCATTACGGTGGCTCCAACACACCACGGGGGAAAACGGCAGACTGTTGCGGTGGAGCCTTGCTCTTCAGGTTTGTGACTTCCATATTATCCACAAGCAAGGCAAGGCTCATAGCAATGCAGATGGACTGTCACGTCAGGAGGAGCCTGAACCCCCAAAGAACTCCCGGTAACCTCATTGAGGACTGCGGGACCAGGACCCAAATCGTTGGGACATGGGTCCCTGGTTGACCCGCTTGAATGGGGGGGGAGGAGTGTGGCCGGAGAGCCCCAGCCACGAGGCAAATGGCCGCCGCAGCACTGAAGGGGTTAACCCCTAGTGCCCGGCGCCATTCCCAAGGACAAAGGGCGCTTGGCGCCAGATTTAAAAATGTATTGGGCGCTAGGCGCTGTGTTGCATTAATATGTTTAAATTGTATTTTTTGGTTGTGCCGTGGTCCCGGACCTCTCCGGAGACCACGGCAGGGAGGACAGCCCCCCGGCGCGCTCAGCAGAGTGTGCACGCCGGGGGAGAGGGGTGAGCGCTGCGGCTGGGAGCTCGGCTCCCGCTGCAGTGTTCTCTGTGAGAGCCGCCGCTGGGGGCCGGGAGCTCTGCTCCCGGCGCCTCAGCCCAGCACGGGTGGCCAGCCGCAGCAGCCGGGACGGACGTCCCGAGCTGCTAGCCGGCGAGGGGGGTGCGCCGCAGCCCGGCTCCCCGCCGGACGCTGCGGCGAGGCTACAAGACAGGCGCCGCTCAGGGGGGACCGGGTTAGCCGGCTCCCTAGCGGCGTGGGTGGATTAGGATGCTGAGCGCTGGGGTCCGGGAGCTACGCTCCCGGCGCCTCAGCGCTGAAACAAGCCAGGGTCACGGCAGCCGGGACAAGTGTCCCGGGCCGCCGGACTTCGGTACAGGGGGGTGCGGCGAGTCCCCTGGTTAGTGCCACACTGGGGGGGCAGGGAGAGCCAGCTCCCTGGAACCCCAGAGGCAGGAAGGCAGGCTGGAGGATGGGGGAAGCCAGCCCCATACCTCCAGCACTGAGAGCGAGCCCTAGCAGCCAGGCTGCAGGGCTAGGGAAGCCCAGCGCTGAGCGCTGGGCACAGTAGTTAAATAATGACATACAGTGTGTTATAAGGCACTGCAGTGCCTGAGTATGTAGAGTCTGTGCAGGGCACAGGCTCAGTGTATATTTACAGGGAAATGTACAGTGTGATTTAAATGTAATGTATTTAAAGATAAATTGCACTTACTTGATTGTGTGTCCCAGGATGGGGGAATCCATAGCTGTGCAGGCTGATGGATTCTCCCAGACCTTTTCCCCAAAAACGGAATGTTTTCCCATCCAGCCTCACATTTCCAAGAGGCACAGGGAGAGAGAGAAGCAGCTTAGCTATGAAACAAGCTGAGTGGTTTCTTGGAGCTCCATGGAGATCAGCCGTAGTGCCAAGAAACCTGGACCGGGGAGCCAGGCTGTCCAGCTCTGGAGCCCAAATCCAGGCTGCAGGCAGTGAGAGGGGTCCCGGGCAGGTTTCTGGAAGTCAGATTTAGGAGGGAAAACTTCCCCCCAGCCAGACTGGACGGCACCGGGGAGTATCCTGATTCTCCAAGGTAGGAGAGTCAAAGGAGACCGACCACTCCCCACTGTCCATAGGGAACAATGTAAAGCTGTGCATGAGACCAGAGCATGCACAGCTCATGGGTAAACATTGATTGGTTGTGCACCACAGGGCGGGCTTACCCCCTGTGGTAAGGGGTCTTGGAGAGGGATAAAAGAAGGGCAGTTGGCCCATAGGAGTGTATTGTAACATCTTCTTCTGCTGAAAACATCTTGATTGTATGCTGTTGCCCCTAGCAATAGGGATGAGCCTTTTTAAAGGTTATTTGAGCAATAAACATCTTTGGCTCAAGACTGCTTCATCTTGTGACCAACAGGGTTAGGCCAAACCTAGCCCCGTCCTCCGGCTGTCCAGGGAAGCACCTAGCGTCTCCAAGCTCCGCCTTCCGCCAGCTACCGGTAGAGGCCTAGCAAGTGGCTAGTGGGAATTCGTCAGCACCACACAGCTGTGGTAAGGCAGTGCGTCGGCACATACAGAGCAGAACCGTGGTTCCAAACGCCACGGCAGGTTAGGAGTTTGGTGGTGGCAGCAAGAACCCGCCCACAATGCAGTGGGTGGAGTCAGTAACAGGCGGTTACTGACGGTAAGCGGGAATCCCCTATGTGGTCAGGCCTCGTGCGGCTTGACCTTCCAGTCTGTGCGCAGTCGACGGGACGCGGCAAGCGGCGAGTGCTTCCGTACGGTACCGTCCTGTCACAGTATTAAAATCCTGTTTTCTCATACGTCCTAGAGGATGCTGGGGTCCACTTCAGTACCATGGGGTTATACCAAAGCTCCAGTACAGACGGGAGAGTGCGGACGACCCTGCAGCACCGATTGACCAAACTTTAGGTCCTCATCGGCCAAGGTGTCAAACTTGTAAAACTATGCAAACGTGTTTGCCCCTGACCAAGTAGCTGCTCGGCAAAGTTGTAAAGCCGAGACCCCCCGGGCAGCCGCCCAGGATGAGCCCACCTTCCTAGTAGAATGGGCATTTACCGACTTTGGTATCTGCAATCCTGCCGTGGAATGAGCATGCTGAATCATCCCTCTGATCCAATGTGCAATTGTCTGGTTAGAAGCAGGACACCCAATCTTGTTGGGAGCATACAGGATAAACAGAGCCTCTGTGACATAAACTTTCAAAGCTCTAACCACATCAAGAGACTTTGACGCAGCGAAGGTGTCAGTAGCCACTGGCACCACAATAGGTTGGTTTATATGGTCTAAACGAAGCACTTGAGCTAAATACAGTCCTCTAACTTTATTCCATCTTTATAGGTTAGTATGTATATACTACCTATTAATTTATTCTGATATATTTATTCATGCATATATCCATTTTGATATGTTCTTATATATTTATATCTGTGTATAGATTTACATGTCCTTTCAAATACAGCCTTTTTTCAGTATAGACGAAACTAATAATTTAGAGTGTAATAATACAAATACAAAATATCACATGAGCCTTTGATAAAGACTTTTTATAACATGCTGATTAAAAATTATGAGGAGAGTGCCATATTATTTTTCCACCACAAGATGGCACTAATCCCTGTATTTAAAGTATAGCACATGAATATAATTGATTTTAAACATACCCATATGATATTACATATTTATAAAATTCATATGTTGATGCTATGCTTAGAGTATTCTGTAAAGTCCCTTTTTCTGTGGAATCTAATAATTATGCACTTATTGAAATTAATGAGCTAAATGTCCACGATATTATTGGCCCGGACGGTCACGTGATATTAAAATGTACTCAGCAACGGAGATCCTGAGTGACGTACAACGTAATGTCGAGCTTCCGGTCACGTGGCCGGAATTAGTCCCTTCGTGTGGTCCGTTGCCTGGTAACAGGACACTGGGCCTGTCGGAGGTTTGGCTTTGTGCCGGTCACGTGATCGGGCGCCAACCAATAGGAACGAGTTTGCGTTCCATATGCAGGAAACTGGAGCGTGTTTGCGCTCCAGATACAGGAAGTAAACTCGCGATCACGTGATCGGAAACCGGCGCTTACATTTACTGTATGGTAGATGCTAGAATCAAGTGGGCTAAGGGACCTTTTCTGTAAGGGGGAGGAGTTACGACGCAGGGGGGAGGAGCTAGGCCAGCGGGATAGTTCCTCTACTATCCACGCCACCAACTATTACCTTTAGTAATTAGGTGGTCAGCGAAGCGGAGCGAGCCACCGTGCCCGAAGCGTGGCGAGCGAAGCGAGCCCGCGAGGGTACTTTTCGGGTACCCTGTTCGCCCGTAGCTCCTCCCCCTGGTGACGTAGCTCCTCCCCTCAATACGTCACAAGGTCCCTTCAGCCCCTCCGATATAGAACCAACCTTTACTGTATACATATAAAAAGGGCTTTGCATTTAGAAAAATAGGACGTACCAATGGTTTTATAGTCTCAGAGTCTGTCACTTTACTTGGAAACTGGATAGAATTTTAATTTACATATTATTTACATGTTTTTAATTTGACACATCTGTTTCACATGGGCCATTAGCACTGCTATATAAAGGGCACCCAGTCACTGCAATATATCACCTTGAGAAAGCTGTGTTAAACAGCGAAACGCATCGGTGGATTGGCTGGACTCTGATTCCTCATCCCCCTACAAACGCCTAGAAGTCGGATATAGGAACCTTGCCATCAGCGAATTGAACACCTGCAAATATTGGACCTGAGCGACTAATCGGACCAAGTAGCATCTTGAACCAAGCCAGCAAGGTCATCCTAACTGCAGTTGGTAATATTATCATTCGCTTATAATTGTTCCTGGACTGTGGCACTAATCTTGGGGATGAACTGGCTCTTTTGAGTACCGGCCAACAATATACAATCCATACTAAGTATATGGGACTTTTTAAACTTCTTGCAGTGCTATATCATGCCCTAAATTTCAATTAGACACACCTTTGTTTTAATTATCTGTTGCAACAGCACAAATGAATTTTTAATACTTTATTACAATTGTTAGTATATTCTTATCCAGTTTCCCAGCGCTTTTTCTTGTTTATTGTGATTCTGCCGTGGAATGAGCATGCTGAATTATCCCTCTGATCCAATGTGCAATTGTCTGGTTAGAAGCAGGACACCCAATCTTGTTGGGAGCATACAGGATAAACAGAGCCTCTGTGACATAAACTTTCAAAGCTCTAACCACATCAAGAGACTTTGACGCAGCAAAGGTGTCAGTAGCCACTGGCACCACAATAGGTTGGTTTATATGGAAAGACGAAACCACCTTAGGAAAAAAAAATTGTTGGCGAGTTCTCAACTCTGCCCTATCTTCATGGAAGATCAGGTAAAGGCTCTTATGAGACAAGGCCCCCAACTCAGACACCCATCTCGCGGATGCCAAGGCCAACAGCATGACCACTTTCCAAGTGAGAAACTTAAATTTTATCTCCTGTAGAGGTTCAAACCAATCCGACTGAAGGAACTGCAACACCACATTATGGTCCCATGGTGCCACAGGAGGCACAAATGGAAGTTGGATGTGCAGCACCCCTTTCATGAACGTCTGAACTTCTGGAAGGGCGGCCAATTGTTTCTGAAAGAAAACTGATAATGCCGAAATCTGGACCTTGATTGAACCCAATCTTAGGCCCGCATCCACCCCCGCCTGCAGAAATTGGAGAAAACGTCCCAAGTGAAACTCTTCCATAGGAGCTTTCTAGGATTCACACCAAGACACATATTTTCTCCAAATACGGTGGTAATGTCTAGACGTTACTCCTTTCCTGGCTTGAATAAGGGTGGGGATGACTTCTTTAGGAATACCCTTTCGGGCTAGGACCCAGCGCTCAACAACCTTGCTGTCAAACGTAGCTGCGGTAAGTCTTGATACGCGCACGGCCCCTGCTGCAGCAGGTCCTCGTGAAGAGAAAGAGGCCGAGGATCTTCTATGAGTAACTCCTGAAGATCTGGATACCAAGCCCTCCTTGGCCAGTCTGGGACAATGAGGATCGCTCGAACCCTTGTTCTTCTTATGAGCTTGAGAACTTTTGGTATCAGTGGAAGTGGAGGGAATACATACACCGACTGAAACACCCACTGTGACACCAGTGCATCCACTGCTTTTGCTTGAGGGTCTCTTGACCTGGAACAATATCTCTGAAGCTTCTTGTTTAGACGAGATGTCATCATGTCTACTTGAGGAACTCCCCAAAGACTTGTCACCTCTGCAAAGACTTCTTGGTGGAGGCCCCACTCTCCTGGATGGAGATCGTGTCTGCTGAGGAAGTCTGCTTCCCAGTTGTCCACTCCCGGAATGAAAATTGCCGACAGAGCTCTTGCATGTCTTTCTGCCCAGAGGAGGATCTTTGTCACCTCTGCCATTGCCGCTCTGCTTTTCGTTCCACCCTGACGGTTTATGTACGCGACTGCTGTTACATTGTCCGACTGGATCTGCACGGATTGATCCTGAAGAAGATGCACCGCTTGTAGAAGGCCGTTGTAAATTATGGCTCTCAATTCCAGAACGTTTATGTGAAGACAGGTTTCCTGACTTGACCATCTTCTTTGGAAGCTTTTTCCCTGTGTGACCGCTCCCCAGCCTCGGAGACTTGCATCTGTGGTTACTAGGACCCAGTCCTGAATCCCGAACCTGCGTCCTTCTAATAGGTGAGAACTGTGGAGCCACCACAGGAGTGAAATCCTGGCTTTGGAAGATAGGATTATCTTCTAGTGCATGTGTAGGTGGGATCCGGACCACTTGTCCAACAGGTCCCACTGGAATACTCTGGCATGGAATCGGCCAAACTGTATGCAAGTCAATGATGGTGCTGTCCTTTTCCTGCGCACAAATGGGCAGCTCTAATGTGCTAGAAGATATGGGATCACACCCAGGATCCCCAACAACAATCCACAACAACAGTTTATCCCTAGCTCATATGTGCGCCCAATTAATGAAATAAAATTTCTAACAAATGATAGAAAAAGGTATACTCCCCTGGTTTAATCCAATTCTCTTCAAAAATCAGTTTTTCTCTGAGAGCGATGTTTAAACATGAAAAGGAAGCAAAAAGACAAAAACTCCTTGTGTAATACTGTTTGAGTATAATTGCACATTCAGAGGTGAAAGATATGTCACCACACTAATAATGATATAAATTTGTGTTGGGGTTTTAACCCCTAAATCCAACCACTCACAATAGTGAATAAGGAAAGAGGCATAAATAATCCTTTAGTGGAGAAAACCGTCACCATAAGTTTCAGGGGGTGCCCCCTTCAACATTAGACTCACAGATAATAACCTGTATAAGGCATATAGAATAATTCGATCTCATAATTCCATCATAGAGAGAAAAAGAAGCAGGGGATTCCCCCTTCACCAAATCACTCACAAACTGAGTCTTGTATATAGTGCAACATAGGTGGGTCTTTTATTTTATTTTGAAATTCACATTCAGCTTCCAGGATAAATCCTCAAGGCAAGGTAAAATGATATACCGATTTTGAACAGTATAAAAACAATTTTATTTAAAACAATGTCCTTAAAAAACTCTAGAGAGCATACCCGGGTTGGAGATTTGTCCAGGAATAAGATGGTACATGCAAAGAAATGGGGCCTCGTCTAAGCAATCCCAGAGTCCTCTCGTCGCCAGGTAATGTCCCTTTCGTAGACACAGGTACCCCCACCTACGCGTTTCGATCCTCTAGGGATCTTTGTCAAGGTGTATGGGGTAACCTGTGTCATGTGCAATTTATACCCAGTACAAATAAATTATATGATACAGGTGTGCATGATTAACAGTCTCACCCTTCCCTCTGTATGTTTACAATAAATTGCGCTTCCGTTCATGATAGTTTTATGAACAATACATAGTCCCGGTCTGAACTCCATACACTTCCCCTCTCAATATGGCCGCCGGTTCATTTCCGCCTCTTCCAATATGGCGTCCGCCCCACTTCCGCCGCGGACATATCGCGTAGTCTCCTATGTTCTTTCATTGTGTTCCTTCACATTATATCTCTAGATGGCGTCACCTCCAATCCCACCGGAAATGCGTCCCACAAGCTCTGGCCTCCTTCAACCCAGGTCTTTAGTTCCACACAGTATACAAGTTCCTGTGTCCGCTTCTTTTCTCTCCCGGAAGCTTCCTGTTACATGTTACCATAGTAACATCTATAACCGAGTTCTTAAAGTGCCCTTAGTGCAAAGAAAAAGTAACATACATGTAATCCTTATAAAAATATATGATAAAACGCTGAATATATGCTTTTAATTTCTAACCTTCCTACTTCAATAAAATCCACCTAAACCAGGAGAAAAAACAATATAAATAAAAAATGCAAAGAGTGTCTTATATGATAAACCTTGTATTTTACAAAAACCATTGCAGCTCAAAATCGCTGTTAAGGCCCAAAGGTAACAAGGTTTTATAATTATAGATGTAGGTCATCTCCATTTTGGCTAAAGTACTTATAATTAGTGATGAGCGGGTTCGGTTTCTCGGAAACCGGCCCCCCCCGAACTTCACCCATTTTACACGGGTCCGAGGCAGGTTCGAACCTTCCTGCCTTGCTCGGCTAACCCGAGCACGCCCGAACGTCATCATCCCGCTGTCGGATTCTTGCGAGATTCTGATTCTATATAAGCAGCCGCGCGTCGCCGCCATTTTCACTCGTGCATTGGAGATGATAGGGAGAGAACATGGCTGGCGTCCTCTCCGTTTATTGTTGAACTTGATTGCTTTATTGCTTAATTGTGGGGAGGACTGGGGAGCAGCTGTTAGGAGGAGTACAGTGCAGAGTTTTGCTGATAAGTGACCACCAGTTTTATCCGTTCTCTGCCTGAAAAAAACGCTCCATACCATATTTGTGCTCAGTGTGCTGCATGATATATCTGTGCTCACACTGCTTAATTGTGGGGACTGGGGAGCAGCTGTATTATATAGCAGGAGTACAGTGCAGAGTTTTGCTGACAGTGACCACCAGTATACGTTGTCTGCCTGAAAAACACTCCATATCTGTGCTCAGTGTGCTGCTTTATTGTGGGGACTGGGGACCACCAGTATAATTAATATTATATAGGAGGAGTACAGTGCAGAGTTTTGCTGACCAGTGACCACCAGTATACTATATATAGCAGTACGGTACGGAAGGCCACTGCTGTACCTACCTCTGTGTCGTCATTCATTAAGTATACTATCCATCTACATTCTATACCTGTGGTGCATTTTAGTTTTGCAGTTTGCTGACACAGTGACCACCAGTATACTATATATAGCAGTACGGTAGGCCACTGCTGTACCTACCTCTGTGTCGTCATTCATTAAGTATACTATCCATCTACATTCTATACCTGTGGTGCATTTTAGTTTTGCAGTTTGCTGACACAGTGACCACCAGTATACTATATATAGCAGTACGGTACGGAAGGCCACTGCTGTACCTACCTCTGTGTCGTCATTCATTAAGTATACTATTCATCTACATTCTATACCTGTGGTGCATTTTAGTTTTGCAGTTTGCTGACACAGTGACCACCAGTATACTATATATAGCAGTACGGAAGGCCACTCCTGTACCTACCTCTGTGTCGTCATTCATTAAGTATACTATCCATCTACATTCTATACCTGTGGTGCATTTTAGTTTTGCAGTTTGCTGACACAGTGACCACCAGTATACTATATATAGCAGTACGGAAGGCCACTGCTGTACCTACCTCTGTGTCATCATTCATTAAGTATACTATCCATCTACATTCTATACCTGTGGTGCATTTTAGTTTTGCAGTTTGCTGACACAGTGACCACCAGTATACTATATATAGCAGTACGGAAGGCCACTGCTGTACCTACCTCTGTGTCGTCATTCATTAAGTATACTATCTATCTACATTCTATACATGTGGTGCATTTTAGTTTTGCAGTTTGCTGACACAGTGACCACCAGTATACTATGTATAGCAGTACGGTAGGCCACTGCTGTACCTACCTCTGTGTCGTCATTCATTAAGTATACTATCCATCTACATTCGATACCTGTGGTGCATTTTAGTTTTGCAGTTTGCTGACACAGTGACCACCAGTATACTATATATAGCAGTACGGTACGGAAGGCCACTGCTGTACCTACCTCTGTGTCGTCATTCATTAAGTATACTATTCATCTACATTCTATACCTGTGGTGCATTTTAGTTTTGCAGTTTGCTGACACAGTGACCACCAGTATACTATATATAGCAGTACGGAAGGCCACTGCTGTACCTACCTCTGTGTCGTCATTGATTAAGTATACTATCCATCTACATTCTATACCTGTGGTGCATTTTAGTTTTGCAGTTTGCTGACACAGTGACCACCAGTATACTATATATAGCAGTACGGTAGGCCACTGCTGTATCTACCTCTGTGTCGTCATTCATTAAGTATACTATCCATCTACATTCTATACCTGTGGTGCATTTTAGTTTTGCAGTTTGCTGACACAGTGACCACCAGTATACTATATATAGCAGTTAGATAGGCCACTGCTGTACCTACCTCTGTGTCGTCATTCATTAAGTATACTATCCATCTACATTCTATACCTGTGGTGCATTTTAGTTTTGCAGTTTGCTGACACAGTGACCACCAGTATACTATATATAGCAGTACGGTAGGCCACTGCTGTACCTACCTCTGTGTCGTCATTCATTAAGTATACTATCCATCTACATTTTATACCTGTGGTGCATTTTAGTTTTGCAGTTTGCTGACACAGTGACCACCAGTATACTATATATAGCAGTACGGAAGGCCACTGCTGTACCTACCTCTGTGTCGTCAAGTATACTATCCATCCATACCTGTGGTGCATTTCAGTTGTGCGCAGTAAATATAGTAGTAGGCCATTGCTATTGATACTGGCATATAATTCCACACATTAAAAAATGGAGAACAAAAATGTGGAGGTTAAAATAGGGAAAGATCAAGATCCATTGCCACCTTGTGCTGAAGATGCTGCCACTAGTCATGGCAGAGATGATGAAATGCCATCAACGTCGTCTGCCAAGGCCGATGCCCAATGTCATAGTAGAGAGCATGTAAAATCCAAAAAACAAAAGTTCAGTAAAATGACCCAAAAATCAAAATTAAAAGCGTCTGAGGAGAAGCGTAAACTTGCCAATATGCCATTTACGACACGGAGTGGCAAGGAACGGCTGAGGCCCTGGCCTATGTTCATGGCTAGTGGTTCAGCTTCACATGAGGATGGAAGCACTCATCCTCTCGCTAGAAAAATGAAAAGACTTAGGAGGTCATTCCGAGTTGTTCGCTCGCAAGCAGATTTTAGCAGATTTGCTCATGCTAAGCCGCCGCCTAGTGGGAGTGAATCTTAGCATCTTAAAATTGCGACCGATGTATTCGCAATATTGCGATTACACACCTCGTAGCAGTTTCTGAGTAGCTCCAGACTTACTCGGCATCTGCGATCAGTTCAGTGCTTGTCCAGGGCCGAAACTAGGATTTTTGTCACCCGGGGCAAGGTAGTCATTTGACACCCCCCCCCCCCCCCCCCCCGCAAAAAAATATATTTTACAATAAATAAATAAAAATAATAAAATAAAATAAAAAAAATAAAAAATAAATGAATAAAAAATATATATATATATATATATATATATATATATGTATATATCTCTCTTTCAGAACTTTTTTACCTGAGAAACTGCCTTTTCTAACATAAATTTCATATCCAGGAAAAAGTGTCCCCATTTTACACAGTACGACAGGCAAGTGTCCCCATTCCCCATTTTACACATTGCGGCAGACAGGTGTCCCCATTTTACACATTGCGGCAGGAAAAAGTGTCCCGATTTTACACATTGCGGCAGGAAAAAGTGTCCCCATTTTACACATAGCGGCAGGCACAGGTCCCCATTTTACACATAGCGGCAGGCACAGGTCCCCATTTTACACAGTACGCTGGCAAGTGTCCCCATTTTACACATTGCGGCAGGCACAGGTCCCCATTTTACACAGTACGCTGGCAAGTGTCCCCATTTTACACATAGCGGCAGGCACAGGTCCCCATTTTACACATAGCGGCAGGCACAGGTCCCCATTTTACACAGTACGCTGGCAAGTGTCCCCATTTTACACATTGCGGCAGGCACAGGTCCCCATTTTACACATTGCGGCAGGCACAGGTCCCCATTTTACACATTGCGGCAGGCACAGGTCCCCATTTTACACAGTACGCTGGCAAGTGTCCCCATTTTACACAGTACGCTGGCAAGTGTCCCCATTTTACACAGTACGCTGGCAAGTGTCCCCATTTTACACATTGCGGCAGACAGGTGTCCCCATTTTACACATTGCGGCAGGAAAAAGTGTCCCCATTTTACACATTGCGGCAGGAAAAAGTGTCCCCATTTTACACATTGCGGCAGGCACAGGTCCCCATTTTACACAGTACGCTGGCAAGTGTCCCCATTTTACACATAGCGGCAGGCACAGGTCCCCATTTTACACAGTACGCTGGCAAGTGTCCCCATTTTACACATAGCGGCAGGCACAGGTCCCCATTTTACACATAGCGGCAGGCACAGGTCCCCATTTTACACATAGCGGCAGGCACAGGTCCCCATTTTACACATTGCGGCAGGTGGTGGAGGGAGAGAGAGAGAGAGGAAGGGAGAGGGGCTGACTTACATTTGAAGCGGTTCTCGCCGCTCTTCAGCCGCCTCTCCCTCCTCGTCTGCGCGGCTCCGGGCTCCCCCTTCTCCCTCCTCCGGCGGGGTTTCGTGGAATGACGCGTTTGCGCCGTGACGTCACGACGCAATCGCGTCATTCCGCGAAACCCCGCCCCCCGAGCTGGGCACTCGGGAGAAGGGGGTTTAAAAGTAAGTGCCGCGGCGGGTGTTAGGGGTTCTCGGCGCCCCCTCCAATCTGGCGCCCAGGTCGCCTGCCCCCCTAGCCCCCCCTAGTTTCGGCCCTGGCTTGTCGTTCCTGGTTTGACGTCACAAACACACCCAGCGTTCGCCCAGACACTCCTCCGTTCCTCCGGCCACTCCTGCGTTTTTTCCGGAAACGGTAGCGTTTTTTCCCACACGCCCATAAAACGGCCTGTTTCCGCCCAGTAACACCCATTTCCTGTCAATCACATTACGATCGCCAGAACGATGAAAATGCCGTGAGTAAAATTCCTAAGTGCATAGCAAATTTACTTGGCGCAGTCGCAGTGCGGACATTGCGCATGCGCATTAAGCGGAAAATCGCTGCGATGCGAAGATTTTTACCGAGCGAACAACTCGGAATGAGGGCCTTAATCTGGCAAAAGCACAGCAAAGAACTGTGCGTTCTTCTAAATCACAAATACCCAAGGAGAGTCCAATTGTGTCGGTTGCGATGCCTGACCTTCCCAACACTGGACGGGAAGAGCTTGCGCCTTCCACCATTTGCACGCCCCCTGCAAGTGCTGGAAGGAGCACCCGCAGTCCAGTTCCTGATAGTGAAATTGAAGATGTCAGTGTTGAAGTACACCAGGATGAGGATATGGGTGTTGCTGGCGCTGGGGAGGAAATTGACAAGGAGGATTCTGATGGTGAGGTGGTTTGTTTAAGTCAGGCACCCGGGGAGACACCTGTTGTCCGTGGGACGAATATGGCCATTGACATGCCTGGTCAAAATACAAAAAAAATCACCTCTTCGGTGTGGAATTATTTCAACACAAATGCGGACAACAGGTGTCAAGCCGTGTGTTGCCTTTGTCAAGCTGTAATAAGTAGGGGTAAGGACGTTAACCACCTCGGAACATCCTCCCTTATACGTCACCTGCAGCGCATTCATCATAAGTCAGTGACAAGTTCAAAAACTTTGGGCGACAGCGGAAGCAGTCCACTGACCACTAAATCCCTTCCTCTTGTAACCAAGCTCGCGCAAACCACACCACCAACTCCCTCAGTGTCAATTTCCTCCTTACCCAGGAAAGCCAATAGTCCTGCAGGCCATGTCACTGTCAAGTCTGACGAGTCCTCTCCTGCCTGGGATTCCTCCGATGCATCCTTGCGTGTAACGCCTACTGCTGCTGGCGCTGCTGTTGTTGCTGCTGGGAGTCGATCGTCATCCCAGAGGGGAAGTCGGAAGACCACTTGTACTACTTCCAGTAAGCAATTGACTGTCCAACAGTCCTTTGCGAGGAAGATGAAATATCACAGCAGTCATCCTGCTGCAAAGCAGATAACTGAGGCCTTGGCAGCCTGGGCGGTGAGAAACGTGGTTCCGGTATCCATCGGTAATTCAGAGGCAACTATAGACTTGATTGAGGTACTGTGTCCCCGGTACCAAATACCATCTAGGTTCCATTTCTCTAGGCAGGCGATACCGAAAATGTACACAGACCTCAGAAAAAGACTCACCAGTGTCATGAAAAATGCAGTTGTACCCAATGTCCACTTAACCACGGACATGTGGACAAGTGGAGCAGGGCAGACTCAGGACTATATGACTGTGACAGCCCACTGGGTAGATGTATTGCCTCCCGCAGCAAGAACAGCAGCGGCGGCACCAGTAGCAGCATCTCGCAAACGCCAACTCGTTCCTAGGCAGGCTACGCTTTGTATCACCGCTTTCCATAAGAGGCACACAGCTGACAACCTCTTACGGGAACTGAGGAAGATCATCGCAGAATGGCTTACCCCAATTGGACTCTCCTTGGGATTTGTGACATCGGACAACGCCAGCAATATTGTGCGTGCATTACATCTGGGCAAATTCCAGCACGTCCCATGTTTTGCACATACATTGAATTTGGTGGTGCACAATTATTTAAAAAACGACAGGGGCGTGCAATAGATGCTGTCGGTGGCCCGAAGAATTGCGTGCCACTTTCGGCATTCAGGCACCGCGTACAGAAGACTGGAGAACCACCAAACATTCCTGAACCTGCCCCTGCCATCATCTGAAGCAAGAGGTGGTAACGAGGTGGAATTCAACCCTCTATATGCTTCAGAGGATGGAGGAGCAGCAAAAGGCCATTCAAGCCTATACATCTGCCCACGATATAGGCAAAGGAGGGGGAATGCACCTGACTCAAGCGCAGTGGAGAATGATTTCAACGTTGTGCAAGGTTCTGCAACCCTTTGAACTTGCCACACGTGAAGTCAGTTCAGACACTGCCAGCCTGAGTCAGGTCATTCCCCTCATCAGGCTTTTGCAGAAGAAGCTGGAGACATTGAAGGAGGAGCTAAAACAGAGCGATTCCGCTAGGCATGTGGGACTTGTGGATGGAGCCCTTAATTCGCTTAACCAGGATTCACGGCTGGTCAATCTGTTGAAATCAGAGCACTGCATTTTGGCCACCGTGCTCGATCCTAGATTTAAAACCTACCTTGGATCTCTCTTTCCGGCAGACACAAGTCTGCAGAGGTTCAAAGACCTGCTGGTGAGAAAATTGTCAAGTCAAGCGGAACGTGACCCGTCAACAGCTTCACATTCTCCCGCAACTGGGGGTGCGAGGAACAGGCTAAGAATCCCGAGCCCACCCGCTGGCGGTGATGCAGGGCAGTCTGGAGCGAGTGCTGACATCTGGTCCGGACTGAAGGACCTGCCAACGATTACTGACATGTCGTCTACTGTCACTGCATATGATTCTCTCACCATTGAAAGAATGGTGGAGGATTATATGAGTGACCGCATCCAAGTAGGCACGTCAGACAGTCCGTACGTATACTGGCAGGAAAAAGAGGCAATTTGGAGGCCCTTGTACAGGGATCAGTACTAAATGCCGCCGGTCGGAATCCCGGCGGTCGAAATACCGACGCCGGAATCCCGACCACACAATCCCGACAGGGGTGGTGAGCGGAACGCAGCCCCTTGCGGGCTCGCTTCGCTCGCCACGCTGCGGGCACGGTGCCTCGCTACGCTCGGCACACTATTATATTCTCCCTCTATGGGTGTCGTGGACACCCACGGAGGGAGAATATGTCGGGATTGTGGCGGTCGGGATTCCGGCGTCGGTATTTCGACCGCCGGGATTTCGGCATCCTGACCGCATCCCCTTGTACAAACTGGCTTTATTCTACCTAAGTTGCCCTCCCTCCAGTGTGTACTCCGAAAGAGTGTTTAGTGCAGCCGCTCACCTTGTCAGCAATCGGCGTACGAGGTTACTTCCAGGAAATGTGGAGAAGATGATGTTCATCAAAATTAATTATAATCAATTCCTCCGTGGAGACATTCACCAGCAGCAATTGCCTCCAGAAAGTACACGGGGACCTGAGATGGTGGATTCCAGTGGTGACGAATTAATAATCTGTGAGGAGGGGGATGTACACAGTGAAAGGGGTGAGGAATCGGAGGATGATGATGAGGTGGACATCTTGCCTCTGTAGAGCCAGTTTGTGCAAGGAGAGATTGATTGCTTCTTTTTTGGTGGGGGCCCAAACCAACCAGTCATTTCAGTCACAGTCGTGTGGCAGACCCTGTCGCTGAAATGATGGGTTCGTTAAAGTGTGCATGTCCTGTTTATACAACATAAGGGTGGGTGGGAGGGCCCAAGGACAATTCCATCTTGCACCTCTTTTTTCTTTCATTTTTCTTTGCATCATGTGCTGTTTGGGGACAATGTTTTTGAAGTGCTATCCTGCCTGACACTGCAGTGCCACTCCTAGATGGGCCAGGTGTTTGTGTCGGCCACTTGTGTCGCTTAGCTTAGTCACACAGCGACCTTGGTGCGCCTCTTTTTTTCTTTGCATCATGTGCTGTTTGGGGATAATTTTTTTGAAGTGCCATCCTGCCTGACACTGCAGTGCCACTCCTAGATGGGCCAGGTGTTTGTGTCGGCCACTTGTGTCGCTTAGCTTAGCCATCCAGCGACCTTGGTGCGCCTCTTTTTTTCTTTGCATCATGTGCTGTTTGGGGACAATTTTTTTGAAGTGCCATCCTGCCTGACACTGCAGTGCCACTCCTAGATGGGCCAGGTGTTTGTGTCGGCCACTTGTGTCGCTTAGCTTAGTCACACAGCGACCTTGGTGCGCCTCTTTTTTTCTTTGCATCATGTGCTGTTTGGGGACAATTTTTTTGAAGTGCCATCCTGCCTGACACTGCAGTGCCACTCCTAGATGGGCCAGGTGTTTGTGTCGGCCACTTGTGTCGCTTAGCTTAGTCACACAGAGACCTTGGTGCGCCTCTTTCTTTCTTTGCATCATGTGCTGTTTGGGGACTATTTTTTTGAAGTGCCATCCTGTCTGACACTGCAGTGCCACTCCTAGATGGGCCAGGTGTTTGTGTCGGCCACTTGTGTCGCTTAGCTTAGCCATCCAGCGACCTCGGTGCAAATTGTAGGACTAAAAATAATATTGTGAGGTGTGAGGTGTTCAGAATAGACTGGAAATGAGTGAAAATTATGGTAATTGAGGTTAATAATACTATGGGATCAAAATGACCCCCAAATTCTATGATTTAAGCTGTTTTTTAGGGTTTTTAGAAAAAAACACCCGAATCCAAAACACACCCGAATCCGACAAAAATTTTTCGGTGAGGTTTTGCCAAAACGTGTCCGAATCCAAAACACGGCCGCGGAACCGAATCCAAAACCAAAACACAAAACCCGAAAAATGTCCGGTGCACATCACTACTTATAATATCTTTTGATCTCTCTGTTGTTCTAACCACTTTCAGACCATAAAAGTTTTTTACATCATGTAGAGAGCATTTATGTTTTTCTTTAAAAAGGTTCGATAAGGCATGGGTGTCAAGACCTCTTTTGATGTTTCTGCAATGTTCAGCTATTCGTACTTTTAGTGGTCTTGTGGTACGACCAATATAAAATCTATCACATGTGCATTCCATTGCATAAACCACATTAGCTGTATTGCATGTTATAAACTCTTCTATTCTATGCTCAAATCCGTTAATAACAATTTTATCTACTTTGGAAGTGGTTAGTCCATTCATTTTTCTACAGCCAATGCACGAACTGCATCTATAAAAACCCTTTGACCTATTGTCAAAAAACACAACTCTGACCCAAACACACTCTCTAACTACCGTCCCATTTCTCAGCTACCCAGTCCTTCCAAGCTACTTGAGAGACTTGCCTAAACTCGCCTTACACACTTTCTTAACTCCCACAACTTACTGGACCCACTTCAGTCAGGCTTTCGTGCCCAACACTCCACGGAGACGGCACTGACCAAAGTAGTGAATGATCTGGTCACTGCTAGATCAAAAGGCCATTACACACTACTTATTCTTCTAGATCTCTCTGCTGCTTTTGACACTGTTGACCACTCTCTTCTCATACAAACACTAGAGTCCCTAGGTCTTCAGGACACAGCCCTTACTTGGTTCTCATCCTACCTATCTAATCGATCTTTCAGTGTTCACTTCTCTGATTCTACCTCCTCTTCTCTACCTCTATCAGTTGGAGTACCGCAAGGCTCAGTCTTAGGTCCTCTGCTTTTCTCAATCTATACCTCCTCTCTTGGTAAACTAATCAGCTCCTTCGGATTTCAGTATCATTTGTACGCTGATGATACTCAAATCTACCTATCCTCCCCAGATTTATCACCATCTGTATTGGCTCGTGTCACTGGATGCCTGTCTGCCATTTCATCTTGGATGTCATCTCGCCATCTCAAACTCAACATTTCCAAAACAGAATTAATTATTTTCCCACCAGCTAAGGGTAGTTACCAACCTGATATTGCCATAACTGTTGACAATGCAACTATCCACCCTACCCCACAAGCTCGCTGCCTAGGTGTCATCCTTGACTCTGAACTGTCGTTTGTTCCACACAAATCATGTTACATGCACCTTAAAAACATATCCAAAATACGCCCTTATCTTACACAAGACACTGCAAAAACTCTGATCCATGCTCTCATTATCTCCCGCATTGATTATTGTAATAGTCTCCTTACTGATCTTCCCAAACATAGGCTCTCACCACTTCAATCCATTTTAAATGTAGCTGCGAGGCTAATCTTCCTCGCCAGATGTTCTTCATCTGCTGATCCACTCTGTCAGTCCCTCCATTGGTTACCGGTATTCTACCGTGTCAAATATAAAATACTTTTACTTACATACAAGGCTATTACCCAAACTGCTCCATCATACATCTCCTCACTCATCTCAAAATATCTCCCTACCAGACCCCTCCGCTCTGCACAAGATCTGCGTCTCTCATCCAGATGTATTACCTGTTCCCACTCAAAATTACAGAACTTTACCCGGGCTTCACCCACTCTGTGGAATGCCCTCCCACGCACAATAAGACTCTCCACTAGTCTCTAAACCTTTAAACGTTCCCTGAAAACTCATCTCTTCAGACAAGCCTACCAAATTCCTGAGCCACACACATAACCTTCAATGCTTCCCTATCCAGTTACATTCCCTCTGCACAGTCCCCATAACCTCACATTTTGTCTTCCAACATTGCTGGGTGATCATATCATACAACCCACTAAGAACCTAGCAACCTGGGGAACCATTATGTGACAGGTAGCATCTATCCTTGTGTATCAATGCCTATTTCCCTATAGATTGTAAGCTTGCGAGCAGGGCCTTCCTACCGCTATGTCTGTCTTTGCCCTGTTTTGTTCTATAACTGTTGTTCTAATTGTAAAGCGCAACGGAATATGCTGCGCTATATAAGAAACTGCTAATAAATAAATAAATAAAAATAATATTGTAACTAGTGCGCTATTCTTTCTTCGGATACATGCTTCTCACTGGCTGGGTCTTAATGTTTTTTGCTTTTCTATATATATGTACCAGTCTATCTGGAAGCAGTTTCCCTATTACCGGATCCCTTTGTAAGATGCATCAGTTTTTCCTAAAAACTCTCTCAATATCCCTGTCTTATTTTTGTTTCCTGTATTCTGTAAAAGATCCCTCCTATCTATATTTTGTGCTTTTATGAGACTATTTTCTATTTTTTCTGAATCATATCCACAGGCCAGGAAAGACTGTTTCATGTCTTGAGCTTGATCTTCAAACACAAGATCATTCGTACAATTACGTCGTAGGCGCTTGAATTGCCCACTCGGGATGGAATCAAGCCAACTTTTATGATGACAACTGTCCATATGAATATATGAGGCAGAGTCAGTAGGTTTATGGTACGTTTTTGTTTCTAATTTACCCTCTTTGGTGTAAATGGTGATATCCAGAAAATTTAAACAAGAATCACTAATATCGAAAGTAAGTTTGATGTTTTGGGTATTATTGTTTAAATATGAACAGAAGGTCTCTAAACTTTCCCTGTTGCCCCTCCAAATGAACAATATATCGTCTATATATCATGACCATGACACCAGGTTCGCCCCCAGACTCTCGTTTTGCCAAACATATGTCTCTTCCCAGAGTCCCATAAATATGTTTGCATAACTGGGGGCGAACCTGGTGCCCATGGCTGTGCCTGTGTTCTGAATATAATAATTTCCTTTAAAGAGGAAATAATTATGTTCCAAAATGAACATTATCCCTTCAATGAGGAACTACTGCAAGGTTTGATCCATATCGGATCTAGATAAAAAAAAGTTTTTATTGCCTCAATCCCATACGAATGTGAAATAATAGTATAAAGCGAGCTAACATCTGCGCTCACCAAAAAATAGCCTTCTTCCCATGAGATGGAGTTTAGGAGATTTAAAATATCTCTCGTATCTTTCAAATGGGATCTGTTAGTGAGTACCAATGGTTGAAGGTGATTGTCAATTAGCTGAGACAAACTGGCAGTTATGGAGTCCACTCCAGAAACTATCGGCCGTCCCGGTGGGCACACAGGATCCTTGTGAATTTTAGGTAAAACATATACTGCCAGGATCTGAGGTTTTTCAATAATAATAAATTTAGCCTCCTTCTCACTTATAGTCCCATTTGAACGATACATATCTCTGATGGTTCTAAGTTATGTTTGAAAGGTATCTGTAGGGTGCTTCTTTAACTTTCTATATATTGTTGTATCATTTAGTTGTCTCATTACCTCCTGTTCATACTTCTCCACATCCATGAGCACAACCCCTCCCCCCTTATCTGTGGGCTTTATAATCATTGTGTCATTCTTGTTTAACTCTTTTAGAGCTATTCTTTCTTTCGCTGTAAGGTTGAACTTAATCTTTTTCTTACTGATTTCCTTGATATCTTCTAATATCTGTGCTGAAAAGGTTTCTAAAAAACTGCCTTTGACATGAGAGGGGAAGAAAATTGATTTTGGTGTGAATGGGGTGGTGGACACCTCCTCCATTACAGCTAATTCTCCAGTACCCTCTTTATTCAAGAAACATTTCTTGATGGTCAGCTTCCTTATGTACTTTTGTACATCAATATAAAAGTCAAAATCATCTATTTGTACAGAAGGAGCATACTTTAAGCCCTTTTCCAGCACCGATTTCTCATAAGGAGTGAGTACATGTGTGCTCAAGTTAAAAAAAATTGTTTTCGCATATTCTAGTTTAGTGATTTCTCTTTCAGCTTCTTTATCTTTGGGTTTCCTGATTTTTTTCTGATGTTTTTTAACTCCTCCCCTTTTACCTCTTTTAGTCCTATAGTTTACCTGGGTGGCCAAACATTCCTGTGTCTACGGAAGGGACATTGGCCCTCATTCCGAGTTGTTCGCTCGCTAGCTGCTTTTAGCAGCATTGCACACCCTAGGTCGCCGCCCTCTGGGGGTGTATCTTAGCTTAGCAGAATAGCGAACGAAAGATTAGCAATTCTGCTATTATGTATTTCCTTGCAGTTTCTGAGTAGCTCCAGACCTACTCCTAGATTGCGATCAGCTCAGTCCGTTTAGTTCCTGGTTTGACGTCACAAACACGCCCTGTGTTCAGCCAGCTACTCCTCCGTTTCTCCAGCCACTCCTGCGTTTTTCACCTGGCATGCCTGAGTTTTTTAGCACACTCCCTGAAAACGCTCAGTTACCATCCAGAAACACCCACTTCCTGTCAATCACACTACGATCAGCAGAGCGATTGAAAAGCTTTGTTCGCCCGTAAGTAAAATAGCATAGTTTTGTGTAAAATTGCTTAGCGCGTGCGCCCTCCTGTGCATACGCATGCGCAGAAGTGCCGGATTTTAGCCTGTTAGCAATTCTGCTAAAATTAGCAGCGAGCGAACAACTCAGAATGAGGGCCATTACCTGGCGACGAGAGGATTCTGGGATTGCTTAGATCATGGCCTCGTTTCTTTGCATGTACCATCTTATTCCTGGACAAATCTCCAACCCGGGTATGCTCTCTAGAGTTTTTTAAGGACATTGTTTTAAATAAAATTGTTTTTATACTGTTCAAAATCGGTATATCATTTTACCTTGCCTTGAGGATTTATCCTGGAAGCTGAATGTGAATTTCAAAAGAAAATAAAAGACCCACCTATGTTGCACTATATACAAGACTCAGTTTGTGAGTGATATGGTGAAGGGGGAATCCCCTGCTTCTTTTTCTCTCTATGATGGAATTATGAGATCGAATGACTCTATATGCCTTATACAGGTTATTATCTGTGAGTCTAATGTTGAAGGAGGCACCCCCTGAAACTTATGGTGACGGTTTTCTCCACTAAAGGATTATTTATGCCTCTTTCCTTATTCACTATTGTGAGTGGTTGGATTTAGGGGTTAAAACCCCAACACAAATTTATATCACTATTAGCGTGGTGACATATCTTTCACCTCTGAATGTGCAATTATACTCAAACAGTATTACACAAGGAGTTTTTGTCTTTTTGCGTCCTTTTCATGTTTAAACATCGCTCTCAGAGAAAAACTGATTTTTGAAGAGAATTGGATTAAACCAGGGGAGTATACCTTTTTCTATCATTTGTTAGAAATTTTATTTCATTAATTGGGCGCACATACGAGCTAGGG
Organism: Pseudophryne corroboree; assembly: GCF_028390025.1. Lineage (NCBI taxonomy): Eukaryota > Metazoa > Chordata > Amphibia > Anura > Myobatrachidae > Pseudophryne > Pseudophryne corroboree. Next base: position 3,316,966 of record NC_086447.1, on the reverse strand, counting down.
ATAAACTGTTGTTGTGGGCCAAACTGTATGGCCTCGAAGGCCGCTACCATCTTTCCCAACAATCGAATGCATTGATGAATCGACACTCTTGTTGGTTTCAAAATTAGTTTGACCATTCTCTGGATTTCCAGAGCCTTTTCTACTGGAAGAAATACCCTCTGTACCTCTGTGTCCAGTACCATCCCCAGAAAGGACAATCTTGTCGTCGGTTCGAACTGCGACTTTAGAAAATTCATGATCCATCCAACCGTGTTGTTGGAGTACTGTCAGGGAGAGTGCGATGTTCTGCGCCAACTGTTCCCTGGATCTCGCTTTTATCAGGAGATCATCCAAGTAAGGAATTATATTGACTCCTTGTTGCTGAAGGAGGACCATTATCTCTGCCATCACCTTGGTGAACACCCTCGGTGCCATGGAGAGTCCGAACGGCAACGTCTGGAACTGGTAATTACAATCCTGTACTGCAAATCTCAGATAAGCTTGGTGATGAGGATAAATGGGAACATGCAAGTAAGCATCCTTTATGTCTACTGACACCATGAAGTCTCCCTCCTCCAGACTGGAAATCACTGCCCTCAGGGATTCCATCTTGAACTTCAACCTTTTCAGGTAGAGATTCAGAGATATCAGGTTTAAAAATGGTCTGACCGAGCCGCCCGGCTTCGGAACTACGAAGAGGCTTGAATAAAAACCTTCTCCTTGTTGTGACAAGGGCACCAGGACAATGACCTGATCCTGGCATAATTTTTTAATTGCCGTTGTTACTACTTCTCTGTCTGGAAGAGAAGCTGGCAAGGTCAATTTGAAAAATCGGCATGGGGGGACGTCCTGAAACTCCAGTCTGTACCCATGGGACACTATTTGCAAGACCCAAGGGTACAGGCCAAATTGAGCCCAGATTTGGCTGAAAAGTTTCAGACATGCTCCCACCTGAGCGGACTCTCGCAAGGGAGCCCCAGCGTCATGCTGCAGATTTGGCAGAAGCAGGCGTTGATTTCTGCTCCTGCGATCCTGGAGATGCTGCGGCCTTTTTTTCTGTTCCTCTCCCTATACCTGCAAAGAAGGGGGAACCTTTGGCTTTTTTGTATTTATTGGGCCGAAAGGACTGCATGTGAGAGTGATGTGTCTTTTTCGCCGGTGCAGGAGCATACGGCAAGAATGTCAACTTACCTGTGGTAGCCGCAGAGACTGACGCATCCAGCCCATCTCCAAACAAGGCCTCACCTTTATACGGGAGAGCCTCCATATTTCTTTTGGAATCTGCGTCAGCATTCCACTGGCGAATCCACGACACCCTCCGAGCCGATACTGCCATGGTAGCGGCTTTTGAACCCAAGAGGCCAATATCTTTCATGGCTTCTAGCATATACGCAGCTGCGTCTTTTATATGACCTAACTTTAGAAGAATCTTGTCTCTATCTATCGTGTCAATTTCAGATGACAAGTTATCTGACCATTTTTCGATAGCACTACTCACCCACGCACAAGCAGTGGTGGGCCTGAGCAGCGTACCATTGGACACAAATAGATTTTAACGTAGTCTCTAACTTCCGGTCCGCCGGCTCTTTTAATGAAGCCGTCCCAGGCGCAGGGAGAATCGCCTTTTTAGTTAACCGTGACAGGACATTGTCTAAAACTGGGGGTGACTCCCACTTTTTCCTGTCCTCTGCCGGGAAGGGGTACGTTACCTGAATTCTTTTGGGAATCTGAAATTTCTGTTCAGGGTTTGCCCAAAGTCCCTCAAAGAGAGTATTCAGCTTGCGAGAATGAGGGAAAGTTACATTAATTTTCTTTTCTTTATAAAAGTAAGCCTTCTCCTGTGGTACAGGAGGGGCTTCCGGAACTTCCAAAACCTTCTTTATAGCAACAATCATGTATTGAATGCTTTTTGCTAATTTAGGATCTATTCCCCTGGAGTCACTATCGTCGACACAGGGATCAGAGTCTGTGTCGGTATCTGTTTGTACTATATGTGCAAAAGATCTCTTATGTGACCCAGAGGGGTCCCCTGTGGATGAAAAGGCAGAAATATGAAATATCACGTCTTCCACTGATTTTCTCCAGGTTTCTGCATGAGACTCAGACTTATCCAATCTCTTACTGATATGATTCGCACTATCACGTAATTCTTTCACCCATTCAGGCTCGTGGTGTGCTGGCAGCGCCACCACATTACAACTCTGTGTCCCTAAAGTGGCTCCCTCAGGGGAAGAGCTCCCTGCCTCAGACATGTCACACATGTGCACAACCACACCACAGACACTCCGGGGCTTATAGGGGACAGACCCACAGTAAAATTTGACAGAGGGACACAGATAGGATTTGCCAGTTCACAACCCAGTGCCAGTAATAAAACGTCTGTGAAACACAAAATGCCCACAGACCTGCAGCGCTTTTATAATCACACAATATATATATATATATATATATATATATAGCACCAAATTTCACTGTGCCCCCCCTGTTTTGCACCCTGATACTTAGTTCAGCAGTGGAGGAGGACTAGCGTTCTTCTCTGTAGCCTGGAAGGAGAGAAAATGGCGCTGAGCAATGTGCTGGCTGACTGAGGAGGAAGCCCCACCCCCGTAATGGCGCGTTTCCCCTCAGATTTTTTTATACTAATATTTATACTGGTGGGGGTAGGACTGTGCCTCAGCATGTTATGCCCCTTATTTTTGCCAGTTTTAGTAGGTTTTATGCTGCCCAGGGCGCCCCCCCCCCCCCCCCCCCCCGAAACCCTGCACCCTCCAGTGCCTGTGTGATGGGTAGCATGGCGCGCAGCGTTCCTGCCCACTGCGCGGTACCTTTCAGCCATCACGATGTCTGAAGATCCGTTTCTTCTTACACTCACCTGTCTTCTGAGTTCTGGCTCTGTAAGGGGGGTGACGGCGGGCTGTGGGAGTGGGCACATAGCCGCAGCTAGCATTCAGTACCCTTCAGGAGCTAATGGTGTCCTGTCAGCCAGAAGCAGAGCCATGAAACTATTCAGGAAGTTGGTTCTGGTTCTGCCTCCTAAGCCCCATGAAGCAGGGAGACTGTTGCCAGCAGTTCTCCCTGAAAATAAAAAACCTAATATAAGTCTTTTCAGAGAAACTCAGTAGAGCTCCCCTGGAGTGCATCCAGTCTGCCTGGGCACATTTTCTAAACTAAGGTCTGGGGGAGGGGCATAGAGGGAGGAGCAAGTTCACACCCTTGAAAAGTCTTAAAGTGCCCATGGCTCCTGCGGAACCGTCTATACCCCATGGTACTGAAGTGGACCCCAGCATCCTCTAGGACGTATGAGAAAACAATTATTAATCCCACCGCTACCAGCCACTTTGTCACGACCACCGGCTGATTCTCCAGAAATGCCAATCCGAGAATCGCCGTCCGTGATTACTGGATTACTTTAAACACAATACTGCCACCAACAAGAAGACTTTAGCGACTAAACGCAAGGCCGTCTTCGCTTCGGCCTACACACATAATTATTAATACGTCACAAAATAGGTAACATGGAACATGAGGCCTTGGGCATAAGAACACAGAAATCAAAACTAGAAATTGGGTTTTTAATTTCAAAAATATCTACAGAGTTTTTAGTTACAAAAAAGAGTTACAAAGATTATGAGAAATATTTAAAAGTACACACAGATTAGGATACAATTTTAAATAAAACAAAATGGATGATAATTTCAGAAACCTAGCTTACTCAACAGTAGATAGGCCTTCTGTGTGGAGGGATTTCACAATGGCCCTAATTCCGAGTTGTTCGCTCGCAAGCTGCTTTTAGCAGCTTTGCACACGCTAAGCCACCGCCTACTGGGAGTGAATATTAGCTTATCAAAATTGCGAACGAAAGATTCGCAATATTGCGAAAAGACTTCTCTGTGCAGTTTCTGAGTAGCTCGAGACTTACTCTTCCAGTGCGATCAGTTCAGTGCTTGTCGTTCCTGGTTTGACGTCACAAACACACCCAGCGTTAGCTCAGACACTCCTCAGTTTCTCCGGCCACTCCCGCGTTTTTCCCAGAAACGGTGGCGTTTTTTCACACACTCCCATAAAACGGCCTGTTTCCGCCCAGAAACACCCACTTCCTGTCAATCACATTACGATCACCAGAACGAAGAAAAAACCTCGTAATGCCGTGAGTAAAATACCTAACTGCATAGCAAATTTACTTGGCGCAGTCGCAGTGCGAACATTGCGCATGCGCAGTTAGTGGAAAATCGCTGCGATGCGAAAAAAAATACAGAGCGAACAAATAAGAATGACCACCAATGTAAGAGATATGGGGCCTAATTCAGAGTTGATTGCAGCAGGAAATTTGTTAGCAGTTGGGCAAAACCATGTGCACTGCAGGGGGGGGGGCAGATGTAACATGTGCAGAGAGAGATAGATTTGGGTGGGGTGAGTTCAAACTGAAATCTAAATTGCAGTGTAAAAATAAAGCAGCCAGTATTTACCCTGCACATAAACAATATAACTCACCCAAATCTAACTCTCTCTGCACATGTTATATCTGTATCACCTGCAGTGCACATGGAGGGTCATTCCGAGTTGATCACTCGCTAGCAACTGTTTGCAGCGCTGCGATCAGGTCAAAACTAGACAAAACTGTGCATGCATATGCACCGCAATGCGCAGGCACGTTGTACGAGTACAAAGCGGATCGGTGCTGGGCGATGGATTTAACGAAGAATCCATTCGCACAGCCAATCGCAAGGAGACTGACATAAAGAGGGCGTTTGTTGGTGTCAACTGACCGTTTTCTGGGAGTGTTTGGAAAAATGCAGGCGTGTCCAAGCGTTTGCAGGGCGGGTGTCCGACGTCAATTCCGGGACCAAAAAGACTGATTTGGTCGCAGCAGCTGAGTAAGTCTAGAGCTACTCAGAAACTGCACAAACTTTTTTTGTACTGCTCGGCTGCACATGTAATTGCACACTTGCACATCTAAAATACACTCCCCTGTGGGCGGCGACTATGCGTTTGCATGGCTGCAAAAAGTAGCTAGCGAGCGTTCGACTCGGAATAACCCCCCCATGGTTTTGCCCAACTGCTAACAAATTTGCTGCTGCGATCAACTCTGAATTACCCCCATGGTGCATTCCCAGCTCCTTGCTGCTTCCCTCAGAAATGAACAAACCAGTGTGGGTTAGAGAGGCAGATATAACCCCCTCACAGCTGCGGCCCATGCCTTTTCCTTAACTCTCTCAATGCTGTGTACCTGGGCACTGAGAAACCAGATTTCCATTGGTTTTACTTTTTAAACAGCTGTCTTCTTAAGTTTCAAGAGGTCAGCTTTCTTAACCTGGCCTGGCTTTTCTGTAATGTCTCTTCTAACTATAGGTTATAGCTTCTTAGATAAGGGCCACAAAGTAACCTCTGACTCCCCACTATACATCAAGTGTCCTCTACTCCCATATCTGTGTAGCTATGAGTTCACCTAGAGGACAGGCTGGCATCCATGTTTCACATAATACATTTAGACATTACATCCAGGTCTTACATTGCTGGATGCAAGTAAATGTCCCATTTTACCACAACTGGCATTATACCTGCTGTCCTAGATGTAAGTGCTGGCAGGAGTACCTGCTGTCCTAGAGGTAAGCACTGGCAGGAGTACCTGCTGTTCTAGAGGTACGCACTGACAGGAGTACCTGCAGTCCTAGAGGTAAGCGCTGTCAGGAATACCTCCTGTCCTTGAGGTAAGCACTGGCAGGAGTACCTGCTGTCCTAGAGGTACATGCTGGCAGGAGTACTGCAGTCCTAGAGGTAAGCGCTGGCAGGAGTACCTCCTGTCCTAGAGATAAGCACTGGCAGGAGTACCTGCTGTCCTAGAGGTACATGCTGTCAGGAGTACCTGCAGTCCCAGAGGTAAGCGCTGGCAGGAGTACCTCCTGTCCTAGAGATAAGCACTGGCAGTATACCTGCTATCCTAGAGATAAGTACTGGCATTATACCTGCTGTCCTAGAGGTAAGCACTAACAGGAGTAACTTTTGTTCTAGAGGTAAGCACTGGCAGTGTACCTCCTGTCCTAGAGATAAGCACTGGCAGTATACCTGCTATCCTAGAGATAAATACTGGCATTATACCTACTGTCCTAGAGGTAAGCACTGACAGGAGTAACTTTTGTCCTAGAGGTAAGCACTGGCAGTGTACCTGCTGTCCCAGAGGTAAGCACTGACAGGAGTAACTTTTGTTCTAGAGGTAAGCACTGGCAGTGTACCTGCTGTCCTAGAGGTAAGCACTGGCAGTATACCTGCTATCCTAGAGATAAGTACTGGCATTATACCTGCTGTCCTAGAGGTAAGCACTGGCAGGAGTATCTCCGGTTCTATAGGTGCGCACTGGCAGGAGTACCTCCGGTCCTAGAGGTAAGCACTGGCAGTATACTTGCTGTCCTAGAGGTAAGCACTGGCAGTATACCTGCTGTCCTAGAGGTAAGTATGGCTGGATGGATGTAGGGGGCTGGCAGGTAGCAGTGAATATGGCTGTCTGTATGGAAACTGCTGAAGAGATGTAGAGGTTCCCTCAGACAGAGGTGAGCACTGTATTGCAAAGCACTGTACTGCGGAGCGTGCTGGATGTGGTACCTATGTACATGATGGGTGTGGGTCACTCTATCCCTGTCTCTATCTTCTGCAGAATTCCCCAGTGCTGTATTGCAGAACATTGTATTGCAGAGCGAGGTAGCTATGAACATGTTGGCTGTGTGTTACTCTATCACTGTGTCTGTCCCCTGCAGGATGCACCTGCTCTGTATTGCAGAGCATTGTATTTCAGAGCATTGTATTGCGGAGCACTGTATTGCGGAGTGTGGTACCTATGTACATGTTGGCTGTGTGTCACACCCCTGCAGGATGCTTCAGTGCTGTATTCAGAGCATTGTATTGCGGAGCACTGTATTGCAGAGCATTGTATTGCAGAGCACTGTACTGTGGAGTACTGTATCACTCTATCCCTGTGTCTCTCCCCTGCAGGATGCCCCAGTGCTGTATTGCAGAGCATTGTATTGCAAAGCACTGTATTGCGGAGCGTGGTACCTATGTACATGTTGGCTGTGTGTCACTCTATCCCTGTATGTCTCCCCTGCAGGATGCCCCAGTGCTGTATGCAGAACACTGTATTGCAGAACACTGTATTGCAGAGCACTGTATTGCGGAGCATTGTGTCACTCTGTCCCTGTGTCTCTTCCCTGCAGGATGCCCCAGTGCTGTATTGCGCAGCATTGTATTCCAGAGCACTGTACTGCGGAGCACTGTGTCACTTTGTCCCTTTGTCTCTCTCCTGCAGGATGTCCCAGCGCTGTATTGCGGAGCATTGTATTGCAGAGCATTGTATTGTGGAGCACTGTACTGCAGAGCATTGTATTACTATGTACCTGTGTCTCTCCCCTGCAGGATTCCCCAGCTATGTATGCAGAGCATTGTACTGCGGAGCACTGTGTCACTCTGTCCCTTTGTCTCTCTCCTGCAGGATGCCCCAGCGCTGTATTGCGGAGCATTGTACTGTGGAGCACCATATTGTAGAGCATTGTATTGCGGCGAACTTTACTGCAGAGCACTGTATTACTCTGTACCTGTGTGTCTCCCCTGCAGGATGCCCCAGCGCTGTATTCAGAGCATCGTATTGCAGAGCACTGTATTGCAGAGCATTGTACTGCTGAACACTGTGTCACTCTGTCTCTGTGTCTCTCCCCTGCAGGATGCCTCAGCGCTGTATTGCGGAGCATTGTATTGCGGAGCACTTTACTGCATAGCACTGTACTGCGGAGCACTGTGTCACTCTGTCCCTGTGTCTCTCCCCTGCAGGATGCACCAGCTCTGTATTGCAGAGCATTGTATTGCGGAGCACTGCATTGCAGAGCATTGTATTGCAGAGCACTGTGTCACTCTGTCCCTGTGTCTCTCCCCTGCAGGATGCCCCAGCGCTGTATTGCAGAGCATTGTACTGTGGAGCACTGTATCACTCTGTCCCCGTGTCTCTCCCCTGCAGGATGCCCCAGCGCTGTATTGCAGAGCATTGTATTGCAGAGCATTGTACTGTGGAGCACTGTGTCACTCTGTCCCTGTGTCTCTCCCCTGCAGGATGCCCCAGTGCTGTATTCAGGAGCACTGTATTGCAGCGCATTGTATTGCGGAGCACTGTATCACTCTCCCTGTGTCTCTCCCCTGCAGGATGCCCCAGTGCTGTATTGCAGAGCATTGTATTGCAAAGCACTGTATTGCGGAGCATGGTACCTATGTACATGTTGGCTGTGTGTCACTCTATCCCTGTATGTCTCCCCTGCAGGATGCCCCAGTGCTGTATGCAGAGCATTGTATTGCAGAACACTGTATTGCAGAGCACTGTATTGCAGAGCATTGTGTCACTCTGTCCCTTTGTCTCTCTCCTGCAGGATGTCCCAGCGCTGTATTGCGGAGCATTGTATTGTGGAGCACTGTACTGCAGAGCACTGTATTACTCTGTACCTGTGTCTCTCCCCTGCAGGATTCCCCAGCTATTTATGCAGAGCATTGTACTGCGGAGCACTGTGTCACTCTGTCCCTTTGTCTCTCTCCTGCAGGATGCCCCAGCGCTGTATTGCGGAGCATTGTGCTGCGGAGCACCGTATTGTAGAGCATTGTATTGCGGCGCACTTTACTGCAGAGCACTGTATTACTCTGTACCTGTGTGTCTCCCCTGCAGGATGCCCCAGCGCTGTATGCAGAGCATCGTATTGCAGAGCACTGTATTGCAGAGCATTGTACTGCTGAACACTGTGTCACTCTGTCTCTGTGTCTCTCCCCTGCAGGATGCCTCAGCGCTGTATTGCGGAGCATTGTATTGCGGAGCACTGTATTGCGGAGCACTTTACTGCATAGCACTGTACTGCGGAGCACTGTGTCACTCTGTCCCTGTGTCTCTCCCCTGCTGGATGCCCCAGCTCTGTATTGCAGAGCATTGTATTGCGGAGCACTGCATTGCAGAGCATTGTATTGCAGAGCACTGTGTCACTGTGTCTCTCCCCTGCAGGATGCCCAATCGCTGTATTGCTGAGCATTGTATTGCAGAGCACTGTGTCACTCTGTCCCTGTGTCTCTCCCCTGCAGGATGCCCCAGCGCTGTATTGCAGAGCATTGTACTGTGGAGCACTGTATCACTCTGTCCCCGTGTCTCTCCCCTGCAGGATGCCCCAGCGCTGTATTGCAGAGCATTGTATTGCAGAGCATTGTACTGTGGAGCACTGTGTCACTCTGTCCCCGTGTCTCTCCCCTGCAGGATGCCCCAGCGCTGTATTGCAGAGCATTGTATTGCAGAGCACTGTACTGTGGAGCACTGTGTCACTCTATCCCTGTGTCTCTCCCCTGCAGGATGCCCCAGTGCTGTATTCAGGAGCACTGTATTGCAGCTCATTGTATTGCGGAGCATTGTACTGCGGAGCACTGTATCACTCTCCCTGTGTCTCTCCCATGCAGGATGCCCCAGCGCTGTATTGCAGAGCAGTGTACTGCGGAGCACTGTGTCACTCTGTCTGTGTGTCTCTCTCCTGCAGGATGCCTCAGCTCTGTATTGCAGAGCATTGTACTGCGGAGCACTGTGTCACTCTGTCCTTGTGTCTCTCCCTGCAGGATGCCCCAGCGCTGTATTGCGGAGCACTTTATTGCAGAGCATTGTACTGTGGAGCACTGTGTTACTCTGTCCCTGTGTCTCTCCTCTGCAGGATGCCCCAGCGCTGTATTGCAGAGCATTGTACTGTGGAGCACTGTATTGCAGAGCATTGTATTGCGGAGCACTGTATCACTCTGACCCTGTGTCTCTCCCCTGCAGGATGCCCCAGCGCTGTATTGCAGAGCATTGTATTGTGGAGCACTGTATCACTCTGTCCCTGTGTCTCTCCCCTGCAGGATGCCTCAGCGCTGTATTGCGGAGCATTGTATTGCGGAGCACTGTATTGCGGAGCACTTTACTGCATAGCACTGTACTGCGGAGCACTGTGTCACTCTGTCCCTGTGTCTCTCTCCTGCAGGATGCCCCAGCTCTGTATTGCAGAGCATTGTATTGCGGAGCACTGCATTGCAGAGCATTGTATTGCAGAGCACTGTGTCACTCTGTCCCTGTGTCTCTCCCCTGCAGGATGCCCCATCGCTGTATTGCAGAGCATTGTATTGCAGAGCACTGTGTCACTCTGTCCCTGTGTCTCTCCCCTGCAGGATGCCCCAGCGCTGTATTGCAGAGCATTGTACTGTGGAGCACAGTATCACTCTGTCCCCGTGTCTCTCCCCTGCAGGATGCCCCAGCGCTGTATTGCAGAGCATTGTATTGCAGAGCATTGTACTGTGGAGCACTGTGTCACTCTGTCCCTGTGTCTCTCCCCTGCAGCATGCCCCAGCGCTGTATTCAGGAGCACTGTATTGCAGCGCATTGTTTTGCGGAACACTGTATCACTCTCCCTGTGTCTCTCCCCTGCAGGATGCCCCAGCGCTGTATTGCAGAGTATTGTACTGCAGAGCACTGTCACTCTGTACCTGTATCTCTCCCCTGCAGGATGCCCCAGCTCTGTATTGCAGAGCATTGTATTGCAGAGCATTGTACTGCGGAGCACTGTATCACTCTCCCTGTGTCTCTCCCATGCAGGATGCCCCAGCGCTGTATTGCAGAGAATTGTACTGCGGAGCACTGTGTCACTCTGTGTGTCTCTCTCCTGCAGGATGCCCCAGCTCTGTATTGCAGAGCATTGTACTGCGGAGCACTGTGTCACTCTGTCCTTGTGTCTCTCCCCTGCAGGATGCCCCAGCGCTGTATTCAGGAGCACTTTATTGCAGAGCATTGTATTGCAGAGCACTGTATCACTCTGTCCCTGTGTCTCTCCCCTGCAGGATGCCCCAGCTCTGTATTGCAAAGCATTGTATTGCAGAGCATTGTACTGTGGAGCACTGTATTGCAGAGCATTGTATTGCGGAGCACTGTATCACTCTGACCCTGTGTCTCTCCCCTGCAGGATGCCCCAGCGCTGTATTGCAGAGCATTGTATTGTGGAGCACTGTATCACTCTGTCCCTGTGTCTCTCCCCTGCAAGATGCCCCAGGGCTGTATTGCGGAGCACTGTATCACTCTGCTCGTGTGTCTCTCCCCTGCAGGATGCCCCAGCACTGTATTGCGAGGCATTGTATTGCGGAGCACTGCATTGCAGAGCATTGTATTGCAGAGCATTGTATTGCGGAGCACTGTATCACTCTGTCCCTGTGTCTCTCCTCTGCAGGATGTCCCAGTGCTGTATTGAAGAGCATTGTATTGCGGAGCACTGTATTGCAGAGCATTGTATTGCGGAGCACTGTATTGCAGAGCACTATATTTTGGAGCATTGTATTGCGGAGCGCTGTATTGCAGAGCATTTTATTGCAGAGCACTGTATTGTGGAGCATTGTATTGCGGAGCACTGTGTCACTCTGTCCCTGTGTCTCTCCTCTGCAGGATGCCCCAGCGCTGTGTTGCAGAGCATTGTATTTCAGAGCACTGTATTGCAGAGCATTGTATTGCGGAGCACTGTGTCACTCTGTCCCTGTGTCTCTCCTCTGCAGGATGCCCCAGCGCTGTATTGCAGAGCATTGTATTGCAGAGCACTGTATTGCAGAGCATTGTATTGCGGAGCACTGTGTCACTCTGTCCCTGTGTCTCTCCCCTGCAGGATGCCCCAGCGCTGTATTGCAGAGCATTGTATTACAGAGCACTGTATTGCAGAGCATTGTATTGCGGAGCACTGTATTGCAGAGCATTGTATTACAGAGCACTGGATTGCAGAGCATTGTATTGCGGAGCACTGTGTCACTCTGTCCCTGTGTCTCTCCTCTGCAGGATGCCCCAGCGCTGTATTGCAGAGCATTGTATTACAGAGCACTGTATTGCAGAGCATTGTATTGCGGAGCACTGTGTCACTCTGTCCCTGTGTCTCTCCCCTGCAGGATGCCCCAGCACTGTATTGCAGAGCATTGTATTGCAGAGCACTGTATTGCAGAGCATTGTATTGCGGAGCACTGTGTCACTCTGTCCCTGTGTCTCTCCCCTGCAGGATGCCCCAGCGCTGTATTGCAGAGCATTGTATTACAGAGCACTGTATTGCAGAGCATTGTATTGCGGAGCACTGTATTGCAGAGCATTGTATTACAGAGCACTGGATTGCAGAGCATTGTATTGCGGAGCACTGTGTCACTCTGTCCCTGTGTCTCTCCTCTGCAGGATGCCCCAGCGCTGTATTGCAGAGCATTGTATTACAGAGCACTGTATTGCAGAGCATTGTATTGCGGAGCACTGTGTCACTCTGTCCCTGTGTCTCTCCCCTGCAGGATGCCCCAGCTCTGTGAACACTTCTGCACACATCACCATATTCTCTGACCGTTTCGATATAATGGGCCATTTACATGAACTTCCTCAGCTCAGGCAGTTTGCGGAGCAGTTTGTGGCTGCACACCATACAGTAGACATTTATCTGTACGGGCAGCTGACGGAGAGACTGCGGCAGCACATGCGCGCTCACCAGCCCCTGGGGGCGCTGCATTACACCGTGCAGGATAAGTACATCATTGACTACATTAACGCCATGACCTGGCAGCCGCCAGCCACCACCGACCGCGTGTCACATGTCCTCATTCTCATGCTGGACAGCGGCTACCCGCACGTATTCACCAAACCCAAAGTCCCCAAACTGAAGAGAGCCGGACTGGAGATATTCGTCCTGGGATATAGGAGCGAGAAGGATTACACGCTGGATGATATCGCGTCCTCTCCCGCGCAGACCCACTCCTTCAGCCAGCTGCAGTATCCGAGCCTGGATCACGCACTGTCTGCATTGTCGCAATCCGTGTGCCGCAGCCTGGAGGCCAAGGAACGCAACACAAAGAAAGAGCGTGAGTAACCCAGTTGTACTGCGCTACGGAATATGCATGTGCCATCAGGCATCATGTGTGCCCATCTGTGTGCGTGTATCTGTGTGCGTATGTCTGTATGTGTCCATCTGTGTGCGCATGTCTGTATGTGTCCATCTGTGTGCGCGTGTCTGTGTGCGCGTGTCTGTATGTGTCCATGTGTGTGCACGTGTCTGTGTGCGCATATCTGTATGTATCCATCTGTGTGTGTGTCTGCGTGCGTACAGTATGTCTGTATGTATCCATCTGTGTGTGTGTGTCTGGGTGCGTACAGTATGTCTGTATGTGTCCATCTGTGTGCGCGTGTCTGTGAGCGCGTGTCTGTATGTGTCCATGTGTGTGCGCATATCTGTATGTATCCGTCTGTGTGTGTGTGTCTGCGTGCGTACAGTATGTCTGTATGTGTCCATCTGTGTGTGCTTGTCTGTGTGCGCATGTCTGTATGTGTCCATCTGTGTGCGCATGTCTGTATGTGTCCATCTGTGTGCGCGTGTCTGTGTGCGCATATCTGTATGTGTCCATCTGTGTGTGCGTGTCTGTGTGCGTGTGTCTGTATGTGTCCATGTGTGTGCGCGTTTCTGTGTGCGCATATCTGTATGTATCCATCTGTGTGTGTGTCTGCGTGCGTACAGTATGTCTGTATGTGTCCATCTGTGTGTGCTTGTCTGTGTGCGCATGTCTGTATGTGTCCATCTGTGTGCGCATGTCTGTATGTGTCCATCTGTGTGCGCGTGTCTGTATGTGTCCATCTGTGTGCGCGTGTCTGTATGTGTCCATCTGTGTGCGCGTGTCTGTGTGCGCATATCTGTATGTGTCCATCTGTGTGTGCGTGTCTGTGTGCGTGTGTCTGTATGTGTCCATGTGTGTGCGCGTTTCTGTGTGCGCATGTCTGTATGTATCCATCTGTGTGTGTGTGTCTGTGTGCGCATGTCTGTATGTATCCATCTGTGTGTGTGTGTCTGTGTGCGCATGTCTGTATGTATCCATCTGTGTGTGTGTGTCTGTGTGCGCATGTCTGTATGTATCCATCTGTGTGTGTGTCTGCGTGCGTACAGTATGTCTGTATGTGTCCATGTGTGTGCGCATATCTGTATGTATCCGTTTGTGTGTGTGCGTCTGCGTGCGTACAGTATGTCTGTATGTGCGCATGTCTGAATGTGTCCATCTGTGTGTGTGTCTGCGTGCATACAGTATGTTTGTATGTGTCCATCTGTGTGTGTGTGTCTGTGTGCGCATGTCTGTATGTATCCATCTGTGTGTGTGTGTCTGTGTGCGCATGTCTGTATGTGTCCATCTGTGTGTGTGTGTCTGTGTGCGCATGTCTGTATGTATCCATCTGTGTGTGTGTCTGCGTGCATACAGTATGTTTGTATGTGTCCATCTGTGTGTGTGTCTGTGTGCGCATGTCTGTATGTATCCATCTGTGTGCGTGTCTGCGTGCGTACAGCATGTCTGTATGTGTCCATCTGTGTGTGTGTGTCTGTGTGCGCATGTCTGTATGTATCCATCTGTGTGTGTGTCTGCGTGCGTACAGTATGTCTGTATGTGTCCATGTGTGTGCGCATGTCTGTATGTGTCCATCTGTGTGCGCGTGTCTGTGTGCGCATATCTGTATGTGTCCATCTGTGTGTGTGTGTCTGTGTGCGCATGTCTGTATGTATCCATCTGTGTGTGTGTCTGCGTGCATACAGTATGTTTGTATGTGTCCATCTGTGTGTGTGTGTCTGTGTGCGCATGTCTGTATGTATCCATCTGTGTGCGTGTCTGCGTGCGCATGTCTGTATGTGTCCATCTGTGTGTGTGTCTGCATGCGTACAGTATGTTTGTATGTGTCCATCTGTGTGTGTGTGTCTGTGTGCGCATGTCTGTATGTGTCCATCTGTGTGTGTGTCTGTGTGCGCATGTCTGTATGTGTCCATCTGTGTGTGTGTCTGCATGCGTACAGTATGTTTGTATGTGTCCATCTGTGTGTGTGTGTCTGTGTGCGCATGTCTGTATGTGTCCATCTGTGTGTGCGTGTCTGTGTGCGCATGTCTGTATGTATCCATCTGTGTGTGTGTCTGCGTGCGTACAGTATGTCTGTATGTGTCCATCTGTGTGTGTGTGTCTGTGTGCGCATGTCTGTATGTATCCATCTGTGTGCGTGTCTGCGTGCGTACAGCATGTCTGTATGTGTCCATCTGTGTGTGTGTGTCTGTGTGTGCATGTCTGTATGTATCCATCTGTGTGTGTGTCTGCGTGCGTACAGTATGTCTGTATGTGTCCATGTGTGTGCGCATGTCTGTATGTGTCCATCTGTGTGCGCGTGTCTGTGTGCGCATATCTGTATGTGTCCATCTGTGTGTGTGTATCTGTGTGCGCATGTCTGTATGTGTCCATCTGTGTGTGTGTGTCTGTGTGCGCATGTCTGTATGTATCCATCTGTGTGCGTGTCTGCGTGCGTACAGTATGTTTGTATGTGTCCATCTGTGTGTGTGTGTCTGTGTGTGCATGTCTGTATGTGTCCATCTGTGTGTGCGTGTCTGTGTGCGCATGTCTGTATGTATTGACAATACTAAATTCCTTTGTCGTATAAACAACCCTTTATGAGGTCTAAGAACACTGTACGCTGAATGCGTGAGAAGTACCGTACGGGTACGCTGGTTGCGTAACGATCGCTCAGCCGTAGGCGAGACGCTCAAGCGTCACGTTCGCTCACGGCCCAGCGATCACAGGACAGCACGTTTAATGGCTTTTGACTAACGTAATGATTCGCTATGGCGTAGCAGACGCTCGAGACCACGAGGAGATCACCAGCGGCGCAGACGCTCACAACGCTATACCTTTATGTCTAAACCTTTTAACAATGAAATACACAGAATACCTTAATGTGAATACAGGGTGTAAGTGCAACCTTGTGTAACCTGACTAACTACAAAGCTGCTTGTGCGTCACCGACGCTCAAGTGAACACTTAACACTATAGGAAATACACAGATACTGGTTTAGGTTCCAAAGCCTATTAACTGTATTATATCTAGTATACTTGTAAAAAGGGGATAACAGTACAAATGATACACTACAATATAACAGAGACTTCCTAACCACAGAACTAAACAATACTATCTAATACAATACAATACTAGTCTAGGGGAGATACGAGAGAGAGATAGAAGGGAAAGAGAGAGAGAGAGAGAGACGGAGAGAGATGAGAGAAATTGGCTCACAGAAAGACAATGATAACGGAGAGAAACTTACGCACAAGGGTAAACGATCGCATGCGCCTGGACATCCAGCACCCGATTTTCAGCAATGAGAACCGTTGAAGAGTGAGAGCTGGATGTGGTCGGCCTGCCTATTTATGCCCCACACACAATGCAATCTCATAGTCCCTACAATCCCATTGTCCATTGGATGAAGGAATTCGACCCTGTATCACAACAAAAGGTCATAGGTTGATTCATACAGGTGGGCTGTGACGATTTCAAACAGCTCAGGTGGGTGGGGAACTAGGTTTCCCGCCGCATACCTGAGTATGAGTAAATAGTAGAAATGGACATAAACTTCTTATGTCCATAACTATTCGCACGAGCGATTAATACGCTCCAAACCAACACCGGAATATTGCTAATTAAATACTCTTCCGATGGGTACCAAACACTGCTGTATGATTCCTGTTAGACCCTTCGTACGATACAAAGAGGGATCCCCTAGCTCAGGGACCTTCTATATTAACCAAACTTTCAGAAACTATCAAAGGGACCATGATCTATAAACTACATTAATTGTGAAAATATGTAACGAATGAGTCGCACGCTACGACTACATAAACTCTACCGTAAATACGCATACCGCGCCTGCGAGTGCACGCTATTGCGGGTATGCGCCTTCACGGGAGAGCGTACGCATGCGCAGCACGGACCAGTGTGCGGTGCAAATATGGCAACGTGCATAGAGACATTTTTCTGACTTTGACAGTCCACCCTTTGGCAGTCAATAATAACTGCCACAAAACATTTAAGGAGAAAAATGCAAGTCAGGGGTTAATTGATTTCCATGGTTGGGTAAGGGAGGAGAGAGGAGAAGGTGTGAAGAGGGTATGACCTAGTGAGATAGCAGAAGCATGTGTGTATGAATCCATGTTTGGGGGGTCATGTATCATCGTGCCGTACGTGTGGTAAATCAAGCTTCGAGGTATTGCGAAGTATACATTTGAATTCCTTCTTATCCTGTGGTACAGGTCTGTGGATGGGCTGTCAAACTTTACCGAGCTCTTTTCGGATTTTGAACAAAATGGGGAGCACATTTTAGTTGATGATACATGAATGGGGGAGGTATGTGGTTGCTGAGATCTGTGCCTGTATTCCCTATCGTCTATGTGTGTCATTACCTGAGGGTTGTAGAGATGAAGATAAAGAACACTTATGGAAAATGCAATGATATTCTATGTCAGGGAAATGTACATCTGTCGTCGAAGTTGTGTTCGGTATCTGTTGAGAGTCGTCTTCTTTGCGCTGTATTGCTCCTTGGGCATGAGCAAATAGCTTTGTCTGAGCCATCAGATTTACAAAAAATGTTGGGCTAGCGTGAGTTTAAAAGTACTAGGGAAACTGGGGATCCATGGCAAAGTTCATCAAGTGTCCATATTTAAAGTTGTCAAATCTTCTTCTTTGGTCAATCCGTTGTCTGTATACATCTCGTCTCGTCAGCTTCCTCGTCCAAGGGGGTCTTTGTATCTTGGAGAAAAGCAGAAAAACAGGTGAAAGAAACGGACCGTATAATCGCATTTTCATCACATCCTGGTTTCTATCATTGGGTCATAAATCAAATCCAGGTTAATTACAGTTTCCTCGCTCCTCAAGCTCATCACTCTTGTACTTTGTTTGCACCTCATTAAAGCCTGCCCGCATCTAAATATCAATCCAATCGATATAACGACACCCAAGATACATAGTAGAAACTTTCCAACATCCATTATGACTCCTTGAGCCCAGTCTCCCAAACCGGAGAACCAATTTCGCGGGTTCAACCATGACACCCAACCAGTCAGCTCATTACCTACAGCAGCAAGGGTGAGATTGTGTTTTCGGCGAAATTCCCACTTTAATTGGAGAATGTCGTCCATCTTTTGGTCTATGACCTCTACCGGATCCTCGGTGCTATTTGTGATATAAGTGCAACACTTTATGCCGTACTGTGTTGCCAATGTAACACAATATCCGCCTGTTACTGCTGTAAGATAATTAAGAACCATCCTATGCTGAACTAGTTCTATTTTATAAGCTTGAAGTTCTCTTCCAGTGTATCTAAACGTGTCATCATACATTTCAGTGATATTATCTAACAAATTGGCGAGTGCGGAAATGTATCTATAATTCATCACTCCTCGAGCGGTGCGAGTGAAATCTAACGCTACCAGAACCTGAATCCCGGTGGATTCATGGATAAGATCGGAGGCCGGATGCTCTAACCTTTCTGACAGTTGTCTTTTAACTCGGTGCTCGTAATGAGTGTGAGTATAAGGAGCTTGGGCACCACGGTGTATGTCCTTCATTTTGTCATGTGTAACAGTCATCACTTCAGGCAATACTTTTCCAATATAACACAATCCTTCAGAGTTTGGGGCAAGCCACTTGTACGCCTTTCTCCCGCATATGAAATATGCGTCATCGGGGAGAACATATGGGACGGAGAAGGACATGACCATGTTACAAACCTTCCAGGTGAAATCTCCTGACCCTAATTCTTCCATCTGTCTAATGCACGTTTCAGTTTGTACGATATGTGCACAGTATCCTGGTGATACCTCTCCAACTCTAGTAATCCTATTTCCTAAGGTGTATCGATACCGGAAAGATTTTCCTCTACTGGCTATGTGGCGTACCAGCTCTGTATCTGTAGGCATTCTATCTGCTCTGTGTGAAAAGGTCATGGTAAGGTTGCTCCATGACACTTCCCAATTTCCCGGCTTACGGGGGTTGGAGATATTGAAACATAAGAGGGACCTATCCACATGGTATTGGTGGAGCTTCAAACTAGGAGGGCTGGAGATGTTAAACCTCCGGTCCACCGGTCTCCCACCATTTAGCTCAAGTACCTCCCCTAACGTTAAAGGAAATGGTACTAGCCCTGATTTGCTATGACCCTGAGGTACTTGAGAGCATACCCAACAATCTGTTTGGTTTAACACGTTACCCACTAAAGAGTGATAGTCACTCAATGGATGCCGATCTATATGGATATTAAAACTAGATTGGCATTTCTTTATGCATCCATCTTCAACCAGATTATCACAGAGCCTACAGATACAATTTTCTTCAGCTAACAATCCATCACAATTTCTTCTATCGGATCGTTTTCTGATACTCGCCTTTGCTTGTTGGTTTGGTTGATCTTGGAAAACTACGCCTCCATCATCATAATCGGAACCCATTCCAGAACCTCTCTCGACCTCTATGGTACTCTCGCCGGAACAGACTGCTCTGGTCAACATCATGGTTAACATCAAAATCCGGATCACAGTCTCTTGGGGCAAGTCCATCTTTGAGGAGGAAATAGAGAAGAATGAGAAGGGGGAAAAAGAAATTTCAAGGAAGAGGGGATGGGAAGTGGAGAAAAACAATAAAAGGGAGAAGGGAGTCGACAACTGCTTTCGGTCTTCAAGGCTCAGGTGCCGCCTCAGTCCTCCTGGAACAGACACTCCAGTGATACAACCTCTACCGTCTGTTCCTTATCACGGGACTTCTCTGGATCAGCAACCTTTTTGCAGTGGGATGAATGGACCCAAGTCTCTCTCTCAGCCACCTTCAATGCTGTGGTGCTAGTCAATAAGACCTGGTATGGTCCTTCCCATCTATCAATAAGACAACCTGAGCGTAGAAAATTTCGTATCATTACATAATCCCCAGGTTCAATGTCATGACAATTACTATCTGGTAAATCAGGAATCATCAACTTCAGATTATCATTTTGATTCCTCAACTGCTTACTCATGTTAATCAAGTACTTTACAGTTACTTCATTGTTACATTTCAAATCATCCTGAGGGTTAATCATGACATGCGGTTGTCGACCAAACAAGATTTCAAAAGGAGACAGATTAAGAGGGGACCTGGGAGTGGTTCTGATGCTATACAAAACAATGGGTAAAGCTTCTGGCCATGTCAATCCTGTCTCTGCCATTACTTTACTCAATTTATTTTTAATAGTGCTGTTCACTCTTTCGACCTTCGCGCTCGCCTGTGGACGGTACGGAGTGTGCAGCTTGCTATCAATTCCCATCAACTTACACATTCCTTGAAAGACATCACCTGTAAAATGGGTACCCCTATCACTTTCAATGATTCTAGGGATACCATATCTACATACAAATTCCTGCACAATTTTCTTAGCCGTAAACATAGCGGTATTTGTAGCTGCTGGGAAAGCTTCGACCCAATTCGAGAAAACATCTATACAAACAAGTACATATTTCAAATTTCGACATGGGGGTAATTGAATGAAGTCAATTTGTATTACCTGGAAAGGGCCGCCGGCAGGTGGGATATGGGATGGTTCTGTAGGTATTGCTTTTCCAATATTCTTTCTCAGACAGGTAAGGCATGACATTGCTCTTTTACTCGCATGAGAGGAGAATCCTGGGGCGCACCAGTATGCTCTTACCAATTTGCACATCCCCTCCTTGCCTAGATGAGTCAGCCCGTGAGCTGCTTCAGCCAGACATGGAAGGTATGCCCTGGGGGCCACTGGTTTACCATGTCCATCCGTCCAGAGCCCTGAGGACTCCTGGCCATATCCCTTTGCCTTCCAGACTGCTCTTTCCTGTGTGGAACACAAATTCTGCATCTCACACAACTTTTGTGTGTTGATGGTGTTAAATACCATCAGTTGTGTGGTGTCTGTCTGTATGGGGGTAGCAGCTGCAAGCTTTGCGGCTTCGTCTGCTCGGCTGTTACCAAGGGATACTGGGTCTTGGCTATATGTATGTGCTTTACATTTGATAACAGCCACTCTGTCGGGTTCCTGTATCGCTGTTAGAAGCCTTTTTATGTGAGCTGCATGCGCTATCGGTGTACCAGCCGCCGTCATGAAATTTCTGAGCCGCCATAGGGCTCCGAAATCATGTACTACCCCGAAGGCGTATCTAGAATCGGTGTAGATATTGGCTGACTTACCCTTAGCCAATTCACATGCTCTGGTTAGGGCGACCAGTTCAGCAACCTGGGCTGAGTGAGGTGGGCCTAGCGGTTCCGCTTCTATGGTGCCTTGGTCATCTACGACTGCGTATCCAGTACACAAGTCTCCCGAGTCTGACTGTCTATGACAACTACCGTCCGTGTAGAACGTGAGTTCTGCATCTTCCAGTGGGTTGTCACTGATGTCAGGCCTTGCGGTAAAATTTTGGGTCAAATATTCCATACAATCATGTGTATCTCCCTTTGCATTAGATCCTCCTTCCCCATCACTCTCACCTTCCACCCTTTGTGTCTGACCAGGCACACCTGGGAGAAAAGTTGCAGGATTTAATGCGCTGCATCTCCTTATGGTGATGTTTACTGGGGCCATTAATGCCAATTCCCATCTTGTAAACCTTGCTGATGAGACGTGTCTGGTTTGGGCAGAATTCAATAAGGCAGATACCGCATGCGGTGTATGGATTGTGAGGTTGTGGCCTAGCACGACATCTTCGCTTTTCGTCACTAGCAATGCTATCGCCGCAACGCTACGCAAGCATGTGGGGAGGGATCGCGCTACCGTGTCTAGCTGGGCGCTGTAGTATGCGACTGGCCTGCTGGCGTCACCGTGTTTTTGGGTTAGTACACCTGCTGCGCACCCAGCACTTTCTGTTCCGTATAGTTCAAAGGGTTTCCCATAGTCTGGCATACCTAATGCTGGTGCCTGCGTTAGGCACTGTTTGAGTCTCTCAAATGCTGTTTCGGATTCGTCTGTATGCGAAATCCGGTCAGGTTTGTTTGAAGAGACCATTTCCTGCAAAGGTAACGCCAATATGGAAAACCCTGGGATCCAATTACGGCAATACCCACACATTCCTAAAAACGTCCTGATCTGTTGCTGGGTTTGTGGCAGTGTCATGTCTCTAATGGCTTGGATTCTATCAGCGGTCAGGTGTCTCAGTCCTTGTGTTAGACAGTGTCCCAAATATTTTACCTTAGTTTGGCATAATTGTAACTTGTCTTTGGAAACCTTGTGTCCTGTGTCTGAAAGATGAAACAGGAGCTGTTTCGTATCCTTCAGAGATGCTTCCAGTGAATCTGAACACAGTAATAAATCGTCCACATACTGTATCAATACTGATCCACTGTCTGGTTGGAAAGACTGTAAACAATCATGCAAAGCCTGAGAAAATATACTTGGACTATCTATGAAACCTTGGGGTAACCGAGTCCACGTGTATTGGACTCCTCTGTATGTGAATGCAAACAAATATTGGCTGTCAGGGTGCAGAGGTACCGAAAAGAAAGCGGAGCAGAGGTCAATAACAGTGAAAAATTTGGCAGTGGGAGGAATTTGCATTAGGATGACAGCTGGATTAGGCACTACGGGGAACTGACTCTCAACTATTTTGTTAATCCCCCTTAGATCCTGCACTAGCCTGTAACCCCTCCCCCCACTCTTTTTAACAGGGAAGATGGGACTATTGGCTGTGCTGGACGTTCTTACCAGAATGCCCTGTTGCAGCAAGCGTTCTATCACGGGGAAAACTCCTAACTCCACCTCTGGCTTCAGAGGATACTGTGGGATTTTTGGAGCTATCCTACCATCTTTTATTTGTACAACTACTGGAGCTACGTTTGCCATTAATCCAGTGTCCTGTCCATCTTTTGTCCAAAGTGACTCTGGTATCTGAGATGTCATCTCTTCTACTTGGGATGGGTTCCTATTTGTCATAATGGAATGTGACATTAATTTTGATGGGGAGTCTAACATGTCTCGTACCTCCTGAGCGTGATTCTCAGGAATGTCCAAGAATACACCTTCAGGAGTACAATAAATGACGCAACCCATTTTACATAGTAAGTCTCTCCCCAGGAGATTAGTTGGTGCCGATGCAGCCAGCAAAAAGGAATGCTTGGTATGCAAAGGCCCTATTGTAATCTCGGCTGGTTTGCTAACAGGGTAGTGCTGGACTACTCCTGTTACTCCCATGGCTGGAATTGTCCTACCAGTGGTTCTCATGCCCACTGTCGAATTTATCACTGACTTGGCCGCCCCTGTGTCTACAAGAAAGTTTAAAGTTTTACCAGCTACATTGATTGCAATCTCTGGTTCGCTTCCAAGACTGGCAATCAATTTAACTGGCTGCAGATTACAGGTGTGGCCACACCCCTATTGGGTATGCTGACCTCCCTGAATCCCATTGGCAGCAACTACTTGTGGGGGAGTTAGCTGGGAACTACCAGAGGCCTGCCAGTCTCTGTTCGGGGGATATCTTTTTGTTTCCCCTGTATGTGGCTCAAAACTCCGCCTCTGTGGACCCTGCTCCCAATGTCGTGTGTTGTGTTGTTGTCTAGGGGGTTGAAAAGATCTTTGTACATTCTTTGTTCTACATTCTCGTGCAAAGTGTCCCGGTCTGTTACAAGAAAAACATGTTATTACACTTGCCTTACCCACAGGATTCGGTGGTACATACGCAGGCTGCCTTGTGGTCAGCGCCTGTATACTTACGGACATCAACTTATCACTTTGCGACTCCCTGTGTCTAGTGATGTTTTTGTCGTGATCAACAGCAGCCTCTCTCAAGGTGGACACTGACAGACCTCGCCAACATGGTTGTGTGGTCTGTACCCTAGCTTTTAATGTTTCTTTCAAACCATCCATCAGTACAGATACTGCTACTTCTCGATGGTTTGGGTTGGTCTTAATGTCTTCTATACCAGTGTATTTTGCCATTTCTGATAGTGCCCGGTGGAAATATTCTGCTGCCGTTTCGGACTCCTTTTGCTTAATGGAAAATATTTTATTCCATTTAACAACGGCTGGGAAATACTCCTTTAGCTGTAAATTTATCCTTTTTACATTATCCTGGTCGTACACATCTGTAAGCGGTACATCTTTATCTAGTCCACAATCAGCCAAGAATTTAACTGAGTCGACATTGGAAGGTAAGCAAGCTCTTAGCACTATCTGCCAATCCTTATTATTGGGCTCTAAAGTGTTTCCTAGATCCCTGATGTATTTTTGGCTTGCCACTAAATCTTTTCTGGGGTCTGGGAATTCAGACACTATGGTCCTCAATTCCATTCTAGTGAACGGGCAATACATGGCAATGTTCCTGACGGGTGTGGCTCCTGATGCATCTGTTTTCCCATTGGGAACTACTATCACCTTTACAGGAGCAATTCTAACAGCCTCATTCTGCGTAGATTCTACAACTTGTGGTACAATTGTTTCAGTGTAATGCATGGTGCCGTACTTACCCGTTGACACGACCTCACCTATCCCTCCGCTAGGGGCCTTAACTAATCTCGTGGGTGGTGCAGTTCCTACTGTGGTTTCTGATATGGTGGCCGCTAGAGAGAGCGCTGAAATTGTTGCCGAATCTTCTTCTTGATCACACTCCTGAGGAAGGTTCAAAACAGGGTACATCTTGCACGGGTTAATACTTGCATGAGTTATTTGGTTAACATCATTAACATTTACAGGGTTACTAAGAGTTTGTGTTTTACAACCCAGTGCGTTTCTCTCCGTAATCAGCTTCTCTCCTGCAATGTATGGTGGAGGTGGAGCTGTGGCTATCAGCTTCCTGACTGCCCCAGATCCCGCCGCCAGAGCCAAACCTCTCTGTATCTCACCTTCCTGGTGCCATAACTGTAAGTAATCATGATGCTGAATTCGTCTCTTTGTTGATTTTACGAGACATATCCTCCTCCTTAAATTTTGTAACACGTCTGGACTGAAGCTACCTATTCTTGGGAATTTGTCCCTGTCTTGTACAGTCATTCTCTCCCATTCATCACATAAAGATTCGGTGTGACTTCCATATTTTTCACACATTACATATTGTGCCGACCCAACTGGTCGGTTCACAGAATCAACCTGAACCAGGGTTGATCGCCCCCTACCTGAGCAACTGGCCCCCATAGTCTGCAGGTGTTGCTTAGTCCTCCTTGGATTTCTGTATCAAGGTTTTCAGCAAGCCTTTACAGACAACCAAATTACTCCACAGTAGGCCGGCGGTGGCGGTTTACCGAGTACCCCACTCACTCGCCCACCTCGACCAATACGACCTGATCACACCGATATGGTGCTGGCGTACTCGATACAGGGCCCCTATGGAACCTTCAGTTTACTGGAACATATGAGGGTTACCCGCAGGACACTTACTCTTTCCAGTAAAGGTGGGGTTGTTAGATAGTTCCTGAGTGACCAGCGAACTTCCCTTCCAAAAATAAAAAATTACACAAATCACGTCAGAATGTACAGATAGCGTTTGTGACCACTTTACTCTAATGGTATTAGGTCAGATTACTAACTACTGCACACAATTACGTGTGGTCCAATCGTTCAGTACATAAGCACTACTTGTCATGTACTGAAAGATCAATGGAATCGATGTTTCCGGCCGCGATTCCTTCAGCAAGAGCTTATGGCCTATATGGGTTCTGCACCAACACCCCAGGCGTTGTGCCACTGGACTTTTATAGCGGACCTCTTTAGTACCTTACGACCTCCTGGTCTTGTTACCTTCTGTTAATGACCTCCTGGTCTGTTACCTTATGGTCCGCTATACTCTAATGCTCAAATATTATTTAACCAGGGATGCCTCCCTAGCCACCGTATATGTCACTTACACGTGTGTCCCTTGACGAGTACCCGACTTTCCTTTTGGTTCCACCTTAAAGTTATATAAACTTTTGTATACAAAACCACACTCACTCAACACATGTACACTTTTGTTTCTATATCTATTTCTGCGCAGAAATTGTCTTCAGTCCAACAGTGTTACTAATTAGGAGCAGGATCTGTTAAACTAAATTTCTGATTTTCCAAAAATAGATTTGCGTTATTTACCGCGTCGCGTTATTTACCGCTGTGCGTTACTTATCGCCTTTGCGCTAATTATCGCTTTGCGCTAATTCAACTTTTCGTGACTTGAGCTACGTGGGCGTAACCAGACGCTACGTTGCGTAATGTACGCTGCGTGCGTCTGCCGTTTGGATTGCGTACGCAAGTCTTTTGTTAGGGACACGTGTACGCAAAACAAAGATCCACTGTAACACAATTTCTACCCTTATCACTGTAGATGATCCCTGATCATCTACCGCACACCACACTGACTGTCTTATCTCCCAGACAAGCCGTGTGTTGGTCTATACTTTAACTATTACCTCTACTATGAAATAACAGCAAATCTCTTTTTGCACTTTCTATCAACTATAAAACTTGGCAAACAGGAATAGTGATATACGAAATTTGAAAAAGAAATACAGATAAATGTATGCGTGCGTGTATACGCAAGACAGAAGAAAAATAAAACAGTTTTAAAAGACACAAGCGTTTTGTTCTTACTTCCGGTTCCCGGATTCCTTCAGCACTCTTTATCTAAGCGAAGCAGACGCTTATCCAATCAGCACTGCAAGGAATATGATCCCGCCCTTTGCTGATGGATAATGTCTGCTGATCTACCTAGTGCAGATATGAGAAGGATAGGACGAGTCCCCAATTGACAATACTAAATTCCTTTGTCGTATAAACAACCCTTTATGAGGTCTAAGAACACTGTACGCTGAATGCGTGAGAAGTACCGTACGGGTACGCTGGTTGCGTAACGATCGCTCAGCCGTAGGCGAGACGCTCAAGCGTCACGTTCGCTCACGGCCCAGCGATCACAGGACAGCACGTTTAATGGCTTTTGACTAACGTAATGATTCGCTATGGCGTAGCAGACGCTCGAGACCACGAGGAGATCACCAGCGGCGCAGACGCTCACAACGCTATACCTTTATGTCTAAACCTTTTAACAATGAAATACACAGAATACCTTAATGTGAATACAGGGTGTAAGTGCAACCTTGTGTAACCTGACTAACTACAAAGCTGCTTGTGCGTCACCGACGCTCAAGTGAACACTTAACACTATAGGAAATACACAGATACTGGTTTAGGTTCCAAAGCCTATTAACTGTATTATATCTAGTATACTTGTAAAAAGGGGATAACAGTACAAATGATACACTACAATATAACAGAGACTTCCTAACCACAGAACTAAACAATACTATCTAATACAATACAATACTAGTCTAGGGGAGATACGAGAGAGAGATAGAAGGGAAAGAGAGAGAGAGAGAGACGGAGAGAGATGAGAGAAATTGGCTCACAGAAAGACAATGATAACGGAGAGAAACGTACGCACAAGGGTAAACGATCGCATGCGCCTGGACATCCAGCACCCGATTTTCAGCAATGAGAACCGTTGAAGAGTGAGAGCTGGATGTGGTCGGCCTGCCTATTTATGCCCCACACACAATGCAATCTCATAGTCCCTACAATCCCATTGTCCATTGGATGAAGGAATTCGACCCTGTATCACAACAAAAGGTCATAGGTTGATTCATACAGGTGGGCTGTGACGATTTCAAACAGCTCAGGTGGGTGGGGAACTAGGTTTCCCGCCGCATACCTGAGTATGAGTAAATAGTAGAAATGGACATAAACTTCTTATGTCCATAACTATTCGCACGAGCGATTAATACGCTCCAAACCAACACCGGAATATTGCTAATTAAATACTCTTCCGATGGGTACCAAACACTGCTGTATGATTCCTGTTAGACCCTTCGTACGATACAAAGAGGGATTCCTCAGCTCAGGGACCTTCTATATTAACCAAACTTTCAGAAACTATCAAAGGGACCATGATCTATAAACTACATTAATTGTGAAAATATGTAACGAATGAGTCGCACGCTACGACTACATAAACTCTACCGTAAATACGCATACCGCGCCTGCGAGTGCACGCTATTGCGGGTATGCGCCTTCACGGGAGAGCGTACGCATGCGCAGCACGGACCAGTGTGCGGTGCAAATATGGCAACGTGCATAGAGACATTTTTCTGACTTTGACAGTATCCATCTGTGTGTGTGTCTGCGTGCGTACAGTATGTCTGTATGTGTCCATCTGTGTGTGCGTGTCTGTGTGCGCATGTCTGTATGTATCCATCTGTGTGTGTGTCTGCATGCGTACAGTATGTCTGTATGTGTCCATCTGTGTGCGCGTGTCTGTGTGCGTGTCTGTATGTGTCCATGTGTGTGCGCATATCTGTATATATCCGTCTGTGTGTGTGTGTCTGCGTGCGTACAGTATGTCTGTATGTGTCCATCTGTGTGCGCGTGTCTGTGTGCGCATGTCTGTATGTTTCCATCTGTGTGTGCGTGTCTGTGTGCGTGTGTCTGTATGTGTCCATGTGTGTGTGTGTGTCTGTGTTCGTGTGTCTGTATGTGTGTCTGCGTGCGTACAGTATGTCTGTATGTGTCCATCTGTGTGTGTGTGTCTGTGTGCGTGTGTCTGTATGTGTCCATGTGTGTGCGTGTCTGTGTGCGCATGTCTGTATGTGTCCATCTGTGGGGGTCATTCCGACTTGTTCGCTCTGTAATTTTTTTCGCATTGCAGCGATTTTCCGCTTAGTGCGCATGCGCAATGTCCGCAGTGCGACTGCGCCAAGTAAATTTGCTATGCAGATGTCGGTCATTACTGCCGAGCACCCTCACAGTCTCCTGTGTGCTGCTGTTACTCTCCAGATGCCGGTCATTACTGCTGAGCACCCTCACAGTCTCCTGTGTGGTGCTGTTACTCTCCAGATGCCGGTCATTACTGCTGAGCACCCTCACAGTCTCCTCTGTGCTGCTGTTACTCTCCAGATGCCCGTCATTACTGCTGAGCACCCTCACATTCTCCTGTGTGCTGCTGTTACTCTCCAGATGCCGGTCATTACTGCTGAGCACCCTCAAAGTCTCCCGTGTGCTGCTGTTACTCTCCAGATGCCAGTCATTACTGCCTTAGCACCCTCAAAGTCTCCCGTGTGCTGCTGTTACTCTCCAGATGCCGGTCATTACTGCTGAGCACCCTCACAGTCTCCTGTGTGCTGCTGTTACTCTCCAGATGCCGGTCATTACTGCTGAGCACCCTCACAGTCTCCTGTGTGCTGCTGTTACTCTCCAGATGCCGGTCATTACTGCTGAGCACCCTCACAGTCTCCTGTGTGCTGCTGTTACACTCCAGATGCCTGTCATTACTGCTGAGCTCCCTCACTGTCTCCTGTGTGCTGCTGTTACTCTCCAGATGCCGGTCATTACTGCTGAGCACCCTCACAGTCTCCTGTGTGCTGCTGTTACACTCCAGATGCCGGTCATTACTGCTGAGCTCCCTCACATTCTCCTGTGTGCTGCTGTTACTCTCCAGATGCCGGTCATTACTGCTGAGCACCCTCACATTCTCCTGTGTGCTGCTGTTACTCTCCAGATGCCGGTCATTACTGCTGAGCACCCTCACATTCTCCTGTGTGCTGCTGTTACTCTCCAGATGCCGGTCATTACTGCTGAGCACCCTCACAGTCTCCTGTGTGCTGCTGTTACTCTCCAGATGCCGGTCATTACTGCTGAGCACCCTCACATTCTCCTGTGTGCTGCTGTTACTCTCCAGATGCCGGTCATTACTGCTGAGCACCCTCACAGTCTCCTGTGTGCTGCTGTTACTCTCCAGATGCCGGTCATTACTGCTGAGCACCCTCACATTCTCCTGTGTGCTGCTGTTACTCTCCAGATGCCGGTCATTACTGCTGAGCACCCTCCCAGTCTCCTGTGTGCTGCTGTTACTCTTCAGATGCCGGTCATTACTGCTGAGCGCCCTCACATTCTCCTGTGTGCTGCTGTTACACTCCAGATGCCGGTCATTACTGCTGAGCACCCTCACATTCTCCTGTGTGCTGCTGTTACTCTCCAGATGCCGGTCATTACTGCTGAGCACCCTCACAGTCTCCTGTGTGCTGCTGTTACTCTCCAGATGCCGGTCATTACTGCTGAGCTCCCTCACATTCTCCTGTGTGCTGCTGTTACTCTCCAGATGCCGGTCATTACTGCTGAGCACCCTCACATTCTCCTGTGTGCTGCTGTTACTCTCCAGATGCCGGTCATTACTGCTGAGCACCCTCACATTCTCCTGTGTGCTGCTGTTACTCTCCAGATGCCGGTCATTACTGCTGAGCACCCTCACAGTCTCCTGTGTGCTGCTGTTACTCTCCAGATGCCGGTCATTACTGCTGAGCACCCTCACATTCTCCTGTGTGCTGCTGTTACTCTCCAGATGCCGGTCATTACTGCTGAGCACCCTCACATTCTCCTGTGTGCTGCTGTTACTCTCCAGATGCTGGTCATTACTGCTGAGCACCCTCACAGTCTCCTGTGTGCTGCTGTTACACTCCAGATGCCGGTCATTACTGTTGAGCACCCTCACAGTCTCCTGTGTGCTGATGTTACTCTCCAGATGCCGGTCATTACTGCTGAGCACCCTCACAGTCTCCTGTGTGCTGCTGTTACACTCCAGATGCCGGTCATTACTGCTGAGCACCCTCACATTCTCCTGTGTGCTGCTGTTACTCTCCAGATGCCGGTCATTACTGCTGAGCACCCTCACAGTCTCCTGTGTGCTGCTGTTACACTCCAGATGCCGGTCATTACTGCTGAGCTCCCTCACAGTCTCCTGTGTGCTGCTGTTACTCTCCAGATGCTGGTCATTACTGCTGGGCTCCCTCACAGTCTCCTGTGTGCTGCTGTTACTCTCCAGATGCCAGTCATTACTGCTGAGCTCCCTCACAG
Organism: Pseudophryne corroboree; assembly: GCF_028390025.1. Classification (NCBI taxonomy): domain Eukaryota; kingdom Metazoa; phylum Chordata; class Amphibia; order Anura; family Myobatrachidae; genus Pseudophryne; species Pseudophryne corroboree. The sequence goes on along the minus strand of NC_086447.1, from coordinate 3,286,265 downwards.
TCTCCTGTGTGGTGCTGTTACTCTCCAGATGCCGGTCATTACTGCTGAGCACCCTCACAGTCTCCTGTGTGCTGCTGTTACACTCCAGATGCTGGTCATTACTGCTGGGCTCCCTCACAGTCTCCTGTGTGCTGCTGTTACTCTCCAGATGCTGGTCATTACTGCTGAGCTCCCTCACAGTCTCCTGTGTGCTGCTGTTACACTCCAGATGCCGGTCATTACTGCTGAGCACCCTCACAGTCTCCTGTGTGCTGCTGTTACTCTCCAGATGCCGGTCATTACTGCTGAGCACCCTCACAGTCTCCTGTGTGCTGCTGTTACTCTCCAGATGCTGGTCATTACTGCTGAGCACCCTCACATTCTCCTGTGTGCTGCTGTTACACTCCAGATGCTGGTCATTACTGCTGAGCACCCTCACATTCTCCTGTGTGCTGCTGTTACTCTCCAGATGCCGGTCATTACTGCTGAGCTCCCTCACAGTCTCCTGTGTGCTGCTGTTACTCTCCAGATGCCGGTCATTACTGCTGAGCTCCCTCACAGTCTCCTGTGTGCTGCTGTTACTCTCCAGATGCCAGTCATTACTGCTGAGCACCCTCACAGTCTCCTGTGTGCTGCTGTTACACTCCAGATGCCGGTCATTACTGCTGAGCTCCCTCACAGTCTCCTGTGTGCTGCTGTTACTCTCCAGATGCCGGTCATTACTGCTGAGCACCCTCACAGTCTCCTGTGTGCTGCTGTTACTCTCCAGATGCCGGTCATTACTGCTGAGCACTCTCAGAGTCTCCTGTGTGCTGCTGTTACACTCCAGATGCTGGTCATTACTGCTGAGCTCCCTCACATTCTCCTGTGTGCTGCTGTTACTCTCCAGATACCGGTCATTACTGCTGAGCTCCCTCACAGTCTCCTGTGTGCTGCTGTTACACTCCAGATGCCGGTCATTACTGCTGAGCACCCTCACAGTCTCCTGTGTGCTGCTGTTACTCTCCAGATGCCGGTCATTACTGCTGAGCACCCTCACAGTCTCCTGTGTGCTGCTGTTACTCTCCAGATGCCGGTCATTACTGCTGAGCGCCCTCACAGTCTCCTGTGTGCTGCTGTTACTCTCCAGATGCCAGTCATTACTGCTGAGCTCCCTCACAGTCTCCTGTGTGCTGCTGTTACTCTCCAGATGCCGGTCATTACTGCTGAGCTCCCTCACATTCTCCTGTGTGCTGCTGTTACTCTCCAGATGCCGGTCATTACTGCTGAGCGCCCTCACATTCTCCTGTGTGCTGCTGTTACTCTCCAGATGCCGGTCATTACTGCTGAGCGCCCTCACATTCTCCTGTGTGCTGCTGTTACACTCCAGATGCCGGTCATTACTGCTGAGCACCCTCCCAGTCTCCTGTGTGCTGCTGTTACTCTCCAGATGCCGGTCATTACTGCTGAGCTCCCTCACATTCTCCTGTGTGCTGCTGTTACTCTCCAGATGCCGGTCATTACTGCTGAGCTCCCTCACATTCTCCTGTGTGCTGCTGTTACTCTCCAGATGCCGGTCATTACTGCTGAGCACCCTCACAGTCTCCTGTGTGCTGCTGTTACACTCCAGATGCCGGTCATTACTGCTGAGCTCCCTCACAGTCTCCTGTGTGCTGCTGTTACTCTCCAGATGCCAGTCATTACTGCTGAGCACCCTCACAGTCTCCTGTGTGCTGCTGTTACTCTCCAGATGCCGGTCATTACTGCTGAGCACCCTCACAGTCTCCTGTGTGCTGCTGTTACTCTCCAGATGCCGGTCATTACTGCTGAGCACTCTCACAGTCTCCTGTGTGCTGCTGTTACACTCCAGATGCTGGTCATTACTGCTGAGCTCCCTCACATTCTCCTGTGTGCTGCTGTTACTCTCCAGATGCCGGTCATTACTGCTGAGCACCCTCACAGTCTCCTGTGTGCTGCTGTTACACTCCAGATACCGGTCATTACTGCTGAGCACCCTCACAGTCTCCTGTGTGCTGCTGTTACTCTCCAGATGCTGGTCATTACTGCTGAGCTCCCTCACAGTCTCCTGTGTGCTGCTGTTACTCTCCAGATGCCGGTCATTACTGCTGAGCTCCCTCACAGTCTCCTGTGTGCTGCTATTACTCTCCAGATACCGGTCATTACTGCTGAGCACTCTCACAGTCTCCTGTGTGCTGCTGTTACACTCCAGATGCCGGTCATTACTGCTGAGCACCCTCACATTCTCCTGTGTGCTGCTGTTACACTCCAGATGCCAGTCATTACTGCTGAGCACTCTCACAGTCTCCTGTGTGCTGCTGTTACTCTCCAGATGCCGGTCATTACTGCTGAGCTCCCTCACATTCTCCTGTGTGCTGCTGTTACTCTCCAGATGCCGGTCATTACTGCTGAGCACCCTCACAGTCTCCTGTGTGCTGCTGTTACTCTCCAGATGCCGGTCATTACTGCTGAGCGCCCTCACATTCTCCTGTGTGCTGCTGTTACACTCCAGATGCTGGTCATTACTGCTGAGCACTCTCACAGTCTCCTGTGTGCTGCTGTTACTCTCCAGATGCCGGTCATTACTGCTGAGCTCCCTCACATTCTCCTGTGTGCTGCTGTTACTCGATACAAATTGATTTGGTAGGTGTGGAAGAGCCCACATCTCACCAAAACAGAAGAAATTCCTATGTTTGGAGCACTCTTTTAATAATTGTATGTGTGAAAAAATGAAAACTGTCTATAATTTAAAACTTAGCTTTTATTTATCCAATACTCGACTAAAATATAATAACAGGGGTATACTAGAAATATCAATTGATTATTCCCCTTTTAAACAGTGGTAAAAATATATGAATAAATCAGGAAGAGCAAATGTTATCGTCTTACAATTTTATATTTTGCTTAAAAATAGGTCCTAAGAAAAAAAGAAAGATAGTAATCTATCAGACTTATCCAATAAACAGCAGTAATCACAAAAATTAATGAAAAAAATGAAAAAAATGATAATAATCCATCAAAAATATCACATGAGCAGCATTTTTGGGATGATATTAGTAATATATAGTCTATACAATCAGAGAGATTATAGATAAGTTCAAATTCAATATCTCATATAAAATCAAATCTGATAATAGCTATTTAAGTTAACTCTGGCGGTATACATGCTAATATGCATGTGAGATCAAGTTCTCCCCATACTCCACACTGTCAATCTGTGTTTTAACATCCCTTCCATGCCAAAAGAAAGTACTCTCCATGTCTGTTAGGAAATACATAGTTGCAATTGAATTTTACTGGACACTCTGTCTTCATAATGATTCAATTGTATCTTTAAACAAGAAACTGACACACCAATGTTGTTTGTCAGGTAATTATATAACAAATGCAGATAAGGAGAAACTGATTTGTGCTGACATGGATAGTAGAAGGAATTAGATAGTGACACTCTAGTCTGCTGGTCCCATCTGCTGTCTAACCTCATCCATGAGCGGAGGAAAAATGAGAGTAGGACCGTCGACTGCGTCACAGAAAAAGTAAAGCTGGCACACTGGCTAGAGACCCCGTCGTGGTGTTAGATGGGCCCTGATGCTTATAAGCCTTGCAAGGTCCTAAATGCGCCACTTGGGTCTGAGTCAGAGTCCGAAAGTGAAAAGGCCCACAGTAGCAAGCTGATCACAATTGTGTTGATAACATTACATCATTTGAAAACATTTTTGTTGTGAAATGAGATTGCACATACCAAACCTACTCCTAAATGAGAAACTGGCTATTGCTGGAAAACAGTTATTGTTATCTTAATGGGCACAAATTGAGACAAACTCACAGATATTCATTCCCACAATGGTTGCGCCTTGCTTGTTGCCACATTTGTTAAATACGTTGGTACCTATTATCTCATCAAGATTATATGCTTGTAGCTGGTCAAATGTGAGACTAAACCTCTGGAAAGCGAAAGATAGTCGGCACTCCAGTTCACTGATCCCATCTGCTGTCTGACCTCATCATCAGAGCGGAGGACAGATGAGAGTGGGATCGTGGGTTGTGCCGTGGAAAAAAGAAGAACAGCGGACGGCAACCTGAGAAGCCGTATGTGGTGTTAGGCGGACCCTGTTGCCACTTGCCTTGCAGGGTCCGGATGCGCCACCGGAGACCAGGTGTCTGTCCATGAAAATGAGAATTGACAGGAAGAGAGAAGATGTGGGGAGTGTCGGGTGAGTGAGTCTGACCCGTAGGTCACTGTACATTACCACTCGCAATCTCCCCGGACTCTATGAATCATTGCCGCTCAGCCGCTCTGGATCACTGCTGTTGGTCACGGCTCCCCCTGCAGTGAGGAGTCCGTGCGTGAGGCCGTTAGTTGACGTACGTTTCACCACCTGGGCTTGCTCACCTGGCAGCCTGGTGAGCAAGCCCAGGTGGTGAAACGTACGTCAACTAACGGCCTCACGCACGGACTCCTCACTGCAGGGGGAGCCGTGACCAACAGCAGTGATCCAGAGCGGCTGAGCGGCAATGATTCATAGAGTCCGGGGAGATTGCGAGTGGTAATGTACAGTGACCTACGGGTCAGACTCACTCACCCGACACTCCCCACATCTTCTCTCTTCCTGTCAATTCTCATTTTCATGGACAGACACCTGGTCTCCGGTGGCGCATCCGGACCCTGCAAGGCAAGTGGCAACAGGGTCCGCCTAACACCACATACGGCTTCTCAGGTTGCCGTCCGCTGTTCTTCTTTTTTCCACGGCACAACCCACGATCCCACTCTCATCTGTCCTCCGCTCTGATGATGAGGTCAGACAGCAGATGGGATCAGTGAACTGGAGTGCCGACTATCTTTCGCTTTCCAGAGGTTTAGTCTCACATTTGACCAGCTACAAGCATATAATCTTGATGAGATAATAGGTACCAACGTATTTAACAAATGTGGCAACAAGCAAGGCGCAACCATTGTGGGAATGAATATCTGTGAGTTTGTCTCAATTTGTGCCCATTAAGATAACAATAACTGTTTTCCAGCAATAGCCAGTTTCTCATTTAGGAGTAGGTTTGGTATGTGCAATCTCATTTCACAACAAAAATGTTTTCAAATGATGTAATGTTATCAACACAATTGTGATCAGCTTGCTACTGTGGGCCTTTTCACTTTCGGACTCTGACTCAGACCCAAGTGGCGCATTTAGGACCTTTCAAGGCTTATAAGCATCAGGGCCCATCTAACACCACGACGGGGTCTCTAGCCAGTGTGCCAGCTTTACTTTTTCTGTGACGCAGTCGACGGTCCTACTCTCATTTTTCCTCCGCTCATGGATGAGGTTAGACAGCAGATGGGACCAGCAGACTAGAGTGTCACTATCTAATTCCTTCTACTATCCATGTCAGCACAAATCAGTTTCTCCTTATCTGCATTTGTTATATAATTACCTGACAAACAACATTGGTGTGTCAGTTTCTTATTTAAAGATACAATTGAATCATTATGAAGACAGAGTGTCCAGTAAAATTCAATTGCAACTATGTATTTCCTAACAGACATGGAGAGTACTTTCTTTTGGCATGGAAGGGATGTTAAAACACAGATTGACAGTGTGGAGTATGGGGAGAACTTGATCTCACATGCATATTAGCATGTATACCGCCAGAGTTAACTTAAATAGCTATTATCAGATTTGATTTTATATGAGATATTGAATTTGAACTTATCTATAATCTCTCTGATTGTATAGACTATATATTACTAATATCATCCCAAAAATGCTGCTCATGTGATATTTTTGATGGATTATTATCATTTTTTTCATTTTTTTCATTAATTTTTGTGATTACTGCTGTTTATTGGATAAGTCTGATAGATTACTATCTTTCTTTTTTTCTTAGGACCTATTTTTAAGCAAAATATAAAATTGTAAGACGATAACATTTGCTCTTCCTGATTTATTCATATATTTTTACCACTGTTTAAAAGGGGAATAATCAATTGATATTTCTAGTATACCCCTGTTATTATATTTTAGTCGAGTATTGGATAAATAAAAGCTAAGTTTTAAATTATAGACAGTTTTCATTTTTTCACACATACAATTATTAAAAGAGTGCTCCAAACATAGGAATTTCTTCTGTTTTGGTGAGATGTGGGCTCTTCCACACCTACCAAATCAATTTGTATCTGGTACACTATTCCTGGGAGCACCTCCAACGTCAGAATAGCTGCCCATTATGGCTAAAATATATATTTTTTTCTGTTTAGTTGGTTTTTGAGTATTCAGTTATTTAATTATAATCAGTCTGGTGCAGGGTAAACCAAGTTTTGCTGCTGTTACTCTCCAGATGCCAGTCATTACTGCTGAGCACCCTCACATTCTCCTGTGTGCTGCTGTTACTCTCCAGATGCCGGTCATTACTGCTGAGCACCCTCACAGTCTCCTGTGTGCTGCTGTTACACTCCAGATGCCGGTCATTACTGCTGAGCACCCTCACAGTCTCCTGTGTGCTGCTGTTACACTCCAGATGCCAGTCATTACTGCTGAGCACCCTCACATTCTCCTGTGTGCTGCTGTTACTCTCCAGATACCGGTCATTACTGCTGAGCACCCTCACAGTCTCCTGTGTGCTGCTGTTACACTCCAGATGCCGGTCATTACTGCTGAGCTCCCTCACATTCTCCTGTGTGCTGCTGTTACTCTCCAGATGCCAGTCATTACTGCTGAGCACCCTCACAGTCTCCTGTGTGCTGCTGTTACTCTCCAGATGCCGGTCATTACTGCTGAGCACCCTCACAGTCTCCTGTGTGCTGCTGTTACTCTCCAGATGCCGGTCATTACTGCTGAGCACTCTCACAGTCTCCTGTGTGCTGCTGTTACTCTCCAGATGCCAGTCATTACTGCTGAGCACTCTCACAGTCTCCTGTGTGCTGCTGTTACTCTCCAGATGCCGGTCATTACTGCTGAGCACCCTCACAGTCTCCTGTGTGCTGCTGTTACTCTCCAGATGCCAGTCATTACTGCTGAGCACTCTCACAGTCTCCTGTGTGCTGCTGTTACTCTCCAGATACCGGTCATTACTGCTGAGCACCCTCACAGTCTCCTGTGTGCTGCTGTTACTCTCCAGATGCCAGTCATTACTGCTGAGCACCCTCACAGTCTCCTGTGTGCTGCTGTTACTCTCCAGATGCCGGTCATTACTGCTGAGCACCCTCACATTCTCCTGTGTGCTGCTGTTACTCTCCAGATGCCGGTCATTACTGCTGAGCTCCCTCACATTCTCCTGTGTGCTGCTGTTACTCTCCAGATGCCGGTCATTACTGCTGAGCTCCCTCACAGTCTCCTGTGTGCTGCTGTTACTCTCCAGATGCCAGTCATTACTGCTGAGCGCCCTCACAGTCTCCTGTGTGCTGCTGTTACTCTCCAGATGCCGGTCATTACTGCTGAGCACTCTCACAGTCTCCTGTGTGCTGCTGTTACTCTCCAGATACCGGTCATTACTGCTGAGCACCCTCACATTCTCCTATGTGCTGCTGTTACTCTCCAGATGCCGGTCATTACTGCTGAGCTCCCTCACAGTCTCCTGTGTGCTGCTGTTACTCTCCAGATGCCGGTCATTACTGCTGAGCTCCCTCACAGTCTCCTGTGTGCTGCTGTTACTCTCCAGCTGCCGGTCATTACTGCTGAGCACCCTCACAGTCTCCTGTGTGCTGCTGTTACTCTCCAGATGCCGGTCATTACTGCTGAGCACTCTCACAGTCTCCTGTGTGCTGCTGTTACTCTCCAGATGCCGGTCATTACTGCTGAGCACCCTCACAGTCTCCTGTGTGCTGCTGTTACTCTCCAGATACCGGTCATTACTGCTGAGCTCTCTCACAGTCTCCTGTGTGCTGATGTTACTCTCCAGATGCCGGTCATTACTGCTGAGCACCCTCACAGTCTCCTGTGTGCTGCTGTTACTCTCCAGATGCCGGTCATTACTGCTGAGCACCCTCACATTCTCCTGTGTGCTGCTGTTACTCTCCAGATGTCGGTCATTACTGCTGAGCACCCTCACAGTCTCCTGTGTGCTGCTGTTACACTCCAGATACCGGTCATTACTGCTGAGCACCCTCACAGTCTCCTGTGTGCTGCTGTTACTCTCCAGATGCCGGTCATTACTGCTGAGCACCCTCACAGTCTCCTGTGTGCTGCTGTTACTCTCCAGATGCCAGTCATTACTGCTGAGCACCCTCACAGTCTTCTGTGTGCTGCTGTTACTCTCCAGATGCCGGTCATTACTGCTGAGCACCCTCACATTCTCCTGTGTGCTGCTGTTACACTCCAGATGCCGGTCATTACTGCTGAGCTCCCTCACAGTCTCCTGTGTGCTGCTGTTACTCTCCAGATGCCGGTCATTACTGCTGAGCACCCTCACATTCTCCTGTGTGCTGCTGTTACTCTCCAGATGCCGGTCATTACTGCTGAGCACCCTCACATTCTCCTATGTGCTGCTGTTACACTCCAGATGCCGGTCATTACTGCTGAGCTCCCTCACAGTCTCCTGTGTGCTGCTGTTACTCTCCAGATGCCGGTCATTACTGCTGAGCACCCTCACATTCTCCTGTGTGCTGCTGTTACTCTCCAGATTCCGGTCATTACTGCAGAGCTCCCTCACAGTCTCCTGTGTGCTGCTGTTACTCTCCAGATGCCGGTCATTACTGCTGAGCACCCTCACAGTCTCCTGTGTGCTGCTGTTACTCTCCAGATGCCGGTCATTACTGCTGAGCGCCCTCACATTCTCCTGTGTGCTGCTGTTACTCTCCAGATGCCGGTCATTACTACTGAGCACCCTCACATTCTCCTGTGTGCTGCTGTTACACTCCAGATGCCGGTCATTACTGCTGAGCACCCTCACATTCTCCTGTGTGCTGCTGTTACACTCCAGATACCGGTCATTACTGCTGAGCGCTCTCACAGTCTCCTGTGTGCTGCTGTTACTCTCCAGATGCCGGTCATTACTGCTGAGCACCTTCACAGTCTCCTGTGTGCTGCTGTTACTCTCCAGATGCCGGTCATTACTGCTGAGCGCCCTCACATTCTCCTGTGTGCTGCTGTTACTCTCCAGATGCCGGTCATTACTGCTGAGCGCCCTCACATTCTCCTGTGTGCTGCTGTTACACTCCAGATGCCGGTCATTACTGCTGAGCACCCTCACATTCTCCTGTGTGCTGCTGTTACACTCCAGATGCCGGTCATTACTGCTGAGCGCCCTCACATTCTCCTGTGTGCTGCTGTTACACTCCAGATGCCGGTCATTACTGCTGAGCGCCCTCACATTCTCCTGTGTGCTGCTGTTACACTCCAGATGCCGGTCATTACTGCTGAGCACCCTCACATCTCCTGTGTGCTGCTGTTACTCTCCAGATGCCGGTCATTACTGCTGAGCACCCTCACAGTCTCCTGTGTGCTGCTGTTACTCTCCAGATGCCGGTCATTACTGCTGAGCGCCCTCACATTCTCCTGTGTGCTGCTGTTACACTCCAGATGCCGGTCATTACTGCTGAGCACCCTCACAGTCTCCTGTGTGCTGCTGTTACTCTCCAGATGCTGGTCATTACTGCTGAGCACCCTCACAGTCTCCTGTGTGCTGCTGTCACTCTCCAGATGCCGGTCATTACTGCTGAGCGCCCTCACATTCTCCTGTGTGCTGCTGTTACACTCCCGATGCCGGTCATTACTGCTGAGCTCCCTCACAGTCTCCTGTGTGCTGCTGTTACTCTCCAGATGCCGGTCATTACTGCTGAGCGCCCTCACAGTCTCCTGTGTGCTGCTGTTACTCTCCAGATGCCAGTCATTACTGCTGAGCTCCCTCACAGTCTCCTGTGTGCTGCTGTTACTCTCCAGATGCCGGTCATTACTGCTGAGCTCCCTCACATTCTCCTGTGTGCTGCTGTTACTCTCCAGATGCCGGTCATTACTGCTGACCTCCCTCACAGTCTCCTGTGTGCTGCTGTTACTCTCCAGATGCCGGTCATTACTGCTGAGCACCCTCACATTCTCCTGTGTGCTGCTGTTACTCTCCAGATGCCGGTCATTACTGCTGAGCACCCTCACAGTCTCCTGTGTGCTGCTGTTACACTCCAGATGCCGGTCATTACTGCTGAGCACCCTCACAGTCTCCTGTGTGCTGCTGTTACTCTCCAGATGCCGGTCATTACTGCTGAGCACCCTCACAGTCTCCTGTGTGCTGCTGTTACTCTCCAGATGCCGGTCATTACTGCTGAGCACCCTCACAGTCTCCTGTGTGCTGCTGTTACTCTCCAGATGCCGGTCATTACTGCTGACCTCCCTCACAGTCTCCTGTGTGCTGCTGTTACTCTCCAGATGCCGGTCATTACTGCTGAGCACCCTCACATTCTCCTGTGTGCTGCTGTTACTCTCCAGATGCCGGTCATTACTGCTGAGCACCCTCACAGTCTCCTGTGTGCTGCTGTTACACTCCAGATGCCGGTCATTACTGCTGAGCACCCTCACAGTCTCCTTTGTGCTGCTGTTACTCTCCAGATGCCGGTCATTACTGCTGAGCACCCTCACAGTCTCCTGTGTGCTGCTGTTACTCTCCAGATGCCGGTCATTACTGCTGAGCACCCTCACATCTCCTGTGTGCTGCTGTTACACTCCAGATGCCGGTCATTACTGCTGAGCACCCTCACAGTCTCCTGTGTGCTGCTGTTACACTCCAGATGCCGGTCATTACTGCTGAGCGCCCTCACATTCTCCTGTGTGCTGCTGTTACACTCCAGATGCCGGTCATTACTGCTGAGCGCCCTCACATCTCCTGTGTGCTGCTGTTACTCTCCAGATGCCGGTCATTACTGCTGAGCGCCCTCACATTCTCCTGTGTGCTGCTGTTACACTCCAGATGCCGGTCATTACTGCTGAGCACCCTCATATCTCCTGTGTGCTGCTGTTACACTCCAGATGCCGGTCATTACTGCTGAGCACCCTCACAGTCTCCTGTGTGCTGCTGTTACTCTCCAGATGCCGGTCATTACTGCTGAGCGCCCTCACAGTCTCCTGTGTGCTGCTGTTACTCTCCAGATGCCAGTCATTACTGCTGAGCTCCCTCACAGTCTCCTGTGTGCTGCTGTTACTCTCCAGATGCCGGTCATTACTGCTGAGCTCCCTCACATTCTCCTGTGTGCTGCTGTTACTCTCCAGATGCCGGTCATTACTGCTGAGCGCCCTCACATTCTCCTGTGTGCTGCTGTTACTCTCCAGATGCCGGTCATTACTGCTGAGCGCCCTCACATTCTCCTGTGTGCTGCTGTTACACTCCAGATGCCGGTCATTACTGCTGAGCACCCTCACATTCTCCTGTGTGCTGCTGTTACTCTCCAGATGCCGGTCATTACTGCTGAGCTCCCTCACAGTCTCCTGTGTGCTGCTGTTACTCTCCAGATGCCGGTCATTACTGCTGAGCTCCCTCACATTCTCCTGTGTGCTGCTGTTACTCTCCAGATGCCGGTCATTACTGCTGAGCGCCCTCACATTCTCCTGTGTGCTGCTGTTACTCTCCAGATGCCGGTCATTACTGCTGAGCGCCCTCACATTCTCCTGTGTGCTGCTGTTACACTCCAGATGCCGGTCATTACTGCTGAGCACCCTCACATTCTCCTGTGTGCTGCTGTTACACTCCAGATGCCGGTCATTACTGCTGAGCGCCCTCACATTCTCCTGTGTGCTGCTGTTACACTCCAGATGCCGGTCATTACTGCTGAGCGCCCTCACATTCTCCTGTGTGCTGCTGTTACACTCCAGATGCCGGTCATTACTGCTGAGCACCCTCACATCTCCTGTGTGCTGCTGTTACTCTCCAGATGCTGGTCATTACTGCTGAGCTCTCTCACATTCTCCTGTGTGCTGCTGTTACACTCCAGATGCCGGTCATTACTGCTGAGCACCCTCACAGTCTCCTGTGTGCTGCTGTTACTCTCCAGATGCCAGTCATTACTGCTGAGCGCCCTCACATTCTCCTGTGTGCTGCTGTTACACTCCAGATGCCGGTCATTACTGCTGAGCTCCCTCACAGTCTCCTGTGTGCTGCTGTTACTCTCCAGATGCTGGTCATTACTGCTGAGCACCCTCACAGTCTCCTGTGTGCTGCTGTTACTCTCCAGATGCCGGTCATTACTGCTGAGCGCCCTCACATTCTCCTGTGTGCTGCTGTTACACTCCAGATGCCGGTCATTACTGCTGAGCTCCCTCACAGTCTCCTGTGTGCTGCTGTTACTCTCCAGATGCCGGTCATTACTGCTGAGCGCCCTCACAGTCTCCTGTGTGCTGCTGTTACTCTCCAGATGCCGGTCATTACTGCTGAGCTCCCTCACAGTCTCCTGTGTGCTGCTGTTACTCTCCAGATGCCGGTCATTACTGCTGAGCGCCCTCACAGTCTCCTGTGTGCTGCTGTTACTCTCCAGATGCCGGTCATTACTGCTGAGCACCCTCACAGTCTCCTGTGTGCTGCTGTTACTCTCCAGATGCCGGTCATTACTGCTGAGCTCCCTCACAGTTTCCTGTGTGCTGCTGTTACTCTCCAGATGCCGGTCATTACTGCTGAGCACCCTCACATTCTCCTGTGTGCTGCTGTTACTCTCCAGATGCCGGTCATTACTGCTGAGCTCCCTCACAGTCTCCTGTGTGCTGCTGTTACACCCCAGATGCCGGTCATTACTGCCGAGCAGCCTCACAGTCTCCTGTGTGCTGCTGTTACTCTCCAGATGCCGGTCATTACTGCCGAGCAGCCTCACAGTCTCCTGTGTGCTGCTGTTACACTCCAGATGCCGGTCATTACTGCTGAGCACTCTCACAGTCTCCTGTGTGCTGCTGTTACTCTCCAGATGCCGGTCATTACTGCTGAGCACCCTCACAGTCTCCTGTGTGCTGCTGTTACTCTCCAGATGCCAGTCATTACTGCTGAGCACCCTCACAGTCTCCTGTGTGCTGCTGTTACTCTCCAGATGCCGGTCATTACTGCTGACCTCCCTCACAGTCTCCTGTGTGCTGCTGTTACTCTCCAGATGCCGGTCATTACTGCTGAGCACCCTCACATTCTCCTGTGTGCTGCTGTTACTCTCCAGATGCCGGTCATTACTGCTGAGCACCCTCACAGTCTCCTGTGTGCTGCTGTTACACTCCAGATGCCGGTCATTACTGCTGAGCACCCTCACAGTCTCCTGTGTGCTGCTGTTACTCTCCAGATGCCGGTCATTACTGCTGAGCACCCTCACAGTCTCCTGTGTGCTGCTGTTACTCTCCAGATGCCGGTCATTACTGCTGAGCACCCTCACATCTCCTGTGTGCTGCTGTTACACTCCAGATGCCGGTCATTACTGCTGAGCTCCCTCACAGTCTCCTGTGTGCTGCTGTTACACTCCAGATGCCGGTCATTACTGCTGAGCGCCCTCACATTCTCCTGTGTGCTGCTGTTACACTCCAGATGCCGGTCATTACTGCTGAGCACCCTCACATCTCCTGTGTGCTGCTGTTACTCTCCAGATGCCGGTCATTACTGCTGAGCGCCCTCACATTCTCCTGTGTGCTGCTGTTACACTCCAGATGCCGGTCATTACTGCTGAGCACCCTCATATCTCCTGTGTGCTGCTGTTACACTCCAGATGCCGGTCATTACTGCTGAGCACCCTCACAGTCTCCTGTGTGCTGCTGTTACTCTCCAGATGCCGGTCATTACTGCTGAGCGCCCTCACATTCTCCTGTGTGCTGCTGTTACACTCCAGATGCCGGTCATTACTGCTGAGCTCCCTCACAGTCTCCTGTGTGCTGCTGTTACTCTCCAGATGCCGGTCATTACTGCTGAGCGCCCTCACAGTCTCCTGTGTGCTGCTGTTACTCTCCAGATGCCGGTCATTACTGCTGAGCTCCCTCACAGTCTCCTGTGTGCAGCTGTTACTCTCCAGATGCCGGTCATTACTGCTGAGCGCCCTCACAGTCTCCTGTGTGCTGCTGTTACTCTCCAGATGCCGGTCATTACTGCTGAGCACCCTCACAGTCTCCTGTGTGCTGCTGTTACTCTCCAGATGCCGGTCATTACTGCTGAGCTCCCTCACAGTCTCCTGTGTGCTGCTGTTACTCTCCAGATGCCGGTCATTACTGCTGAGCTCCCTCACAGTCTCCTGTGTGCTGCTGTTACACCCCAGATGCCGGTCATTACTGCCGAGCAGCCTCACAGTCTCCTGTGTGCTGCTGTTACTCTCCAGATGCCGGTCATTACTGCCGAGCAGCCTCACAGTCTCCTGTGTGCTGCTGTTACACTCCAGATGCCGGTCATTACTGCTGAGCACTCTCACAGTCTCCTGTGTGCTGCTGTTACTCTCCAGATGCCTGTCATTAATGCTGAGCTCCCTCACATTCTCCTGTGTGCTGCTGTTACACTCCAGATGCCGGTCATTACTGCTGAGCACCCTCACAGTCTCCTGTGTGCTGCTGTTACTCTCCAGATGCCGGTCATTACTGCTGAGCGCCCTCACAGTCTCCTGTGTGCTGCTGTTACTCTCCAGATGCCGGTCATTACTGCTGAGCTCCCTCACAGTCTCCTGTGTGCTGCTGTTACTCTCCAGATGCCGGTCATTACTGCTGAGCACCCTCACAGTCTCCTGTGTGCTGCTGTTACTCTCCAGATGCCGGTCATTACTGCTGAGCACCCTCACAGTCTCCTGTGTGCTGCTGTTACTCTCCAGATGCTGGTCATTATTGCTGAGCACCCTCACAGTCTCCTGTGTGCTGCTGTTACTCTCCAGATGCCGGTCATTACTGCTGAGCACCCTCACAGTCTCCTGTGTGCTGCTGTTACTCTCCAGATGCTGGTCATTATTGCTGAGCACCCTCACAGTCTCCTGTGTGCTGCTGTTACTCTCCAGATGCTGGTCATTATTGCTGAGCACCCTCACAGTCTCCTGTGTGCTGCTGTTACTCTCCAGATGCTGGTCATTATTGCTGAGCACCCTCACATTCTCCTGTGTGCTGCTGTTACACTCCAGATGCCGGTCATTACTGCTGAGCACCCTCACAGTCTCCTGTGTGCTGCTGTTACTCTCCAGATGCCGGTCATTACTGCTGAGCTCCCTCACAGTTTCCTGTGTGCTGCTGTTACTCTCCAGATGCCGGTCATTACTGCTGAGCACCCTCACATTCTCCTGTGTGCTGCTGTTACTCTCCAGATGCCGGTCATTACTGCTGAGCTCCCTCACAGTCTCCTGTGTGCTGCTGTTACACCCCAGATGCCGGTCATTACTGCCGAGCAGCCTCACAGTCTCCTGTGTGCTGCTGTTACTCTCCAGATGCCGGTCATTACTGCCGAGCAGCCTCACAGTCTCCTGTGTGCTGCTGTTACACTCCAGATGCCGGTCATTACTGCTGAGCACTCTCACAGTCTCCTGTGTGCTGCTGTTACTCTCCAGATGCCGGTCATTACTGCTGAGCACCCTCACAGTCTCCTGTGTGCTGCTGTTACTCTCCAGATGCCAGTCATTACTGCTGAGCACCCTCACAGTCTCCTGTGTGCTGCTGTTACTCTCCAGATGCCGGTCATTACTGCTGACCTCCCTCACAGTCTCCTGTGTGCTGCTGTTACTCTCCAGATGCCGGTCATTACTGCTGAGCACCCTCACATTCTCCTGTGTGCTGCTGTTACTCTCCAGATGCCGGTCATTACTGCTGAGCACCCTCACATTCTCCTGTGTGCTGCTGTTACTCTCCAGATGCCGGTCATTACTGCTGAGCGCCCTCACATTCTCCTGTGTGCTGCTGTTACTCTCCAGATGCCGGTCATTACTGCTGAGCGCCCTCACATTCTCCTGTGTGCTGCTGTTACACTCCAGATGCCGGTCATTACTGCTGAGCACCCTCACATTCTCCTGTGTGCTGCTGTTACACTCCAGATGCCGGTCATTACTGCTGAGCGCCCTCACATTCTCCTGTGTGCTGCTGTTACACTCCAGATGCCGGTCATTACTGCTGAGCGCCCTCACATTCTCCTGTGTGCTGCTGTTACACTCCAGATGCCGGTCATTACTGCTGAGCACCCTCACATCTCCTGTGTGCTGCTGTTACTCTCCAGATGCTGGTCATTACTGCTGAGCTCTCTCACATTCTCCTGTGTGCTGCTGTTACACTCCAGATGCCGGTCATTACTGCTGAGCACCCTCACAGTCTCCTGTGTGCTGCTGTTACTCTCCAGATGCCAGTCATTACTGCTGAGCGCCCTCACATTCTCCTGTGTGCTGCTGTTACACTCCAGATGCCGGTCATTACTGCTGAGCTCCCTCACAGTCTCCTGTGTGCTGCTGTTACTCTCCAGATGCTGGTCATTACTGCTGAGCACCCTCACAGTCTCCTGTGTGCTGCTGTTACTCTCCAGATGCCGGTCATTACTGCTGAGCGCCCTCACATTCTCCTGTGTGCTGCTGTTACACTCCAGATGCCGGTCATTACTGCTGAGCTCCCTCACAGTCTCCTGTGTGCTGCTGTTACTCTCCAGATGCCGGTCATTACTGCTGAGTGCCCTCACAGTCTCCTGTGTGCTGCTGTTACTCTCCAGATGCCGGTCATTACTGCTGAGCTCCCTCACAGTCTCCTGTGTGCTGCTGTTACTCTCCAGATGCCGGTCATTACTGCTGAGCGCCCTCACAGTCTCCTGTGTGCTGCTGTTACTCTCCAGATGCCGGTCATTACTGCTGAGCACCCTCACAGTCTCCTGTGTGCTGCTGTTACTCTCCAGATGCCGGTCATTACTGCTGAGCTCCCTCACAGTTTCCTGTGTGCTGCTGTTACTCTCCAGATGCCGGTCATTACTGCTGAGCACCCTCACATTCTCCTGTGTGCTGCTGTTACTCTCCAGATGCCGGTCATTACTGCTGAGCTCCCTCACAGTCTCCTGTGTGCTGCTGTTACACCCCAGATGCCGGTCATTACTGCCGAGCAGCCTCACAGTCTCCTGTGTGCTGCTGTTACTCTCCAGATGCCGGTCATTACTGCCGAGCAGCCTCACAGTCTCCTGTGTGCTGCTGTTACACTCCAGATGCCGGTCATTACTGCTGAGCACTCTCACAGTCTCCTGTGTGCTGCTGTTACTCTCCAGATGCCGGTCATTACTGCTGAGCACCCTCACAGTCTCCTGTGTGCTGCTGTTACTCTCCAGATGCCAGTCATTACTGCTGAGCACCCTCACAGTCTCCTGTGTGCTGCTGTTACTCTCCAGATGCCGGTCATTACTGCTGACCTCCCTCACAGTCTCCTGTGTGCTGCTGTTACTCTCCAGATGCCGGTCATTACTGCTGAGCACCCTCACATTCTCCTGTGTGCTGCTGTTACTCTCCAGATGCCGGTCATTACTGCTGAGCACCCTCACAGTCTCCTGTGTGCTGCTGTTACACTCCAGATGCCGGTCATTACTGCTGAGCACCCTCACAGTCTCCTGTGTGCTGCTGTTACTCTCCAGATGCCGGTCATTACTGCTGAGCACCCTCACAGTCTCCTGTGTGCTGCTGTTACTCTCCAGATGCCGGTCATTACTGCTGAGCACCCTCACATCTCCTGTGTGCTGCTGTTACACTCCAGATGCCGGTCATTACTGCTGAGCTCCCTCACAGTCTCCTGTGTGCTGCTGTTACACTCCAGATGCCGGTCATTACTGCTGAGCGCCCTCACATTCTCCTGTGTGCTGCTGTTACACTCCAGATGCCGGTCATTACTGCTGAGCACCCTCACATCTCCTGTGTGCTGCTGTTACTCTCCAGATGCCGGTCATTACTGCTGAGCGCCCTCACATTCTCCTGTGTGCTGCTGTTACACTCCAGATGCCGGTCATTACTGCTGAGCACCCTCATATCTCCTGTGTGCTGCTGTTACACTCCAGATGCCGGTCATTACTGCTGAGCACCCTCACAGTCTCCTGTGTGCTGCTGTTACTCTCCAGATGCCGGTCATTACTGCTGAGCGCCCTCACATTCTCCTGTGTGCTGCTGTTACACTCCAGATGCCGGTCATTACTGCTGAGCTCCCTCACAGTCTCCTGTGTGCTGCTGTTACTCTCCAGATGCCGGTCATTACTGCTGAGCGCCCTCACAGTCTCCTGTGTGCTGCTGTTACTCTCCAGATGCCGGTCATTACTGCTGAGCTCCCTCACAGTCTCCTGTGTGCAGCTGTTACTCTCCAGATGCCGGTCATTACTGCTGAGCGCCCTCACAGTCTCCTGTGTGCTGCTGTTACTCTCCAGATGCCGGTCATTACTGCTGAGCACCCTCACAGTCTCCTGTGTGCTGCTGTTACTCTCCAGATGCCGGTCATTACTGCTGAGCTCCCTCACAGTCTCCTGTGTGCTGCTGTTACTCTCCAGATGCCGGTCATTACTGCTGAGCTCCCTCACAGTCTCCTGTGTGCTGCTGTTACACCCCAGATGCCGGTCATTACTGCCGAGCAGCCTCACAGTCTCCTGTGTGCTGCTGTTACTCTCCAGATGCCGGTCATTACTGCCGAGCAGCCTCACAGTCTCCTGTGTGCTGCTGTTACACTCCAGATGCCGGTCATTACTGCTGAGCACTCTCACAGTCTCCTGTGTGCTGCTGTTACTCTCCAGATGCCTGTCATTAATGCTGAGCTCCCTCACATTCTCCTGTGTGCTGCTGTTACACTCCAGATGCCGGTCATTACTGCTGAGCACCCTCACAGTCTCCTGTGTGCTGCTGTTACTCTCCAGATGCCGGTCATTACTGCTGAGCGCCCTCACAGTCTCCTGTGTGCTGCTGTTACTCTCCAGATGCCGGTCATTACTGCTGAGCTCCCTCACAGTCTCCTGTGTGCTGCTGTTACTCTCCAGATGCCGGTCATTACTGCTGAGCACCCTCACAGTCTCCTGTGTGCTGCTGTTACTCTCCAGATGCCGGTCATTACTGCTGAGCACCCTCACAGTCTCCTGTGTGCTGCTGTTACTCTCCAGATGCTGGTCATTATTGCTGAGCACCCTCACAGTCTCCTGTGTGCTGCTGTTACTCTCCAGATGCCGGTCATTACTGCTGAGCACCCTCACAGTCTCCTGTGTGCTGCTGTTACTCTCCAGATGCTGGTCATTATTGCTGAGCACCCTCACAGTCTCCTGTGTGCTGCTGTTACTCTCCAGATGCTGGTCATTATTGCTGAGCACCCTCACAGTCTCCTGTGTGCTGCTGTTACTCTCCAGATGCTGGTCATTATTGCTGAGCACCCTCACATTCTCCTGTGTGCTGCTGTTACACTCCAGATGCCGGTCATTACTGCTGAGCACCCTCACAGTCTCCTGTGTGCTGCTGTTACTCTCCAGATGCCGGTCATTACTGCTGAGCTCCCTCACAGTTTCCTGTGTGCTGCTGTTACTCTCCAGATGCCGGTCATTACTGCTGAGCACCCTCACATTCTCCTGTGTGCTGCTGTTACTCTCCAGATGCCGGTCATTACTGCTGAGCTCCCTCACAGTCTCCTGTGTGCTGCTGTTACACCCCAGATGCCGGTCATTACTGCCGAGCAGCCTCACAGTCTCCTGTGTGCTGCTGTTACTCTCCAGATGCCGGTCATTACTGCCGAGCAGCCTCACAGTCTCCTGTGTGCTGCTGTTACACTCCAGATGCCGGTCATTACTGCTGAGCACTCTCACAGTCTCCTGTGTGCTGCTGTTACTCTCCAGATGCCGGTCATTACTGCTGAGCACCCTCACAGTCTCCTGTGTGCTGCTGTTACTCTCCAGATGCCAGTCATTACTGCTGAGCACCCTCACAGTCTCCTGTGTGCTGCTGTTACTCTCCAGATGCCGGTCATTACTGCTGACCTCCCTCACAGTCTCCTGTGTGCTGCTGTTACTCTCCAGATGCCGGTCATTACTGCTGAGCACCCTCACAGTCTCCTGTGTGCTGCTGTTACACTCCAGATGCCGGTCATTACTGCTGAGCACCCTCACAGTCTCCTGTGTGCTGCTGTTACTCTCCAGATGCCGGTCATTACTGCTGAGCACCCTCACAGTCTCCTGTGTGCTGCTGTTACTCTCCAGATGCCGGTCATTACTGCTGAGCACCCTCACATCTCCTGTGTGCTGCTGTTACACTCCAGATGCCGGTCATTACTGCTGAGCACCCTCACAGTCTCCTGTGTGCTGCTGTTACACTCCAGATGCCGGTCATTACTGCTGAGCGCCCTCACATTCTCCTGTGTGCTGCTGTTACACTCCAGATGCCGGTCATTACTGCTGAGCACCCTCACATCTCCTGTGTGCTGCTGTTACTCTCCAGATGCCGGTCATTACTGCTGAGCGCCCTCACATTCTCCTGTGTGCTGCTGTTACACTCCAGATGCCGGTCATTACTGCTGAGCACCCTCATATCTCCTGTGTGCTGCTGTTACACTCCAGATGCCGGTCATTACTGCTGAGCACCCTCACAGTCTCCTGTGTGCTGCTGTTACTCTCCAGATGCCGGTCATTACTGCTGAGCGCCCTCACATTCTCCTGTGTGCTGCTGTTACACTCCAGATGCCGGTCATTACTGCTGAGCTCCCTCACAGTCTCCTGTGTGCTGCTGTTACTCTCCAGATGCCGGTCATTACTGCTGAGCGCCCTCACAGTCTCCTGTGTGCTGCTGTTACTCTCCAGATGCCGGTCATTACTGCTGAGCTCCCTCACAGTCTCCTGTGTGCAGCTGTTACTCTCCAGATGCCGGTCATTACTGCTGAGCGCCCTCACAGTCTCCTGTGTGCTGCTGTTACTCTCCAGATGCCGGTCATTACTGCTGAGCACCCTCACAGTCTCCTGTGTGCTGCTGTTACTCTCCAGATGCCGGTCATTACTGCTGAGCTCCCTCACAGTCTCCTGTGTGCTGCTGTTACTCTCCAGATGCCGGTCATTACTGCTGAGCTCCCTCACAGTCTCCTGTGTGCTGCTGTTACACCCCAGATGCCGGTCATTACTGCCGAGCAGCCTCACAGTCTCCTGTGTGCTGCTGTTACTCTCCAGATGCCGGTCATTACTGCCGAGCAGCCTCACAGTCTCCTGTGTGCTGCTGTTACACTCCAGATGCCGGTCATTACTGCTGAGCACTCTCACAGTCTCCTGTGTGCTGCTGTTACTCTCCAGATGCCTGTCATTAATGCTGAGCTCCCTCACATTCTCCTGTGTGCTGCTGTTACACTCCAGATGCCGGTCATTACTGCTGAGCACCCTCACAGTCTCCTGTGTGCTGCTGTTACTCTCCAGATGCCGGTCATTACTGCTGAGCGCCCTCACAGTCTCCTGTGTGCTGCTGTTACTCTCCAGATGCCGGTCATTACTGCTGAGCTCCCTCACAGTCTCCTGTGTGCTGCTGTTACTCTCCAGATGCCGGTCATTACTGCTGAGCACCCTCACAGTCTCCTGTGTGCTGCTGTTACTCTCCAGATGCCGGTCATTACTGCTGAGCACCCTCACAGTCTCCTGTGTGCTGCTGTTACTCTCCAGATGCTGGTCATTATTGCAGAGCACCCTCACAGTCTCCTGTGTGCTGCTGTTACTCTCCAGATGCCGGTCATTACTGCTGAGCACCCTCACAGTCTCCTGTGTGCTGCTGTTACTCTCCAGATGCTGGTCATTATTGCTGAGCACCCTCACAGTCTCCTGTGTGCTGCTGTTACTCTCCAGATGCTGGTCATTATTGCTGAGCACCCTCACAGTCTCCTGTGTGCTGCTGTTACTCTCCAGATGCTGGTCATTATTGCTGAGCACCCTCACATACTCCTGTGTGCTGCTGTTACACTCCAGATGCCGGTCATTACTGCTGAGCACCCTCACATTCTCCTGTGTGCTGCTGTTACTCTCCAGATGCCGGTCATTACTGCTGAGCGCCCTCACAGTCTCCTGTGTGCTGCTGTTACTCTCCAGATGCCGGTCATTACTGCTGAGCTCCCTCACAGTCTCCTGTGTGCTGCTGTTACTCTCCAGATGCCGGTCATTACTGCTGAGCTCCCTCACAGTCTCCTGTGTGCTGCTGTTACTCTCCAGATGCCGGTCATTACTGCTGAGCTCCCTCACAGTCTCCTGTGTGCTGCTGTTACTCTCCAGATGCTGGTCATTATTGCTGAGCACCCTCACATTCTCCTGTGTGCTGCTGTTACACTCCAGATGCCGGTCATTACTGCTGAGCTCCCTCACAGTCTCCTGTGTGCTGCTGTTACTCTCCAGATGCTGGTCATTATTGCTGAGCACCCTCACATTCTCCTGTGTGCTGCTGTTACTCTCCAGATGCCGGTCATTACTGCTGAGCTCCCTCACAGTCTCCTGTGTGCTGCTGTTACTCTCCAGATGCTGGTCATTATTGCTGAGCACCCTCACATTCTCCTGTGTGCTGCTGTTACTCTCCAGATGCCGGTCATTACTGCTGAGCGCCCTCACAGTCTCCTGTGTGCTGCTGTTACTCTCCAGATGCCGGTCATTACTGCTGAGCACCCTCACATTCTCCTGTGTGCTGCTGTTACACGCCAGATGCCGGTCATTACTGCTGAGCTCCCTCACAGTCTCCTGTGTGCTGCTGTTACTCTCCAGATGCCGGTCATTACTGCCGAGCAGCCTCACAGTCTCCTGTGTGCTGCTGTTACTCTCCAGATGCCTGTCATTAATGCTGAGCTCCCTCACATTCTCCTGTGTGCTGCTGTTACACTCCAGATGCCGGTCATTACTGCTGAGCTCCCTCACATCTCCTGTGTGCTGCTGTTACTCTCCAGATGCCGGTCATTACTGCTGAGCTCCCTCACAGTCTCCTGTGTGCTGCTGTTACTCTCCAGATGCCGGTCATTACTGCTGAGCACCCTCACATTCTCCTGTGTACTGCTGTTACTCTCCAGATGCCGGTCATTACTGCTGAGCACCCTCACAGTCTCCTGTGTGCTGCTGTTACTCTCCAGATACCGGTCATTACTGCTAAGCACCCTCACAGTCTCCTGTGTGCTGCTGTTACTCTCCAGATACCGGTCATTACTGCTGAGCGCCCTCACATTCTCCTGTGTGCTGCTGTTACTCTCCAGATGCCGGTCATTACTGCTGAGCACCCTCACATTCTCCTGTGTGCTGCTGTTACACTCCAGATGCCGGTCATTACTGCTGAGCTCCCTCACAGTCTCCTGTGTGCTGCTGTTACTCTCCAGATACCGGTCATTACTGCTGAGCACCCTCACAGTCTCCTGTGTGCTGCTGTTACTCTCCAGATACCGGTCATTACTGCTGAGCTCCCTCACTGTCTCCTGTGTGCTGCTGTTACTCTCCAGATACCGGTCATTACTGCTGAGCACCCTCACATTCTCCTGTGTGCTGCTGTTACACTCCAGATGCCGGTCATTACTGCTGAGCACCCTCACAGTCTCCTGTGTGCTGCTGTTACTCTCCAGATACCGGTCATTACTGCTGAGCACCCTCACAGTCTCCTGTGTGCTGCTGTTACACTCCAGATGCCGGTCATTACTGCTGAGCACCCTCACAGTCTCCTGTGTGCTGCTGTTACTCTCCAGATACCGGTCATTACTGCTGAGCTCCCTCACAGTCTCCTGTGTGCTGCTTTTACTCTCCAGATGCCTGTCATTAATGCTGAGCTCCCTCACATTCTCCTGTGTGCTGCTGTTACACTCCAGATGCCGGTCATTACTGCTGAGCACCCTCACAGTCTCCTGTGTGCTGCTGTTACTCTCCAGATGCCGGTCATTACTGCTGAGCACCGTCACATTCTCCTGTGTACTGCTGTTACTCTCCAGATGCCGGTCATTACTGCTGAGCACCCTCACAGTCTCCTGTGTGCTGCTGTTACTCTCCAGATACCGGTCATTACTGCTGAGCACCCTCACAGTCTCCTGTGTGCTGCTGTTACTCTCCAGATGCCGGTCATTACTGCTGAGCACCCTCACAGTCTCCTGTGTGCTGCTGTTACTCTCCAGATGCCGGTCATTACTGCTGAGCTCCCTCACAGTCTCCTGTGTGCTGCTGTTACTCTCCAGATGCCGGTCATTACTGCTGAGCGCCCTCACATTCTCCTGTGTGCTGCTGTTACACTCCAGATGCCGGTCATTACTGCTGAGCTCCCTCACAGTCTCCTGTGTGCTGCTGTTACTCTCCAGATGCCGGTCATTACTGCTGAGCGCCCTCACAGTCTCCTGTGTGCTGCTGTTACTCTCCAGATGCCGGTCATTACTGCTGAGCTCCCTCACAGTCTCCTGTGTGCTGCTGTTACTCTCCAGATGCCGGTCATTACTGCTGAGCGCCCTCACAGTCTCCTGTGTGCTGCTGTTACTCTCCAGATGCCGGTCATTACTGCTGAGCACCCTCACAGTCTCCTGTGTGCTGCTGTTACTCTCCAGATACCGGTCATTACTGCTGAGCACCCTCACAGTCTCCTGTGTGCTGCTGTTACTCTCCAGATACCGGTCATTACTGCTGAGCACCCTCACAGTCTCCTGTGTGCTGCTGTTACACTCCAGATGCCTGTCATTACTGCTGAGCTCCCTCACTGTCTCCTGTGTGCTGCTGTTACTCTCCAGATGCCTGTCATTACTGCCGAGCTCTCTCACATTCTCCTGTGTGCTGCTGTTACTCTCCAGATTCCGGTCATTACTGCTGAGCTCCCTCACAGTCTCCTGTGTGCTGCTGTTACTCTCCAGATTCCGGTCATTACTGCTGAGCTCCCTCACATTCTCCTGTGTGCTGCTGTTACTCTCCAGATACCGGTCATTACTGCTGAGCACCCTCACAGTCTCCTGTGTGCTGCTGTTACTCTCCAGATACCGGTCATTACTGCTGAGCACCCTCACAGTCTCCTGTGTGCTGCTGTTACTCTCCAGATACCGGTCATTACTGCTGAGCACCCTCACAGTCTCCTGTGTGCTGCTGTTACACTCCAGATGCCGGTCATTACTGCTGAGCTCCCTCACTGTCTCCTGTGTGCTGCTGTTACTCTCCAGATGCCTGTCATTACTGCCGAGCTCTCTCACATTCTCCTGTGTGCTGCTGTTACTCTCCAGATTCCGGTCATTACTGCTGAGCACTCTCACAGTCTCCTGTGTGCTGCTGTTACTCTCCAGATGCCGGTCATTACTGCTGAGCACCCTCACAGTCTCCTGTGTGCTGCTGTTACTCTCCAGATGCCGGTCATTACTGCTGAGCTCCCTCACAGTCTCCTGTGTGCTGCTGTTACTCTGCAGATGCTGGTCATTACTGCTGAGCACCCTCACATTCTCCTGTGTGCTGCTGTTACTCTCCAGATGCTGGTCATTACTGCTGAGCACCCTCACAGTCTCCTGTGTGCTGCTGTTACTCTCCAGATGCTGGTCATTACTGCTGAGCACCCTCACAGTCTCCTGTGTGCTGCTGTTACTCTCCAGATGCTGGTCATTACTGCTGAGCACCCTCACATTCTCCTGTGTGCTGCTGTTACTCTCCAGATGCTGGTCATTACTGCTGAGCACCCTCACAGTCTCCTGTGTGCTGCTGTTACTCTCCAGATGCCGGTCATTACTGCTGAGCTCCCTCACAGTCTCCTGTGTGCTGCTGTTTCTCTCCAGATGCTGGTCATTACTGCTGAGCACCCTTACATTCTCCTGTGTGCTGCTGTTACTCTCCAGATGCTGGTCATTACTGCTGAGCACCCTCACAGTCTCCTGTGTGCTGCTGTTACTCTCCAGATACTGGTCATTACTGCTGAGCACCCTCACAGTCTCCTGTGTGCTGCTGTTACTCTCCAGATGCTGGTCATTACTGCTGAGCACCCTCACATTCTCCTGTGTGCTGCTGTTACTCTCCAGATGCTGGTCATTACTGCTGAGCTCCCTCACAGTCTCCTGTGTGCTGCTGTTACTCTCCAGATGCCGGTCATTACTGCTGAGCACCCTCACATTCTCCTGTGTGCTGCTGTTACTCTCCAGATGCTGGTCATTTCATTACTGCTGAGCTCCCTCACAGTCTCCTGTGTGCTGCTGTTACTCTCCAGATGCCGGCCATTACTGCTGAGCTCCCTCACAGTCTCCTGTGTGCTGCTGTTACTCTCCAGATGCCGGTCATTACTGCCGAGCAGCCTCACAGTCTCCTGTGTGCTGCTGTTACTCTCCAGATGCTGGTCATTATTGCTGAGCTCCCTCACAGTCTCCTGTGTGCTGCTGTTACTCTCCAGATGCCGGTCATTACTGCTGAGCACCCTCACAGTCTCCTGTGTGCTGCTGTTACTCTCCAGATGCCGGTCATTACTGCTGAGCACCCTCACATTCTCCTGTGTGCTGCTGTTACTCTCCAGATGCCGGTCATTACTGCTGAGCACCCTGACAGTCTCCTGTGTGCTGCTGTTACTCTCCAGATACCGGTCATTACTGCTGAGCACCCTCACAGTCTCCTGTGTGCTGCTGTTACTCTCCAGATTCCGGTCATTACTGCTGAGCTCCCTCACAGTCTCCTGTGTGCTGCTGTTACTCTCCAGATGCCGGTCATTACTGCTGAGCACCCTCACATTCTCCTGTGTGCTGCTGTTACTCTCCAGATTCCGGTCATTACTGCTGAGCTCCCTCACATTCTCCTGTGTGCTGCTGTTACTCTCCAGATGCTGGTCATTACTGCTGAGCACCCTCACATTCTCCTGTGTGCTGCTGTTACTCTCCAGATGCCGGTCATTACTGCTGAGCACCCTCACATTCTCCTGTGTGCTGCTGTTACTCTCCAGATGCCGGTCATTACTGCTGAGCACCCTCACATTCTCCTGTGTGCTGCTGTTACACTCCAGATGCCGGTCATTACTGCTGAGCACCCTCACAGTCTCCTGTGTGCTGCTGTTACTCTCCAGATGCCGGTCATTACTGCTGAGCACCCTCACATTCTCCTGTGTGCTGCTGTTACACTCCAGATGCCGGTCATTACTGCTGAGCGCCCTCACATCTCCTGTGTGCTGCTGTTACTCTCCAGATGCCGGTCATTACTGCTGAGCGCCCTCACATTCTCCTGTGTGCTGCTGTTACTCTCCAGATGCCGGTCATTACTGCTGAGCTCCCTCACATTCTCCTGTGTGCTGCTGTTACACTCCAGATGCTGGTCATTACTGCTGAGCTCCCTCACATTCTCCTGTGTGCTGCTGTTACTCTCCAGATGCCGGTCATTACTGCTGAGCACCCTCACAGTCTCCTGTGTGCTGCTGTTACACTCCAGATGCCGGTCATTACTGCTGAGCTCCCTCACAGTCTCCTGTGTGCTGCTGTTACTCTCCAGATGCCGGTCATTACTGCTGAGCACCCTCACAGTCTCCTGTGTGCTGCTGTTACACTCCAGATGCCGGTCATTACTGCTGAGCACCCTCACATTCTCCTGTGTGCTGCTGTTACTCTCCAGATGCCGGTCATTACTGCTGAGCGCCCTCACATTCTCCTGTGTGCTGCTGTTACACTCCAGATGCCGGTCATTACTGCTGAGCACCCTCACAGTCTCCTGTGTGCTGCTGTTACACTCCAGATGCCGGTCATTACTGCTGAGCACCCTCACAGTCTCCTGTGTGCTGCTGTTACTCTCCAGATACCGGTCATTACTGCTGAGCACCCTCACAGTCTCCTGTGTGCTGCTGTTACTCTCCAGATACCGGTCATTACTGCTGAGCTCCCTCACAGTCTCCTGTGTGCTGCTGTTACTCTCCAGATGCCGGTCATTACTGCTGAGCACCCTCACATTCTCCTGTGTGCTGCTGTTACTCTCCAGATTCCGGTCATTACTGCTGAGCTCCCTCACATTCTCCTGTGTGCTGCTGTTACACTCCAGATGCCGGTCATTACTGCCGAGCAGCCTCACAGTCTCCTGTGTGCTGCTGTTACTCTCCAGATGCCGGTCATTACTGCTGAGCACCCTCACAGTCTCCTGTGTGCTGCTGTTACTCTCCAGATGCCGGTCATTACTGCTGAGCACCCTCACATTCTCCTGTGTGCTGCTGTTACTCTCCAGATGCCGGTCATTACTGCTGAGCACCCTCACATTCTCCTGTGTGCTGCTGTTACTCTCCAGATGCTGGTCATTACTGCTGAGCACCCTCACATTCTCCTGTGTGCTGCTGTTACTCTCCAGATGCCGGTCATTACTGCTGAGCACCCTCACATTCTCCTGTGTGCTGCTGTTACTCTCCAGATGCCGGTCATTACTGCTGAGCTCCCTCACAGTCTCCTGTGTGCTGCTGTTACACTCCAGATGCCGGTCATTACTGCTGAGCACCCTCACAGTCTCCTGTGTGCTGCTGTTACTCTCCAGATGCCGGTCATTACTGCTGAGCACCCAGTCCTATTGTGCTACATGCACTAGCTAATATTACTAAGTATCTCTCACACAGGCGGTCATTCCGAGTTGATCGCTCGCTAGCTACTTTTACCAGCCGTGCAAACGCATAGTCGCCGCCCACGGGGGAGTGTATTTTCACTTTGCAGTAGTGCGAACGCCTGTGCAGCAGAGCGGAAACAAACACATTTTGTGCAGAACAAGACCAGCCCTGTAGTTACTTATTCTGTGCGATGATTGCTGCGACGAAAGTCCTGGAATTTATGTCAGACACCCGCCCTGCAAACGCCTGTTTTTCCAGACACTCCCAGAAAACGGTCAGTTGACACCCAGAAACTCCCGCTTCTTGTCAATCGTTCGGCAGTGCGAATGGAAGCATTGCTAGAACCGGTGCAAAACCACAATGCTCTTTGTATTTGTACAACGCACCATACGCATGCGCAGATTAGCCCAGTTCTGCCATAATCGCTGCGCAGCGAAAATCCGTACTGAGCGATCAACTCAGTCACATAGACAAACTTGAAGGCATATGAGTATCACAAAATGTTGTTGCAAGTACTTTGAGATGTCCTGGCATTTAGGACAAAGTGAGACAATGCAGTTCACCTACCTACACAGTAAGTCAACATACATGTATAGGTCACAGGTCAATCGATGCATTAATTCAAGACATGTACTGATTCTGCTCCTCTCGGCCAGTTCTCTCGCAGGTGCAGCTGGTTGGTGGCCGAGACAACTGCCAGGGAAGAGTGGAAGTCTTGTACAATAACACCTGGAGCTGGCTGAGTGATGAGCACTGGGACAGGAATACAGCTGATGTCATCTGCAGACAGTTGAAATGTGGACCTTCAGTGGAAGCCTGGAAAGGAGAAGCTTTAGGTCCTGCACCTGGTTATGTTCTAGAAAAGGCACTCTGTGCTGGAAATGAGCGTGATATCTCACAGTGTTTGCTGGGAAGATGGGGTCAGCGAGACGACACAAAGACTCAGCACAGTGCAGGCGTCACCTGCTTATCTTCTGGTAAGGCTTGGAAGCCCTCTACTTACTACCACCTATCTCTCATGCTTTATCTGTCTAACATCATGGTCTCCTTGTTGTGTGTGTCTCATGCTACATCTGTCTAACATCATGGTCTCCTTGTTGTGTGTGTCTCATGCTACATCTGTCTAACATCATGGCCTCCATGTTGTGTGTCTCTCATGCTGCATCTGTCTAACATCATGGTCTCCTTGTTGTGTGTCTCTCATGCTACATCTGTCTAACATCATGGTCTCCTTGTTGTGTGTCTCTCATGCTGCATCTGTCTAACATCATGGTCTCCTTGTTGTGTGTCTCTCATGCTGCATCCATCTAACATCATGGTCTCCTTGTTGTGCGTCTCCCATGCTGCCTCCGTCTAACATCATGGTCTCCTTGTTGTGTGTCTCTCATGCTGCCTCCATCTAACATCATGGTCTCCTTGTTGTGTGTATCTCATGCTGCATCTGTCTAACATCATGGCCTCCTTGTTGTGTGAGTCTCATGCGGCCTCCATCTAACATCATGGCCTCCTTGTTGTTTGTCTCTCATGCTGCATCTGTCTAACATCATGGTCTCCTTGGTGTGTGTGTCTCACTCTGCCTCCATCTAACATCATGGCCTCCTTGTTGTGTGAGTCTCATGCTGCATCTGTCTAACATCATGGTCTCCTTGTTGTGTGTCTCTCATGCTGCATCTGTCTAACATCATGGCTTCCTTGTTGTGTGTCTCTCATGCTGCATCTGTCTAACATCATGGCCTCCTTGTTGTGTGTCTCTCATGCTGCCTGCGTCTACTATCATGGCCTCCTTGTTGTGTGTCTCCCATGCTGCCTCCGTCTAACATCATGGTCTCCTTGTTGTGTGTCTCTAATGCTGCATCTAACATCATGGCCTCCTTGTTGTGTGTCTCTCATGCTGCCTCCGTCTACTATCATGGCCTCCTTGTTGTGTGTCTCCCATGCTGCCTCCGTCTAACATCATGGCCTCCTTGTTGTGTGTCTCTAATGCTGCATCTAACATCATGGCCTCTTTGTTGTGTGTCTCTCATGCTGCATCCATCTAATATCATGGCCTCCTTGTTGTTTGTCTCATGCTGCATCTGTCTAACATCATGGCCTCCTTGTTGTGTGTCTCTCATGCTGCATCTGTCTAACATCATGGCCTCCTTGTTGTGTGTCTCTCATGCTGCATCTGTCTAACATCATGGCCTCCTTGTTGTGTGTCTCTCATGCTGCCTGCGTCTAACATCATGGTATCCTTGTTGTGTGTCTCATGCTGCATCTGTCTAACAACATAGCCTCCTTGTTGTGTGTCTCTCATGCTGCCTCCATCTACCATCATGGCCTCCTTGTTGTGTGTCTCCCATGCTGCCTCCGTCTAACATCATGGCCTCTTTGTTGTGTGAGTCTCATGCTGCATCTGTCTAAAATCATGGTCTGCTTGTTGTGTGTCTCTCATGCTGCCTCCATCTAACATCATGGTATCCTTGTTGTGTGTCTCATGCTGCCTCCGTCTAACATCATGGCCTCTTTGTTGTGCGTCTCTCATGCTGCATCCATATAACATCATGGCCTCCTTGTTGTGTGAGTCTCATGCTACATCCGTCTAACATCATGGTCTCCTTGCTGTGTGTCTCCCATGCTGCCTCCGTCTAACATCATGGCCTCCTTGTTGTTTGTCTCATGCTGCATCTGTCTAACATCATGGCCTCCTTGTTGTGTGTCTCTCATGCTGCATCCGTCTAACATCATGGCCTCCTTGTTTTGTGTATCTCATGCTGCATCCATCTAACATCATGGTCTCTTTGTTGTGTGTCTCTCATGCTGCCTTCGTCTAACATCATGGCCTCTTGTTGTGCGAGTCTCATGCTGCAGCCATCTAACATCATGGCCTCCTTGTTGTGTGTCTCATGCTGCATCTGTCTAGCATCATGGTCTCCTTGTTGTGTGTCTCTCATGCTGCATCTGTCTAGCATCATGGTCTCCTTGTTGTATGTCTCTCATGCTGCATCTGTCTAGCCTCATGGTCTCCTTGTTGTATGTCTCTCATGCTGCATCTGTCTAGCATCATGGTCTCCTTGTTGTGTGTCTCTCATGTTGCATCTGTCTAGCATCATGGTCTCCTTGTTGTGTGTCTCTCATGTTGCATCCGTCTAGCATCATGGTCTCCTTGTTGTGTGTATCTCATGCTGCATCTGTCTAGCATCATGGATCCTTGTTGTGTGTCTCTCATGCTGCATCTGTCTAGCCTCATGGTCTCCTTGTTGTATGTCTCTCATGCTGCCTCCATCTACCATCATGGCCTCCTTGTTGTGTGTCTCCCATGCTGCCTCCGTCTAACATCATGGCCTCCTTGTTGTGTGTCTCTAATGCTGCATCTAACATCATGGCCTCTTTGTTGTGTGTCTCTCATGCTGCATCCATATAACATCATGGTCTCCTTGTTGTGTGTCTCTAATGCTGCATCTAACATCATGTCCTCCTTGTTGTGTGAGTCTCATGCTGCATCCGTCTAACATCATGGTCTCCTTGCTGTGTGTCTCTCATGCTGCCTCCATCTAACATCAGGGCCTCCTTGTTGTTTGTCTCATGCTGCAACTGTCTAACATCATGGTCTGCTTGTTGTGTGTTTCTCATGCTGCCTCCATCTAACATCATGGTATCCTTGTTGTGTGTCTCATGCTGCCTCCGTCTAACATCATGGTATCCTTGTTGTGTGTCTCAGGCTGCCTCCGTCTAACATCATGGCCTCTTTGTTGTGCGTCTCTCATGCTGCATCCATATAACATCATGGCCTCCTTGTTGTGTGAGTCTCATGCTACATCCGTCTAACATCATGGTCTCCTTGCTGTGTGTCTCCCATGCTGCCTCCGTCTAACATCATGGCCTCCTTGTTGTTTGTCTCATGCTGCATCTGTCTAACATCATGGCCTCCTTGTTGTGTGTCTCTCATGCTGCATCCGTCTAACATCATGGCCTCCTTGTTTTGTGTATCTCATGCTGCATCCATCTAACATCATGGTCTCTTTGCTGTGTGTCTCTCATGCTGCCTTCGTCTAACATCATGGCCTCTTGTTGTGCGAGTCTCATGCTGCAGCCATCTAACATCATGGCCTCCTTGTTGTTTGTCTCATGCTGCATCTGTCTAACATCATGGCCTCCTTGTTGTGTGTCTCTCATGCTGCATCCGTCTAACATCATGGCCTCCTTGTTTTGTGTATCTCATGCTGCATCCATCTAACATCATGGTCTCTTTGTTGTGTGTCTCTCATGCTGCCTTCGTCTAACATCATGGCCTCTTGTTGTGCGAGTCTCATGCTGCAGCCATCTAACATCATGGTCTCCTTGTTGTGTGTATCTCATGCTGCATCTGTCTAGCATCATGGTCTCCTTGTTGTGTGTCTCTCATGCTGCATCTGTCTAACATCATGGCCTCCTTGTTGTGTGTCTCTCATGCTGCATCTGTCTAACATCATGGCCTCCTTGTTGTGTGTCTCTCATGCTGCCTGCGTCTAACATCATGGCCTCCTTGTTGTGTGTCTCTCATGCTGCCTCCGTCTACTATCATGGCCTCCTTGTTGTGTGTCTCCCATGCTGCCTCCGTCTAACATCATGGCCTCCTTGTTGTGTGTCTCTAATGCTGCATCTAACATCATGGCCTCTTTGTTGTGTGTCTCTCATGCTGCATCCATCTAATATCATGGCCTCCTTGTTGTTTGTCTCATGCTGCATCTGTCTAACATCATGGCCTCCTTGTTGTGTGTCTCTCATGCTGCATCTGTCTAACATCATGGCCTCCTTGTTGTGTGTCTCTCATGCTGCATCTGTCTAACATCATGGCCTCCTTGTTGTGTGTCTCTCATGCTGCCTGCGTCTAACATCATGGTATCCTTGTTGTGTGTCTCATGCTGCATCTGTCTAACAACATAGCCTCCTTGTTGTGTGTCTCTCATGCTGCCTCCATCTACCATCATGGCCTCCTTGTTGTGTGTCTCCCATGCTGCCTCCGTCTAACATCATGGCCTCCTTGTTGTGTGTCTCTAATGCTGCATCTAACATCATGGCCTCTTTGTTGTGTGTCTCTCATGCTGCATCCATATAACATCATGGTCTCCTTGCTGTGTGTCTCTAATGCTGCATCTAACATCATGGCCTCCTTGTTGTGTGAGTCTCATGCTGCCTCCATCTAACATCATGGTCTGCTTGTTGTGTGTCTCTCATGCTGCCTCCATCTAACATCATGGTATCCATGTTGTGTGTCTCATGCTGCCTCCGTCTAACATCATGGTATCCTTGTTGTGTGTCTCAGGCTGCCTCCGTCTAACATCATGGCCTCTTAGTTGTGCGTCTCTCATGCTGCATCCATATAACATCATGGCCTCCTTGTTGTTTGTCTCATGCTGCATCTGTCTAACATCATGGCCTCCTTGTTGTGTGTCTCTCATGCTGCATCCGTCTAACATCATGGCCTCCTTGTTTTGTGTATCTCATGCTGCATCCATCTAACATCATGGTCTCTTTGTTGTGTGTCTCTCATGCTGCCATCGTCTAACATCATGGCCTCTTGTTGTGCGAGTCTCATGCTGCAGCCATCTAACATCATGGCCTCCTTGTTGTGTGGCTCATGCTGCATCTGTCTAGCATCATGGTCTCCTTGTTGTGTGTCTCTCATGCTGCATCTGTCTAGCATCATGGCTTCCTTGTTGTGTGTCTCTCATGCTGCATCTGTCTAACATCATGGCCTCCATGTTGTGTGTCTCTCATGCTGCATCCGTCTAACATCATGGCCTCCATGTTGTGTGTCTCTCATGCTGCATCCGTCTAACATCATGGCCTCCTTGTTGTGTATATCTCATGCTGCATCCATCTAACATCATGGTCTCCTTGTTGTGTGTGTCTCATGCTGCATCCGTCTAACATCATGGCCTCCTTGTTGTGTATATCTCATGCTGCATACGTCTAACATCATGGCCTCCTTGTTGTGTGTCTCTCATGCTGCCTCCGTCTAACATCATGGCCTCCTTGTTGTGCGAGTCTCATGCTGCATCTATCTAACATCATGGCCTCCTTGTTGTGTGTATCTCAAGCTGCATCTGTCTAACATCATGGTCTCCTTGTTGTGCGAGTCTCATGCTGCAACTATCTAACATCATGGCCTCCTTGTTGTGTGTCTTTCATGCTGCCTGCGTCCAACATCATGGTCTCCTTGTTGTGCGAGTCTCATGCTGCATCTATCTAACATCATGGCCTCCTTGTTGTGTGCATCTCATGCTGCATCTGTCTAACATCATGGTCTCCTTGTTGTGTGTCTCTCATGCTGCCTGCGTCTAACATCATGGTCTCCTTGTTGTGTGTCTCTCATGCTGCCTGTGTCTAACATCATTGCCTCCTTGTTGTGTGTCTCCCATGCTGCATCTGTCTAACATCATAGCCTCCTTGTTGTGTGTCACTCATGCTGCCTCCGTCTAACATCATGGCCTCCTTGCTGTGTGTCTCTCATGCTGGATCTCTCTAACATCATGGCCTCCTTGTTGTGTGTGTCTCATGCTGCATATGTCTAACATCATGGTCTCCTTGTTGTGTGTGTCTCATGCTGCATCTGACCTCCTTGTTGTGTCTCTCATGCTTCCTCTGTCTAACATCATGGCCTCCTTGTTGTGTATGTCTCATGCTGCATCTGTGTAACATCATGGCCTCCTTGTTGTGTATGTCTCATGCTGCATCTGTCTAACATCATGGCCTCCATGTTGTGTGTCTCTCATGCTGCCTCCGTCTAACATCATGGCCTCCTTGTTGTGTTAGTATCATGCTACCTCCATCTAACATCATGGCCTCCTTGTTGTGTGGGTCTCATGCTGCCTCCGTCTTTCATCATGGTCTCCTTGTTGTGTGTGTCTCATGCTGCATCCATCTAACATCATGGTCTCCTTGTTGTTGGTCTCTCATGCTGCCTCCATCTAACATCATGGTCTCCTTGTCGTGTGTCTCTCATGCTGCATCCGTCTAACATCACGGTCTCCTTGTTGTGTGTATCTCATGCTCCATCCGTCTAACATCATGGCCTCCTTGTTGTGTATGTCTCATGCTGCATCTGTCTAACATCATGGCCTCCTTGTTGTGTGTATCTCATGCTGCATCTTTCTAACATCATGGCCTCCTTGTTGTTTGTCTCCCATGCTGCCTCCATCTTACATCATGGTCTCCTTGTTGTGTGTATCTCATGCTGCATCTTTCTAACATCATGGCCTCCTTGTTGTTTGTCTCCCATGCTGCCTCCATCTTACATCATGGTCTCCTTGTTGTGTGTCTCTCATGCTGCATCCGTCTAACATCATGGCCTCCTTGTTGTGTGAGTCTCATGCTGCCTCCATCTAACATCATGGCCTACTTGTTGTGTGGGTCTAATGCTGCCTCCGTCTTTCATCATGGTCTCCTTGTTGTGTGTGTCTCATGCTGCCTCCGTCTAACATCATGGTCTCCTTGTCGTGTGTCTCTCATGCTGAATCCGTCTAACATCACGGTCTCCTTGTTGTGTGTATCTCATGCTCCATCCGTCTAACATCATGGCCTCCTTGTTGTGTATGTCTCATGCTGCATCTGTCTAACATCATAGTCTCCTTGTTGTGTGTATCTCATGCTGCCTCTGTCTAACATCATGACCTCCTTGTTGTGTGTATCTCATGCTGCATCTGTGTAACATCATGGCCTCCTTGTTGTGTGTCTCTCATGCTGCCTGCGTCTAACATCATGGTCTCCTTGTTGTGTGTCTCTCATGCTGCCTGTGTCTAACATCATTGCATCCTTGTTGTGTGTCTCCCATGCTGCATCTGTCTAACTTCATAGTCTCCTTGTTGTGTGTCACTCATGCTGCCTCCGTCTAACATCATGGCCTCCTTGTTGTGTGTCTCTAATGCTCCATCTAACATCATGCCCTCTTTGTTGTGTGTCTCTCATGCTGCATCCATCTAACATCCTGACCTCATTGTTGTGTGTATCTCATGCTGCATCCATCTAACATCATGGTCTCCTTGTTGTGTGTCTCTCATGCTGCCTGTGTCTAACATCATTGCCTCCTTGTTGTGTGTCTCCCATGCTGCATCTGTCTAACATCATAGCCTCCTTGTTGTGTGTCACTCATGCTGCCTCCGTCTAACATCATGGCCTCCTTGTTGTGTGTCTCTAATGCTCAATCTAACATCATGCCCTCTTTGTTGTGTGTCTCTCATGCTGCATCCATCTAACATCATGGTCTCCTTGTTGTGTGTCTCTAAAGCTCCATCTAACATCATGACCTCCTTGTTGTGTGTATCTCATGCTGCATCTGTCTAACATCATGGCCTCCTTGTTGTGTGTCTCTCATGCTGCATCTATCTAACATCTTGGCCTCCTTGTTGTGTGTCTTTCATGCTGCCTCCATCTAACATCATGGTCTCCTTGTTGTGTGTGTCTCATGCTGCATCCGTCTAACATCATGGTTTCCTTGTTGTGTGTGTCTCATGCTGCCTCTGTCTAACATAATGGCCTCCATGGTGTGTGTCTCTCATGCTGCATCTGTCTAACATCATAGCCCCCTTGTTGTGTGTCACTCATGCTGCCTCCGTCTAACATCATGGCCTCCTTGTTGTGCGAGTCTCATGCTGCATCTGACCTCCTTGTTGTGTCTCTCGTGCTTCCTCTGTCTAACATCATGGCCTCCTTGTTGTGTGAGTCTCATGTTGCCTCCATCTAACATCATGGCTTACTTGTTGTTTGTCTCATGCTGCATCTGTCTAACATCATGGTCTCCTTGTTGTGTGTATCTCATGCTGCATCTGTCTAACATCATGGCCTCCTTGTTGTGTGTATCTCATGCTGCCTCCGTCTAACATCATGACCTCCTTTTTGTGTCAATCTCATGCTGCATCTGCCTAACATCATGGCCTCCTTGTTGTGTGTCTCTCATGCTTCCTCTGTCTAACATCATGGTCTCCTTGTTGTGTGTATCTCATGCTGCCTCCGTCTAACATCATGACCTCCTTGTTGTGTGTATCTCATGCTGCATCTGTCTAACATCATGGCCTCCTTGTTGTGTATGTCTCATGCTGCATCTGTCTAACAATATGGCCTCTTTTTTGTGTGTCTCTCATGCTGCATCCGTCTAACATCATGGTCTCCTTGTTGTGTGTATGTCATACTGCATTTGTCTAACATCATGGCCTCCTTGTTGTGTATGTCTCTTGCTGCATCTGTCTAACATCATGGCCTCCTTGTTGTGTATGTCTCATGCTGCATCTGTCTAACATAATGGCCTCCTTGTTGTGTGTATCTCATGCTGCATCTGTCTAACATCATGGCCTCCTTGTTGTGTGTCTCTCATGCTGGATCTGTCTAACATCATGGCCTCCTTGTTGTGTGTCTCTCATACTGCCTCTGTCTAACATCATGGCCTCCTTGTTGTGTTAGTCTCATGCTACCTCCATCTAACATCATGGCCTCCTTGTTGTGTGGGTCTCATGCTGCCTCCATCTAACATCATGGTCTCCTTGTTGTTGGTCTCTCAGGCTGCCTCCATCTAACATCAAGGTCTCCTTGTTGTGTGTCTCTCAGGCTGCATCCGTCTAACATCATGGTCTCCTTGTTGTGTGTATCTCATGCTGCATCTGTCTAACATCATGGCCTCCTTGTTGTGTATATCTCATGCTGCATCTGTCTAACATCATGGCCTCCTTGTTGTGTGTATCTCATGCTGCCTCTGTCTAACATCATGACCTCCTTGTTGTGTGTATCTCATGCTGCATCTGTCTAACATCATGGCCTCCTTGTTGTGTGTCTCTCATGCTGCCTGCGTCTAACATCATGGTCTCCTTGTTGTGTGTCTCTCATGCTGCCTGTGCCTAACATCATTGCCTCCTTGTTGTGTGTCTCCCATGCTGCATCTGTCTAACTTCACAGTCTCCTTGTTGTGTGTCACTCATGCTGCCTCCGTCTAACATCATGGCCTCCTTGTTGTGTGTCTCTAATGCTCCATCTAACATCATGCCCTCTTTGTTGTGTGTCTCTCATGCTGCATCCATCTAACATCATGGTCTCCTTGTTGTGTGTCTCTAAAGCTCCATCTAACATCATGACCTCCTTGTTGTGTGTATCTCATGCTGCATCTGTCTAACATCATGGCCTCCTTGTTGTGTGTCTCTCATGCTGCATCTGTCTAACATCTTGGCCTCCTTGTTGTGTGTCTTTCATGCTGCCTCCATCTAACATCATGGTCTCCTTGTTGTGTGTGTCTCATGCTGCATCCGTCTAACATCATGGTCTCCTTGTTGTATGTGTCTCATGCTGCCTCTGTCTAACATAATGGCCTCCATGGTGTGTGTCTCTCATGCTGCATCTGTCTAACATCATAGCCCCCTTGTTGTGTGTCACTCATGCTGCCTCTGTCTAACATCATGGCCTCCTTGTTGTGCGAGTCTCATGCTGCATCTGACCTCCTTGTTGTGTCTCTCGTGCTTCCTCTGTCTAACATCATGGCCTCCTTGTTGTGTGAGTCTCATGCTGCCTCCATCTAACATCATGGCTTACTTGTTGTTTGTCTCATGCTGCATCTGTCTAACATCATGGTCTACTTGTTGGGTGTATCTCATGCTGCCTCCGTCTAACATCATGACCTCCTTTTTGTGTCTATCTCATGCTGCATCTGCCTAACATCATGGCCTCCTTGTTGTGTGTCTCTCATGCTTCCTCTGTCTAACATCATGGTCTCCTTGTTGTGTGTATCTCATGCTGCATCTGTCTAACATCATGGCCTCCTTGTTGTGTGTATCTCATGCTGCCTCCGTCTAACATCATGACCTCCTTTTTGTGTCAATCTCATGCTGCATCTGCCTAACATCATGGCCTCCTTGTTGTGTGTCTCTCATGCTTCCTCTTTCTAACATCATGGTCTCCTTGTTGTGTGTATCTCATGCTGCCTCCGTCTAACATCATGACCTCCTTGTTGTGTGTATCTCATGCTGCATCTGTCTAACATCATGGCCTCCTTGTTGTGTATGTCTCATGCTGCATCTGTTTAACATTATGGCCTCCTTTTTGTGTGTCTCTCATGCTGCATCCGTCTAACATCATGGTCTCCTTGTTGTGTGTATGTCATACTGCATTTGTCTAACATCATGGCCTCCTTGTTGTGTATGTCTCTTGCTGCATCTGTCTAACATCATGGCCTCCTTGTTGTGTATGTCTCATGCTGCATCTGTCTAACATAATGGCCTCCTTGTTGTGTGTATCTCATGCTGCATCTGTCTAACATCATGGCCTCCTTGTTGTGTGTCTCTCATACTGGATCTGTCTAACATCATGGCCTCCTTGTTGTGTGTCTCTCATACTGCCTCTGTCTAACATCATGGCCTCCTTGTTGTGTTAGTCTCATGCTACCTCCATCTAACATCATGGCCTCCTTGTTGTGTGGGTCTCATGCTGCCTCCGTCTAACATCATGGTCTCCTTGTTGTTGGTCTCTCAGGCTGCCTCCATCTAACATCAAGGTCTCCTTGTTGTGTGTCTCTCAGGCTGCATCCGTCTAACATCATGGTCTCCTTGTTGTGTGTATCTCATGCTGCATCTGTCT
The DNA here is from genome assembly GCF_028390025.1 of Pseudophryne corroboree. Lineage (NCBI taxonomy): Eukaryota > Metazoa > Chordata > Amphibia > Anura > Myobatrachidae > Pseudophryne > Pseudophryne corroboree. The sequence goes on along the minus strand of NC_086447.1, from coordinate 3,246,370 downwards.
AACATCATGGCCTCCTTGTTTTGTGTATCTCATGCTGCATCTGTCTAACATCATGGCCTCCTTGTTGTGTGTATCTCATGCTGCATCTGTCTAACATCATGGTCTCCTTGTTGTGTGTATCTCATGCTGCATCTGTCTAACATCATGGCCTCCTTGTTGTGTGTCTCTCATACTTCCTCTGTCTAACATCATGGTCTCCTTGTTGTGTGTATCTCATGCTGCATCTGTCTAACATCATGGCCTCCTTGTAGTGTGTCTCTCATGCTGCCTCCGTCTAACATCATGGCCTCCTTGTTGTGTTAGTCTCATGCTACCTCCATCTAACATCATGGCCTCCTTGTTTTGTGGGTCTCATGCTGCCTCCGTCTAACATCATAGTCTCTTTGTTGTTGGTCTCTCAGGCTGCCTCCATCTAACATCATGGTCTCCTTGTTGTGTGTCTCTCAGGCTGCATCCGTCTAACATCATGGTCTCCTTGTTGTGTGTATCTCATGCTTCATCTGTCTAACATCATGGCCTCCTTGTTGTGTGTATCTCATGCTGCATCTGTCTAACATCATGGCCTCCTTGTTGTGTATGTCTCATGCTGCCTCCATCTAACACCATGGCCTCCTTGTTGTGTTTCTCTCATGCTGCATCCGTCTAACACCATGGTCTCCTTGTTGTGTGTCTCTAATGCTTCCTCTGTCTAACATCATGGTCTCCTTGTTGTGTGTCTCTCATGCTGCATCCATCTAAAATCATGGTCTCCTTGTTGTGTGTATCTCATGCTGCCTCCGTCTAACATCATGACCTCCTTGTTGTGTGTATCTCATGCTGCATCTGTCTAACATCATGGCCTCCTTGTTGTGTATGTCTCATGCTGCCTCCATCTAACACCATGGCCTCCTTGTTGTGTTTCTCTCATGCTGCATCTGTCTAACATCATGGTCTCCTTGTTGTGTGTCTCTAATGCTTCCTCTGTCTAACATCATGGTCTCCTTGTTGTGTGTCTCTCATGCTGCATCCATCTAAAATCATGGTCTCCTTGTTGTGTGTATCTCATGCTGCCTCCGTCTAACATCATGACCTCCTTGTTGTGTGTATCTCATGCTGCATCTGTCTAACATAATGGCCTCCTTGTTGTGTATGTCTCATGCTGCCTCCATCTAACACCATGGCCTCCTTGTTGTGTTTCTCTCATGCTGCATCCGTCTAACACCATGGTCTCCTTGTTGTGTGTATCTCATGCTGCATCTGTCTAACATCATGGCCTCCTTGTTGTGTATGTCTCATGCTGCATCTGTCTAACATCATGGCATCCTTGTTGTGTATGTCTCATGCTGCATCTGTCTAACATCATGGCCTCCTTGTTGTGTGTATCTCATGCTGCATCTGTCTAACATCATGGCCTCCTTGTTGTGTGTCTCTCATGATGGATCTGTCTAACATCATGGCCTCCTTGTTGTGTGTCTCTCATGCTTCCTCTGTCTAACATCATGGTCTCCTTGTTGTGTGTATCTCATGCTGCATCTGTCTAACATCATGGTCTCCTTGTTGTGTGTATCTCATGCTGCATCCATCTAACATCATGGTTTCCTTGCTGTGTGTCTCTCATGCTGGATCTGTCTAACATCATGGCCTCCTTGTTGTGCGTCTCTCATGCTGCATCTGTCTAACATCATGGCCTCCTTGTAGTGTGTCTCTCATGCTGCCTCCGTCTAACATCATGGCCTCCTTGTTGTGTTAGTCTCATGCTACCTCCATCTAACATCATGGCCTCCTTGTTTTGTGGGTCTCATGCTGCCTCCGTCTAACATCATAGTCTCTTTGTTGTTGGTCTCTCAGGCTGCCTCCATCTAACATCATGGTCTCCTTGTTGTGTGTCTCTCAGGCTGCATCCGTCTAACATCATGGTCTCCTTGTTGTGTGTATCTCATGCTTCATCTGTCTAACATCATGGCCTCCTTGTTGTGTGTATCTCATGCTGCATCTGTCTAACATCATGGTCTCCTTGTTGTGTGTCTCTAATGCTTCCTCTGTCTAACATCATGGTCTCCTTGTTGTGTGTCTCTCATGCTGCATCCATCTAAAATCATGGTCTCCTTGTTGTGTGTATCTCATGCTGCCTCCGTCTAACATCATGACCTCCTTGTTGTGTGTATCTCATGCTGCATCTGTCTAACATCATGGCCTCCTTGTTGTGTATGTCTCATGCTGCATCTATCTAACACCATGGCCTCCTTGTTGTGTGTCTCTCATGCTGCATCCGTCTAACACCATGGTCTCCTTGTTGTGTGTATCTCATGCTGCATCTGTCTAACATCATGGCCTCCTTGTTGTGTATGTCTCATGCTGCATCTGTCTAACATCATGGCATCCTTGTTGTGTATGTCTCATGCTGCATCTGTCTAACATCATGGCCTCCTTGTTGTGTGTATCTCATGCTGCATCTGTCTAACATCATGGCCTCCTTGTTGTGTGTCTCTCATGATGGATCTGTCTAACATCATGGCCTCCTTGTTGTGTGTCTCTCATGCTGCATCTGTCTAACATCATGGCCTCCTTGTTATGTTAGTCTCATGCTACCTCCATCTAACATCATGGCCTCCATGTTGTGTGGGTCTCATGCTGCCTCCATCTAACATCATGGTCTCCTTGTTGTGTGTCTCTCATGCTGCATCCGTCTAACATCATGGTCTCCTTGTTGTGTGTATCTAATGCTGCATCTGTCTAACATCATGGCCTCCTTGTTGTGTGTATCTCATGCTGCATCTGTCTAACATCATGGCCTCCTTGTTGTGTGTATCTCATGCTGCATCTGTCTAACATCATGGTCTCCTTGTTGTGTGTATCTCATGCTGCATCTGTCTAACATCATGGCCTCCTTGTTGTGTGTCTCTCATGCTTCCTCTGTCTAACATCATGGTCTCCTTGTTGTGTGTATCTCATGCTGCATCTGTCTAACATCATGGTCTCCTTGTTGTGTGTATCTCATGCTGCATCCGTCTAACATCATGGTTTCCTTGCTGTGTGTCTCTCATGCTGGATCTGTCTAACATCATGGCCTCCTTGTTGTGTGTCTCTCATGCTGCATCTGTCTAACATCATGGCCTCCTTGTAGTGTGTCTCTCATGCTGCCTCCGTCTAACATCATGGCCTCCTTGTTGTGTTAGTCTCATGCTACCTCCATCTAACATCATGGGGGGTCATTCCGAGTTGTTCGCTCGCAAGCTGTTTTTAGCAGCTTTACACACGCTAAGCCGCCGCCTACTGGGAGTGAATCTTAGCTTCTTAAAATTGCGAACGAAAGATTCGCAATATTGCGAAAAGACATCTCTGTGCAGTTTCTGAGTAGCTCGAGACTTACTCTGCCAGTGCGATCAGTTCAGTGCTTGTCGTTCCTGGTTTGACGTCACAAACACACCGAGCGTTCGTCCAGACACTCCTCCGTTTCTCCAGCCACTCCCGCGTTTTTCCCAGAAACGGTAGCGTTTTTTCACACACGCCCATAAAACGGCCTGTTTCCGCCCAGAAACACCCACTTCCTGTCATTCACATTACGATCACCAGAACGAAGAAAAAGCCGTGAGTAAAATTCCTAACTGCATAGCAAATTTACTTGGCGCAGTCGCAGTGCGAACATTGCGCATGCACACTAAGCGGAAAATCGCTGCGATGCGAAGAAATTTACCGAGCGAACAACTCGGAATGACCCCCATGGTCTCCTTGTTGTGTGGGTTTCATGCTGCCTCCGTCTAACATCATGGTCTCCTTGTTGTGTGTATCTCATGCTGCATCCATCTATCATCATGGCCTCCTTGTTGTGTGTGTCTCATGCTGCATCCGTCTAACATCATGGTCTCCTTCTGTGTGTCTCATGCTGCATCCGTCTAACATCATGGTCTCCTTGTTGTGTGTGTCTCATGCTGCATCCGTCTAACATCATGGTCTCCTTGTTGTGTGTGTCTCATGCTGCATCCGTCTAACATCATGGTCTCCTTGTGTGTGTCTCATGCTGCATCCGTCTAACATCATGGTCTCCATGTTGTGTGTCTCTCATGCTGCATCCATCTAACATCATGGCCTCCTTGTTGTTTGTCTCTCATGCTGCCTCCATCTAACATCATGGTCTCCTTGTTGTATGTCTCTCATGCTGCATCCGTCTATCATCATGGCCTCCTTGTTGTGTGTCTCTCATGCTGCCTCCATCTAACATCATGGCCTCCTTGTTTTGTGAGTCTCATGCTGCATCTGTCTAGCATCATGGTCTGCTTGTTGTGTGTCTCTCATCATGGTCTCCTTGTTGTGTGTCTCTCATGCTGCCTCCATCTAACATCATGGCCTACTTGTTGTTTGTCTCATGCTGCATCTGTCTAACATCATGGTCTCCTTGTTGTGTGTATCTCATGCTGCATCTGTCTAACATCATGGCCTCCTTGTTGTGTGTATCTCATGCTGCATCTGTCTAACATCATGGCCTCCTTGTTGTGTGTATCTCATGCTGCATCTGTCTAACATCATGGCCTCCTTGTTGTGTGTCTCTCATGATGGATCTGTCTAACATCATGGCCTCCTTGTTGTGTGTCTCTCATGCTGCCTCCGTCTAACATCATGGCCTCCTTGTTGTGTTAGTCTCATGCTACCTCCATCTAACATCATGGCCTCCATGTTGTGTGGGTCTCATGCTGCCTCCGTCTAACATCACGGTCTCCTTGTTGTTTGTCTCTCATGCTGCCTCCATCTAACATCATGGTCTCCTTGTTGTGTGTCTCTCATGCTGCATCCGTCTAACATCATGGTCTCCTTGTTGTGTGTATCTCATGCTACATCTGTCTAACATCATGGCCTCCTTGTTGTGTGTATCTCATGCTGCATCTGTCTAACATCATGGCCTCCTTGTTGTGTGTATCTCATGCTGCATCTTTCTAACATCATGGCCTCCTTGTTGTGTGTATCTCATGCTGCATCTGTCTAACATCATGGCCTCCTTGTTGTGTATGTCTCATGCTGCATCTGTCTAACATCATGGCCTCCTTGTTGTGTATGTCTCATGCTGCATCTGTCTAACATCATGGTCTCCTTGTTGTGTGTATCTCATGCTGCATCTGTCTAACATCATGGCCTCCTTGTTGTGTGTCTCTCATGCTTCCTCTGTCTAACATCATGGTCTCATTGTTGTGTGTATCTCATGCTGCATCTGTCTAACATCATGGCATCCTTGTTGTGTATGTCTCATGCTGCATCTGTCTAACATCATGGCCTCCTTGTTGTGTGTATCTCATGCTGCATCTGTCTAACATCATGGCCTCCTTGTTGTGTGTCTCTCATGATGGATCTGTCTAACATCATGGCCTCCTTGTTGTGTGTCTCTCATGCTGCCTCCGTCTAACATCATGGCCTCCTTGTTGTGTTAGTCTCATGCTACCTCCATCTAACATCATGGCCTCCATGTTGTGTGGGTGTCATGCTGCCTCCGTCTAACATCACGGTCTCCTTGTTGTTTGTCTCTCATGCTGCCTCCATCTAACATCATGGTCTCCTTGTTGTGTGTCTCTCATGCTGCATCCGTCTAACATCATGGTCTCCTTGTTGTGTGTATCTCATGCTACATCTGTCTAACATCATGGCCTCCTTGTTGTGTGTAGCTCATGCTGCATCTGTCTAACATCATGGCCTCCTTGTTGTGTATATCTCATGCTGCATCTGTCTAACATCATGGTCTCCTTGTTGTGTGTATCTCATGCTGCATCTGTCTAACATCATGGCCTCCTTGTTGTGTGTCTCTCATGCTTCCTCTGTCTAACATCATGGTCTCCTTGTTGTGTGTATCTCATGCTGCATCTGTCTAACATCATGGTCTCCTTGTTGTGTGTATCTCATGCTGCATCCGTCTAACATCATGGTTTCCTTGCTGTGTGTCTCTCATGCTGGATCTGTCTAACATCATGGCCTCCTTGTTGTGTGTCTCTCATGCTGCATCTGTCTAACATCATGGCCTCCTTGTAGTGTGTCTCTCATGCTGCCTCCGTCTAACATCATGGCCTCCTTGTTGTGTGGGTTTCATGCTGCCTCCGTCTAACATCATGGCCTCCTTGTTGTGTGTATCTCATGCTGCATCTGTCTAACATCATGGCCTCCTTGTTGTGTGTATCTCATGCTGCATCTTTCTAACATCATGGCCTCCTTGTTGTGTGTATCTCATGCTGCATCTGTCTAACATCATGGCCTCCTTGTTGTGTATGTCTCATGCTGCATCTGTCTAACATCATGGCCTCCTTGTTGTGTATGTCTCATGCTGCATCTGTCTAACATCATGGTCTCCTTGTTGTGTGTATCTCATGCTGCATCTGTCTAACATCATGGCCTCCTTGTTGTGTGTCTCTCATGCTTCCTCTGTCTAACATCATGGTCTCATTGTTGTGTGTATCTCATGCTGCATCTGTCTAACATCATGGCATCCTTGTTGTGTATGTCTCATGCTGCATCTGTCTAACATCATGGCCTCCTTGTTGTGTGTATCTCATGCTGCATCTGTCTAACATCATGGCCTCCTTGTTGTGTGTCTCTCATGATGGATCTGTCTAACATCATGGCCTCCTTGTTGTGTGTCTCTCATGCTGCCTCCGTCTAACATCATGGCCTCCTTGTTGTGTTAGTCTCATGCTACCTCCATCTAACATCATGGCCTCCATGTTGTGTGGGTCTCATGCTGCCTCCGTCTAACATCACGGTCTCCTTGTTGTTTGTCTCTCATGCTGCCTCCATCTAACATCATGGTCTCCTTGTTGTGTGTCTCTCATGCTGCATCCGTCTAACATCATGGTCTCCTTGTTGTGTGTATCTCATGCTACATCTGTCTAACATCATGGCCTCCTTGTTGTGTGTATCTCATGCTGCATCTGTCTAACATCATGGCCTCCTTGTTGTGTATATCTCATGCTGCATCTGTCTAACATCATGGTCTCCTTGTTGTGTGTATCTCATGCTGCATCTGTCTAACATCATGGCCTCCTTGTTGTGTGTCTCTCATGCTTCCTCTGTCTAACATCATGGTCTCCTTGTTGTGTGTATCTCATGCTGCATCTGTCTAACATCATGGTCTCCTTGTTGTGTGTATCTCATGCTGCATCCGTCTAACATCATGGTTTCCTTGCTGTGTGTCTCTCATGCTGGATCTGTCTAACATCATGGCCTCCTTGTTGTGTGTCTCTCATGCTGCCTCCGTCTAACATCATGGCCTCCTTGTTGTGTGGGTTTCATGCTGCCTCCGTCTAACATCATGGTCTCCTTGTTGTGTGTGTCTCATGCTGCATCCATCTAACATCATGGTCTCCTTGTTGTTTGTCTCTCATGCTGCCTCCATCTAACATTATGGCCTCCTTGTTGTGTGTCTCTCATGCTGCATCCATCTATCATCATAGCCTCCTTGTTGTGTGTGTCTCATGCTGCATCCGTCTAACATCATGGTCTCCTTCTGTGTGTCTCATGCTGCATCCGTCTAACATCATGGTCTCCATGTTGTGTGTCTCTCATGCTGCATCCATCTAACATCATGGCCTCCTTGTTGTTTGTCTCTCATGCTGCCTCCATCTAACATCATGGTCTCCTAGTTGTATGTCTCTCATGCTGCATCCGTCTAACATCATGGCCTCCTTGTTGTGTGTCTCTCATGCTGCCTCCGTCTAACATCATGGCCTCCTTGTTTTGTGATTCTCATGCTGCATCTGTCTAGCATCATGGTCTGCTTGTTGTGTGTCTCTCATGCTGCCTCCATCTAACATCATGGCCTACTTGTTGTTTGTCTCATGCTGCATCTGTCTAACATCATGGTCTCCTTGTTGTGTGTATCTCATGCTGCCTCCGTCTAACATCATGACCTCCTTGTTGTGTGTATCTCATGCTGCATCTGCCTAACATCATGGCCTCCTTGTTGTGTATGTCTCTCATGCTTCCTCTGTCTAACATCATGGCCTACTTGTTGTTTGTCTCATGCTGCATCTGTCTAACATCATGGTCTCCTTGTTGTGTGTCTCTCATGCTGCCTCCTTCTAACATCATGACCTCCTTGTTGTGTGTATCTCATGCTGCATCTGTCTAACATCATGGCCTCCTTGTTGTGTATGTCTCATGCTGCATCTGTCTAACATCATGGCCTCCTTGTTGTGTGTCTCTCATGCTGCATCCGTCTAACATCATGGCCTCCTTGTTGTGTGTCTTTCATGCTGCATCCATCTAACATCATGGTCTCCTTGTTGTGTGTATCTCATGCTGCATCTGTCTAACATCATGGTCTCCTTGTTGTGTGTATCTCATGCTGCATCCGTCTAACATCATGACCTCCTTGTTGTGTGTCTCTCATGCTGCATCTGTCTAACATCATGGCCTCCTTGTAGTGTGCCTCTCATGCTGCCTCCGTCTAACATCATGGCCTCCTTGTTGTGTTAGTCTCATGCTACCTCCATCTAACATCATGGTCTCCTTGTTGTGTGGGTTTCATGCTGCCTCCGTCTAACATCATGGTCTCCTTGTTGTGTGTGTCTCATGCTGCATCCATCTAACATCATGGTCTCCTTGTTGTTTGTCTCTCATGCTGCCTCCATCTAACATCATGGCCTCCTTGTTGTGTGTCTCTCATGCTGCATCCATCTATCTATCATCATGGCCTCCTTGTTGTGTGTGTCTCATGCTGCATCCGTCTAACATCATGGTCTCCTTCTGTGTGTCTCATGCTGCATCCGTCTAACATCATGGTCTCCTTGTTGTGTGTGTCTCATGCTGCATCAGTCTAACATCATGGTCTCCTTGTGTGTGTCTCATGCTGCATCCGTCTAACATCATGGTCTCCATGTTGTGTGTCTCTCATGCTGCATCCATCTAACATCATGGCCTCCTTGTTTTGTGTCTCTCATGCTGCATCTGTCTAACATCATGGCCTCCTTGTTGTGTGTCTCTCATGTTGCCTCCATCTAACATCATGGTCTCCTTGTTGTGTGTGTCTCATGCTGCATCCGTCTAACATCATGGGCTCCTTGTTGTGGGTCTCTCATGCTGCATCCGTCTTTCATAATGATCTTCTTGTTGTGTGTCTCTCATGCTGCCTCCGTCTAACATCATGGTCTCCTTGTTGTGTGTGTCTCATGCTGCATCCGTCTAACATCATGGTCTCCTTGTTGTGTGTCTTTTATGCTGCCTCCGTCTAACATCATGGCCTCCTTGTTGTGTGTGTCTCTCATACTGCCTCCATCTAACATCATAGTCTCCTTGTTGTGTGTCTCTCATGCTGCCTCCGTCTAACATCATGGTCTCCTTGTGTGTCTCTCATGCTGCTTCTGTCTAACATCATGGTCTCCTTGTTGTGTGTGTCTCATGCTGCCTCCATTTAACTTCATGGCCTCCTTGTTGTGTGTCTCCCAGGACTCGGTGATGTTAGACTGGTGAATGGCTCTGGAGTTTGTGATGGGATAGTGGAAGTGTCTCTTGATCAGGCATGGCATAGAGTCTGCCTGTGGAACTTTGACCTTCGTGAAGCGGCTGTGGTGTGCAGAGAGGTAGGCTGTGGTCCTGTTCTGAAGATCCAAGAACATGTGATGGGACCTGGAGCTACGGTGCAGACGGTGGAGAAAGTTCTCTGCTCGGGAGTGGAGTCCCAGCTGGCTGAGTGCAGTGTCAGTCTGTGGAGTAAGGAGCCGTGTCTGTACAGTATACACGCTGGCATCGTCTGCTCCTCATCAGGTAATTATTGTAATGAGACAAGACGGCCTTACACTTCCACATGTGGTTATACAGATCCATCTAGTGGTTCCCTATTACCAATCTGCTGTTACTAGTGTTAATGGACATCAGATCCTCCCTGGCTGTCAGGGCCAACTGCACACCAGGCTAGTCCTCGCTGCCCACACAGACTCCTTCACTGGCACCGGTTATAGCTGCTGCAGCACCTCTGTCCTGGTACCCCCCAGACTGCAGGGTGGTAGTGTAGACAGAGCATCGATAACAATAATTATTGTTGTTTCTCTAACACCTCCCTCATGTGTTCTCAGCTACAGAAGATGTCAGTCACTGCACCCTTACCTGTACTGCCCCTACCCCAAGCTCTTGTTTATCATCTGCCAGTAGGTCAGGGAAGTCTATCTTAGGGTCATCCCCGGGTGAGCATTAGACTTACCTACAGCTAGTGAGATAGGTCCACAGCTGCTGTCAGTGCCGTAACAAGACATTTTAGCACTATGTGCATGAAACCATGTCAGAGCCACCCCATATATTTAAAATAGGCCCAGTGCATGCCATAGGCATGCAACAAAAATATAGGAGTGTGGCTTCATGAGGAAGGGGCGTGGACACAAAATAATACCAATTCATATTACGCTGTACAGTAGTCTCCATTATTCAAATTACGCAGCACAGTAGCGCCACTTACACACATTATACCAGGTAGAGCCCCTTTTACACATTACACTAGGTAGAGCCCCTTTTACACATTATACTAGGTAGAGCCCCTTTTACACATTATACTAGGTAGAGCCCCTTTCACACATTACACTAGGTAGAGCCCCTTTCACACATTATACCAGGTAGAGCCCCTTTTACACATTATACTAGGTAGAGCCCCTTTTACACATTATACTAGGTAGAGCCCCTTTCACACATTACACTAGGTAGAGCCCCTTTTACACATTACACTAGGTAGAGCCCCTTTTACACATTACACTAGGTAGAGCCCCTTTCATACATTACACTAGGTAGAGCCCCTTTCACACATTACACTAGGTAGAGCCCCTTTTACACATTACACTAGGTAGAGCCCCTTTCACACATTATACCAGGTAGAGTCCCTTTTACACATTACACTAGGTAGAGCCCCTTTTACACATTACACTAGGTAGAGCCCCTTTTACACATTATACTAGGTAGAGCCCCTTTCACACATTACACTAGGTAGAGCCCCTTTTACACATTACACTAGGTAGAGCCCCTTTTACACATTACACTAGGTAGAGCCCCTTTCACACATTACACTAGGTAGAGCCCCTTTCACACATTACACTAGGTAGAGCCCCTTTTACACATTACACTAGGTAGAGCCCCTTTCACACATTATACCAGGTAGAGTCCCTTTTACACATTACACTAGGTAGAGCCCCTTTTACACATTATACTAGGTAGAGCCCCTTTCACACATTACACTAGGTAGAGCCCCTTTTACACATTACACTAGGTAGAGCCCCTTTCACACATTACACTAGGTAGAGCCCCTTTTACACATTACACTAGGTAGAGCCCCTTTCACACATTACACTAGGTAGAGCCCCTTTCACACATTACACTAGGTAGAGCCCCTTTTACACATTACACTAGGTAGAGCCCCTTTTACACATTACACTAGGCAGAGCCCCTTTTACACATTACACTAGGTAGAGCCCCTTTCACACATTACACTAGGTAGAGCCCCTTTTACACATTACACTAGGCAGAGCCCCTTTTACACATTACACTAGGTAGAGCCCCTTTCACACATTACACTAGGTAGAGCCCCTTTCACACATTACACTAGGTAGAGCCCCTTTTACACATTACACTAGGTAGAGCCCCTTTCACACATTATACCAGGTAGAGACCCTTTCACACATTACACTAGGTAGAGCCCCTTTTACACATTACACTAGGTAGAGCCACTTACACACATTATACCAGGTAGAGACCCTTTTACACATTACACTAGGTAGAGCCCCTTTTACACATTACACTAGGTAGAGCCCCTTTCACACATTACGCTAGGTAGAGCCCCTTTCACACATTACACTAGGTAGAGCCCCTTTTACACATTACGCTAGGTAGAGCCCCTTTCACACAATACACTAGGTAGAGCCCCTTTCACACATTACACTAGGTAGAGCCCCTTTCACACATTACACTAGGTAGAGCCCCTTTTACACATTACACTAGGTAGAGCCCCTTTTACACATTACACTAGGTAGAGCCCCTTTTACACATTACACTAGGTAGAGCCCCTTTTACACATTACACTAGGTAGAGCCCCTTTCACACATTATACCAGGTAGAGACCCTTTCACGCATTACACTAGTTAGAGCCCCTTTTACACATTACACTAGGTAGAGCCACTTACACACATTATACCAGGTAGAGACCCTTTTACACATTACACTAGGTAGAGCCCCTTTTACACATTACGCTAGGTAGAGCCCCTTTCACACATTACGCTAGGTAGAGCCCCTTTCACACATTACACTAGGTAGAGCCCCTTTTACACATTACACTAGGTAGAGCCCCTTTCACACATTACGCTAGGTAGAGCCCCTTTCACACATTACACTAGGTAGAGCCCCTTTTACACATTACGCTAGGTAGAGCCCCTTTCACACAATACACTAGGTAGAGCCCCTTTCACACATTACACTAGGTAGAGCCCCTTTCACACATTACACTAGTTAGAGCCCCTTTTACACATTACACTAGGTAGAGCCACTTACACACATTATACCAGGTAGAGACCCTTTTACACATTACACTAGGTAGAGCCCCTTTTACACATTACGCTAGGTAGAGCCCCTTTCACACATTACGCTAGGTAGAGCCCCTTTCACACATTACGCTAGGTAGAGCCCCTTTTACACATTACGCTAGGTAGAGCCCCTTTCACACATTACACTAGGTAGAGCCCCTTTCACACATTACACTAGGTAGAGCCCCTTTCACACATTACACTAGGTAGAGCCCCTTTCACACATTACGCTAGGTAGAGCCCCTTTGACACATTACACTAGGTAGAGCCCCTTTCACACATTACACTAGGTAGAGCCCCTTTTACACATTACACTAGGTAGAGCCCCTTTTACACATTACACTAGGTAGAGCCCCTTTCACACATTACGCTAGGTAGAGCCCCTTTTACACATTACGCTAGGTAGAGCCCCTTTTACACATTACGCTAGGTAGAGCCCCTTTCACACATTACGCTAGGTAGAGCCCCTTTTACACATTACACTAGGTAGAGCCCCTTTTACACATTACACTAGGTAGAGCCCCTTTTACACATTACACTAGGTAGAGCCCCTTTTACACATTACACTAGGCAGAGCCCCTTTTACACATTACACTAGGTAGAGCCCCTTTTACACATTACACTAGGTAGAGCCCCTTTTACACATTACACTAGGTAGAGCCCCTTTTACTCATTACACTAGGCAGAGCCCCTTTTACACATTACACTAGGTAGAGCCCCTTTCACACATTACACTAGGTAGAGCCCCTTTTACACATTACACTAGGTAGAGCCCCTTTCACACATTACACTAGGTAGAGCCCCTTTTACACATTACACTAGGTAGAGCCCCTTTCACACATTACACTAGGTAGAGCCCCTTTTACACATTACGCTAGGCAGAGCCCCTTTTACACATTACACTAGGTAGAGCCCCTTTCACACATTACGCTAGGTAGAGCCCCTTTTACACATTACACTAGGTAGAGCCCCTTTCACACATTACACTAGGTAGAGCCCCTTTTACACATTACACTAGGTAGAGCCCCTTTCACACATTACGCTAGGTAGAGCCCCTTTTACACATTACACTAGGTAGAGCCCCTTTCACACATTACACTAGGTAGAGCCCCTTTTACACATTACACTAGGTAGAGCCCCTTTTACACATTACACTAGGTAGAGCCCCTTTCACACATTACACTAGGTAGAGCCCCTTTTACACATTACACTAGGTAGAGCCCCTTTCACACATTACACTAGGTAGAGCCCCTTTTACACATTACACTAGGTAGAGCCCCTTTCACACATTACACTAGGTAGAGCCCCTTTTACACATTACACTAGGTAGAGCCCCTTTCACACATTACACTAGGTAGAGCCCCTTTTACACATTACACTAGGTAGAGCCCCTTTCACACATTACACTAGGTAGAGCCCCTTTTACACATTACACTAGGTAGAGCCCCTTTCACACATTATACCAGGTAGAGTCCCTTTTACACATTACACTAGGTAGAGCCCCTTTTACACATTACACTAGGTAGAGCCCCTTTTACACATTATACTAGGTAGAGCCCCTTTCACACATTACACTAGGTAGAGCCCCTTTTACACATTACACTAGGTAGAGCCCCTTTTACACATTACACTAGGTAGAGCCCCTTTCACACATTACACTAGGTAGAGCCCCTTTCACACATTACACTAGGTAGAGCCCCTTTCACACATTACACTAGGTAGAGCCCCATTTTACATATTACGGCAGGCAGAGTCCCCTTTCACACAGTACAGCAGGCAGAGACCCCTTTTACACATTATGGCAGGTAGAGTCCTTTTTCACACATTACGCAAGGCAGAGTCCCCTTTCACACAGTACGGCAGGCAGAGTCCCCTTTCACACAGTACGGCAGGCAGAGTCCCCTTTCACGCAGTACGGCAGGCAGAGTCCCCTTTCACACAGTACGGCAGGCAGAGTCCCCTTTCACACAGTACGGCAGGCAGAGTCCTCTTTTACACATTACGGCAGGTAGAGTCTCCTTTTACACATTACGGCATGTAGAGTCCCCTTTTACACATTACGGCAGGTAGAGTCCCCTTTTACACATTACTGCAGGTAGAGTCCCCTTTTACACATTATGGCAGGTAGAGTCCCTTTTTACACATTACGGCAAATAGAGTCCCCTTTTACACATTACCCTGTGGACGGGGGGTGGGGGGGGTGGAGAGAGAGAGAGAGAGAGATTTATTTTATACTTACTTTCCACCCGCCCAAACACTGCAGACACAGGGGAAGACCAGCGGCGTTGCCTAGTGAGGGATGGGAAGTTGCAGGCTGGGATGCTGCTGCTGTAGTCAGTGTGAGCTGAGCTGGACTGAATGCTTCCTCCATCCTCCCTTGACTGCGCACTCGAACGCCACGGCTCCTCGTGGCGGAGGGCACTGTGGGAGTCAGCTGGGAGAGATGTCATCACGTCTCTCCCTGGACACTGCAGTTGGGGGGGAGGCAGAGTATCTGATTGGGCCCGGGGAGAAGGTGCTACGTTGGTGCAGGTTGTGAGTGCACTAAACAGCAGAGAAGCTGAGCGTACACCACACACAGGGTAGCACGGCAGCTGGCAGGAGGCAGTTAGAGAGCATGACCGTGCGGGTGGTGCTGCCAGATGGTGCACCCACAGTGCAGTTGCGCTGTGTGCAATGCACCACTGGCACACACCTACTTATGGCCATGGCTGCTGTGTAAGGCCACACTATATGTCTCTGAATCGCAGCATAGAGTTCTGCCCAAGTAACCCGCAGATTGTTCTTATGCAGAGAACCATTAGCATTCTCTGGCCCTAGACCTATCATTGTATCTCTGTTACTGCCGGGCCTTGCTGCCTGGTGGCGTGCAATAAGTAGGCTTACCATACTGTATCTTTGCACTGGGACACTCATGGATTACACAGGTTCTGGGGCTGATTAGCAGGTGACATACAGGCTGGAAGGCAGCAGCCACAGAACCTGTGTAACTCATTAGTGTCCCAGTATAAAGGAATAGTATGGGAGGAGTGCTGTGTTTGGGTCAGGGTGACTGATGCTGGGTAAGCCGGCCGGTGACTAGCTAGGTGACCAGTGTATAGCCAGTGCCGGGGCCGCGGGAACACGTAGCTGATGTCACTGCTGGAACCACATTGAATGCTGTCTGTGCCATCCTGACAATTCTGTATAAGGAAAGGCTAATGCTGCTCCTCATCCCTATGGGGGGAATTCAAGAGTTTTTTGCGAGCTGGCAGCCACTAGATGGTGCCCGACTGAGGAATTCAAGGCCACGGTAGCTCCACCACTGTCTCGGCCGCCTCCCTGATTAGCACGTGGCCATGGCAGCTCCCTCACTGTCTCCGCTGTCTCCCTGATTAGCACAAGGCCACGGAAGCTCCCCCGCTGTCTCCGCCATCTCACTGATTAGCACCAGGCCACGGAAGCTCCCCTGCTGTCTCCGCCATCTCACTGATTAGCACAAGGCCACGGAAGCTCCCCCGCTGCCTCCGCCATCTCACTGATTAGCACCAGGCCACGGAAGCTCCCCCGCTGCCTCCGCCATCTCACTGATTAGAACCAGGCCACGGAAGCTCTCCCGCTGTCTCCGCCATCTCACTGATTAGCACAAGGCCACGGAAGCTCCCCCGCTGTCTCCGCCATCTCACTGATTAGCACAAGGCCACGGAAGCTCTCCCGCTGTCTTCGCCATCTCACTGATTAGCACAAGGCCACGGAAGCTCTCCCGCTGTCTCCGCCATCTCAGTGATTAGCACAAGGCCACGGAAGCTCTCCCGCTGTCTCCGCCATCTCAGTGATTAGCACAAGGCCACGGAAGCTCCCCCGCTGCCTCCGCCATCTCACTGATTAGAACCAGGCCACGGAAGCTTCCCCGCTGTCTCCGCAATCTCAGTGATTAGCACAAGGCCACGGAAGCTCTCCCGCTGTCTCCGCCATCTCAGTGATTAGCACAAGGCCACGGAAGCTCCCTCGCTGCCTCCGCCATCTCACTGATTAGCACAATGCCAGGGAAGCTCCCTCGCTGCCTCCGCCATCTCAGTGATTAGCACAAGGCCACGGAAGCTCCCCCGCTGCCTCCGCCATCTCACTGATTAGCACAAGGCCACGGAAGCTCCCCCGCTGTCTCCGCCATCTCACTGATTAGCACAAGGCCACGGAAGCTCCCCCGCTGCCTCCGCCATCTCACTGATTAGCACAAGGCCACGGAAGCTCCCCCGCTGCCTCCGCCATCTCCCTGATTAGCACAAGGCCACGGAAGCTCCCCCGCTGTCTCCGCCATCTCCCTTATTAGCACAAGGCCACGGAAGCTTCCCCGCTGTCTCCGCCATCTCCCTTATTAGCACAAGGCCACGGAAGCTCCCCCGCTGCCTCCGCCATCTCCCTGATTAGCACAAGGCCACGGAAGCTCCCCCGCTGTCTCCGCCATCTCACTGATTAGCACCAGGTCACGGAAGCTCCCCCGCTGTCTCCGCCATCTCCCTTATCAGCACAAGGCCACGGAAGCTCCCCCGCTGCCTCCGCCATCTCCCTGATTAGCACAAGGCCACGGAAGCTCCCCCGCTGTCTCCGCCATCTCCCTGATTAGCACAAGGCCACGGAAGCTCCCCCGCTGTCTCCGCCATCTCACTGATTAGCACCAGGCCACGGAAGCTCCCCCGCTGTCTCCGCCATCTCCCTTATTAGCACAAGGCCACGGAAGCTCCCCCGCTGCCTCCGCCATCTCCCTGATTAGCACAAGGCCACGGAAGCTCCCCCGCTGTCTCCGCCATCTCACTGATTAGCACCAGGTCACGGAAGCTCCCCCGCTGTCTCCGCCATCTCCCTTATCAGCACAAGGCCACGGAAGCTCCCCCGCTGCCTCCGCCATCTCCCTGATTAGCACAAGGCCACGGAAGCTCCCCCGCTGTCTCCGCCATCTCCCTGATTAGCACAAGGCCACGGAAGCTCCCCCGCTGTCTCCGCCATCTCACTGATTAGCACCAGGCCACGGAAGCTCCCCCGCTGTCTCCGCCATCTCAGTGATTAGCACAAGGCCACGGAAGCTCTCCCGCTGTCTCCGCCATCTCAGTGATTAGCACAAGGCCACGGAAGCTCCCCGCTGCCTCCGCCATCTCCCTGATTAGCACAAGGCCACGGAAGCTCCCCCGCTGTCTACGCCATCTCCCTGATTAGTACAAGGCCACGGAAGCTCCCCCGCTGTCTCCGCCATCTCCCTGATTAGCACAAGGCCACGGAAGCTCCCCCGCTGTCTCCACCATCTCCCTGATTAGCACAAGGCCACGGAAGCTCCCCCGCTGTCTCCGCCATCTCACTGATTAGCACAAGGCCACGGCAGCTCCCCCGCTGTCTCCGCCATCTCACTGATTAGCACCAGGCCACGGAAGCTCCCCCGCTGTCTCCGCCATCTCAGTGATTAGCACAAGGCCACGGAAGCTCCCCCGCTGTCTCAGCCATCTCACTGATTAGCACAAGGCCACGGAAGCTCCCCCGCTGTCTCCGCCATCTCCCTGATTAGCACAAGGCCACGGAAGCTCCCCCGCTGTCTCCTCCATCTCACTGATTAGCATAAGGCCACGGAAGCTCCCCCGCTGTCTTAAATCTTTGAGTCATTGTGGAGGAATATTATACATAAACATTATAATTACTACTAATTATTATTACAAGTGTCATTATGGCCACCATACCTGTCCTGCTGTCTCAGTACCCCAGGATCAGGATAATAGGTGAATGTATTTGTTGATGTACGTATTCTCTGACGCGCCGGCTGCTGATGTCTTGTTCTACTGACTTGTTCTACTGACATGTTCCTCCATGCAGTGATTTCAAGTGCGGAGGTGACTAGGGGCAGCACATGTTATGGGAAAGTGAAGGTGTACCACAATACCACGCAGAGCTCCGTGTGTAATGACCACTGGAGTGTGGCGGAAGAGGCCGTGCTCTGCAAACAGATTGGCTGTGGCCCAGCTATAGAGATGGCTCAGGTCAAGGAGATGGTGTTACGTAGGGGGCCAAACCCCCAGACGGATTTCCGCAGCGTGCACTGTGGTGGCCATGAGGCAAATCTGGCCCAGTGCGGGTCTGTTATGACCACAGGATACACGTGTGAAGCTGAGGAGGCCGAGGTGCTGTGTTCCCAGTCGGGTAAGGAGATATAGAGTCACTGTGATGTCATGTAGCCGAGCCCTGCCCACCACACGTTTTATTGTGCCAACGGTAAATGTGTATTTAAATGTAGAATTGTACTAATAACTCCTAAATGATGGATGCGCTCACCGGGCTGTCTTGGGAAGACAAGTGAGGCTGCAGACCAGACGTGTCCACCAGTTGTCCCGGGAAGAAAGGTGAGGCTGCAGACCAGACGTGTCCACAGGTCATCCCGGGAAGACAGGTGAGGCTGCAGACCAGACGTGTCCACAGGTCATCCCGGGAAGACAGGTGAGGCTGCAGACCAGACATGTCCACAGGTCATCCCGGGAAGACAGGTGAGGCTGCAGACCAGACGTGTTCCCAGGTTGTCTCGGGAAGACAGGTGAGGCTGCAGACCAGACGTGTCCACAGGTTGTCCCGGGAAGACAGGTGAGGCTGCAGACCAGACGTGCTCCCAGGTTGTCCCGGGAAGACAGGTGAGGCTGCAGATCAGACGTGTCCACAGGTCATCCCGGGAAGACAGGTGAGGCTGCAGACCAGACGTGTCCACAGGTTGTCTTGGGAAGACAGGTGAGGCTGCAGACCAGACGTGTCCACAGGTCATCCCGGGAAGACAGGTGAGGCTGCAGACCAGACGTGTCCACAGGTCATCCCGGGAAGACAGGTGAGGCTGCAGACCAGACGCGTTCACAGGTTGTCCCGGGAAGACAGGTGAGGCTGCAGACCAGACGCGTTCACAGGTTGTCCCGGGAAGACAGGTGAGGCTGCAGACCAGACGCGTTCACAGGTTGTCCCGGGAAGACAGGTGAGGCTGCAGACCAGACGCGTTCACAGGTTGTCCCGGGAAGACAGGTGAGGCTGCAGACCAGACGCGTTCACAGGTTGTCCCGGGAAGACAGGTGAGGCTGCAGACCAGACGCGTTCACAGGTTGTCTCGGGAAGACAGGTGAGGCTGCAGACCAGACGTGTCCACAGGTCATCCCGGGAAGACAGGTGAGGCTGCAGACCAGACGCGTTCACAGGTTGTCTCGGGAAGACAGGTGAGGCTGCAGACCAGATGTTCTCATGTACTGTATGGCTGCACTGAGGTCGGACTGAGAACATTATCCAAGCTCCACTGATGCCAAGGGGCAAACACAAGATTTCTAGAGGCAGATCCAAATTTTAGCTTTAAGAAGAAGAAACCTGGTACAGTACACTTTTTTCCTGTAGTTTTTGCTACTGCTGTCTGTGTATGGGGAGGCCTGTCTGATGGGCGCAGTGATAATTATTTGCTGTAAGCGGTATTGGCTTTATCCTATATCCTGCTCTAAATGTTTTATTCTGTCATGAACGATAATAAAAAGGCGTGTATTTATCACCCTACGTACATCTCCGCTACACTACACTGGCGGGGATATGTATGAAGCAGGGGAAACAGTGGGGAAGTTGCCTATGGCAACCAATGACCTTAAAGGTAATATTTATCAAGTGCATTCTATACAATTATGGTGGCAGCTGATTGGTTGCCATAAGCAACGTTCCCATTGGATCACTTCTCCACTGCTTCATACATCTCCTCTTCAGTGTCTTATACAATGCACACAATCCAACCATTGGCGTTTTTATAATGGGTGCACACAGACCCCTGGGTCCAGGGAGGTCCACACCACACCCAAGGAAGGAAAGGGTTCTGGCCTGTGAGACTGTCCCCCCGAGACTGACCTGTGAGACTGACCTGTGAGACTGTCCCCCGAGACTGACCTACTGCCCCCGCCCCCCGAGACTGGCCTGTGAGACAGCCTCACAGGCCGGTCTTGGGGGCTGTCTCACAGGCCAGTCTCGGGGGGGTGGGGGGGTGGCAGTCTCACAGGCCAGTCTCGGGGGGCTTAGACTGCCTTGCTCCCCGAGACAGACGCCCCCCCCCCCCCCCCCCCCCCGAGAGTGGCCTGTGAGACTGCCCCTACTCCCCCCCCCCCTCCCATAAGAGTGACATGTGACACTGGCCCCTGAGACTGTCCCCCGAGACTGGCCTGTGAGACTGATCCCCGAGACTGTCCTGTGAGACTGTCCTGTGAGACTGGCCCGTGGGATTGGCCCAGCAAAGCAGTAAATCTCAGTAACTTTGTGTAGTGCTCAGCAGTCTTCTAATAATAAATGATGGTGATAGGGTGATCATCAGATAATCGGTGATGGGAACCGGCCCTACCAGCAGAGGGCGCACACTGGACGGGCGGTGTGGTTCTACGTTTCTGTGTGAATGGGGATCTATTCTGTGGCGCAGAGGTGTCTCTCTGCCAGCACTGGGACAGGGGACAATTCAAGATGTTTCTATGGGGTCCACAAAGTTCTGGCTACGCCCCTGGAGCTGCATAAACATCTTAGTGATATTTGGTGGACCCCTTTCTTTGAAAGTAAAGCATTCATAACCATAACCAGAAATAACGACACTGAGACTTGAATTTTGGCAGAAAATTGCTAGCTATTTATTTGTCCCTAACCATTAGGAAACCTGTAATAAAGAGATTAATTTAATATGCCGCTCCAGCTGGCATATGGTGGCGGCCCAAAAGAACGGCTCACTTAATCTAAATTAAACTTAAATAACTCAACCCTATAAAATTACTAAAAACTTACCATAAACCGGTAATAGGTGACAACTCAACCCCCACAGTGACTACCCACCGCTCCTGGGTGCCCTGCCGCTGCCTTCCCGGACGGGTGGTCAAGCGGCCATAAGTCGATGGAGGTGAGTGCACCTAAACCACAACAAACTGTAAAACACTACAGTTTTCTCTACAATACGAAACTGCCGTTCTTTTCCGCCAATAAATAGCCAACGAAAACAGCCAACAATTTAGAGCCAAAGCACCACGTGCCACAATTTCCAACTACCAGGGCGGGAGGGTGGGAAACCAGATAACCAAGAGACTTAAGATGGCTTCACCTTCCCTATATATATCAAGCCCTCCCCTTAAAGAAGGCTGTACTTTCCTCACAGCTAGGTCCACCCCTCCCCAGATGTTTAACTCTTTTCTCTCCTATGCAGTCAATACTCTCTTCTAAACATCTTAGTGATATTTGGTGGACCCCTTTCTTTGAAAGTAAAGCATTCATAACCATAACCAGAAATAACGACACTGAGACTTGAATTTTGGCAGAAAATTGCTAGCTATTTATTTGTCCCTAACCATTAGGAAACCTGTAATAAAAGAGATTAATTTAATATGCCGCTCCAGCTGGCATATGGTGGCGGCCCAAAAGAACGGCTCACTTAATCTAAATTAAACTTAAATAACTCAACCCTATAAAATTACTAAAAACTTACCATAAACCGGTAATAGGTGACAACTCAACCCCCACAGTGACTACCCACCGCTCCTGGGTGCCCTGCCGCTGCCTTCCCGGACGGGTGGTCAAGCGGCCATAAGTCGATGGAGGTGAGTGCACCTAAACCACAACAAACTGTAAAACACTACAGTTTTCTCTACAATACGAAACTGCCGTTCTTTTCCGCCAACAGCGAAAGACTCATCCTCACAGTCTTTCGCACCGCCACCATAAACCTACCCTAACTCCTGCAAAGCGAAACCTAGATCCTCCAGAAAAAACATCATCCCCTCATCGGATAGATGTACTCCATCGCGCCGGAAAAGGTGGCTGTCTCTGAACCGTATCCTCGGGTGGCGAACCACCCTCCCACCGTGGGACAGCACCCACTTTGCCACCGCTCCGTTCACCTTTTTCCGGGCCTCATCAATCTGGCGACCATCCGCCACACCCCTCCAACACAATCTTGGCACCATCATGGAAAAAACCAACACACAGTTGTTCCATGCCGCGGTCACACCTGCCAGATCCTGTATCATGGCCCACCGCAGATCCAAGGATGTCCTCTTCCCCAAGTCGTTGCCACCTAGATGGACAACCAAAACCTTAGGGACTCCATGCTTGCTGGCCTGACTCACTAACCTACTCCTTAGCTCACCCCACATCATTCCGCGCCAGCCAAGCCATCTGACACCCTGTTTTCCAAACAATGCCTGAGACCCTTCCGATGCCACAAACCTGGCCGCCCAGTAAATGTAAGAGTGGCCAACCACCCAAATGGTCAAATTGTCTTCAAACCATCCTGAAGGGAAAAAGAGGGGTAGAATTGATTACTAAGAGGCTTATTAATTGTTTACACTGAAGGATCTGCCAAAAAAGAAAACTTTAGGACTCGCTAATGCAGCAGTCACGGCCTAGCCGACTGCACCATGTTTCGTCGCCAATTTAGAAGTGCAATTAAAGACACAAGGGGGGAAGATCAAATAAAAGTACACGAAATAAAAAAGGGGGGGGGGGTATAAAATGGGAAACACATGTAATAACTCAGCTGGAGGTGAAACGTAAAGACCTGCTGAGGGACTCTGATTAGACCAAATTAGCCGAATTATGGATTAGAATTCAGTCCGTCAAGTCAGGCAAAAAATCGCAAATAACTCCAGACCCCCGCTGCCGACTCATGCCAGCAACGGCGAGTAGCTAATCCCTGAGTAGGAGAAAAAAAGGGGTAACACCAACAGACGCACAACACCATAAATTTACAGAACTGTAACAACATGATATATTGCAATCTAAACAAAGCACCAAGCGCAAACCGACTTCTCATGTGACGGGGCGAATATATCGTCTATAACTTGCTGATTTCCATCGCCCCACCGCCTGTATTTCAGTTCTGGAGCAACCCGCCGCAGCAGCCGACGTCGCTGCGCCTATGCGAAAGGAATGGGTACCAAAAGCAGTGGGTGGGAGGCCCAGGCCCGCCAAACAGCGACTCAGCATCCATCGAAACTGGTATTTTGTGACTGGCAGCCCATCATAATGCAACAGCCAAGACCCCTCCTTAACGGGTCGCACCACCACGTATTGCATTGCCAGCCTCACCGGGCAAACGCTCTCCTCCAGCGCTGGAACCATTGTAACCCAGCGCCCTCTCCCCACTTGATCCGTTTTGGAGCGTCGTAACCTGCACAGCAAGGACCTCTCACCCACTACCACGTCTCCGACCAACATACGCGAGTCCGCTCTCTTGGAAGGCGCTACCAACTCAGAAACTCGAAAGGCTCCGTGGAAAGCCATTGAGAACGCCAAACTAAACAAAAGCGTCTCAAACCTGGACGACGCGACTCGCCCTACTGCCTCGATTACGGCCGGCAACAACGCCGCATCGATGGGCCGCCTCCTATCTGGTGGCGACGGCGCAACTCGCGCCCACCCTTTCATTGCTTTCCGCAGAACTTCGCTTTTTGTTACGTCAGAGACGCCTCGCAGCTTGCAGAAAAACGAAATGCCTGCTAAATACCGCGACACCACTGCTCGTGACCTACCGGAGACGTAAAGCTGCCACATAAAAGAAAGCATCAGCCGATGCCTACTCTTACCTTGATGCTGACGCCCCCGGACAAACTCCTCCCATTCACTCCAAGCTTGTCCGTACGCCTTGAGCGTGGCCGGCGCGATTGACCGCAACGCTAAACCCTCCAGTCCGGTCCGATCACCTGCCAAACATAACCGGGACAGTGAAAACCTTGCTCTTCGGCCTCGGGAGCCAAACCCCAAAATCTCTCCCACTGTCCACGCGACAACGCGTCTGCGATTTCGTTTTCCAACCCGGGCACGTGCTGCGCCCGGAACCATAGGTTCCTACGCAAGCAAGTCAAAAGCAATTGTCCAAGAACCCGTAGTACCACCAGCAATTTCGCCCTTTGGTTATTAATCGCATGTACCACGCCCAGATTATCGCACCTGAACACTATGCTGCGGTTAGCCAACCGATCGCCCCAAACTTCCAGCGCTACTATAATGGGAAAAAACTCCAGCAGCACCAGATCCCTTGTAAGACCCTCGCTATGCCAATTCGCCGGCCAAGATGCCGCACACCACGATCCCTCCAGAAAACAGCCGAATCCAGAGGAACCTGCAGCATCGGTAAAAAGCTGCAAACTCTCGCTGTCAACGGCTGGCGCTTGCCATATGCTCACCCCGTTGAAATCCTCCAGGAATGAAGCCCAGACGGCCAAATCCCTTTTTAACTCAGAGGACAATCGAACGAAATGATGCGGCCTGGCACACCCCGCTGTCGCCCTTTCGAGCTTCCGGCAGAAAACCCTGCCCATCGGTATCACCCGACAAGCAAAGTTCAGCATGCCCAGCAAGGACTGAGCCTGCCGCAGCGTGACTTTACGCGAGCCGTTGAAACGGCAAATAGTTTTGCGGAGCTTTGACACTTTGTCCTGGGGCAGGCGACACTCTCCCGCCACGGTGTCAATTTCAATCCCCAAAAATGATAGACAGGAGGCCGGACCCTCCGTTTTATCCCTGGCTACCGGGACACCGAAGTGGTAAAAAAGGGGTCGTGTGCTAAACAGCAAGTCGCCGCATCTTGTGCCAGTAGCCGGCCCCGCGCACAGGAAATCATCGAGGTAATGCGCAACCCCGTGGCCGCCTGACGCAGACTCCACGCACCAATGAAGAAAAGTGCTAAAGCGCTCGAAAAACGAGCATGAAACGGAACATCCCATCGGCAGACCTTTGTCGATGAAATACTCCGCCCCAATCCGGAAACCCATAAAACGAAATGAGTCCGGGTGCAATGGCAGTAATCTAAAAGCTGACTCAACATCGATCTTAGCCATGAGGGCCCCGTTCCCGTAGCTGCGGACCATACCTAGCGCCTCGTCAAATGACTGATACACCACCGAGCAATGAGCCGGTGGTATTGCGTCGTTGACCGACGCCCCTGGCGGGTAAGAAAGATGCTGAATGAGCCGGAAGGCGCCCGGAGTCTTCTTTGGTACCACCCCAACCGGGGAGATGACCAAGTCATCCACCGGGGGTGACTTAAACGGCCCCTCCATCCTGCCCAACCTGACCTCCTTATCTACTTTTTCCCGTAACACAGTCGGCAAGGCTCGGGCGGATTGAAGGTTCCTGTGCGCACGCACGGACACTTCGCTTGCAACAGGCAAGCGGAAACCGAACTTAGAACCATCTAACAAAAACTTTGCATCCCTTTTATTAGGATAAAGACCCAACCATTTACCCATAGTTTCCAACTTAACTGGCGTTGGTGCCCTGCTGAGCGGTCCCGCTCGCGGCCTGCTTAGGGTAGGGTTGTTTCCCCCGATTGCCTTGTCGTCCCCCTTTGAAACAAGAGGAGGCTGGGTGGGTTCCACCGCACTGCTGGCAAGAGTGGCGAAAACGGCACTGTTTGCCAAATGAACATGTTCCGCTGTTAAAAGCGAAGCATTTCCCCCGAGGGGCAGACCGCCCGCCCATGCGAACGGCCAATCCGCCTGTCTTGGCAAATCCCCCGTCCGCGCCCGCTCCCTGCGCTGACGACCCCCCGCGGCGCCCCCCCGTTCCCTGTTTCTGGGTCTCGTCCTCCCGCTGGGATGCCCGGGTCACTTTGAGCCAGACCTCCACGTCTTTGAACCCGAAGTCCATGACCCGTAACCCGTCCTGCTTCTCCCGAAACTCTTGGTCATATCGCCGCCATTCCGAACCCGAGGATGTGCGCTGCATGTCGTGCACGAGATGAAGGTACCGGATGATATTCATGTGCTCTTCCGGCCTGTCCTCCAAATAGCAAGCCGCAAACACCCAAAAATCCGGCCAGCCAGTTATCAAAAGACCTGAAAGCTTCCGCCCCCATGCCCTTCGTAGCGGCCGCCGCTTTGTAATCCTTCTTCATGGCCTTAGTCAAACCAAATAAGTCTACAAAGTCACCCCTACGTATCTTTTTGCGGCAGCTATCTCGCAGGCCCCGCATCACTGCCGTGTACTCGCAGCGCACTACCCCCGGCAGATCTCGCCTCTTCTTTGCCCTACGCTCCTCTTCACTAATTCGCCTGCGCCGCTTACGCCTCTTCTGCTGCTTTGCCGCCCTTTTGGCAAGTTTCTCAGCCTCCTTCCTTGCCCTAGCAGTACTATCAGCGTCGGACGTTTGCGACGCCAAAGAGGAGGATGAGGAGGAGGACGAAGAGCTACGCGAACTCGAGCTCGCGCTGGAATTTGATAAAGACTGCACCAACTCACCGGATGCCGTCGACCTCTCCGACTCGGATTGTTCGTCGTCTTCATTCCAATCATCGTCCACCGCGAAGCCTGCCGAGTCCCTTTCACCTTGGTCCTCTGTGGAAGACAAAACAAAAGAGGGCCCGGTCCGCGCATGCGGCGCACGCCGGGCACCCCGTGTGGAATGCGCAGTGGCCGAGCCTCCCTGCCGCTCACGTTCTGATCCTAGCTCCAGCTCTGCCGCGGCAGCCCCCAGCTCTCGGCAGGCTCGTGCCACTCGCTGCGCCGCTGATGCCCTGACATTGCCTAACCCCCTGCGTCCCGCAGCTTGGCCGGAATCCGCCGTTGCCCTGGGGGAGGCCACTGAAGCCAATGGCCCAAGAGCCTGCACCACCGTGGCCAGAGCCGACGCTATGGCCCCAGGAGGATCCCATGCGGCACGACCCCCGGAAACGCCGCCCAAAGGACGACCGGTCCTTGGTTGGGCGCGAGCCCGCGCCCCCTGACCGCCCGACGCGCCCCGGGGTTCCCGCCCTTCATGCTCCAACCCGAAGGCAAGAGCCCCCCGGCCGGCCCAGTGGCTCTCCCCCTCCGATCCTTCCCCTTCCCTATCCAGGGAAGGAGAAGAATCCCCTGATCCTGGGGAGGACCTGCTGACGCGCGCAGCTGCCCGGGCCGCGGCCCTGCGGCCGCTGACCCATTCCCTGTCACCCCTCCTGCCGCGGGCCCCGCTGCGTCCTGCGACGGTGACAGGGACCTGCTGCTCCCCCGCGTGTCACCTGACCAGCGGAGGGTGCACCCGCATGTTGCTGGCGGCCACCCCTTGTCGTTCATGCTGTGCCCCCATCATTTATATTACTAACCATGCTCCCAGCGCTGCCTCCCTGAGGCACACGCTGCACCCCCCTCAACCTGTCTCTCCCCCTGCCGAACTCCGGCATCCGGGGAGAAGAAGAGGTTGATCCGTGCACTGCTGGCGCCGCTGCGCGCGCACGTGGCGGCCAGCGGCGCCCGGAGCGAGCGTGGGCGCGCGCGCACCTCGAGCGCGCGCCCCACGAGCGCGCGCCCCACGTCCACCCGCCAACGGCCTCCCGGACTGCTCCCCCTGCTCAGCCGCCGCGCGAGGCTCCTGAATAGTCCCCGCGCGGCGACCGCCAGCTCCCTGAGACCTCCTCTCCCCCCGCCCGGCCCGAACAGCCGACCGCGGCGGGGAAGGAGAGACTGAGCCTGCTGCACACTGGCGCCCCCCGTGGCGCGCCCGCGGGCGCCCGCCATGACCCCGGGCTCGGCGGCTCCCGGCGGGGACGGCCGCCGCCCGCCGACACTCGAGCGGCCTGCAGGGACCCCTGGTCCCCCACGCCGCCCACATCTGGCCGGAGTGCCCAACTCGGCACCCGGCGGCGAGTCCGCCCGGGCCCCGCCAGCGCTGCCTGTGGGCGCATCTGATAAGGCCCTAGGGGATGGAGCCCCGTCCCCCACACCGCCCACCGCCGCCTCAGGGCCCGCTCGGCCGTCCGACCCACGGAACCGAGCCGGGGCCCTTAGCACGCGCTGGGGGCGAGCGGACATAACAGCAGCCACAATATTTTAGTTTCGATCAAAACAGTGAGGGACACCCTGGGATGCTGGAGAGGAGAGTACAAAAGAGAGGGGACAGTATATCCTGGTGACACAGCACGAATACCTAATAAACAAGTTTTGCTGGCACTGCAGCACTCACCAAAACCAGATCACCAAGAGACTTAAGATGGCTTCACCTTCCCTATATATATCAAGCCCTCCCCTTAAAGAAGGCTGTACTTTCCTCACTGCTAGGTCCACCCCTCCCCAGATGTTTAACTCTTTTCTCTCCTATGCAGTCAATACTCTCTTCGATTCCCCCTAGACCACCAGGAAGACCGCATTCTTATCAGTATATACATTCATTAAACATTTTTAAATAGACTTTAGTATGTTTGATTTGTGGCTGGTGTCCTGCACCAGGCTTTGGCCATTGCAGCTCAGGATCTGTGGTCCCGGCTCAGTGCTACATATACATTTTACAAATATTATTATTAACAGTTATTATTATTAACAGTTTCTTATATAGCGCAGCATATTCCGTTGCGCTTTACAATTAGAACAACAGTAATAGAACAAAACTGGGTAAAAACAGACAGACATAGAGGTAGGAGGGCCCTGCTCGCAAGCTTACAATCTATAGGGAAATAGGCATAGATACACAAGGATAGATGCTACCTATTGCATAATGGTCCACCAGATTGCTAGGTTCTTAATGGGTTGTATGATGATACCCCACAAAGTTATCCAAGTGTCAGGAGGATGTGAGACTAAAGAAAGACAAGATATGTGATGTTATCTGTACTGTACAGAGGATGTAATTAGATAGGGAAGCACTGAAGGTTATGTGGGTGGGTCTGGAATTTGATAGGCTTGTCTGAAGAGGTGAGTTTTCAGGGAACATTTAAAGGTTTGGAGACTAGAGGCGAGTCTTATTGTCCGTGGGAGGGCATTCCACAGAGTGGGTGAAGCCCAGGTAAAGTCCTGTAATTTTGAGTGTGAACAAGTAATGCGTGTGGATGAGAGACGTAGATCTTGTGCAGAGCGGAGAGGTCGGGTAGGGAGATATTTTGAGATGAGTGAGGAGATGTATGTTGGTGCAGTTTGGTTAATAGCCTTGTATGTGAGTAAAAGTGTTTTATATTTAATACGGTAGAATGGAGGTAACCAATGGAGGGACTGACAGAGCGGATCTGCAGACGATGAACGTCTAGCGAGGAAGATTAGCCTCGCAGCTGCATTCAGAATGGATTGTAGTGGTGAGAGCTTATGTTTGGGAAGACCGGTCAGGAGACTATTACAATAATCAATGCGGGAGATGATGAGAGCATGGATTAGAGTTTTTGCTGTGTCTTGTGTAAGATAAGGGCGTATTTTGGATATGTTTCTTAGATGTATGTAACATGAGACAGATTGAATGTGGGGATAAAGGACAGATCAGAGTCAGGGATGACACCTAGGCAGCGAGCTTGTGGGGTACGGGTGATTGCAGAAATATATTTATATACTTTATTTGGGCACATGTACATTTATTACACGAGCCCCAGTGCCCAGCGCTGAGTGATGGAACCTTAACCCTTCCAGTGCTGGGATGCTCTTTATACTAGAGATGAGCGGGTTCGGTTTCTCTGAATCCGAACCCGCACGAACTTCATGTTTTTTTTCACGGGTCCGAGCGACTCGGATCTTCCCGCCTTGCTCGGTTAACCCGAGCGCGCCCGAACGTCATCATGACGCTGTCGGATTCTCGCGAGACTCGGATTCTATATAAGGAGCCGCGCGTCGCCGCCATTTTCACACGTGCATTGAGATTGATAGGGAGAGGACGTGGCTGGCGTCCTCTCCATTTAGATTAGGAGAGAGAGAGAGAGATTGACCTGAGGCTGATACTGTAGAAGAGAGTGCAGAGTTTAGTGACTGACCACAGTGACCACCAGCAGTGCAGTTGTTTTATTTAATATATCCGTTCTCTGCCTGAAAAAAACGGTACACACAGTGACTCAGTCACATACCATATCTGTGTGCACTGCTCAGCCCAGTGTGCTGCATGCCTGCATCATCTATGTATATATTATATATCTGACTGTGCTCAGCTCACACAGCTTATAATTGTGGGGGAGACTGGGGAGCACTGCAGTGCCAGTTATAGGTTATAGCAGGAGCCAGGAGTACAAGACAGTCACATACCATATCTGTGTGCACTGCTCAGCCCAGTGTGCTGCATCATCTATGTATATATTATATATCTGACTGTGCTCAGCTCACACAGCTTATAATTGTGGGGGAGACTGGGGAGCACTGCAGTGCCAGTTATAGGTTATAGCAGGAGCCAGGAGTACATATTATATTAAAATTAAACAGTGCACACTTTTGCTGCAGGAGTGCCACTGCCAGTGTGACTGACCAGTGACCTGACCACACTGACCACCAGTATAGTTAGTAGTATACTATATTGTGATTGCCTGAAAAAGTTAAACACTCGTCGTGTGACTTCACTTGTGTGGTGTTTTTTTTTTTATTCTATAAAAAACTCATTCTGCTGACAGACAGTGTCCAGCAGGTCCGTCATTATATAATATATATACCTGTCCGGCTGCAGTAGTGATATATATATATTTTTTATATCATTATTTATCATCCAGTCGCAGCAGACACAGTACGGTAGTTCACGGCTGTAGCTACCTCTGTGTCGGCACTCGGCAGTCCATCCATAATTGTATACCACCTACCCGTGGTTTTTTTTTCTTTCTTCTTTATACATACATACTACTACATCTCTTTATCAACCAGTCTATATTAGCAGCAGACACAGTACAGTACGGTAGTTCACGGCTGTGGCTACCTCTGTGTTGGCACTCGGCAGTCCGTCCATAATTGTATACCACCTAACCGTGGTTTTTTTTTTCTTTCTTCTTTATACATACATACTACGACATCTCTTTATCAACCAGTCTATATTAGCAGCAGACACAGTACAGTACGGTAGTTCACGGCTGTGGCTACCTCTGTGTCGGCACTCGGCAGTCCGTCCATAATTGTATACCACCTAACCGTGGTTTTTTTTTCTTTCTTCTTCATACATACATACTACGACATCTCTTTATCAACCAGTCTATATTAGCAGCAGACACAGTACAGTACGGTAGTTCACGGCTGTGGCTACCTCTGTGTCGGCACTCGGCAGTCCGTCCATAATTGTATACCACCTAACCGTGGTTTTTTTTTCTTTCTTCTTTATACATACATACTACGACATCTCTTTATCAACCAGTCTATATTAGCAGCAGACACAGTACAGTACGGTAGTTCACGGCTGTGGCTACCTCTGTGTCGGCACTCGGCAGTCCGTCCATAATTGTATACCACCTAACCGTGTTTTTTTTTTCTTTCTTCTTCATACATACATACTACGACATCTCTTTATCAACCAGTCTATATTAGTAGCAGACACAGTACAGTACGGTAGTTCACGGCTGTGGCTACCTCTGTGTCGGCACTCGGCAGTCCGTCCATAATTGTATACCACCTACCCGTGGTTTTTTTTTCTTTCTTCTTTATACATACATACTACTACATCTCTTTATCAACCAGTCTATATTAGCAGCAGACACAGTACAGTACGGTAGTTCACGGCTGTGGCTACCTCTGTGTCGGCACTCGGCAGTCCGTCCATAATTGTATACCACCTAACCGTGGTTTTTTTTTCTTTCTTCTTCATACATACATACTACGACATCTCTTTATCAACCAGTCTATATTAGTAGCAGACACAGTACAGTACGGTAGTTCACGGCTGTGGCTACCTCTGTGTCGGCACTCGGCAGGCAGTCCATAATTGTATACCACCTAACCGTGGTTTTTTTTCCTTTCTTCTTCATACATACATACTACGACATCTCTTTATCAACCAGTCTATATTAGCAGCAGACACAGTACGGTAGTTCACGGCTGTAGCTACCTCTGTGTCGGCACTCAGCAGTCCGTCCATAATTGTATACTAGTATCCATCCATCTCCATTGTTTACCTGAGGTGCCTTTTAGTTGTGCCTATTAAAATATGGAGAACAAAAATGTTGAGGTTCCAAAATTAGGGAAAGATCAAGATCCACTTCCACCTCGTGCTGAAGCTGCTGCCACTAGTCATGGCCGAGACGATGAAATGCCAGCAACGTCGTCTGCCAAGGCCGATGCCCAATGTCATAGTACAGAGCATGTCAAATCCAAAACACCAAATATCAGTAAAAAAAGGACTCCAAAACCTAAAATAAAATTGTCGGAGGAGAAGCGTAAACTTGCCAATATGCCATTTACCACACGGAGTGGCAAGGAACGGCTGAGGCCCTGGCCTATGTTCATGGCTAGTGGTTCAGCTTCACATGAGGATGGAGGCACTCAGCCTCTCGCTAGAAAAATGAAAAGACTCAAGCTGGCAAAAGCAGTAGCACCGCAAAGAACTGTGCGTTCTTCGAAATCCCAAATCCACAAGGAGAGTCCAATTGTGTCGGTTGCGATGCCTGACCTTCCCAACACTGGACGTGAAGAGCATGCGCCTTCCACCATTTGCACGCCCCCTGCAAGTGCTGGAAGGAGCACCCGCAGTCCAGTTCCTGATAGTCAGATTGAAGATGTCAGTGTTGAAGTACACCAGGATGAGGAGGATATGGGTGTTGCTGGCGCTGGGGAGGAAATTGACCAGGAGGATTCTGATGGTGAGGTGGTTTGTTTAAGTCAGGCACCCGGGGAGACACCTGTTGTCCGTGGGAGGAATATGGCCGTTGACATGCCTGGTGAAAATACCAAAAAAATCAGCTCTTCGGTGTGGAACTATTTCAACAGAAATGCGGACAACAGGTGTCAAGCCGTGTGTTCCCTTTGTCAAGCTGTAATAAGTAGGGGTAAGGACGTTAACCACCTCGGAACATCCTCCCTTATACGTCACCTGCAGCGCATTCATAATAAGTCAGTGACAAGTTCAAAAACTTTGGGTGACAGCGGAAGCAGTCCACTGACCAGTAAATCCCTTCCTCTTGTAACCAAGCTCACGCAAACCACCCCACCAACTCCCTCAGTGTCAATTTCCTCCTTCCCCAGGAATGCCAATAGTCCTGCAGGCCATGTCACTGGCAATTCTGACGAGTCCTCTCCTGCCTGGGATTCCTCCGATGCATCCTTGCGTGTAACGCCTACTGCTGCTGGCGCTGCTGTTGTTGCTGCTGGGAGTCGATGGTCATCCCAGAGGGGAAGTCGTAAGCCCACTTGTACTACTTCCAGTAAGCAATTGACTGTTCAACAGTCCTTTGCGAGGAAGATGAAATATCACAGCAGTCATCCTGCTGCAAAGCGGATAACTGAGGCCTTGACAACTATGTTGGTGTTAGACGTGCGTCCGGTATCCGCCGTTAGTTCACAGGGAACTAGACAATTTATTGAGGCAGTGTGCCCCCGTTACCAAATACCATCTAGGTTCCACTTCTCTAGGCAGGCGATACCGAAAATGTACACAGACCTCAGAAAAAGACTCACCAGTGTCCTAAAAAATGCAGTTGTACCCAATGTCCACTTAACCACGGACATGTGGACAAGTGGAGCAGGGCAGGGTCAGGACTATATGACTGTGACAGCCCACTGGGTAGATGTATGGACTCCCGCCGCAAGAACAGCAGCGGCGGCACCAGTAGCAGCATCTCGCAAACGCCAACTCTTTCCTAGGCAGGCTACGCTTTGTATCACCGGTTTCCAGAATACGCACACAGCTGAAAACCTCTTACGGCAACTGAGGAAGATCATCGCGGAATGGCTTACCCCAATTGGACTCTCCTGTGGATTTGTGGCATCGGACAACGCCAGCAATATTGTGTGTGCATTAAATATGGGCAAATTCCAGCACGTCCCATGTTTTGCACATACCTTGAATTTGGTGGTGCAGAATTATTTAAAAAACGACAGGGGCGTGCAAGAGATGCTGTCGGTGGCCAGAAAAATTGCGGGACACTTTCGGCGTACAGGCACCACGTACAGAAGACTGGAGCACCACCAAAAACTACTGAACCTGCCCTGCCATCATCTGAAGCAAGAAGTGGTAACGAGGTGGAATTTAACCCTCTATATGCTTCAGAGGTTGGAGGAGCAGCAAAAGGCCATTCAAGCCTATACAATTGAGCACGATATAGGAGGTGGAATGCACCTGTCTCAAGCGCAGTGGAGAATGATTTCAACGTTGTGCAAGGTTCTGATGCCCTTTGAACTTGCCACACGTGAAGTCAGTTCAGACACTGCCAGCCTGAGTCAGGTCATTCCCCTCATCAGGCTTTTGCAGAAGAAGCTGGAGACATTGAAGGAGGAGCTAACACGGAGCGATTCCGCTAGGCATGTGGGACTTGTGGATGGAGCCCTTAATTCGCTTAACAAGGATTCACGGGTGGTCAATCTGTTGAAATCAGAGCACTACATTTTGGCCACCGTGCTCGATCCTAGATTTAAAGCCTACCTTGGATCTCTCTTTCCGGCAGACACAAGTCTGCTGGGGTTGAAAGACCTGCTGGTGAGAAAATTGTCAAGTCAAGCGGAACGCGACCTGTCAACATCTCCTCCTTCACATTCTCCTGCAACTGGGGGTGCGAGGAAAAGGCTCAGAATTCCGAGCCCACCCGCTGGCGGTGATGCAGGGCAGTCTGGAGCGACTGCTGATGCTGACATCTGGTCCGGACTGAAGGACCTGACAACGATTACGGACATGTCGTCTACTGTCACTGCATATGATTCTCTCACCATTGAAAGAATGGTGGAGGATTATATGAGTGACCGCATCCAAGTAGGCACGTCACACAGTCCATACTTATACTGGCAGGAAAAAGAGGCAATTTGGAGGCCATTGCACAAACTGGCTTTATTCTACCTAAGTTGCCCTCCCACAAGTGTGTACTCCGAAAGAGTGTTTAGTGCCGCCGCTCACCTTGTCAGCAATCGGCGTACGAGGTTACATCCAGAAAATGTGGAGAAGATGATGTTCATTAAAATGAATTATAATCAATTCCTCCGCGGAGACATTGACCAGCAGCAATTGCCTCCACAAAGTACACAGGGAGCTGAGATGGTGGATTCCAGTGGGGACGAATTGATAATCTGTGAGGAGGGGGATGTACACGGTGATATATCGGAGGGTGATGATGAGGTGGACATCTTGCCTCTGTAGAGCCAGTTTGTGCAAGGAGAGATTAATTGCTTCTTTTTTGGGGGGGGTCCAAACCAACCCGTCATATCAGTCACAGTCGTGTGGCAGACCCTGTCACTGAAATGATGGGTTGGTTAAAGTGTGCATGTCCTGTTTTGTTTATACAACATAAGGGTGGGTGGGAGGGCCCAAGGACAATTCCATCTTGCACCTCTTTTTTCTTTTATTTTTCTTTGCGTCATGTGCTGTTTGGGGAGGGTTTTTTGGAAGGGACATCCTGCGTGACACTGCAGTGCCACTCCTAAATGGGCCCGGTGTTTGTGTCGGCCACTAGGGTCGCTAATCTTACTCACACAGTCAGCTACCTCATTGCGCCTCTTTTTTTCTTTGCGTCATGTGCTGATTGGGGAGGGTTTTTTGGAAGGGACATCCTGCGTGACACTGCAGTGCCACTCCTAAATGGGCCCGGTGTTTGTGTCGGCCACTAGGGTCGCTAATCTTACTCACACAGTCAGCTACCTCATTGCGCCTCTTTTTTTCTTTGCGTCATGTGCTGATTGGGGAGGGTTTTTTGGAAGGGACATCCTGCGTGACACTGCAGTGCCACTCCTAAATGGGCCCGGTGTTTGTGTCGGCCACTAGGGTCGCTAATCTTACTCACACAGTCAGCTACCTCATTGCGCCTCTTTTTTTCTTTGCGTCATGTGCTGATTGGGGAGGGTTTTTTGGAAGGGACATCCTGCGTGACACTGCAGTGCCACTCCTAAATGGGCCCGGTGTTTGTGTCGGCCACTAGGGTCGCTAATCTTACTCACACAGTCAGCTACCTCATTGCGCCTCTTTTTTTCTTTGCGTCATGTGCTGATTGGGGAGGGTTTTTTGGAAGGGACATCCTGCGTGACACTGCAGTGCCACTCCTAAATGGGCCCGGTGTTTGTGTCGGCCACTAGGGTCGCTAATCTTACTCACACAGTCAGCTACCTCATTGCGCCTCTTTTTTTCTTTGCGTCATGTGCTGATTGGGGAGGGTTTTTTGGAAGGGACATCCTGCGTGACACTGCAGTGCCACTCCTAAATGGGCCCGGTGTTTGTGTCGGCCACTAGGGTCGCTAATCTTACTCACACAGTCAGCTACCTCATTGCGCCTCTTTTTTTCTTTGCGTCATGTGCTGATTGGGGAGGGTTTTTTGGAAGGGACATCCTGCGTGACACTGCAGTGCCACTCCTAAATGGGCCCGGTGTTTGTGTCGGCCACTAGGGTCGCTAATCTTACTCACACAGTCAGCTACCTCATTGCGCCTCTTTTTTTCTTTGCGTCATGTGCTGATTGGGGAGGGTTTTTTGGAAGGGACATCCTGCGTGACACTGCAGTGCCACTCCTAAATGGGCCCGGTGTTTGTGTCGGCCACTAGGGTCGCTAATCTTACTCACACAGTCAGCTACCTCATTGCGCCTCTTTTTTTCTTTGCGTCATGTGCTGATTGGGGAGGGTTTTTTGGAAGGGACATCCTGCGTGACACTGCAGTGCCACTCCTAAATGGGCCCGGTGTTTGTGTCGGCCACTAGGGTCGCTTATCTTACTCACACAGTCAGCTACCTCATTGCGCCTCTTTTTTTCTTTGCGTCATGTGCTGATTGGGGAGGTTTTTTTGGAAGGGACATCCTGCGTGACACTGCAGTGCCACTCCTAGATGGGCCAGGTGTTTGTGTCGGCCACTAGTGTCGCTTAGCTTAGTCATCCAGCGACCTTGGTGCAAATTTTAGGACTAAAAATAATATTGTGAGGTGTGATGTGTTCAGAATAGGCTGAAAATGAGTGTAAATTATGTTTTTTGAGGTTAATAATACTTTGGGATCAAAATTACCCCCAAATTCTATGATTTAAGCTGTTTTTTAGGGTTTTTTGAAAAAAACACCCGAATCCAAAACACACCCGAATCCGACAAAAAAAATTCGGTGAGGTTTTGCCAAAACGCGGTCGAACCCAAAACACGGCCGCGGAACCGAACCCAAAACCAAAACACAAAACCCGAAAAATTTCAGGCGCTCATCTCTACTTTATACACAGTCCCCTGGTTCAGTGCACCAGGGGTTAACATGCTGCATTGCCGGGGCCACCGGAGGTGACCCGAGGCTGCAACACAAACTGAAGAATAATATTATCTTTTATATCCGCACGGTGCCTGGTGCCGATCCTCCTGCTGCTGCGCTGCTCACAATCCCCCAGTCCTCCAGGGGTTAACTGCAGACCCCACAGTCACACCTGGTCCCCTCTCCGCACCAGGAGCCTGGCTTTCCCAGTCCCCCAATGTGTGGTGATCCCAGCTGCAAAGGCTCAAGTTACCACAAAGCCTCTCCGTGGCACACCAAGACGCATTAATCGTTCACATTTAACGGCACGGTTACTACATTCAGATATGGCCTCTGGCGCCTATAGGTCTGTGACCGGACGTCTTCTCGCCCTCACTGGCTACGCTAACAATCACAGATTGGGTTTGAGTCACATGGGACCAGGCCAATAGGGGATTCTCTCTCACAATCAATAACCACGTGTTACTGGCTGCGCAGAGGGTGGGTATGTTGCTGCCACCACCAGGCTCCTAGTCCGTGGTGCCTGGAACCATGTTTCTGCTGTGTATGCCACACCTCCTGTCTGGCGTCAGTTGACCCCCGCTGGTCACCGACCTGGACCAGATCCTCCACAGTGGCCTGGCAGAGAATGAAGCTTGGAGACGCTGGCCTTACCCTGGACATCTGGAGAACGGGACTGCTTTAATGCATTCCTGGTTGTCACAAGATGGAAGGCAATCGTCATCTTGAAGGCAAAGCTATTTAATTGCTCAAAGCGCTAAAAAGAACTCTTCCCTGTTGCCAGGGGAACCAGCATAAAAAAAGATGTTCCCAGCAGAATAGAATAGAATACAGGCCCCCTTTTTATCTCCATTCTACACACCATACCACTGGGGTAATCCCTCCCTGGTTCCTCTAACCAATCACTGTACATGCATGTGCTGTGCAAGCCTTCGACACATGCACAGTTGTCCCCTGTGACTGTCCCCACCTAGGGTTTTGGTCGCCCCTCAGGAGTCGGTTCGTCCAGGGTTGAGGAAAGTTTCCCTCCAAAAATCTTCTACAAGAATCTGCCACGGAACCCACCTCACCATCTCTAGCCTGAAACGGAGCTCCAGAGATGGGCAGCCCAGAACCCCTGGCCGGGTTTCTTGCCCACCGAGGTAGAGCCATATGGAGCTCCAGGAAAATAGTTATCTGGCTGGGGAGCTGACTCTTTCCTTTGCCTTCCCATGCAACTGCCAGCGTGGAGGCTATTTGGGAAGACACTCTGTGTTTGTGGGAGAGGGCTGGGGGTGTCTAGCAGCCCACACAGAGCCCTGGATTCCCCCTGGAACACAAGCAGCAAAGTAAGTGCACTTTGCTCTTTAAAGACATTCAAATATACTTCACACATTTGTTTGTATGTACAACAAGACTGTGCCCTGCACCAGGCTCTGACCTTACCATGCGCTGCAGCTGTGTACCTGCTCCCCCCCGCTCACTGCTACATATAGAGATGAGCGCCTGAAATTTTTCGGGTTTTGTGTTTTGGTTTTGGGTTCGGTTCCGCGGCCGTGTTTTGGGTTCGAACGCGTTTTGGCAAAACCTCACCGAATTTTTTTTGTCGGATTCGGGTGTGTTTTGGATTCGGGTGTTTTTTTCAAAAAACACTAAAAAACAGCTTAAATCATAGAATTTGGGGGTCATTTTGATCCCAAAGTATTATTAACCTCAAAAACCATAATTTACACTCATTTTCAGTCTATTCTGAATACCTCACACCTCACAATATTATTTTTAGTCCTAAAATTTGCACCGAGGTCGCTGTGTGAGTAAGATAAGCGACCCTAGTGGCCGACACAAACACCGGGCCCATCTAGGAGTGGCACTGCAGTGTCACGCAGGATGTCCCTTCCAAAAAACCCTCCCCAAACAGCACATGACGCAAAGAAAAAAAGAGGCGCAATGAGGTAGCTGTGTGAGTAAGATTAGCGACCCTAGTGGCCGACACAAACACCGGGCCCATCTAGGAGTGGCACTGCAGTGTCACGCAGGATGTCCCTTCCAAAAAACCCTCCCCAAACAGCACATGACGCAAAGAAAAAAAGAGGCTTTTTACTGATATTTGGTGTTTTGGATTTGACATGCTCTGTACTATGACATTGGGCATCGGCCTTGGCAGACGACGTTGCTGGCATTTCATCGTCTCGGCCATGACTAGTGGCAGCAGCTTCAGCACGAGGTGGAAGTGGATCTTGATCTTTCCCTAATTTTGGAACCTCAACATTTTTGTTCTCCATATTTTAATAGGCACAACTAAAAGGCACCTCAGGTAAACAATGGAGATGGATGGATTGGATACTAGTATACAATTATGGACGGGCTGCCGAGTGCCGACACAGAGGTAGCCACAGCCGTGAACTACCGCACTGTACTGTGTCTGCTGCTAATATATAGACTGGTTGATAAAGAGATAGTATACTCGTAACTAGTATGTATGTATAAAGAAAGAAAAAAAAACCACGGTTAGGTGGTATATACAATTATGGACGGGCTGCCGAGTGCCGACACAGAGGTAGCCACAGCCGTGAACTACCGCACTGTACTGTGTCTGCTGCTAATATATAGACTGGTTGATAAAGAGATAGTATACTCGTAACTAGTATGTATGTATAAAGAAAGAAAAAAAAACCACGGTTAGGTGGTATATACAATTATGGACGGGCTGCCGAGTGCCGACACAGAGGTAGCCACAGCCGTGAACTACCGCACTGTACTGTGTCTGCTGCTAATATATAGACTGGTTGATAAAGAGATAGTATACTCGTAACTAGTATGTATGTATAAAGAAAGAAAAAAAAACCACGGTTAGGTGGTATATACAATTATGGACGGGCTGCCGAGTGCCGACACAGAGGTAGCCACAGCCGTGAACTACCGCACTGTACTGTGTCTGCTGCTAATATATAGACTGGTTGATAAAGAGATAGTATACTCGTAACTAGTATGTATGTATAAAGAAAGAAAAAAAAACCACGGTTAGGTGGTATATACAATTATGGACGGGCTGCCGAGTGCCGACACAGAGGTAGCCACAGCCGTGAACTACCGCACTGTACTGTGTCTGCTGCTAATATATAGGCTGGTTGATAAAGAGATAGTATACTCGTAACTAGTATGTATGTATAAAGAAAGAAAAAAAAACCACGGTTAGGTCACTGGTATATACAATTATGGACGGGCTGCCGAGTGCCGACACAGAGGTAGCCACAGCCGTGAACTACCGCACTGTACTGTGTCTGCTGCTAATATATAGACTGGTTGATAAAGAGATAGTATACTCGTAACTAGTATGTATGTATAAAGAAAGAAAAAAAAACCACGGTTAGGTCACTGGTATATACAATTATGGACGGGCTGCCGAGTGCCGACACAGAGGTAGCCACAGCCGTGAACTACCGCACTGTACTGTGTCTGCTGCTAATATATAGACTGGTTGATAAAGAGATAGTATACTCGTAACTAGTATGTATGTATAAAGAAAGAAAAAAAAACCACGGTTAGGTCACTGGTATATACAATTATGGACGGGCTGCCGAGTGCCGACACAGAGGTAGCCACAGCCGTGAACTACCGCACTGTACTGTGTCTGCTGCTAATATATAGACTGGTTGATAAAGAGATAGTATACTCGTAACTAGTATGTATGTATAAAGAAAGAAAAAAAAACCACGGTTAGGTCACTGGTATATACAATTATGGACGGGCTGCCGAGTGCCGACACAGAGGTAGCCACAGCCGTGAACTACCGCACTGTACTGTGTCTGCTGCTAATATAGACTGGTTGATAAAGAGATAGTATACTACTAATATTATATACTGGTGGTCAGGTCACTGGTCACTAGTCACACTGGCAGTGGCACTCCTGCAGCAAAAGTGTGCACTGTTTAATTTTAATATAATATTATGTACTCCTGGCTCCTGCTATAACCTATAACTGGCACTGCAGTAGTGCTCCCCAGTCTCCCCCACAATTATAAGCTGTGTGAGCTGAGCAGTCAGACAGATATATAATATATATAGATGATGCAGCACACTGGCCTGAGCCTGAGCAGTGCACACAGATATGGTATGTATGTGACTGAGTCACTGTGTGCTGTGTATCGCTTTTTTCAGGCAGAGAACGGATTATAAATAAAAGTGGTGGTCACTGGTCACTATCAGCAAAACTCTGCACTGTACACTACTGAGTACTCCTAATGCTCCCCAAAATTAGTAAATCAAGTGTCTAAACGGAGAGGACGCCAGCCACGTCCTCTCCCTATCAATCTCAATGCACGTGTGAAAATGGCGGCGACGCGCGGCTCCTTATATAGAATCCGAGTCTCGCGATAGAATCCGAGCCTCGCGAGAATCCGACAGCGTCATGATGACGTTCGGGCGCGCTCGGGTTAACCGAGCAAGGCGGGAAGATCCGAGTCGCTCGGACTCGTGAAAAAAAACATGAAGTTCTGGCGGGTTCGGATTCAGAGAAACCGAACCCGCTCATCTCTAGTATCAGCACATAAAATGTATCAGCACATAGCAGAACGTATCAGGACATAGAACGTATTAGCATGTATCAGCACATAGCAGCACGTATCAGCACACAGCAGCATCACACATCAGCACATAGCAGAATGTATTAGCACATAGCAGAATGTATCAGCACATAGCAGCACATATAAGCATATAGAATGTATCAGCACATAGCAGCACGTATAATCACATAGCAGAATGTATCAGCACACTGCAGCATCACCCATCAGCCCATAGCAGCACATATCAGCCCATAGCAGCACATATCAGCCCATAGCAGCATGTATCAGCCCATAGCAGCACATATCAGCACATAGCAACACGTATCAGCACATAGCAACATGTATCTGCACATAGCAGAATGTATCTGCACATACAATAGCAGCACATATCAGCACATAGAACGTATCAGCGCTTAGCAGAACGTATCAGCACATAGCATAATGTATCAGCACATAGCAGCACGTATCAGCACACAGCAGCACATAACAGCATCACACATCAGCACATATCAGCGCATAGCAGAACATATCGGCACATAGCAGAATGTATCAGCACACAGCAGCATCACACATCAGCACATAGCAGCACGTATAAGCATATAGAATTTATCAGCACATAGCAATCACATAGCAGAACGTATCAGCACATCGCAGAATGTATCAGCACACAGCAGCATCACAGAATGTATCAGCACATAGCAGAATGTATCAGCACATAGAACGTATCAGCCCATAGCAACCCATAGCAGAACGTATCAGAACATAGCAGCACATATCAGCACATAGCAGAACGTATCAGCACATAGCAGAACGTATCACACATAGCATCACACATCAGCACACAGAACATAGCAGAACACATCAGCACATAGAACATAGCAGCACACAGCACGTAGCTTCACACATCAGCACACAGAACATATCCTTACAAAGAAATAAGGATCAAATAAGATTAGAGATAAAAATAATGTAAAAAATAAATAAAAATGGGCAGACTAGATGGGCCAAGTGGTTCTTATCTGCCGTCAAATTCTATGTTTCTATGTAACATAGCAGCACACAGCACATAGCAGCACACAGAACGTAGCAGCACGTAGCATGACACATCAGCACACAGAACATAGCAACACATAGCAGCACACAGAACATAGCAGCACACAGCATCACACATCAGCACACAGAACATAGCAACACATAGCAGCACACAGAACATAGCAGCACGTATCATCACACACCAGCACACAGAACATAGCAACACGTAGCAGCACACAGCATCACACATCAGCACATAGAATATAGCAGCATGTAGCAGCACATAGAACATAGCAGCACATAGTAGCATGTATCAGCACACAGCACATAGCTAACCTTGGGAGGCCGGTACCCTATAATGTGTTTATACCTCTTGTGCCCCAGTGATATCCCAGGTGAGACTGGTGGATGGACACAACGCCTGTTCTGGACGGGTAGAGGTCTTCTACAAGGAGAAGTGGGGGACGGTGTGTGATGAGCACTGGGATCTCTCTGATGCCAACGTGGTGTGTAAGCAAGTCGGCTGCGGACCTGCAGAGCGGGCACCAGTAGGGGCTTATTTCGGACCCGGATCTGGGCAAATTTGGCTGGAGA
Source organism: Pseudophryne corroboree (assembly GCF_028390025.1). Lineage (NCBI taxonomy): Eukaryota > Metazoa > Chordata > Amphibia > Anura > Myobatrachidae > Pseudophryne > Pseudophryne corroboree. The sequence goes on along the minus strand of NC_086447.1, from coordinate 3,202,673 downwards.
GGATTTTCTGCAATGGCTCGGAGACTGCCCTGTCCCAGTGCGGAGCTGTGGTGTCCCGGAAGAGCCTCTGTGTCCACTCACAGGATGCTGGCGTGGTGTGTGCAGGTGAGATGGTGATGTGTGTACATGGCTACTACACGTGTACACACAACATAATCACTGCCACGTGCACATGTACACATTATCACCATCACATGTGCACACAACATTATCACCATCACATGTGCACACAACATTATCACTATCACATGCACATGTACACAACATTATCACAATCACATGTGCACACATTATCACTGTCATATGTGCACACAACATTATCACTATCACATGTATACACAACATTATCACTATCAAATGTGCACATGTACACATGACATTATCACTATCATGTGTGCACACATTATTACTATCACATATGCACATGTACACAACATTATCACTATCACATGTGCACACATTATCACTGTCATGTGTGCACACAACATTATCACATGTGCACATGACATTATCACTATCACGTGTACATGTACACACGACATGGGGGGTCATTCCGAGTTGATCGCTCGCTAGCTACTTTTAGCAGCTGTACAAACGCATAGTCACCACCCACGGGGGAGTGTATATTCGCTTTGCAAGCGTGCGAACGCCTGTGCAGCCGAGCTCTGCAAAAACAGTTTGTGCAGTTTCTGAGTAGCGCTGGACTTACTCAGACGCTGCGATCACTTCAGTCTTTTTGGTCCCGGAATTGACGTCAGACACCCGCCCTCCAAACGCCCAGACACGCCTGCGTTTTCCCTACCATTCCCAGAAAATGGTCAGTTGACACCCATAAACGCCCTCTTTCTGTCAATCTCCTTGTGATTGGCTGAGCGAATGGATTCTTCACTAGATCCATTGCACAACAACAATGCTCTTTGTACCTGTATGACACGCCTGCACATTGCGGTGCATACGCATGCGCAGTTTTGCCGTTTTTTTACATGATCGCTGTTCTGCGGAAAAACGTCAGCGTGCGATCAACTCGAAATGACCCCCATTATCTCTATCGAATGTACACATGTACACATGACATTATCACTATCACATGTGCACACAACATTATCACTATCACCTGTGCACACATTACTATCACATGTGTACATGTACACACATTATCACTATCACATGTGCACATGTACACACAGCATTATCACTATCACGTGTTCACACGACATTATCACTATCACATGTGTACATGTACGCACAATGGCCCTCATTCCGAGTTGTTCGCTCGGTATTTTTCATCGCATCGCAGTGAAAATCCGCTTAGTACGCATGCGCAATGTTCGCACTGCGACTGCGCCAAGTAACTTTACTATGAAGAAAGTAATTTTACTCACGGCTTTTTCATCGCTCCGGCGATCGTAATGTGATTGACAGGAAATGGGTGTTACTGGGCGGAAACACGGCGTTTCAGGGGCGTGTGGCTGAAAACGCTACCGTTTCCAGAAAAAACGCAGGAGTGGCCGGGGAAACGGTGGGAGTGCCTGGGCGAACGCTGGGTGTGTTTGTGACGTCAACCAGGAACGACAAGCACTGAACTGATCGCACAGGCAGAGTAAGTCTGAAGCTACTCTGAAACTGCTAAGTAGTTAGTAATCGCAATATTGCGAATACATCGGTCGCAATTTTAAGAAGCTAAGATTCACTCCCAGTAGGCGTAGGCTTAGCGTGTGTAACTCTGCTAAATTCGCCTTGCGACCGATCAACTCGGAATGAGGGCCAATATTATCACTATTGAATGTACATACAACATTATCACTATAACATGTTATTTATAAGAGGGGGCACAACTACATGGTCATGCATGTTCTGAAAGTAAGTGTACAAGCGTGCTATGTACAGTATATACAGACTGTCTATAATGAGGACAACCCTATCCTGAGTGCATGTAGCTCAGTCTGACAACCAGAGCATCAGCACATTTGGTAGAGAGACTAATAGGACATGGTGGTGGGACTCCGCGGAATATGGCACAGTGCAGTGTAATAACAGTGACAACAGACTTATAATAAGATTAATCTAGAATGGGCCATCCCCTTTATTACGGTAATGATAACACTGCATAAGGTCTCACTGTACAGCGCCATATTCCCCCTATCAGAATCCTGCTCATCATGTAATAGGTATTCCCCCTAACAAATGTGGGGATGTTCCTGTTGTTAGATGGAGCTACAGACGGCTGCGGTGCCTGAGGTATGGGACACGCCATTTATATAAAAACCTTCATACATGTTCTGCACTCACCTAATTACACTCCAAACATGCAGGGAATGTTTGTTCCAACATATTGCCGACCAACTACATTACAGTGACTGTAAGAGAAACGTACGTCAATCGTATGGTCTGCAATCACAGAAGATATGTGCAATAGCGAAACTTATGTCATTCTTATGGTAGTCAATCACACAAGATATGTGCCACAAGTGAAACGTACGTCATTCATATGGTCTGCAGTCACATAAGGGGGTATATTTGCCAAGCTCCCGATTTTGTTCGATTTGTTTTGTTTTTTCAAAGTGTCATCTCGGGAATTTACTAAACAGAAATCTCGGCAGTGATGAGGGCATTTGTATTTGTTTTAATGGCAGAGTTCACAAATACGAATGAATACACCATCGGTTAAACACGCCTGTTATTTTATATAACTCGGTAATTTACTAAGAATTCGTATTTACAATCACTGCCGTCAATAGCCAAACACTGCCGGGAAATGTTAGAATTCGTAAAAAAAAGCAGTTTTCAAATAGACCTGCTTTTTTTATCCGTATTCTGATAGGCATGCACGGATCAGTGGGATCCGTGCATGCTTATCAGTAAGAAGGGGTGTGAAAAGGTTAAAAATCACCAGAAAAATTTGCGTGGGGTCCCCCCTCCTAAGCATAACCAACCTCGGGCTCTTGAGCCGGTACCGGTTGAAAAAATACAGGGGAAAATTAGCATAGGGTCCCCCCATATTTAAACAACCAGCACCGGGCTCTGCGTCTGGTCCTGGTTCAAAAAATACAGAGGACAAAAGATGTGGTGGTCCCCCGTATTTTTTAAACCAGCACCGGGCTCCACTAGCCAGAGAGATAATGCCACAGCCGTAGGACACTGTTATACTGGTCCCTGCGGCCGTGGCATTACCCCCCCAACTAGTCACCCCTGGCCGGGGTTCCCCGGAGGAGTGGTGACCCCTTCAGCCACCCAAGGACCAGGGGTGAAACCCGAGGCTGTCCCCCCATCTGTGGGCAGTGGATGGGAGGCTGATAGCCTTTGTGTAAAAAGAAAGAATATTGTTTTCTGTAGTAGAACTACAAGTCCCAGCAAGCCTCCCCCGCAAGCTGGTACTTGGAGAACCACAAGTACCAGCATGCGGGGAAATAACGGGCCCGCTGGTACCTGTAGTTCTACTACAAAAAAATACCCCAAAACCCCAGAACACAGATACCGTGAAAGTACAATTTTAATTACACACACTTACACACTCACATACTTACCTACATCCAACGATGCGATTCACGCCCACTTGTCCATGTAGAATCCATGGATTACCTGTAAAAATGAAATTATACTCACAAACAATCCAGTGTAGATCTGCCCTCTTCTTTCTCCTCGTAATCCACGTAACCCACAAGAGTGACCCCAATTAACTTTGCAGTTAACTGCAGACTGCAAAGTTCCCATCATTGGTTATAATGGAGCTGGGCTAATCTAGATTGTAACCATTGCGCTCCTACTTATTGACAGGAGTGCACAGCCAATCAGGAGATGCCATGACGTGGCACTCCCTGATTGGCTGGCAGGACCTTCACTGACAGAAGTCACGGGGGGTCCCGCCAGTCGGGGAACATGGAACCCCTTTAGTTGTGAGGTTTGGCTTTCCAGTTTGATATTTTAAACAAGTATGTGGATTACTAGGAGAAAGAAGAGGACAGATCTACACTGGATTGTTTGTGAGTATAATTTTATTTTTATAGGTAATCCATGGATTTTACATTGACAAGTGGACGTGAATCGCAGCGTTCGATGTAGGTAAGTATGTGAGTGTGTAAGTGTGTGTAATAAAAATTGTACTATCATGGTGTGTGTGTTCTGTTTTTTGGGGGCATTTTTTTGTAGTAGAACTACAGGTACCAGCGGGCCTGTTATTTCCCTGCATGCTGGTACTTGTGGTTCTCCAAGTACCAGCTTGTGGGGAGGCTTGCTGGGACTTGTAGTTCTACTACAAAAAAAACAATATTTTTTCTTTTTATATAAAGGCTATCAGCCTCCCATCCGCCACCCTTGGATGGGGGGGACAGCCTCGGGCTTCACCCCTGGTCCTTGGGTGGCTGGAGGGGGGGACCCCTTGATTTAAAGGGTCCCCACTCCTCCAGGGAACCCTGGCCAGGGGTGACTAGTTGGGGAGGTAATGCCATGGCCGCAGGGACCAGTATAACAATGTCCCCCGGCTGTGGCATTATCTCTTTGGCTAGTGGAGCCCGGCGCTGGTTTAAAAAATATGAAGGACCCGTACATCTTTTGTCCCCCGTATTTTTTGAACCAGGACCGGATGCAGAGCCCGGTGCTGGTTGTTTAAATATGGGGGGACCCTACGCTAATTTTCCCCTGTATATTTTCAACCAGGACCGGCTCAAAGAGCCCAAGGATGGTTATGCTTAGAAGGGGGAACCACATGCAATTTTTTGTCTATTTTTAACACTTTCCACACTTCATATAATGTACACAATGAAGCCCTGCACGGATCTCACTGATCCAGCCGGGATTCATTTTGTTAAGTCCGGCAGTGTTTTACTAATCACTCCCATAAAACACTGCTCGACAATACGAATCACATTGACATCGGAAAATACAAAAGAGGACAATTCGAGATTAAACTCCCACCAAATCGACACAAATACGATTCTTAGTAAATATACCCCCAGATATATGCTATAAGTGAAACGTACGTCATTCATATGGTATGCAATCACACCAGATATGTGCCATAAGCGAAAAGTACGTCATTCATATAGCGTCAATCACACAAGATATGTGCCATAAGCGAAACGTACGTCATTCATATGGTCGTAAATCACACAAGATATGTGCCATAAGGTGGTGCACAGTCACCTCTGAGTCAGCCGTGTGTGTGTTACTGACATGATATAACCATTGTGAAGGTACAGACACATTAATAATGTATTACACACAGATAATACATTGCTAACCACAGGCTGTGGCTTTGTGTTGTGCAGAGGGAGCATGGAGGAGTCAGAGCATTGGTGGTGGGAGGGGAACACAGGGGAATAGCCTGAAACTACATGAATCCAGACTGGTATTTGCCAATGACGGTCAAACAAGCTTAGTTACTAATCACTACTTTGGACTGATTCTCCTACCAGGGGCAGTAAGGGGGAGGTGGGGCAGGTATAAACTACCCAGTTCTGTCTAGGAGGCCCAGGTCAATTGAAAAGGTGGAGCTGCAGCCCTTTTTTGTGTCACACAGGGAGTGCATAGTGGTGCATAGCCACGGCTCCACATTTGACCACAACCCCTATCTAGTAGTGGGGCCTGTCTGATGTCTCAGCGGCCCTGTCTCCTGCATAAGTGCCTGTTGTGTGTATACTGTATATATTATAGTATTTTGTCATAACAGCTCCTCTAAATTTTTCTTCTGTTTCACAGAACAGTGACCGGTTTAGCAGTGGTGACCTAAGGATGGTATAAGCCCGCAGAGGTATTGCCACTGTCCTGCATGATGGCATCATTCATCCCCCACTTCATCCATTATAATCACTGATACCTTTCTGTTTCATGGCACTATCATGTGTGATAGACATCCTCAAAGAGCTGTAAGAAGGGGATAAGACATACAGCATCCTCACCTAAGTACACAGTCACCTTTAACTTACCTGAGCTGATGCTCACAATTATAATAATCACCTGTGTGCACACTCACCTGTAACTTACCTGAGCTGCTGCTCACATTTATACTAATCACCTGTGTGCACACTCACCTATAACTTACCTGAGCTGCTGCTCACATTTATACTAATCACCTGTGTGCACACTCACCTATAACTTACCTGAGCTGCTGCTCACATTTATACTAATCACCTGAATACATGCTCACCTTTAACTTACCTGAGCCGCTGCTCACATTTATACTAATCACCTGTGTGCACACTCACCTATAACTTACCTGAGCCGCTGCTCACATTTATACTAATCACCCTGATACATGCTCGCTTGAATCGGATTCCACCTGCAGTGCTGCAGGTGGTCCAGTATCCGGAACCTGGCACTTCCATTTAAGATCTACACGCTTAAATTAGACTCCTGATCTGGTAAACGCCTCCAATCCTATTTTTTATTTGTATTATGTATCCAGTGTTTGTTGAATAAATTGTGTTAACGGTATCATGCTATGTGGGTTCGTATTTCTTGTCCCCACATATCTGAATGAGACTGCACCGTTGATAACAACACTGAGGATCTCTGCATTGATTACGTGCTTGAAAACTGCATTCGTCCGGTAAAGCCTCCAATTTGAACATTAGGGATACATAGATTCTATATACCATCGAGTATTCTGCTGTTCTTATTTGGGACATTTTTTAAACAATATCACACTATGTACATTGTTTTTCATTTATTTACATGTTCATTGGTGTATGATGTATAAGGAAAACATCTATTCAGAAATATCCTCCTTGATTGCAAAACCCAGAGTTGAAATTAAGATAAGTATCAACTCTATATCACAAGGTGCTGCATGTATACACTTATTCTAGAACCTGAGCGCACTTGAATTTCTGTCATCACCTCACTTTTTTATATGAAAGAGAAACTGCACGGATTGTGACAACCTAGTGATAACAAATAATGTAGAGGCAATAACTAACATTAATATAAGGGAGCTCCTGGCAAACAGCGATTATAATATGGTCACATTCAAAATAAGTTACCAAAAACAGCAATATAATAGTTTGACTAAAACTTTTCATTTTAGAAAAGCCAATTTTACCATGCTCAGTCATTCTCTAAAGGGCATAGACTGGGACCAAATTATTAATGGTAAGAGCACTGCAGAAATGTGGGACACCTTTAAAACATTGCTGGATAATTTATGCATAAATTCATTCCCATGGGCAGCAGAAGTAAGAGTACCGATGTGGCTGAATAAGAAGGTAAGGGTAGGGGATGCAGGTAAATTGCTGGCAGTCGGAATCCCGGCTCACAGGGGCTATTCCCACTTGTGGAGTGGGAAAAGACCCTATGGTGAGCGGAGCGAGCCAGAGAGCCCACAGAATGGCGATCCCTCAAGGGGACTCTCTGCGCTCACCCCACTGCTGGCATACTGACCGTCGGTAATACATACTGATCCCAAGGGCAGTAATGGATAAAAAAAAGGTGGGCATTTAAAGTGTTTAAATCTGATGGGAATGTGGAGTCTTTCCAATACTACAAGAAATACAAACAAGAAAAAATTTTTTACTTTTATTACATCCTTTCATAAAAAATCTGTTATGGACAACATGAAAATTGACAAAATAATTCCAAATAACACACCAAGAAAGAGTCCTGTATAGTATATGATTTATGAGTATTGATATGAAGCTCCTCTATATATCACATAAATCACTCAGCACCACAAAAAGGTGCAAGATGACTGAAAGTATGCATACAGAATATCAACCCACAGACCCAATAAGGCCAGAATCTCAACAAAACAAACCGGCAGCAGACAAATCCCACAATACCTGGGACTGAAGGGATAAATGTTTTCTATATACATGCGTCACTAATATCATGATCCTCCTACACATGTCATAGACTAGGATGCTTCTCTACATCACCTAAAGTTATAAGGCATATAATCATTGGTGATGAAAATTTGAAGGCATTAGTATATTAGTACACACTCAAGATCATGTGGTCAGTAACAAAGTTAGAATGTAACATATTAGCAACTCATGCTCATTTTGATATTTGTATACACTGATATAAAAGAAAAGAGAGATCACTTGTCATAGGATTAGTAGTAGCATAGAAAAGCACGTGTATTTGACTCGGAGTGCCGATCTACTTTTGACCATATGCTCGTCAGCAGAGAATGGCCAATGAGAGTCCGTTAAACCGATACACATGATCAAATAGATCCCCTGTATCTGCTGTCAGCCCCCAGAAATGTGGCTGATGAGAGTACAGAAAGTATTATATAAATAGGAGCATAGAACTCAATAGGACTCTAATGTGATAAAAAATGTAAATATCCCCACAACCTAGGGTGAGGATTTATTAAACCACATAATTAATAGTGTGCAACCATATGTGTATACACACTTGCTTTCACAGCAAATAATGCCCTATATAATTAATAGTGTGCAACCATATGTGCATACACACTTGCTTTCACAGCAAATAAGGCCCTTTAATTATAACTTTCAAATATATATTTAACAAATATTACTCTGCAGCGTTTTTTTGAAACCCCTATGAAGAAGAAATAATGAAAAAGAAACGATCTCTGTTCCTAAACGGAATTTACAACCCTTGAGCATGTACCGAATGGCAGTGAATGCTTTTAGGCTGCAAAAATGTTGTACTAAGAGATACTAGCTATAAACCCCTGCTTAGAAGTAGAATACAACTTCGTATGCAATCGGCCCTAGCTCGCTTCCGCAGCCCTAGCTCGCTTCGTTTCGTATGCAATTGGCCCTAGCTCGCTTCGCCTTCGTATGCAATCAGCCCTAGCTCGCTTCCTATTCTCCAAATTCTATGCCAAATTATATAACCTGCGTGAGGATTCTACTATATGATAAAGCTAAATATTTATCGTATATAATACCCTTTATGAGGTCTAAGAACACTGTACGCTATCTACGTATGAAGTACCGTAAGGGTACGCTAGTTGCGTAACAATCGCTTTGCCGTGATCGAGACGCTCAAGCGTCACGTTCACTCACAGCCAAGAGATCACAGGCAGGCACGTTATTGGCTGTTGACTAACGTATTGATTCGCTATAGCGTAGCGGACGCTCGGGACCACGGGGAGATCACCAGCGGTGCTGACGCTCACTATATTAAACCTTTGTATCTAAACCATAAACAGTGTATTGTGCAGTAAAACCTTAGTGTAATGTTAGAGTATAAATGCAACACAGTATAACCTTATTACCTTTAAAGCTGTTCGAGCGTCACCGACGCTCTGAGAATACTTAATACTATAAGAAACACAAAGATACCGTGCTTAGGGTCCAACGCCTAATATGTATATATTTTGAATGATATACTTGCAAAAGAATTAATACAAATACAAATCATACACTACAATATAACATAGACTACCTAACCAGATAACTACACAGGAAATACAATACAATTACTATTTAAGAGAAAATAAGAGAAAAAGAGGAGGAGAGAGAGAGATTGGCCCACAATAACAAGAAGATCAATATAGTTGCGGAGAAACACTTACGCACAAAGGAAACGATCGCATGCACCTCTGGACATCCAGCTCCCGATTTTCAGCAATGATAACCGTTGAAGAGTGAGAGCTGGATGTGATCGGCTTGCCTATTTATGCCCCACACACAATACAATTCAATGGTCCCTACAATCTCATTGTTCATTGGACACAGGAATTCGGCTTCGCATTATAACAAAAGGTCATAGGTTGATTCATACAGGTGGGCTGTGACTGCTTCCAACTGTTCAGGTGGGTGGGATACTGGGTTTCCCGCCGCATGACTAAATAAGAACAAATAATAGTAAATGGACATAAACTTCTTATGTCCATAACTATTCGCATGAGCGATTTATCCGCTCCAAACCAACACCGGAATATTGCTATTTAAATACTCTTCCGATGGGTACCAAACACCACTGTATGACCCCTGTTAGACCCTTCGTACAATACAAAGAGGGATCTCTCTGTTCAGGAACATGCTATGTTAACTAAACTTTCAGAATCTATCAAAGGGACCATGATCTACAAAATACATTATTACTGAAAATATGTAATGATTGAGTCGCACGCTACGATCGCATAAACTCTACCGTAAATACGCATACCATGCGCCTGCGGGTGCCCGCGACTGTGAGTATGCGCACGTATGGGAGAGCGTACGCATGCGCAGCACGGACCTGTGTGAGGTGCAAATATGGTAGTGTGCATAGAGATATTTTTCTGACTTTGACAGTCCACCCTTTGGCAGTCAACAATAACTGCCACTTCCTGAAAACATTTCAAAAGGAGAAAAATATATGTTAGGGGTTAATACATTTACATGGTTGGGTAAGGGAGGAGAGGAGATGGTAGGAAAAGGGTATGACCTAGTGAGATAGCAGAAGCATGTGTGTATGAATCCGTGCTTGGGGGTCATGTATCATCGTGCCGTACGTGTTTTAAATCAAGCTTCGAGGTATTGCGAAGTATACATGTGAATTCCTTCTTATCCCGTGGTACGGGTCTGTGGATGGGCTGTCAAACTTTACCGAGCTCTTTTCGGCTTTGGTTGTAACAAAATGGGGGAGCACATTTTAGTTGATGATACATGAATGGGGGAGATATGTGATTGCTGATATCTGTGCCTGTATTCCCTATCGACTATGTGTGTCATTACCTGAGGGTTGTAGAAATGAAGAAAAGACATAATTACGGTAAATGCGGTGGTATTCTATGTCAGGTAAATATACAGTCGTCGATTGAGGTCTTGTTTGGTGTCTGTTGAATGCAGTCTTCTTTGTGCTTTTGCCCATAAGGTGCGAGCAAAAGCTGTCAATGTCCATAGATTTACAAAAGTGTTGGGCTAGCGTAATTTTAAAATTTCTAGGGAAACTGGGGATCCATGGCATAGTTCATCAAAAATCTGTGTATCAGGTTGTCAAACTTCTTCTTTAATCCCTCTGTTGTCTGTATATCGGCTCATCAAATTCCTCGTCCAAGTGGGTCTTGTTACCTTGGAGAAAACGGAAAAACAGGTGAAAGAAACGGACCGTAGAAATCGCATTTTCATCACATCATTGTTTCTACATTTGGGTCATAAATCAAGTCCAGGTTAATTACAGTTTCCTCACTCCTTAAACTCATTACCCTAGTACGATGATTGCACTTCATTAAAGCCTGACTGCATCTAAATATCAATCCAATCGATATGACAACACCTAAGATACATAGGAGAAACTTCCCAACATCCATTATGACTCCTTGAGCCCAGTCTCCTAAACCAGAAAACCAATTTCGCGGGTTCAACCATGACACCCAACCAGTCAGCTCATTACCTACAGCAGCAAGAGTGAGATTGTGTCTCCTGCGAAATTCCCACTTCAATTGGAGAATATCGTCCATCTTTTGGTCTATGACCTCGACCGGATCCTCGGTGCTATTCGTAATATATGTGCAACATTTCACGCCGTATTGTGTTGCCAGTGTGACACAATATCCGCCTGTCACGGCTGTGAGGTAATTGAGAACCATTCTATGCTGTACCAGTTCTGTTTTGTAAGCCTGAAGTTCTCTTCCAGTATACCTAAACGTGTCATCATACATTTCAGTGATATTATCTAACAAATTTGCGAGCGCCGATATGTATTTATAATTCAGCACTCCTCTAGCGGTGCGGGTGAAATCTAACGCGATTAAGAATTGAATCCCGGTGGATTCACTTATCAGATCAGAGGCCGGATGCTCTGTCTTCTCTATCAGGTGCCTTTTAACAACGTGCTCGTAATGGGTGTGAGTATAAGGAGCTTGGGCACCACGGTGTATGTCTTTCATTTTGTCATGTGATACAGTCATTACTTCAGGCAGTACTTTTCCAATATAACACAATCCTTCAGAGTTTGGGGCAAGCCACTTGTACGCCTTTCTCCCGCATATGAAATATGCATCATCGGGGAGAACATATGGGACGGAGTAGGACATAACCATATTACACACCTTCCATGTGAAATCTCCTAACCCTAATTCTTCCATCTGCTTAGTACACGTATCAGGTTGTACGATATGTGCACAGTATCCTGGTGATACCTCTCCAACTTTAGTAATCCTATTTCCTAGGGTATACCTATATCGGAAAGATTTTCCTCTACTGGCTATGTGGCGTACAAGCTCTGTATCTGTCGGCATTCTATCTGCTCTATGCGAAAAGGTCATGGTTTGGTTACTCCATGACACTTCCCAATTTCCCGGCTTTCGGGGATTGGAGATGTTGAAACATAATAGGGATCTATCCACATGATATTGGTGGAGCTTCAAACTAGGAGGGCTGGAGATATTAAACCTCCTGTCCACCGGTCTCCCACCCTTTAGCTCAAGTACCTCCCCTACCGTTAAAGGAAATGGTACTAGCCCTGATTTGCTATGACCTTGAGGTACTTGAAAGCATACCCAACAATCTGTTTGATTTAACACACTACCCACTAAGGAGTGATAGTCACTCAATGGATGCCGGTCCATGTGGATATTAAAACTGGATTGGCATTTCTTGATGCACCCATCCTCAACTACATTGTCACAGAGCCTACAGATACAGTTCTCTTTTCAGCTAACAATCATTAAGAGAAAAATGTTTACAACTAACATGGCTAGATCGTTTCTGGTACTCGCCTTTTGCTTGGTGGTTGTATTGCTATTGGAAATTTACACCTCCGTCTCAGTCATCGGAACCTTTCTGGATCCTTTCTCGACCTCCATGGTACTCTCGCCGGAACAGACTGCTCTGGTCAACATCATGGTCAACAGGAAAATCCATATCACAGTCTCTTTGGGCAAGTCCATCTTACAGGAGGAGAAAAGAAGAAGTTTGTAATGGGGGTACAGAAAAAAAAAAAAAACAGTTTGAGGGGGAGAGAAACTTGTCACGATAATTAATTCTCTAGTCTTGTTGTTCTTCTTGTTCTGCTGTCATCTCAAAGGTGCTGTCTCTCAGTCTTCCAAACGAACATTCCGGTGATGCAATATTCCCTCCAAACCAGCGATCTTTCTGTAAGGAGAAAAAAAAATCTTGCATTGCCATTTGTCTAACTGAGGTGTGACATACCATCTTTAAAACATGAGTGAGAAGAGGAAAAAAAACAAAAGAGAGAGAGAGAACAATTCATATATGTATATATCACATAAATCAACAGAGAACAACAACAGGGAAAAAAAAAACATTTTTCAAACATAAACGTTTTCTAAAACATTATCAGATCATCAGGCTGTCATATCTACATGTCCAATGGTTTCCTTGCGCAGTCCCTCCCCCCCAGCACTTCCACATTCCATTGTCTGTATCTGGCCAGAATACATTGGTGCGGATAGGTCATGCTGGGGTTTGGTAGACTTCTGCAAAGACCGAGTATATATGTAATGTTTGAATCCTACCAATAATCGTCAGAGATGGGGAGAGAGAAAAAGAAACATTTCACAGATACATTTACAACGTTTCACCCGGTCATTCCTGTGTCTTCAGGGAATGACCTCCCAATTTATTAACTATAACCTCAGGCTTACCATCAGTCCTAATGATCACCTTTCTTGATTGCACATTATGGGTGTGGCTCAAAATTTTTTCTATATGATCCCTGTTTATAATTGTGTGTGTTTTAATTTTGCTCATTTCTTGGTCTAGGGGGTCTGACTTTATGTGGGTTATTACAGTTGCTGGCATAATGCCCTTCTCTTCTACAATGATAACAAACCCTGGGTTTCCTCCAAGTGTCAATGACCTGAGGTCTTGGTTGATTTGATGCCTCCTCAAACGCTCGGATGCTCATCGCCATCAACCGTTTTCCCTGTGCTTCCCTGATTTCTTGGATATTATGATTATGTCGTTGTCTAGGGGGCTGATGTGACTTTTGTCTACTTCCTGATCTACAATCTCTTGCAAAATGACCTTCCTTCTGGCAATTGTAACAGACTTCCACATTTGAATTTCTCGCAGGGGTTTGGGGCTTATGCTGGAGTGGTCTTGTGGTTAGGGCCTGTATACTTGCGGCCATTAATTTATCACTTTGTGACTCTCTGTATCTGGTGATATTTCGATCAATATCAATAGCGGCCTCTCTTAATGCGGCCACTGAGATATTTCTCCAGTTTGGGTTGGTGGTCTGTACCCTTGTTCTCAATACCTCCTTTAAACCATTCATTAATACCTTAACCGCTATTTCTCTATGCTGTGCGCATGTTTTGATGTCTGTGATCCCAGTGTTCCTGGCCATTACTTGCAGTGCTCGATTGAAATAATTGGAAATACTTTCCCCTTCGTTTTGTCTTATGGAGAAGATTTCATTCCACTTGACAACGGCAGGGAAATATACTTCCAACTGTTGGTTTATCTGCTTAATACATTCCTGATTGTGTTCCTCCGTTTGAGGTACTTCTGTGTCTAATTGACAATCAGTAATAAATTTCGCAGGGTCAACACTGGAGGGCAAACATGCCCTCAGCACTGTCCGCCAATCTTTGTTGGTGGGTTCTGTTGAGTTTCCTAGTTCTTTAATGAACCTTTGACATGCGACTAGATTTTTCCTTGGATCAGGAAATTCGGACATAATTGATCTCAATTCGGTCCGGGACCAGGGACAGCGCATTGCACTGTCCTGGACGGGAATGGTTCCCTGATCGTCAGTCTTCCCATTGGGGACTGTGATCACCCTGACAGGACTAAACTCAATTACATCACCTTGTTTTGGTCTTACAATATGGGGTACATTTGTTTGTGCGTGATATAAAACATTGTACGTACCTGTGGACACGACCTCACCTGACCCTCCGTTAGGGGGTTTGATTATTGCCTTTACCGATTTGGTCGCGTCCACCTGGATGTCTTGTGTGATGGCTGCTGGAAGAGGTGCCGACATCGTGTTGAGTTCACTTTCTTGCTCGTATTCCTGAGGGAAGTTTGACATGGGGTGCAACTTGCACGGGTTAATAGTTGTACATTTAACAGCATTACAATTATCATCGTTATGTTTATTACACTTATTCTTATCATCTATACTACAGTTGCTAAGTGCGTTTTTATTGTTCAACATTGTGCCTTTCTCCGCAACCATAATCCTCTCCATTGCCACATCTCTCCTCCCAAGATGAGAGTCAGATATGTCAGTTAGCTCTTTTTGCATTTCACTTTCCTGTTGCCATAACTTTAAACAGTCATAATGTTTGATCCGTCTCTTTGCTGGTTCAATAAGACCTATCCTTCTCCTTAGATTTAGTAACACTTCTGGGCTAAAGCTACCTATTCTTGGGAATTTCTCCCCGTCATGTACAGTCATTCTTTCCCATTCATCACATAAAACCTCTGTGTGTGAACCGTATTTTTCACACATTACATACCTGGCCGACCCTATTGGTCGGTTTAATAAATCAACCCGAACCGAGGTTGATCGCCCCCTACCTGAACAACTGGCCCCCATAACTTGCAGGTGTTGCTTTTCTTCAGCGAACCCTTACAAAAACCAAGATGTCCGGGGCAGGCTGGCGGTGAAGTTTACCGAGTACTCCACTCACTTCTCGCCCACGTTGGCCAGTAACACAATCACTGTATCCAGAGCTGTTGTACCCAACCTAGGGCCCCTGTGAACCTTTATTTACTGGGGCGCGTTCCCCAGCAAGTATCGGTTGTTGGATAGTTCCTGAGTGACCAGCGAACTTCCCTTAAAATAAAAAAATTTCACAAATCACGTTAAAATGTACAAATAGCTTTTATGACCTTCGTACACAAATAGTACCGGTCAGGTTTACTAATGCACACAATTACGTGCGGTACAATCGTTCAGCACATAAGCAACTAATCTTATGTGCGGAGCGACCAGTGGAATCGAAAATTTCGGCTGCGAATTCCTTCAGCCAGAGCTTAATGGCCTATATGGGTTCCGCACCAACCCTTCTTGGTGTTGTGCTACTTGTCTCTATAGCGGACTTCCTTGTCTGCTGTACCTGGACCTCCCGGTCTGTTATGCGACCTCCTGGTCTGTTACAGTATGACCTCCTGGTCTGCTACACTCTAATGCTCAAATTTTTTTATGTTTAACCAGAGATGCCTCCCTAGCCACCATGCACGTCACTTACATGTATGTACCTTCACGAGAACTCGATACTTTTCTTGTGGTTCAACCTCAAAATTGTATAATTGCAAACACTCACTCACCACATGTACACTTTTGTTTCTATTTCTATTTCTGCGCAGAAATTTTCTTTAAACCAGATGTGTTGTAAATTTGGAGAAGGATCTGTTAATCTAAATTTCGGATGTAAAAAAAAAATTTGCGCGATTTATCGCCTGGCGTTATTTACCGCGTGGCGCTACTTATCGCGTTGAGAGGAGAGAAAAAAACTTGTGATTTGAGTTACGTGGGCGTACCCGTACGCTCCGTTGCGTAATATACGCTGCGTGCGTCGGCCCTTGGATTGCGTACGCAAATCTCAGTCTTTTGTTAGAGACACGTGTACGCAAAGCAAAGATCCACCGTAACACAATTTATACGTTTATCAATGTAGATGATCCTTTATCATCTACCACGCACCACACTGACTTCGCCTTGTCTCTCAGGCACAGCTGTGTGTTTGTCTATACTTTAACTATATTATCTTTACTCTTAAACTATGAAATAGCGGCAAATCTCTCTTAGCACGTTTATCAACTATAGAACTGGCAAACAGGAGAGTGACATACGAAAATACACGAATGAAAAGAAATGCAGATATATATGTGTGCGTGCGTGTGTACGCAAGGCAGAAAAATAAACAGGTTTAAAAAGACACTATTGTTTTGTTCTTACCTCCGGTTCCCGGATTCCTTCAGCACCCTTTACTAAGAGAAGCAGACGCTTATCCAAACAGCACTACGAGGAATATGATCTCCCGCCCTTTGCTGCTGGATAATGTCTGCTGAAATTACCTAGTGCAGATATGTGAAGGACGGGCGAGCCCGCAATTGATAAAGCTAAATATTTATCGTATATAATACCCTTTATGAGGTCTAAGAACACTGTACGCTATCTACGTATGAAGTACCGTAAGGGTACGCTAGTTGCGTAACAATCGCTTTGCCGTGATCGAGACGCTCAAGCGTCACGTTCACTCACAGCCAAGAGATCACAGGCAGGCACGTTATTGGCTGTTGACTAACGTATTGATTCGCTATAGCGTAGCGGACGCTCGGGACCACGGGGAGATCACCAGCGGTGCTGACGCTCACTATATTAAACCTTTGTATCTAAACCATAAACAGTGTATTGTGCAGTAAAACCTTAGTGTAATGTTAGAGTATAAATGCAACACAGTATAACCTTATTACCTTTAAAGCTGTTCGAGCGTCACCGACGCTCTGAGAATACTTAATACTATAAGAAACACAAAGATACCGTGCTTAGGGTCCAACGCCTAATATGTATATATTTTGAATGATATACTTGCAAAAGAATTAATACAAATACAAATCATACACTACAATATAACATAGACTACCTAACCAGATAACTACACAGGAAATACAATACAATTACTATTTAAGAGAAAATAAGAGAAAAAGAGGAGGAGAGAGAGAGATTGGCCCACAATAACAAGAAGATCAATATAGTTGCGGAGAAACACTTACGCACAAAGGAAACGATCGCATGCGCCTCTGGACATCCAGCTCCCGATTTTCAGCAATGATAACCGTTGAAGAGTGAGAGCTGGATGTGATCGGCTTGCCTATTTATGCCCCACACACAATACAATTCAATGGTCCCTACAATCTCATTGTTCATTGGACACAGGAATTCGGCTTCGCATTATAACAAAAGGTCATAGGTTGATTCATACAGGTGGGCTGTGACTGCTTCCAACTGTTCAGGTGGGTGGGATACTGAGTTTCCCGCCGCATGACTAAATAAGAACAAATAATAGTAAATGGACATAAACTTCTTATGTCCATAACTATTCGCATGAGCGATTTATCCGCTCCAAACCAACACCGGAATATTGCTATTTAAATACTCTTCCGATGGGTACCAAACACCACTGTATGACCCCTGTTAGACCCTTCGTACAATACAAAGAGGGATCTCTCTGTTCAGGAACATGCTATGTTAACTAAACTTTCAGAATCTATCAAAGGGACCATGATCTACAAAATACATTATTACTGAAAATATGTAATGATTGAGTCGCACGCTACGATCGCATAAACTCTACCGTAAATACGCATACCATGCGCCTGCGGGTGCCCGCGACTGTGAGTATGCGCACGTACGGGAGAGCGTACGCATGCGCAGCACGGACCTGTGTGAGGTGCAAATATGGTAGTGTGCATAGAGATATTTTTCTGACTTTGA
The DNA here is from genome assembly GCF_028390025.1 of Pseudophryne corroboree. Taxonomy (NCBI): domain Eukaryota; kingdom Metazoa; phylum Chordata; class Amphibia; order Anura; family Myobatrachidae; genus Pseudophryne; species Pseudophryne corroboree. The sequence continues at coordinate 3,184,352 of NC_086447.1, read as the reverse complement.
CATATACCTCAGCCCTCTGCGGCTTCTATCTCTTCCTTTTTGGATGGCCTTTCCCTCCCCTCATTGGATTAAGACGCCCTGACATCCCTGAATGCCCCTTGGTCTCTGGAAGAGATACAACTCTTAATTTGTCAATTGCCAAAAGACAAAGCTCCCGGCCCTGATGGCTTTATTAACTCCTTTTACTCCACGTTCAGTTCGGTACTCTCCCCTCTCCTCCTGCAGCTCTACTCCCAGGCCTCCAATACAGGGTCCTTCCCGGCGGAAATGGTTGAAGCTCAAATCGTAACAGTAGCGGATCTTGCCAGGGGAAAGCAGGACTTTTGCCCGGGGCGCCGCCTTCCGGAGGGCGCCGCACCACGGCAAGATCCGCTGCTGCTGTGCCCCCCGCTGCCGCTGCCCGCTGAGAAGGGAAACTAGATGCTACGCGTCTAGTTTCCCTTCGTGGGCTGCCCGCTGTGAAGGGAAACTAGACGCTACGCGTCTAGTTTCCCTTCGTGGAGAGGACCTTTTCTGTAATGATGTGCAGTGCGCGTTGACGTCATCGCGCACCACACAGCAAAGGTCCTCTCCACGAAGGGAACGAGACGCATAGCGTCTAGTGTTCCTTCGTGGAGAGGACCTTTGCTGTGCGGTGCGCGATGACATCATCACGCACCGCACATCATTTCAGCGGCGCTAGTACTGTACAGGGGGCGTAACTGACCACGCCCCCTGTATGAAGCCACGCCCCCTATGGCCGCCCGGGGCACAAAAAGACCCTGAGCCGGCCCTGCATCGTAACCATCCCGAAACCGGGTAAAGACCATTCTGACTGCAAGAATTACCGACCTATTGCTCTCCTTAACACCGATCTAAAAATGTATGCTAAGCTAATAGCCAATAGCTTGAATCCCTAACTCCCGAGTCTCATCCACCCAGACCAGGCCCCCGACAACACCCGGAGAGTCCTCGATCTAGTTGAATGGTCTTCCCGTACTAATTCATCGTTTCTCCTACTCTCTCTTGACGCCGAAAAGGCGTTCGATCGCCTCCATTGGGGTTATATGCGCCGGGTGTTATCCAGGTTTACTCTCCACGGGGACATCCTCCACTCTATCTTAGCTCTTTACAATGGCCCTTCTGCTAGAATATTTAGTAATGGTTTCCTTTCCTCCTCATTTCGGATCTCCAATGGTACCAGGCAGGGATGCCCCCTTTCCCCGCTGATATTCGTGTTAGCTATTGAGCCCCTTGCCCAAATGATTCAAGACTCCCCAAAATTTCCCGGTCTTACTCTATGTGATACTCCCCATAAACTTTGCCTTTTCGCAGACAATGTTTTACTGTTTGTTTCTGACCCGGGGACCTCGCTGCCCGTCCTACATGATATTCTGGGGCGCTTTAGCGCTGCTTCATATTATAAGTTGAACACTGCGAAATCGGATGCCCTCCCTATTAATATTCCAACCTCTGTTTTGCAGACCCTCAAGGCGCGCTTTCCATATACATGGAAAGACTCCTCCCTAACTTACCTGGGGATCTCCATTCCCTCTCATTTCCAAAATGATCTCAATTGTGTGCCTCTATTGGCTCACCTATCCTCACTGACTTCTACTTGGATGGACTACGAGGTCTCCTGGATGGGCCGCTTAGCGGCATTTAAGATGATGTTGTTACCAAAACTCATGTATTTATTCCGTGCCATCCCCTATGCACTTCCTCGTAAACTGTTAACCCAGATGCGAAGGTTGATGTTATCGTATGTTTGGAAATGAAAACCTCCTCGATTGGCCTACACATGTATAGTTCGCTCTAAGTCACAGGGCAGCCTCACACTCCCCGACTGTCTCTCCCTCCCCACGCTAAACCATGGGTGGATCTAGAACGTGCCCTATATCGGGACTTCAACCTCACCAATCTCCTGTGGCTACCCCGACAACTTCGCCCCCGCTATCCGTTGTCGCCCTCTTCTATAACAGACGTCCTGACAATTTGGGACTCTAGACTCACACCTTCCTTTAACATTACAGTACCCACTAGAAACATTTCTCTCTCTGCATTAGATAAAGTGTTGCCTTTTCTCCATTTTTCCTACTGGAGACGTTTAGGTTTGGATCCCTCACTGATATCTTCTCCCCGGCCTCCCTATTGCCGTTTCCTGATCTACAAGCTAAATATAACCTCGACCCTTCAGCCTGGCTTCATTATTACCAACTTAAACATTGGATAGATGGTGTGGCCACTAACCCTAACGTCTTCCAACTTCCCACTGCCAGTGTCCTGAATAGATTGACTAAACGCTCATCTCATGGAGCCATTTCTGACTGGTATAATTTGTTGTCCCCTCCGATAGCCATGACTAAATCTGCCCCTCAAATTAAGTGGGAAGCCGATCTCCATCGTACTTTCACTCTCAAACAGTGGGAATCTATCCATCTTTCTTCTTTCTCCCTTTCTAAATGTACTAACTACACCGAAATGCACATTAAACTTTTACATAGACTGTATTTTACCCCTTCTAAGTTACACACCATCTGGCCGTCCACCTCTAAATTTTGCTGGCGCCTCTGCCACCACGAAGGTACACTCTTGCATGTTTTCTGGGACTGCCCTGCGCTACGCCCCTTTTGAGATAAAGTATATGACCTTATTCATTTGGTCACTGACCTCATCCTGACTCAGGACCCCTCCTTGGCGTTGCTGCACTGGTACCCAGATGCTGTCCTCAAGTCAACTCGCTATGTCCTTGGTCACATTTTAATTGCAGCCAGAGCTACAATTGCTCAAAACTGGAAATCTCCCTCCCCCCTCCCTTTGCTAAAGTTATTTCTAAGACCCACATCCATTTCGAGATGGAAACCAGGGACGCTACATACTCTACATCCCCCTCTTCCCCTATCATGAAATGGCTCCCATGGCATACATACATCTCCAAGAATAAGGCGTCTTACCTTTGTCCCCCACCATACAGAGCCCTCCCTGTGACTTGGGCGACCCTCTACCCATAGAAAATCCATGATTTATGTATACTCCTGTGTTTTCTGTACTGCTTTTGGATGTCCTGTCTACCCCCCCCCAATAATATTGTTTTTGCCCCATTGTTATTCTATTCTCTTTTGTCTTTATGCTGTTTTTGTTTTGATTCTATACCATAAATAAAAAACTTAATGTTGAAAAAAAAAAAAAAGGAAGAAGTAGAATACAACTATGCCAATTGAGAAAATCCTCTCTACTCCCCAGGGGATATAGTGAAAGAAGGGAAAAAGTGATTAATACCTTTAACAATTTACTACAAGAACTGCAAAAAAAAAAAAAAAAAAATGCAAAAAGGAAATTAGAGCAGCTAAAATAGAAAACAAAAAACAAATTGCTAAGTAAAGCAAAAAAAGTTTTTTAAGTATATCAATGGAAAAAGGATAAAAAAAAAGGCAACGTAGGACCCCTAAAAATGAACTAGGTGAATTGTTAAATAGTGACAATGGAAAAGCAGAGATATTTACTGGAGAGAAAAAAATGGTGGGAATAGAACATGATAACAGTAAGCATAATGTCCAGATACGAAAAACTTGTTTAAGTGAGGATGAAGTACGCGAGCGACTACAAAAAAAAAATTAAGATTAATAAATGTCTAGGGCCTGATGGACTACACCCAAGGGTTCTAGTAGAGCTAAGCTCAGAGATAGCAAGGCCATTATAATTGATCTTCAAAGCTTCTATTACATCAGGCACGGTTCCCAGGGACTGGTGAATAGCAGATGTTGTGCCACTATGTTAAAAAGGGAAGTAAATCTAATCCTGGAAATTACAGGCCGGTAAGCCTGACATCTATAGTGGGGAAATACTGTAAGATATATTAAGGGATAGCATACAGTAGTACATGTGGTGCTACAAGATCATTAGTAGGAACCAGCATGGGTTTTTAGGGGATATGTCATGTCAAACTAACTTAATTAGCTTCTATGAAGAAGTGAGTGCGAACTTAGACCTGGGAAATGCAGTGGATGTGATCTTTTTAGATTGTACAAAAGCCTTCGACACAGTGCATCACATGAGGTTAATTACTAAATGAAAAGAGCTTGGTCTTGGAGACAGCATTTGTATTTGGGTGAAAAATTGCTTGTAAAATAGGGAACAGCGAGTGGTGATCAGTGGAACATTTTCGAGCTGGTGTCAGTGGCGGTGGGTCGCGCCAGCTCCCGGGCCTTGCTAGGCAACGAGGCCGGCGCGTCACTTCTGCTGCTGACTCCCTGTCCCTGGCCGGTTGCCTAGCAACCAGAGATGCCAGGCGGCCGCCCTGTACTTCAGTCCCGGCTGTTACTAAGCAGCCGGGATGCTGCGCTCAGTGCACCACACAGCAGCTGGGGCAGTTATGGTCCGGGGGGCTGGCCTGACTGGCTGTTCCATGATTGGTCAGCAGGACCTTTTTCATGGGAGCCAGGACAGTGCAGTCTCACCGGTGATAGCTTCCTGTGGAGCCTGTCTTCCTGCCTCTGGTGTGTTCCTGCATCCAGCTCGGGTACTCCAGTGTCCTGTGTCCAGGTCCTGACCCCTGTCTGAGGGATTGTTTCCTGCTGTCCTCCGGGTTGCCTTCCAGTAGAGTGGTCTGGTATCCGAAGTCTCTGGGTCCTGGTAATTTCCTGCGTACACCTTTCATGGTGTCGTGAGTAGCGGCTCTGCCGCAATTTATGGCTGAAGCCGTATTTTCTTTATCTATTTTTTGGTTGTGTCATTTTTGCGGAGGTTTCCGCATTGCTGTCCTCGCCTTATTACGACGGGTTCGTATTAGACAGTTAGGCTGCACTACTTGATTTGCTGTTGTTTTGTATCCTTCTCTGTTTAGTCGTGTCAGTCTTAGTTAGTTTTCTCCTTGTTCTCCTTGGTCTCGGTTAACGTCTTGTCTCCAATTAAGACCAGGGAGCATCGGAGTCTGGGCGGACCTAATTCGCTCATTCAAAGGTGGCTGCCATGGGCACAAGAAACCATAGTCTTGCAGATGTTAATCGACCACTGGGAAGGACAACGGAATCAGGGTTTTAGGGGAAGCTGTGCATCTCAGTTCTGCCGCAGCTCCACACATCTGTACTTGGAACTCTTCATTTACCACCCACTACATAGAACATAACATTATCACCAGCCACAAAAAGACAGGGTGGCCTTGAAATTTTTCCCCATGAATCCTTCAGTGCAAGGTCAGAATCCCAGCCAAATATTGGCTAGCCAGATCCAGAACCTCTCTTAAATGGTGCAGGATCTTACTCTGCGGGTTAGGTCTCAGGAGGATCTTTTACGAACTTCCCCGAGTGTAGTTCCTGAAGCCAAGTTGAATCTTCCTGACTGCTTTTCGGGTAAGCGAAAATACTTTTTTAATTTTCGGGAGAGTTGTAAACTTTACTTTCGCTTAAGGTCCCGGTCCTCAGGTTCAGAATCTCAGCGGGTGGGCATAGTTATGTCTTTACTTCAGGGAGACCCACAAACTTGGGCTTTTGGGCTAAATCCCAATGACGCAGCATTACTTACAATTGATGCCATTTTTAAATCTTTAGGTCTGTTGTATGACGATCCTTATAGAGAAGCATCTGCAGAGAGCCATTTGCAGGCGTTAAGACAGGGTGAAAATCCAGCTGAGGCGTATTGTACTGAGTTTCACCATAAGCTGAATATCTGTTGCTGGAATGATCCTGCTTTGCGCAGTCAGTTTCGCCTTGGCTTGTCTGAAGTGATCAAAGATAGTCTCATCCAGTACCCGGTTCCGGAGACTTTGGATAAGCTCATGGAGCTTGCTATTAAGATCGATCGCCGTCTCAGAGAGCGGAGGATTGAAACAGGGGCTAGTTTTAGGCCCAGTCCATGTGTGTTTGCTCTCGCTGAGGACGTTGAGGAACCCATGCCAGTGGGTTTGTCCCGACTTTCCTCTGAAGAGAGAACCAGGATTTTAAATGTAGGGCTCTGCTTATACTGTAGCGGCAAGGGACATCTTGCATGCAGCTGCCCAAATAAGCAGGGGAACGCCTTGACCAAGTGAAAGTTGAGGGGTTTCACTTAGGTCTTCAATTAGTCTCCTCACATGATTCCTTGTTAGTTCCTGCTGAAGTGTCTTCACTTAGAAGGATCAGCGCCCTTTCTGCATTTATTGATAGTGGAGCTGCTGGGAACTTCATGGATCTTACTTGGGCTCAAACTATAGGAGTTCCTCAGCTCCAGCTCAGTAGACCTATTACCATGCGCGTCTGGATGGAGGCCCTCTCTCTAACGGGGTAATTACTCATCAGACTCTACCATTGCATTTGACTGTGGGTGCGTTACATTCTGAGAGGATTGAATTCTTTCTCACCCATTTTCCGGCCGTGCCTCTAGTCTTGGGTCACCCCTGACTTGCCATCCATAATCCAACCATTGATTGGCAATCTGGGGAAATTTCACGTTGGGGTTTCAACTGCTCTGAGAGGTATATTACTCGTCCGGTATGGGTCGCTGTCATTGCTTCAGAACCTATTCCATCAGTTTACCAGGACCATGCAGATTTATTTTCCAAGGGTAATGTGGATGTCCTTCCACCCCATCATTCTTATGATTGTTCCATTGACCTTGTTCCTGGTGCTACTTTGCCTAAAGGGAGACTCTATGCACTGTCTGGCCCAGAGACTAAGGCCATGGACGACTATGTCCAGGAAAGTCTAAAAAAAAGGGGTTTATTAGGCCCTCTAAGTCCCTTTTGAGTGCTGGGTTCTTTTTTGTTGAAAAAAAAGACGTATCTCTTAGGCCGTGCATTGACTATCGGGCCCTGAATAAGATTCCTGTCAACAACACTTACCCCTTACCTCTCATTTCTGTGTTGTTTGATCAACTCTGCACCGCGGTCATTTTTTCTAAAATTTACCTTAGAGGAGCGTATAACCTCATCTGAATAAGATCAGGGGATGAGTGGAAAATGGCTTGTAGTACATAGTCCGGGCACTATGAATACCTGGTGATGCCGTTTGGTCTCTCTAACACTCCCGCTGTGTTTTAAGATCTGATTAACAATGTCCTCCATGATTTCTTGCGGAGATTTGTGGTAGTTTATTTGGATGACATTTTAATCTATTCAGAGTCTCCGGAACAGCATTGTCTTCATGTTCGGCAAGTGCTTCAAAAATTGCAAGAGAATCACTTATATGCCAAGTTGGAAAAATTAAATTTTCATGTTACACAGGTGTCATTTTTAGGATATATTATTTCTCCAGAAGTGTTTTTTATGGAACCTAAAAAACTCCAGGCAGTCTTGAATTGGGTCAACCCACTAACTTGAAGGCTAATCAGAGATTTTCAGGTTTTGCTAATTATTATAGACATTTTATCCATGCATTCTCTGAGTTAGTTGCCCCTATTGTGGCTTTGACTAAAAAGGGCGCTGATCCTTCTAAGTGGTCACCTCAAGCCGAGCGTGCCTTACAGGCTATGAAATAGGCCTTTGGCTCTGCTCCTGTCCTTAGACATCCCAACACTGATCTTTCTTAGCAGTAGTGCCCAATGTCAGTGTGCAGCAGTAAAGTCCAATAAGGTGTTATCATGCATAAACAGGGGAATAGGACAAGGGATGAGAGTGTAATCCTGCCGCTGTATAAATCATTGGTGCGGCCACACCTGGAATACTGTGTACAGTTCTGTGCACCTCACTATAAAAAAGACATAGTGGACTAAGAAAAGGTTCAGAGAAGAGCTACAACACTGATTAAAGGCTAAGAGTCATTGGAATATGAGGAGAGGCTATTGAGGTTACATGTTTACACTAGAAAAGAGGCATCTAAGATGAGACATTATTAATATTTACATCAATGGACAATACATAAAGCTATCAGGCGATTTGCTTATTGAGAGATCTGTACACAGGACATGCGGTCACCCTCTAGGGCAGGGGTGGGGAACCTTTTTTCTACCAAGGGCCATTTGGATATTTATAAAATCCTTCGGGGGCCATACAAAAATTATCAACTTAAAAATTAGCCTGACCCCAGTCAGTAGTTATACCCCCAGTCACTTGTTATGCCTGATTAGATTTGCCCCCAGTCAGTTGTTTTGCACCATTAAATATGCCCCCTGTAGTTATGCTCCATTAGATATGCCCCCTGTAGTTATGCCCCATTAAATATGCCCCCTGTAGTTATGCCCCATTAGATATGCCCCTGTAGTTATGCCCCATTAAATATGCCCCTGTAGTTATGCCCCCTGTAGTTATGCCCCATTAGATATGCCCCCTGTAGTTATGCCCCATTAGATATGCCCCATTAGATATGCCCCCTGTAGTTATGCCCCATTAGATATGCCCCCTGTAGTTATGCCCCATTAAATATGCCCCCTGTAGTTATGCCCTATTAGATATGCCCCCTGTAGTTATGCCCCATTAGATATGCCCCCTGTAGTTATGCCCCATTAAATATGCCCCTAGTAGCGCAGCTTACACACACACATATAAACCTCCTAATGATAATGTGTGGACCCCTATTCCAAAAGTAAAACATTCAGTACCTTTAATACCAAGAAATAATGACACAGAGACTTGAATTTGGCAGAAAATTGTTAGCTATTTATTGTACCGTAACCATTAGAAAAAACCTGTAAAGTAAAATTTTAGTTAACATGCCGATACAGCCGGCATATGGTGGCAGAAAAAAGAACGGCTATATTCCACTGACGATAATCTCAAAAAACATTAAAACCCAAACGATCCTAATTTACCACAAACCATACATAGGTAATAGGTGCCCGACTCAGACCTCCACGCTGACTGCCCACCCTGATGGGTGATGACGCTGCCCCCTGATGGGTGATCTAGCGGCCTTAAAAGTCAATGGAGGTGAGTGCACCTAAACCACACCAATACTGTAAAAAACTGTAACTAACCAGACAAACTACAACCTGCGGTTCTTTTCCGCCAACAGCGAAAGACTCTTCCCCAGAGTCTTTCACCGCCACCATACCCTCAACCTAACTCCTGCAACACCAGAAACAGATCCTCCAGGAAAAACATCATCCCCTCCTTGGACAGATGCACACCATCAGGCCGAAAAAGGTGACTGGCACGAAAACGAATCCTAGGGTGGTGAACCACTTTCCCTCCGTGAGCCAACACCCACTTCACCACCGCCGCATTCACCTTTTGCCTGGCCTCATCAATCGGGCGACCGTCTGCCACTCCTTGCCAACGCAATCTTGGCACCATCATAGAGAACACCAAAACACAATTGGGCCACGCTGCGGCCACACTGGCCAGATCCTCCATCATGGCCCAGCGCAGCTCCAAAGATGTCCTCTTCCCCAGATCGTTGCCACCCAAATGGACAACCAGCACCCTAGGAACTCCATGCTCACTGACCTGACTGACCAATCTACTCTTCAGATCTTTCCACATCATCCCTCGCCAACCAAGTCAATAAACGCCATGAGCCCATGGAAAAAACTGCGCCCCATCCGAGGCCAAAAACCTGGCTGCCCAGTAAACATAAGATTGGCCAACTACCCAGATTGCCAAATCGTCTTCTACCCAACCTGAAGTGAAGGAAAGGAGTAAAAATTGGTTACTAAATATCCTAACAGGATCTAATTGCATGCATTAACCTGAAGGATCTGCCAAAAGAAAAAAGGTTTTCGTTTCTTGATGAGTCACGGCCTAGCTGATCTAAACAAGCTTCCAGCCAATCGAAGCGTAACATATACACACAACGGGGAAAAGCAAATTAAAATAAGGAAAATAAAAAGGTGGGGGGAGGGGTTTGGGGGGTTGAAAATGGGAAAAACATGTAAGAAACTCAGCTGGAGGTGAAAGCGTAAAAAACCTGCTGAGGGACTTCGTGTTGTAACTGATCAGCCGAATTGTAGATTGAAATTCAGTCCGTCAAGTCAGGCAAAAAATCGCAAAAGAACTCCAGACCCCCGCTTCCAGCAGTGGCGAGTAGCTAATCCCTGAGTAGGATGAACAGGGGAGACAAACAGACACAAACTGCACAAGGACGTACTTAACCTTAACAACATTAACTTAGTCAACGGTTAATAAAACTGAACAGTTAAGAAAACTGAAAACTCATGAAACTGGGCGAATATAACGCTTGTAGCTTGAAGACTTCCATCGCCCCACGGCCTGAATTTCCGCGACGGAAAAACCCGCCAAAGCAGCCGACGTCGCCGCCCTGATTCGGAAGGAATGCGTGCCGAAAGCAGCGGGTGAAAGGCCCAGGCTCGCCAGACAGCGACTCAGCATCCAACGAAATTGATACTTCGTCAAAGGTAAACCGTCATAATGCAGCAGCCACGACCCCTTCACACCTGGCCGCACTGCTGCATATTTCGATGCCAATCTCACCGGGCAAATGCTCCCCTCCAGAGACGGTACCAAAGTGACCCATCGCCTTCTACCTACTTGGTCCGTCTTAGAGCGACGTAATCTGCACAGCAAAGACCTCTCACCCACCACCACGTCATCCAGAAGCATGCGCGAATCTGCCCGCTTAGATGGCGCTACCAGCTCCGAAACCCGAAAGGCTCCATGATAAGCCATGGAGAACGCCAACTGGAACAACAGCTGGCAACAAGGCCGCATCGATGGGGCGTCGCCTATCTGGCGGCGTTAGCGCCACCCGTGCCCAACCTTTCATCGCCTTCACCAGAAGCCCGCTCTTTGTCACGTCAGTAACACCCTTGATTTTATTAAAAAATTAAATCCCTGCTAAGTACCGGGACACCACCGCTCTGGACCTACCTGTGACAAAGAGCTGCCAAATAAAAGAAAGCATCATCCGATGCCCGCTCTTACCTTCCTGACTCCGTCCTCGGGCAAAGTCTTCCCACTCGCTCCAAGCTTGCCCGTAAGCCTTGAGCGTGTTCGGAGCCACATACCACATCGCTAGGCCCTCCAGTCCGGCCCGATCACCTGCCAGACATAAGCGGGACATTGAAACCCCCGCTCATCGGCCTCAGCCAACCTACCTCTCCTACCCGGTCCCCCTTCCGCGCTACTCCCCTGGGCGGATGACCCTGCGTGTTGCCCGTCCGCCCCCGGATTCCGGGGCTCCTTTGTGGGTTGAGAAGCCCGGGTGACCTGGAGCCAGACCTCCACGTCCTTGCACCCAAAGTCAATAATCTGTAAGCAGTCCTGCTTCTCTCGGAATTTCTCATCATACATCCGCCATTCGATTCCTGACGATGTGCGCTGCATATCGTGTATCAAGTGCAGGTATCATATGACGTTCATATGTTCCTCCGGCCTATCTTTCAGATAACATGCCGCAAAGACGCAAAAACCGGCCAGCCAGTTGTCGAAAGTACGGAAAGCTTCAGCTCCGATGCCTTTCTTAGCCGTCGCTGCCTTATACTCCTTCTTCGCGTCCTTAGTCAGCACGAACATATCCACGTAATCGCCTCTGCAGATCTTCCTACGACAGCTATCCTGCAACCCCATCAACACTGCCGTATAATCACAGTGGACTACTCCCGGCAAATCGCGGCACTTCTTGGCCCTGCGAGCGTCCTCGCTAAGCCGATTGCGTCTCTTCCGCTTCTCCTGCTGCCCTGCCGCCCTCTTAGCGTACTTCGTCGCACGCTTTTTTGCCCTAGTCATGCTATTAACTTCGGACGCTTGCGACGACAGGGATGAAGAAGAGGAGGAACTGAGAGAACAGGAGCACGCACTGGAGCCCGACACCGACTGCTCGACCTCACCTGACGCTGTCGACTGTTCGGACTGGGAGTCCTCCGGTGTGGAAACTTCAAAATCCTCCTCATCGCTCACGTCCACCTCAACCTCTCCGCGATCACCTGAAAAAGAAGACAAAGCACGGGACCCGGAAACCACTCCCAGGGCATGCCTAGCACTCCGGGGCAAAGATGTCCGCGCTACGTCCGTACTGGATAGTGTCCCAACTGCGCCGTGGCTGCCCCCAGGTCACGGCAATCGCGCGCTATTCGCTGAGCCGCTGACCCCGACGGCATACCGGATGCCCTTGCTTCCGCGCATGCACCGGAATGCCTTGCTGCCCCCGGGGAGGCGGCTGCGGCCAATGGGCCCAAAGCCGCCACCACCATCGACAGGGCCGGCGCCAACTCTCCGGAAGACTCCTGACTTCCCCAAAAGTCGCGGCCAGCACCGGTGGGAGCCCCTGCAGATGCCGGCGCACCTCTCCTGGCCCGTCGGCCGGCAGGCGCCGATAAGGGACCCAACGGCCAATGCCCCGCCTGGCCTTCTGGTGATCTGCTGGCCCCCCTGAGCACAATTGGCATGGCCCCCCACCAATCATCTACCCTATCCTGCGCCTGCTGGCCCTCACTATCACTCTGTGCCTGCCACCGCCCCCCCCCCCCCCACGCGTGCCCTCCCCCCGCAGGCCGGAGCTCTCTCCGTCTGCAGGGAAGGCACCTTTGCGGGGCTCAATACTGCCGCGCCCTATCCTGGAACGCCGACCCCCCCCCCCCCCCCCCCCACCGCCGCTGCTCCCCGCCGGACTCCGGCTGTAAGGGATTCAGCAGATGAGATGTTGAACCTGGCGGCGCCGCTGCGCACACACATGTGCGCGATCGTCGCCACTGGCTGAGAGCGCGGGCGTGCGCGAACCCTGTACGCGTGGCCCGCCGCTTCCCGCCACCCTCCTTCCAGTGTCCTTGCCACCAGAAAGCACCGCCGGACGAGAACCCGCGACAGGCCTCGTCCGACCTGCCGCCGCTCTTAGCCCCCCCCCCGGCCCCCTCGCCCGGCATCACTCCGCGGCCGTGACAAGGGGGACGGGTTGGGAGATGGGATGGGAGCCCCCGTAGGCCGCCCGCGGGTGCCTGCTCCCGGCAACGGCGCCTCACCCTCCAGAGGTGGAGGTGAAGGCCGATTCCCGTCCACCTCCGGTCATCTCCCCCGTGCCCCCAGCTCCCCCTGCCGCTCGCGGCCAGAGGTTAACACCGGACCCGAAACCAGGGGCACTGTATTGTTATAGATCACCCTCCTCTCTCATCTCACCACATACTTCTCTGGGATTATGGCCGCCTCTCGCCCCCTTTGTTCTGCCGGGGCCCCAGCTTGTTACCGCTCTGCAGGCGGTGAAGCTGGGTCCGCGGATGGGCCTGCTGGCTCATCTGCCCGTTCCCCGTCCAGCCACCGCCGTGCGGACATCTGCGTCGGCGCTGGTGGACGGGGAACGGGCAGATGAGCCAGCAGGCCCATCCGCGGACCCAGCTTCACCGCCTGCAGAGCGGTAACAAGCTGGGGCCCCGGCAGTACAAAGGGGGCGAGAGGCGGCCATAATCCCAGAGAAGTATGTGGTGAGATGAGAGAGGAGGGTGATCTATAACAATACAGTGCAATCACCTGGACACTCTAACTAGCCTAGCTAAAACACTAGTGAATATGCAATTCAGCAACACTCACCAGAAGGCAAACCAGAAGTAAGAGACCCTTAGCTAGGCCTATACATCCCTATATATACTGATCCCTCCCCTCTCTACCATTGGCTGTACTTTTCATAACAGTTAAGTCCACCCCTCACAGGAGGTTTAACTCTCTCCATTCCTATGTCTGTCATTTCGCTCTCCAAAGAAAAAAAACCCACAATGCTCACCAGCCCTGCTCCTGCTTCCGGACTGCTGCCCTCCCTCTCCTCGGAACAATGGGAGAGATGTCATGACATCTCTCCCATAGCAATGCACAACCACACATGTACATTGCCTGAGCCAGAAGCTGGTGCTCAGGAGTGAGCTTCTGTGTCCGGCTGCTGCTGGTGGTAAAATTTCAGCGGGCGCTCGGCATCTCCTCTCATTTAGGTTAGCCTGGCTGGGCGGGATCAAATGGCTTTGAGGGCCTTATATGGCCCTCGGGCCTGAGGTTACCCACCCCTGCTCTAAGGGTAGAGGGGAGGAAGTTTCATACCCAGCGCAGGAAGGGTTCTTCACAGTGCAGGCAGTAAGGATATGGAATTCATTGCCCGAAGTAGTGCTTTCTGCAAGGGGGAAGGGGGGTGGGGAGGAACAGTGGGACCCAGGCCCCTCCAACTGCTCCATGCCCAGGTAAAGAGTACCTGCTGCCCCTCCCCCGTGGACACACCACTTACAGAGAGAGGTAAGTAACAGAAAGTTATAGATAGATGACCACTATATCCCTTTAGACTCGGGATACGGTCATTAGGTTGACCACAATTAGCCGGCATGCATTAGGTCGACATGGTCACTAGGTCAACATATACTAGGTATAGTTGCCTACCCTCCCTCCGTCTGCAGGAGATTCCCTAAAATAACAACAATCTCCCTGACTCCCTGAATAGACCAGCAATCTCCCTGACTCCCTGAATACACCAGCAATCTCCCTGACTCGCTGAATAGTCCAGCAATCTCCCTGACTCCCTGAATAGTCCAGCAATCTCCCTGACTCCCTGAATAGTCCAGCAATCTCCCTGACTCCCTGAATACACCAGCAATCTCCCTGACTCCCTGAATAGACCAGCAATCTCCCTGACTCGCTGAATAGTCCAGCAATCTCCCTGACTCCCTGAATAGTCCAACAATCTCCCTGACTCCCTGAATACACCAGCAATCTCCCTGACTCCCTGAATACACCAGCAATCTCCCTGACTCCCTAAATAGTCCAGCAATCTCCCTGACTCCCTGAATAGTCCAGCAATCTCCCTGACTCCCTGAATAGTCCAGCAATCTCCCTGAGTCCATGAATAGACCAGCAATCTCCCTGACTCCCTAAATACACCATCAATCTCCCTGACTCCCTGAATAGTCCAGCAATCTCCCTGACTCCTTGAATAGATCAGCAATCCCCCTGACTGCCTGAATAGTCCAGCAATCTCCCTGACTCCCGGAATACATCAGCAATCTCCATGTCTCCCTGAATAAACCAGCAATCTCCCTGACTCCCTGAATAGACCAGCAATCTCCCTGACTCCCTGAATAGACCAGCAATCTCCCTGACTCCCTGAATAGACCAGCAATCTCACTGACTCCCTGAATAGTCCAGCAATCTCCCTGACTCCCTGAATAGACCAGCAATCTCCCTGACTCCCTGAATAGTCCAGCAATCTTCCTGACTCCCTGGATAGACCAGCAATCTCCCTATCTCCCTGACTCCCTGAATAGTCCAGCAATCTTACTGACCCCCTGAATATACCAGCAATCTCCGACTCCCTGAATAGACCAGCAATCTCCCTGAGTCCCTGAAAAGACCAGCAATCTCCCTGACTCCCTGAATAGACCAGCAATCTCCCTGACTCCCTGAATAGTCCAGCAATCTCCCTGACTCCCTGAATACACCAGCAATCTCCATGACTCCCTGAATAGACCAGAAATCTCCCTGACTCCCTGAATACACCAGCAAGCTCCCTGACTCCCTGAATAGTCCAGCAATCTCCCTCACTCCCTGAATACACCAGCACGCTCCCTGACTCCCTGAATAGTCCAGCAATCTCCCTGACTCCCTAAATACACCATCAATCTCCCTGACTCCCTGAATAGTCCAGCAATCTCCCTGACTCCCTGAATAGTCCAGCCATCTCCCTGACTCCCTGAATAGACCAGCAATCTCCCTGAGTCCCTGAATAGTCCAGCAATCTCCCTGACTCCCCGAATACACCAGCAATCTCCCTGACTCCCTGAATAGACCAGAAATCTCCCTGACTCCCTGAATACACCAGCAAGCTCCCTGACTCCCTGAATAGTCCAGCAATCTCCCTGACTCCCTAAATACACCAGCAATCTCCCTGACTCCCTAAATACACCATCAATCTCCCTGACTCCCTGAATAGTCCAGCAATCTCCCTAACTCCCTGAATAGTCCAGCCATCTCCCTGACTCCCTGAATAGTCCAGCAATCTCCCTGACTCCCTGAATAGTCCAGCCATCTCCCTGACTCACTGAATAGACCAGCAATCTCCCTGACTCCCTGAATACACCAGCAATCTCCCTGACTCCCTGAATACACCAGCAATCTCCCTGACTCCCTGAATAGACCAGCGATCTCCCTGACTCCCTGAATACACCAGCAATCTCCCTGACTCCCTGAATAGACCAGCAATCTCCCTGACTCCCTGAATAGACCAGCAATCTCCCTGACTCCCTGAATACACCAGCAATCTCCCTGACTCCCTGAATAGACCAGCAATCTCCCTGACTCCCTGAATACACCAGCAATCTCCCTGACTCCCTGAATACACCAGCAATCTCCCTTTCTCCCTGACTCCCTGAATACACCAGCAATCTCCCTAACACCCTGAATAGTCCAGCAATCTCCCTGACTCCCTGAATAGACCAGCAATCTCCCTGACTCCCTGAATAGACCAGCAATCTCCCTGACTCCCTGAATAGTCCAGCAATCTTCCCGACTCCCTGAATAGACCAGCAATCTCCCTGACTCCCTGAATATACCAGCAATCTCCCTGACTCCCTGAATAGACCAGCAATCCCCTGACTCCCTGAATAGACCAGCAATCTCCCTGACTCCCTGAATACACCAGCAATCTCCCTGACTCCCTGAATACACCAGCAATCTCCCTGACTCCCTGAATACACCAGCAATCTCCCTGACTCCCTGAATACACCAGCAATCTCCCTGACTCCCTGAATAGACCAGCAATCCCCTGACTCCCTGAATACACCAGCAATCTCCCTGACTCCCTGAATACACCAGCAATCTCCCTGACTCCCTGAATACACCAGCAATCTCCCTGACTCCCTGAATAGTCCAGCAATCTACCCAACTCCCTGAATACACCAGCAATCTCCCTGACTCCCTGAATACACCAGCAATCTCCCTGATTCCCTGAATAGACCAGCAATCTCCCTGACTCCCTGAATACACCAGCAATCTCCCTGACTCCCTGAATACACCAGCAATCTCCCTGACTCCCTGAATACACCAGCAATCTCCCTGACTCCCTGAATAGACCAGCAATCTCCCTGACTCCCTGAATACACCAGCGATCTCCCTGACTCCCTGAATAGACCGGCAATCTCCCTGACTCCCTGAATACACCAGCAATCTCCCTGACTCCCTGAATACACCAGCAATCTCCCTGATTCCCTGAATAGTCCAGCAATCTCCCTGACTCCCTGAATAGACCGGCAATCTCCCTGACTCCCTGAATAGACCAGCAATCTCCCTGACTCCCTGAATACACCAGCAATCTCCCTGACTCCCACGTGAGGTACTCCGCCTGACAGGTGTGTCTGCGTCTGGTGCCCACATGAGGTACTCCCCCTGACAGGTGTGTCGGCGTCTGGGGCCCACGTGAGGTACTCCCCCTGACAGGTGTGTCGGCGTCTGGCGCCCACGTGAGGTACTCCCCCTGACAGGTGTGTCTGCGTCTGGCGCCCACGTGAGGTACTCCCCCTGACAGGTGTGTCTGCGTCTGGTGCCCACGTGAGGTACTCCCCCTGACAGGTGTGTCTGCGTCTGGCGCCCACGTGAGGTACTCCCCCTGACAGGTGTGTCTGCATCTGGCGCCCACGTGAGGTACTCCCCCTGACAGGTGTGTCTGCGTCTGGCGCCCACGTGAGGTACTCCCCCTGACAGGTGTGTCTGCGTCAGGCGCCCACGTGAGGTTCTCCCCCTGACAGGTGTGTCTGCGTCTGGCGCCCACGTGAGGTACTCCCCCTGACAGGTGTGTCTGCGTCTGGCGCACACGTGAGGTACTCCCCCTGACAGGTGTGTCTGCGTCAGGCGCCCACGTGAGGTACTCCCCCTGACAGGTGTGTCTGCGTCTGGCGCCCACGTGAGGTACTCCCCCTGACAGGTGTGTCTGCATCTGGCGCCCACGTGAGGTACTCCCCCTGACAGGTGTGTCTGCGTCTGGCGGCCACGTGAGGTACTACCCCTGACAGGTGTGTCTGCGTCTGGCGCCCACGTGAGGTACTCCCCCTGACAGGTGTGTCTGCGTCTGGCGCCCACGTGAGGTACTCCCCCTGACAGGTGTGTCTGCATCTGGCGCCCACGTGAGGTACTCCCCCTGACAGGTGTGTCTGCGTCTTTCGCCCATGTGAGGTACTCCCCCTGACAGGTGTGTCTGCATCTGGCGCCTCGTGAGGTACTCCCCCTGACAGGTGTGTCTGCGTCTGGCGCCCACGTGAGGTACTCCCCCTGACAGGTGTGTCTGCGTCTGGCGCCCACGTGAGGTTCTCCCCCTGACAGGTGTGTCTGCGTCTGGCGCCCACGTGAGGTACTCCCCCTGACAGGTGTGTCTGCGTCTGGCGCCCACGTGAGGTACTCTCCCTGACAGGTGTGTCTGCGTTTGGCGCCCACGTGAGGTACTCCCCCTGACAGGTGTGTCTGCGTTTGGCGCCCACGTGAGGTACTCCCCCTGACAGATGTGTCTGCGTTTGGTGCCCACGTGAGGTACTTCCCCTGACAGGTGTTTCTGCGTTTGGTGCCCACGTGAGGTACTCCCTCTGACAGGTGTGTCTGCGTCTGGCGCCCACGTGAGGTACTCCCCCTGACAGGTGTGTCTGCATCTGGCGCCCACGTGAGGTACTCCCCCTGACAGGTGTGTCTGCGTCTGGCGCCCACGTGAGGTACTCCCCCTGACAGGTGTGTCTGCGTTTGGCGCCCACGTGAGGTACTCCCCCTGACAGGTGTGTCTGCATTTGGTGCCCACGTGAGGTACTCCCCCTGACAGGTGTGTCTGCGTTTGGTGCCCACGTGAGGTACTCCCCCTGACAGGTGTGTCTGCGTTTGGTGCCCACGTGAGGTACTCCCCCTGACAGGTGTGTCTGCATCTGGTGCCCACGTGAGGTACTTCCCCTGACAGGTGTGTCTGCGTCTGGTGCCCACGTGAGGTACTCCCCCTGACAGGTGTGTCTGCGTCTGGCACCCACGTGAGGTTCTCCCCCTGACAGGTGTGTCTGCATCTGGCGCCCACGTGAGGTACTCCCCCTGACAGGTGTGTCTGCGTCTGGCGCCCACGTGAGGTTCTCCCCCTGACAGGTGTGTCTGCGTCTGGTGCCCACGTGAGGTACTCCCCCTGACAGGTGTGTCTGCGTCTGGTGCCCACGTGAGGTATTCCCCCTGACAGGTGTGTCTGCGTGTGGCGCCCACGTGAGGTACTCCCCCTGACAGGTGTGTCTGCATCTGGCGCCCACGTGAGGTACTCCCCCTGACAGGTGTGTCTTCATCTGGTGCCCATGTGAGGTACTTCCCCTGACAGGTGTGTCTGCATCTGGCGGCCACGTGAGGTACTCCCCCTGACAGGTGTGTCTGCATCTGGCGCCCACGTAAGGTACTCCCCCTGACAGGTGTGTCTGCGTCTTTCGCCCACGTGAGGTACTCCCCCTGACAGGTGTGTCTGCATCTGGCGCCTCGTGAGGTACTCCCCCTGACAGGTGTGTCTGCGTCTGGCGCCCACGTGAGGTACTCCCCCTGACAGGTGTGTCTGCGTCTGGCGCCCACGTGAGGTACTCCCCCTGACAGGTGTGTCTGCGTCTGGCGCCCACGTGAGGTACTCCCCCTGACAGGTGTGTCTGCGTTTGGTGCCCACGTGAGGTACTCCCCCTGACAGGTGTGTCTGCGTTTGGCGCCCACGTGAGGTACTCCCCCTAAAAGGTGTGTCTGCGTTTGGTGCCCACGTGAGGTACTCCCCCTGACAGGTGTGTCTGCGTTTGGTGCCCACGTGAGGTACTCCCCCTGACAGGTGTGTCTGCGTCTTTCGCCCATGTGAGGTACTCCCCCTGACAGGTGTGTCTGCATCTGGCGCCTCGTGAGGTACTCCCCCTGACAGGTGTGTCTGCGTCAGGCGCCCACGTGAGGTACTCCCCCTGACAGGTGTGTCTGCGTCTGGCGCCCACGTGAGGTACTCCCCCTGACAGGTGTGTCTGCGTGTGGCGCCCACGTGAGGTACTCCCCCTGACAGGTGTGTCTGCGTGTGGCGCCCACGTGAGGTACTCCCCCTGACAGGTGTGTCTGCATCTGGCGCCTCGTGAGGTACTCCCCCTGACAGGTGTGTCTGCGTCAGGCGCCCACGTGAGGTACTCCCCCTGACAGGTGTGTCTGCGTCAGGCGCCCACGTGAGGTACTCCCCCTGACAGGTGTGTCTGCATCTGGCGGCCACGTGAGGTACTCCCCCTGACAGGTGTGTCTGCGTGTGGCGCCCACGTGAGGTACTCCCCCTGACAGGTGTGTCTGCGTGTGGCGCCCACGTGAGGTACTCCCCCTGACAGGTGTGTCTGCGTGTGGCGCCCACGTGAGGTACTCCCCCTGACAGGTGTGTCTGCGTCTGGCGCCCACGTGAGGTACTCCCCCTGACAGGTGTGTCTGCATCTGGCGCCCACGTGAGGTACTCCCCCTGACAGGTGTGTCTGCGTCTTTCGCCCACGTGAGGTACTCCCCCTGACAGGTGTGTCTGCATCTGGCGCATCGTGAGGTACTCCCCCTGACAGGTGTGTCTGCGTCTGGCGCCCACGTGAGGTACTCCCCCTGACAGGTGTGTCTGCGTCTGGCGCCCACGTGTGGTACTCCCCCTGACAGGTGTGTCTGCGTCTGGCGCCCACGTGAGGTACTCCCCCTGACAGGTGTGTCTGCGTCTGGCGCTCACGTGAGGTACTCCCCCTGACAGGTGTGTCTGCGTCTGGCGCCCACGTGAGGTACTCCCCCTGACAGGTGTGTCTGCGTTTGGCGCCCACGTGAGGTACTCCCCCTGACAGGTGTGTCTGCGTTTGGCGCCCACGTGAGGTACTCCCCCTGACAGGTGTGTCTGCGTTTGGCGCCCACGTGAGGTACTCCCCCTGACAGGTGTGTCTGCGTTTGGTGCCCACGTGAGGTACTCCCCCTGACAGGTGTGTCTGCGTTTGGTTCCCACGTGAGGTACTCCCCCTGACAGGTGTGTATGCGTCTGGCGCCCACGTGAGGTACTCCCCCTGACAGGTGTGTCTGCGTCTGGCGCCCACGTGAGGTACTCCCCCTGACAGGTGTGTCTGCATCTGGCGCCCACGTGAGGTACTCCCCCTGACAGGTGTGTCTGCGTCTTTCGCCCACGTGAGGTACTCCCCCTGACAGGTGTGTCTGCATCTGGTGCCCACGTGAGGTACTCCCCCTGACAGGTGTGTCTGCGTTTGGTGCCCACGTGAGGTACTTCCCCTGAGAGGTGTGTCTGCGTCTGGCGCCCACGTGAGGTACTCCCCCTGACAGGTGTGTCTGCGTCTGGCGCCCACGTGAGGTACTCCCCCTGACAGGTGTGTCTGCGTCTGGTGCCCACGTGAGGTACTCCCCCTGACAGGTATGTCTGCATCTGGCGCCCACGTGAGGTACTCCCCCTGACAGGTGTGTCTGCATTTGGTGCCCACATGATGAGGTACTTACCCTGACAGGTGTGTCTGCGTCTGGCGCCCACGTGAGGTACTCCCCCTGACAGGTGTGTCTGCGTCTGGCGCCCACGTGAGGTACTCCCCCTGACAGGTGTGTCTGCGTCTGGTGCCCACGTGAGGTACTTCCCCTGACAGGTGTGTCTGTGTCTGGCGCCCACGTGAGGTTCTCCCCCTGACAGGTGTGTCTGCGTCTGGTGCCCACGTGAGGTACTCCCCCTGACAGGTGTGTCTGCATCTGGTGCCCACGTGAGGTACTCCCCCTGACAGGTGTGTCTGCGTTTGGTGCCCACGTGAGGTACTTCCCCTGACAGGTGTGTCTGCGTCTGGCGCCCACGTGAGGTACTCCCCCTGACAGGTGTGTCTGCGTCTGGCGCCCACGTGAGGTACTCCCCCTGACAGGTGTGTCTGCGACTGGTGCCCACGTGAGGTACTCCCCCTGACAGGTATGTCTGCATCTGGCGCCCACGTGAGGTACTCCCCCTGACAGGTGTGTCTGCATTTGGTGCCCACGTGAGGTACTTACCCTGACAGGTGTGTCTGCGTCTGGCGCCCACGTGAGGTACTACCCCTGACAGGTGTGTCTGCGTCTGGTGCCCACGTGAGGTACTCCCCCTGACAGGTGTGTCTGCGTTTGGTGCCCACGTGAGGTACTTCCCCTGACAGGTGTGTCTGCGTCTGGCGCCCACGTGAGGTACTCCCCCTGACAGGTGTGTCTGCGTCTGGCGCCCACGTGAGGTACTCCCCCTGACAGGTGTGTCTGCGACTGGTGCCCACGTGAGGTACTCCCCCTGACAGGTATGTCTGCATCTGGCGCCCACGTGAGGTACTCCCCCTGACAGGTGTGTCTGCATTTGGTGCCCACGTGAGGTACTTACCCTGACAGGTGTGTCTGCGTCTGGCGCCCACGTGAGGTACTACCCCTGACAGGTGTGTCTGCGTCTGGTGCCCACGTGAGGTACTCCCCCTGACAGGTGTGTCTGCGTCTGGTGCCCACGTGAGGTATTCCCCCTGACAGGTGTGTCTGCGTGTGGCGCCCACGTGAGGTACTCCCCCTGACAGGTGTGTCTGCGTCTGGCGCCCACGTGAGGTACTCCCCCTGACAGGTATGTCTGCATCTGGCGCCCACGTGAGGTACTCCCCCTGACAGGTGTGTCTGCATCTGGTGCCCACGTGAGGTACTTCCCCTGACAGGTGTGTCTGCATCTGGCGGCCACGTGAGGTACTCCCCCTGACAGGTGTGTCTGCATCTGGCGCCCACGTAAGGTACTCCCCCTGACAGGTGTGTCTGCGTCTTTTGCCCATGTGAGGTACTCCCCCTGACAGGTGTGCCTGCATCTGGCGCCTCGTGAGGTACTCCCCCTGACAGGTGTGTCTGCGTCTGGCGCCCACGTGAGGTACTCCCCCTGACAGGTGTGTCTGCGTCTGGCGCCCACGTGAGGTACTCCCCCTGACAGGTGTGTCTGCGTCTGGCGCCCACGTGAGGTACTCCCCCTGACAGGTGTGTCTGCGTTTGGCGCCCACGTGAGGTACTCCCCCTGACAGGTGTGTCTGCGTTTGGCGCCCACGTGAGGTACTCCCCCTGACAGGTGTGTCTGCATTTGGTTCCCACGTGAGGTACTCCCCCTGACAGGTGTGTCTGCGTCTGGCGCCCACGTGAGGTACTCCCCCTGACAGGTGTGTCTGCATCTGGCGCCCACGTGAGGTACTCCCCCTGACAGGTGTGTCTGCGTCTTTCGCCCATGTGAGGTACTCCCCCTGACAGGTGTGTCTGCATCTGGCGCCTCGTGAGGTACTCCCCCTGACAGGTGTGTCTGCGTCTGGCGCCCACGTGAGGTACTCCCCCTGACAGGTGTGTCTGCGTCTGGCGCCCACGTGAGGTACTCCCCCTGACAGGTGTGTCTGCGTCTGGCGCCCACGTGAGGTACTCCCCCTGACAGGTGTGTCTGCGTTTGGCGCCCACGTGAGGTACTCCCCCTGACAGGTGTGTCTGCGTTTGGTGCCCACGTGACGTACTCCCCCTGACAGGTGTGTCTGCGTTTGGTGCCCACGTGAGGTACTCCCCCTGACAGGTGTGTCTGCGTTTGGTGCCCACGTGAGGTACTCCCCCTGACAGGTGTGTCTGCGTTTGGTGCCCACGTGAGGTACTCCCCCTGACAGGTGTGTCTGCATCTGGTGCCCACGTGAGGTACTCCCCCTGACAGGTGTGTCTGCATCTGGGGCCCACGTGGGGTACTTCCCCTGACAGGTGTGTCTGCGTCTGGCGCCCACGTGAGGTACTCCCCCTGACAGGTGTGTCTGCATCTGGTGCCCACGTGAGGTACTCCCCCTGACAGGTGTGTCTGCGTTTGGTGCCCACGTGAGGTACTTCCCCTGACAGGTGTGTCTGCGTCTGGCACCCACGTGAGGTACTCCCCCTGACAGGTGTGTCTGCGTCTGGCGCCCACGTGAGGTACTCCCCCTGACAGGTGTGTCTGCGTCTGGTGCCCACGTGAGGTACTCCCCCTGACAGGTATGTCTGCATCTGGCGCCCACGTGAGGTACTCCCCCTGACAGGTGTGTCTGCATTTGGTGCCCACGTGAGGTACTTACCCTGACAGGTGTGTCTGCGTCTGGCGCCCACGTGAGGTACTCCCCCTGACAAGTGTGTCTGCGTCTGGCGCCCACGTGAGGTACTCCCCCTGACAGGTGTGTCTGCGTCTGGTGCCCACGTGAGGTACTTCCCCTGACAGGTGTGTCTGTGTCTGGCGCCCACGTGAGGTTCTCCCCCTGACAGGTGTGTCTGCGTCTGGTGCCCACGTGAGGTACTCCCCCTGACAGGTGTGTCTGCATCTGGTGCCCACGTGAGGTACTCCCCCTGACAGGTGTGTCTGCGTTTGGTGCACACGTGAGGTACTTCCCCTGACAGGTGTGTCTGCGGCTGGCGCCCACGTGAGGTACTCCCCCTGACAGGTGTGTCTGCGTCTGGCGCCCACGTGAGGTACTCCCCCTGACAGGTGTGTCTGCGTCTGGTGCCCACGTGAGGTACTCCCCCTGACAGGTATGTCTGCATCTGGCGCCCACGTGAGGTACTCCCCCTGACAGGTGTGTCTGCATTTGGTGCCCACGTGAGGTACTTACCCTGACAGGTGTGTCTGCGTCTGGCGCCCACGTGAGGTACTCCCCCTGACAGGTGTGTCTGCGTCTGGCGCCCACGTGAGGTACTCCCCCTGACAGGTGTGTCTGCGTCTGGTGCCCACGTGAGGTACTCCCCCTGACAGGTGTGTCTGCGTCTGGTGCCCACGTGAGGTACTCCCCCTGACAGGTGTGTCTGCGTCTGGCACCCACATGTCCTCTTACACCCGGCCAGGCTTAGAATACATTGTATGCAGAATGAGGACAGGTGCTCTATGGAGATATTACACAGAGAATAATCTGAGCTCTGAGTTCCCGTGGTTACATTGCATGCTATGGGTTAATGACAGATTGTTCTGAACACCCCAGAGTAACCCTGACACCCCCGGCATATCCGTCTATAGAGGGTTAATCTGTATCTACATCTTCATGTATTATCCCATAGTGTAAAGCTGCTCATTACAGCGTAGGCGTAGAGATCACACAGCGAGCAAGAGCTTATTATCCAATATAGCTATTACATGGTAGAAGCACTCCAGCCCCCTCCTAATAGCACGATGCACAGTCACTGAGGAGTAATCAGGTACATATAGCGCGATGCACAGTCACTGAGGAGTAATGAGGTACATATAGCATGATGCACAGTCACTGAGGAGTAATGAGGTACATATAGCGTGATGCACAGTCACTGAGGAGTAATGAGATACATATAGCGTGATGCACAGTCACTGAGGAGTAATGAGGTACATATAGCGTGATGCACAGTCACTGAGGAGTAATGAGGTACATATAGCGTGATGCACAGTCACTGAGGAGTAATCAGGTACATATAGCGTGATGCACAGTCACCGAGGAGTAATGAGGTACATATAGCGTGATGCACAGTCACTGAGGAGTAATGAGATACATATAGCGTGATGCACAGTCACTGAGGAGTAATGAGGTACATATAGCGTGATGCACAGTCACTGAGGAGTAATCAGGTACATATAGCGTGATGCACAGTCACTGAGGAGTAATTAGGTACATATAGCGTGATGCACAGTCACCGAGGAGTAATGAGGTACATATAGCGTGATGCACAGTCACTGAGAAGTAATCAGGTACATATAGCGTGATGCACAGTCACTGAGGAGTAATGAGATACATATAGCGTGATGCACAGTCACTGAGGAGTAATGAGGTACATATAGCGTGATGCACAGTCACTGAGGAGTAATGAGATACATATAGCGTGATGCACAGTCACTGAGGAGTAATGAGGTACATATAGCGTGATGCACAGTCACTGAGGAGTAATGAGGTACATATAGCGTGATGCACAGTCACCGAGGAGTAATGAGGTACATATAGCGTGATGCACAGTCACTGAGGAGTAATGAGGTACATATAGCGTGATGCACAGTCACTGAGGAGTAATGAGATACATATAGCGCAATGCACAGTCACTGAGGAGTAATGAGATACATATAGCGCAATGCACAGTCACTGAGGAGTGATGAGATACATATAGCGTGATGCACAGTCACTGAGGAGTAATGAGATACATATAGCGCAATGCACAGTCACTGAGGAGTAATGAGGTACATATAGCGTGATGCACAGTCACTGAGGAGTAATGAGGTACATATAGCGTGATGCACAGTCTCTGAGGAGTAATTAGGTACATATAGCGCAATGCACAGTCACTGAGGAGTAATGAGGTACATGTAGCGCGATGCACAGTCACTGAGGAGTAATGAGATACATAAAGCGTGATGCACAGTCACTGAGGAGTAATGAGATACATATAGCATGATGCACAGTCACTGAGGAGTAATGAGATACATATAGCGTGATGCACAGTCACTGAGGAGTAATGAGATACATATAGCGTGATGCACAGTCACTGAGGAGTAATGAGATACATAAAGCGTGATGCACAGTCACTGAGGAGTAATGAGATACATATAGCGTGATGCACAGTCACTGAGGAGTAATGAGATACATATAGCGCAATGCACAGTCACTGAGGAGTAATGAGATACATATAGCGCAATGCACAGTCACTGAGGAGTAATGAGGTATATATAGCGCGATGCACAGTCACTGAGGAGTAATGAGGTACATATAGCGCGATGCACAGTCACTGAGGAGTAATGAGGTACATATAGCGCGATGCACAGTCACTGAGGAGTAATGAGATACATATAGCGTGATGCACAGTCACTGAGGAGTAATGAGGCACATATAGCGTGATACACAGTCACTGAGGAGTAATGAGATACATATAGCGTGATGCACAGTCACTGAGGAGTAATGAGGTACATATAGCGTGATACACAGTCACTGAGGAGTAATGAGGTACATATAGCATGATGCACAGTCACTGAGAAGTAATCAGGTACATATAGCGTGATGCACAGTCACTGAGGAGTAATGAGGTACATATAGCGTGATGCACAGTCACTGAGGAGTAATCAGGTACATATAGCGTGATGCACAGTGACTGAGGAGTAATCGGGTACATATAGCGTGATGCACAGTCACTGAGGAGTAATGAGATACATATAGCGCAATGCACAGTCACTGAGGAGTAATGAGATACATATAGCGTGATGCACAGTCACTGAGGAGTAATGAGATACATATAGCGTGATGCACAGTCACTGAGGAGTAATGAGGAACATATAGCGTGATGCACAGTCACTGAGGAGTAATGAGATACATATAGCGTGATGCACAGTCACTGAGGAGTAATGAGATACATATAGCGCAATGCACAGTCACTGAGGAGTAATGAGGTACATATAGCGTGATGCACAGTCACTGAGGAGTAATGAGGAACATATAGCGTGATACACAGTCACTGAGGAGTAATGAGATACATATAGCGTGATGCACAGTCACTGAGGAGTAATGAGGTACATATAGCGTGATACACAGTCACTGAGGAGTAATGAGATACATATAGCGTGATGCACAGTCACTGAGGAATAATGAGATACATATAGCGTGATGCACAGTCACTGAGGAGTAATGAGATACATATAGCGTGATACACAGTCACTGAGGAGTAATGAGATACATATAGCGTGATGCACAGTCACTGAGGAGTAATGAGATACATATAGCGCGATGCACAGTCACTGAGGAGTAATGAGATACATAAAGCGTGATGCACAGTCACTGAGGAGTAATGAGATACATATAGCGCAATGCACAGTCACTGAGGAGTAATGAGGTATATATAGCGCGATGCACAGTCACTGAGGAGTAATGAGGTACATATAGCGCGATGCACAGTCACTGAGGAGTAATGAGGTACATATAGCGCGATGCACAGTCACTGAGGAGTAATGAGATACATAAAGCGTGATGCACAGTCACTGAGGAGTAATGAGATACATATAGCATGATGCACAGTCACTTAGGAGTAATGAGGTACATATAGCGCAATGCACAGTCACTGAGGAGTAATGAGATACATATAGCGCAATGCACAGTCACTGAGGAGTAATGAGGTACATGTAGCGCAATGCACAGTCACTGAGGAGTAATGAGGCACATATAGCGTGATACACAGTCACTGAGGAGTAATGAGATACATATAGCGTGATGCACAGTCACTGAGGAGTAATGAGGCACATATAGCGTGATACACAGTCACTGAGGAGTAATGAGGCACATATAGCGTGATACACAGTCACTGAGGAGTAATGAGATACATATAGCATGATGCACAGTCACTGAGGAGTAATGAGATACATATAGCGTGATACACAGTCACTGAGGAGTAATGAGATACATATAGCGTGATGCACAGTCACTGAGGAGTAATGAGGCACATATAGCGTGATACACAGTCACTGAGGAGTAATGAGATACATATAGCGTGATACACAGTCACTGAGGAGTAATGAGATACATATAGCGTGATGCACAGTCACTGAGGAGTAATGAGGCACATATAGCGTGATACACAGTCACTGAGGAGTAATGAGATACATATAGCGTGATGCACAGTCACTGAGGAGTAATGAGATACATATAGCGTGATGCACAGTCACTGAGGAGTAATGAGGCACATATAGCGTGATGCACAGTCACTGAGGAGTAATGAGATACATATAGCGTGATGCACAGTCACTGAGGAGTAATGAGATACATATAGCGTGATGCACAGTCACTGAGGAGTAATGAGATACATATAGCGCAATGCACAGTCACTGAGGAGTAATGAGATACATGTAGCGTGATGCACAGTCACTGAGGAGTAATGAGGTACATATAGCGCAATGCACAGTCACTGAGGAGTAATGAGATACATATAGCGTGATGCACAGTCACTGAGGAGTAATGAGATACATATAGCGCAATGCACAGTCACTGAGGAGTAATGAGATACATATAGCGCAATGCACAGTCACTGAGGAGTAATGAGATACATATAGCGTGATGCACAGTCACTGAGGAGTAATGAGATACATATAGCGTGATGCACAGTCACTGAGGAGTAATGAGGTACATATAGCGTGATGCACTGTCACTGAGGAGTAATGAGATACATATAGCGTGATGCACAGTCACTGAGGAATAATGAGATACATATAGCGTGATGCACAGTCACTGAGGAGTAATGAGGTACATATAGCGTAATGCACAGTCACTGAGGAGTAATGAGGTACATATAGCGTGATGCACAGTCACTGAGGAGTAATGAGATACATATAGCACGATGCACAGTCACTGAGGAGTAATGAGGTACATACAGCGCGATGCACAGTCACTGAGGAGTAATGAGGTACATATAGCGTGATGCACAGTCACTGAGGAGTAATGAGGTACAAATAGCGTGATGCACAGTCACTGGGGAGTAATGAGATACATATAGCGCGATGCACAGTCACTGAGGAGTAAAGAGGTACAAATAGCGTGATACACAGTCACTGAGGAGTAAAGAGGTACATATAGCGTGATACACAGTCACTGAGGAGTAAAGAGGTACATATAGCGCAATGCACAGTCACTGAGGAGTAATGAGATACATATAGCGTGATACACAGTCACTGAGGAGTAATGAGATACATATAGCGTGATGCACAGTCACTGAGGAGTAATGAGATACATATAGCGCAATGCACAGTCACTGAGGAGTAATGAGATACATATAGCGCGATGCACAGTCACTGAGGAGTAATGAGGAACATATAGCGTGATGCACAGTCACTGAGGAGTAATGAGGTACATGTAGCGTGATGCACAGTCACTGAGGAGTAATGAGGTACATGTAGCGTGATGCACAGTCACTGAGGAGTAATGAGGTACATATAGCGTGATGCACAGTCACTGAGGAGTAATGAGATACATATAGCGCAATGCACAGTCACTGAGGAGTAATGAGATACATATAGCGTGATGCACAGTCACTGAGGAGTAATGAGGTACATATAGCGTGATGCACAGTCACTGAGGAGTAATGAGATACATATAGCGTGATGCACAGTCACTGAGGAGTAATGAGATACATATAGCGTGATGCACAGTCACTGAGGAGTAATGAGATACATATAGCGTGATGCACAGTCACTGAGGAGTAATGAGGTACATATAGCGTGATGCACAGTCACTGAGGAGTAATGAGATACATATAGCGTGATGCACAGTCACTGAGGAGTAATGAGATACATATAGCGTGATGCACAGTCACTGAGGAGTAATGAGGCACATATAGCGTGATGCACAGTCACTGAGGAGTAATGAGATACATATAGCGTGATGCACAGTCACTGAGGAGTAATGAGATACATATAGCGTGATGCACAGTCACTGAGGAGTAATGAGATACATATAGCGCAATGCACAGTCACTGAGGAGTAATGAGATACATGTAGCGTGATGCACAGTCACTGAGGAGTAATGAGGTACATATAGCGCAATGCACAGTCACTGAGGAGTAATGAGATACATATAGCGTGATGCACAGTCACTGAGGAGTAATGAGATACATATAGCGCAATGCACAGTCACTGAGGAGTAATGAGATACATATAGCGCAATGCACAGTCACTGAGGAGTAATGAGATACATATAGCGTGATGCACAGTCACTGAGGAGTAATGAGATACATATAGCGTGATGCACAGTCACTGAGGAGTAATGAGGTACATATAGCGTGATGCACTGTCACTGAGGAGTAATGAGATACATATAGCGTGATGCACAGTCACTGAGGAATAATGAGATACATATAGCGTGATGCACAGTCACTGAGGAGTAATGAGGTACATATAGCGTGATGCACAGTCACTGAGGAGTAATGAGGTACATATAGCGTGATGCACAGTCACTGAGGAGTAATGAGATACATATAGCACGATGCACAGTCACTGAGGAGTAATGAGGTACATACAGCGCGATGCACAGTCACTGAGGAGTAATGAGGTACATATAGCGTGATGCACAGTCACTGAGGAGTAATGAGGTACAAATAGCGTGATGCACAGTCACTGGGGAGTAATGAGATACATATAGCGCGATGCACAGTCACTGAGGAGTAAAGAGGTACAAATAGCGTGATACACAGTCACTGAGGAGTAAAGAGGTACATATAGCGTGATACACAGTCACTGAGGAGTAAAGAGGTACATATAGCGCAATGCACAGTCACTGAGGAGTAATGAGATACATATAGCGTGATACACAGTCACTGAGGAGTAATGAGATACATATAGCGTGATGCACAGTCACTGAGGAGTAATGAGATACATATAGCGCAATGCACAGTCACTGAGGAGTAATGAGATACATATAGCGCGATGCACAGTCACTGAGGAGTAATGAGGAACATATAGCGTGATGCACAGTCACTGAGGAGTAATGAGGTACATGTAGCGTGATGCACAGTCAC
Source organism: Pseudophryne corroboree (assembly GCF_028390025.1). NCBI lineage: Eukaryota > Metazoa > Chordata > Amphibia > Anura > Myobatrachidae > Pseudophryne > Pseudophryne corroboree. The sequence goes on along the minus strand of NC_086447.1, from coordinate 3,153,070 downwards.
TGAGGAGTAATGAGGTACATGTAGCGTGATGCACAGTCACTGAGGAGTAATGAGGTACATATAGCGTGATGCACAGTCACTGAGGAGTAATGAGATACATATAGCGCAATGCACAGTCACTGAGGAGTAATGAGATACATATAGCGTGATGCACAGTCACTGAGGAGTAATGAGGTACATATAGCGTGATGCACAGTCACTGAGGAGTAATGAGATACATATAGCGTGATGCACAGTCACTGAGGAGTAATGAGATACATATAGCGTGATGCACAGTCACTGAGGAGTAATGAGATACATATAGCGTGATGCACAGTCACTGAGGAGTAATGAGGTACATATAGCGTGATGCACAGTCACTGAGGAGTAATGAGATACATATAGCGTGATGCACAGTCACTGAGGAGTAATGAGGTACATATAGCGTGATGCACAGTCACTGAGGAGTAATGAGATACATATAGCGTGATGCACAGTCACTGAGGAGTAATGAGATACATATAGCGTGATGCACAGTCACTGAGGAGTAATGAGATACATATAGCGCAATGCACAGTCACTGAGGAGTAATGAGATACATATAGCGTGATGCACAGTCACTGAGGAGTAATGAGGTACATATAGCGTGATGCACAGTCACTGAGGAGTAATGAGATACATATAGCGTGATGCACAGTCACTGAGGAGTAATGAGATACATATAGCGTGATGCACAGTCACTGAGGAGTAATGAGGTACATATAGCGTGATGCACAGTCACTGAGGAGTAATGAGGTACATATAGCGTGATGCACAGTCACTGAGGAGTAATGAGATACATATAGCGCGATGCACAGTCACTGAGGAGTAATGAGATACATATAGCGTGATGCACAGTTACTGAGGAGTAATGAGATACATATAGCTTGATGCACAGTCACTGAGGAGTAATGAGATACATATAGCGTGATGCACAGTCACTGAGGAGTAATGAGATACATATAGCGTGATGCAGAGTCACTGAGGAGTAATGAGATACATATAGCGTGATGCACAGTTACTGAGGAGTAATGAGATACATATAGCGTGATGCACAGTCACTGAGGAGTAATCAGGTACATATAGCGTGATGCACAGTCACTGAGGAGTAATGAGGTACATATTGCGTGATGCACAGTCACTGAGGAGTAATGAGGTACATATAGCGCGATGCACAGTCACTGAGGAGTAATCAGGTACATGTAGCGTGATGCACAGTCACTGAGGAGTAATCAGGTACATATAGCGTGATGCACAGTCACTGAGGAGTAATGAGGTACATATAGCGTGATGCACAGTCACTGAGGAGTAATGAGGTACATATAGCATGATGCACAGTCACTGAGGAGTAATGAGGTACATGTAGCGTGATGCACAGTCACTGAGGAGTAATGAGGTACATATAGCGTGATGCACAGTCACTGAGGAGTAATGAGGCACATATAGCGTGATGCACCGTCACTGAGGAGTAATGAGATACATATAGCGTGATGCACAGTCACTGAGGAGTAATGAGGTACATATAGCACGATGCACAGTCATTAAGGAGTAATCAGGTACATATAGCGTGATGCACAGTCACTGAGGAGTAATGAGGTACATATAGCGCGATGCACAGTCACTGAGGAGTAATGAGGTACATATTGCGCGATGCACAGTCACTGAGGAGTAATGAGGTACATATAGCGCGATGCACAGTCACTGAGGAGTAATCAGGTACATATAGCGTGATGCACAGTCACTGAGGAGTAATCAGGTACATATAGCGTGATGCACAGTCACTGAGGAGTAATGAGAAACATATAGCGTGATGCACAATCACTGAGGAGTAATGATACATATAGCGTGATGCACAGTCACTGAGGAGTAATGAGGTACATATAGCGTGATGCACAGTCACTGAGGAGTAATGAGGTACATATAGCATGATGCACAGTCACTGAGGAGTTATGAGGTACATGTAGCGTGATGCACAGTCACTGAGGAGTAATGAGATACATATAGCGTGATGCACAGTCACTGAGGAGTAATGAGGTACATATAGCGTGATGCACAGTCACTGAGGAATAATGAGATACATATAGCGCAATGCACAGTCACTGAGGAGTAATGAGGTACAAATAGCGTGATACACAGTCACTGAGGAGTAATGAGATACATATAGCGTGATGCACAGTCACTGAGGAGTAATGAGATACATATAGCGTGATGCACAGTCACTGAGGAGTAATGAGATACATATAGCGCAATGCACAGTCACTGAGGAGTAATGTGGTACAAATAGCGTGATGCACAGTCACTGAGGAGTAATGAGATACATATAGCGTGATGCACAGTCACTGAGGAGTAATGAGATACATATAGCGCAATGCACAGTCACTGAGGAGTAATGAGGTACATATAGCGTGATGCACAGTCACTGAGGAGTAATGAGATACATATAGCGTGATGCACAGTCACTGAGGAGTAATGTGGTACAAATAGCGTGATGCACAGTCACTGAGGAGTAATGAGGTACAAATAGCGTGATGCACAGTCACTGAGGAGTAATGAGATACATATAGCGCAATGCACAGTCACTGAGGAGTTGTCACAACTGAGGGCCTGAGCTGACGGAAGGCAGCCTCAGTTGTAGGGGCTGAGATGTACCGGAACCTGGGAGGTTGTATCAGACCCCTGGACATGTAAGTAACATGAAGAGAAACCGCCCGAAGGCGTGACCACGACAACTTGAGTAAAAGTCAATGATATTTATTTATGACAAACTCCATGCATCACAGTAGCAGTAAAAAGTAACATAAAAATCAGCAGAGAAATAATAATACAGTTCCTGGGTACTACAGGGTGGCAGGGGCCACAGAGCTCTGGTGGTATGAGACAGTTCTTATTATCTGCAAGTTGGAAAGTCCTTACCAGGCTCAACTGTAGCAATGAGGAAAGCCCAGGGTCGTACCAGCTGGTGTTCCAGGGAAAGCTGGACTGCTGTAGATAAAATGCTGCTGTGGGTACTGGTTAGAACCAGACAGGTGTTGGCACGGAGTGGATACTGGCTGGAACCAGTTAAATAATAAATAAAGCTTGAGAGTGATGCAATGTAGATGAAATGTAGAATTTGAGAGCGGAGAAATAATAATACCGGTGGAGAGTGGTAAACTGCAGAAAGGACACCGGCCCTTTAAGAGAAGCTGTACACTGCTGGAAGCTGAGCTGGAAGCAGGTGATGTTGTAACTGGAAACAGGTGAGTCCAGAATGGATCGGAGAGTCAGGCTACACCGCAGATGGAATGCTGGTGCGGGTCTCTATAGCAGAAGTCTGGAGACAGGAGCTGGAACCTGGAAGACATTCACAGAAGAGAGACAAACTGGAACTAGGTTTGACAACCAAAGCACTGACGCCTTCCTTGCTCAGGCACAACCTATTTATACCTGCAGCAAGGAAGGCATTGGCTAGGCAATTATGCAAATTAATAATACTGACAACGGATTGGTAGGAAAGATCAGCTGACATAATCCAAGATGGCTGCGCCCATGCAGACACTTGGAGGGAAGTTTGGATTGTAATCCATGTGGTCTGGAAAACAGTAATGGCGGCGCCGGCCACCGGAGACAGGAGACGCCAGGCTGACAGATGCACATCCGACCACGCGGACACAGCGGAGGCCGCGGCTGACGTAATCGCCACTCTGAATGCAGAAGCTCAGGGACGGCGGCGGAGGCCGCGGGAGACGCCATGCCAGATGTATAAGGCGTTACTGTGACTGCGTCCAGAGAGACAGGAGAGGATGCGGGAATGTGCACATCAGGATAACAGATGGGATCCGGTCCTGGAGCGCTGGGCCAGCCTTAGGAGGCATCTGATAGGTAAGAAATGGCGTCCAGATACCCGGATCGTGACAGCACCCCCCCTTTAGGAGTGGCCCCAAGACACTTCTTTGGCTTTTGAGGAAACTTGGAATGGAATCTCCGGACCAAGGCAGGAGCATGGACATCAGAAGCATTGGTCCATGAACGTTCTTCAGGGCCATAACCCTTCCAGTCAATAAGATACTGAAGTTGACCGTAACGGTGACGTGAGTCCAGGATCTTGGCTACTTCATACTCAACGCCTCGTTGAGTTTGGACTTTCGGAGTTGGAGGAAGTGAGGAATGAAACCGATTCAAGATTAGCGGTTTCAACAGGGAAACATGGAATGTCCTGGGTATCTTTAAGAAGGGAGGCAACTGGAGTCTGTAAGCAACAGGATTGATGACTTGATCAATTTTAAAAGGACCGATGAAGCGAGGTGCAAACTTCATACTGGGAACTCTCAACCTCAAATTCTTCGTGGATAACCATACCCGATCACCCACCTTGAGAGCAGGAACTGCTCGACGCTTCTTATCCGCAAACTTCTTGTACCTGAACGATGCCTTGAGCAGAGCTGATCGTACGCTCTTCCAGATATTGGCAAACTGATGCAAGGTGATATCCACTGCGGGAACAGAAGTTGCTGGAAGCGGTTGGAACTCAGGGACTTTAGGGTGGAATCCAAAGTTGGTGAAGAATGGTGTTGAAGAAGATGAAGAATGATACTGGTTGTTATGACAGAACTCGGCCCAGGGAAGTAATTGAACCCAGTCATCTTGAGAGGAGGACACATAGATGCGGAGGAAGGACTCCAAGTCCTGATTCACCCTCTCAGTTTGACCATTGGTCTGAGGATGGTAAGCCGTGGAAAACTTTAGCTTGACTTGGAGGACTTGACATAAACTTCGCCAGAATTTGGCTGTGAATTGAACTCCTCGATCTGAGATAATTTCTTCTGGAAGACCGTGGAGTCGGAAGATCTCTTGTATGAATACTTGAGCCAACTTGGAAGCTGACGGAAGACCGGTGAGAGGAATGAAGTGTGCCATCTTGGTGAATGAAGGGTTAGCTCTTCTGTCTTTGTAAATATTACTTTTTATATGATCAATTTCCTTATAATAAGTATAGTGTAAAAGTGAATATTTCTACCTCCCTAATGAAGGGTTAAACATGCTATATGAATTGTTATGTGTTTGAATAGACACGTACGCACTCTCTACAAGATGCCTTTGTCTGTTCATATAATATAAGGCTTGTGTGTGTCTTATCTTCAAGGACAATTACATACCAGATCAAAACTGTTACTTCTGTGTGTTACTAAAATATCCTGCATGTAATGTCGTATGCTACTTCTATTTATCCAATCATATGCTTGCACATATTGTATACACCCATGTTTCTTTTCTATATAGTACTCTGTAATTTATTAAATAAACAGTGTGAATTCTTACTGCTTGTGTTGTGCATGTACCTTGTGGCTAAGAGTTTACACTCCAGACGTCTAAGAGGCCATCACATCGAGGGTTAAGGTATAAGGGCAAATCCTTTCAGCTGGGGGCTCGTCCGGGATTCAGTGATCGTCCCTGAATGGTAAAAATAGAGAATTTATTGTCTGTCTTTGCCATACAGGATTGCGGTCATACACTGAAGCTGAATCCGTGTCAGTGTTCCGGGAACACGTGACAAGGTAATATTTAAGTCCGGGACTTAATATTACGAAGTTTTATGTAAAAGCATAAAACAGGTATCAGGGATACCATAGAATCTTTAATGTCTGGGACTTAAAGAATACGTCTGAGAAAGGACCCGGGGTCCAAGCGCAATTCTCCAAAGACGTCAGTATCTGGGATACTTAAAAAAAAAAAAAAAAACATAGACCTGGGGTCTATACGTAACGTAGAGAATACCCCGATTTGATCGCCTATATATTTTTGTATGTTGTAGTGAGATAAGTTCTTATATTTGGTCCAGACGGCTGGTAAGTTTTCGTCTGCCAGATATCTTCACTCAAACACTTTTCTTGCTTCCTGTTTAAAACGCTGTATTTTTCTGACATCTTGTACGAAGGTAAGCGTACCCGTCAAAAGATTTCATGTTCTCACTATACAGATAATATTGTGATATTGTCAATGACTAATTAACTGGTTAAGCTGATGCATGTATAGTAAGTAGAGTGTTGTATATTTTAGATAATTTTCTTTTAAAAGTTGTATTGTTGATTTATATTACTGTCTGACAATGGGCTCTAGTCAGAGTAAAAAACTGCATATCCCCCGCCCCTCCCTGGTGAGACATGCAGGATGTATGTTGCCCGTAACTCTACCTCAGAGTATTATTTAGTTAACCCATGGGTGGATAATTTAGCGGGATGGACAGAGAAAGCAGGACAGGACCCATTCCTACGGGAAGGCAGTAATTACCTTTTCTATATGGAGATTTAAGAAAAAATGTCAGTTCCCAACAGCACAGAAGCGAGGCTGCAAAAAAAACCCTCTCCCTCCCCCCTTTGCATTCCAATGTATCCTGCGCTCAGAGACACAAATCTCTTGGCAGCAGTAACCCTTTCACACTAAATGGGATTGCCTCCAGCTCCACTGCTGGAGGGTGCGTCCACTAGCTCTATCCCTAGCACCAATAACCCAGAGTTTAGATAATAGTAAAACACTGTCCCAAGCCCACTATTACCCTCGATGGCTGTATATCTTATTTGCGCAAAGCTTGCAAAGGACGCAGCTATACACATATGAAGGAAGTTTTTTTTTGCCTGTGTTTTTTTGCCTGTCGCTGTAGCTTGTAAACAGAAACCTTCATAGTCTGTTACTGCGTTTTGAAAAAGGTTTAAGGACTGCTGGACAGATGACGCTGGCTTACCTTTGCTTAACTCAGAAAGCTTACTCACTTCCCCACTCACTCATAACTATCAGAACCCCAGACGCTTTGACAGACAGAACCAACCCCGCAGTCAGGGAAGATTCCAAAGACCCCGTGCACTGACGGGGCCCGGAGGAGGGTATCCCAGCCTTTATTCAACTCACCCGTCATAGTAAAGATTCACCTCTGCTGCCACTTATTATAAATGGAAGTAAAATTCCCTTTTTAGTGGACAGCGGTGCAACAACCAGTGTTTTGTGTTCTGACTTATGCAGTATCCCCTCTCACCAGAAAAGATAGAAGGTCTCCGCCCCGTGATACAGCAATTCTTACAACAGGGTATTCTCAGACACTTTGTATCACCATACTGTACTCCTGTGAACCCTGTTGCCAAAGCTGATGGTAGTATAAGATTTGTACAGAATCTCAGAGCGATCAATCAGCCAATTGTCCCGATTGCACCAATTGTTCCAGATGTAAACTCACTCATTTCTGCAATCCCTGCAGATGCTGCGTTCTCTGTAATTGATTTGAAGAATGCTTTTTTTTTTTCAGCATACCTGTAGATTCACAGACACAATTACTTTTGCCTTTTCTTTTGAGGGTAAACAACTTACCTGGTGCAGATTATTGACGCACCTGTTGTCTCCAGGCCACATTGGGGCCCTGGCAACCTCACCATGGTTCAGTCCTGCTACAGTATGCAGATGATCTGCTGCTCTGTAGTAAAACTGAGGAGGCCTGCCGAGAGGATGGTGTTTCATTACTAAACTGGCTTTGTGAATGTGGACACAAGGTGTCCAAAATAAAAATGCAATGGTGTAAAAAGCATGTTGATTACTTAGGTTTTGTGCTCACTCAGGGAGAGAGGAAAGTCAGTCCACAACGCATACAGTCTGTATTGGGCCTGGTCACCCCAACTACCCAGAGGGAACTACTGTCCTTCCTGGGTATGGTAAATTACTGCAGACAGTGGATATCTGATTGCTCTTATTGTGATAACATTTTGAGACAAGCCACACTGAAGGACAAACCTAAAACTGTACAATGGTCACAAGAAATGTTAACTGCATATGAAAGTTTAAAATGTATGTTGATGAAAAGTCCGGCACTTGGCCTCCCCAGTTATGTGCTACCTTTCCATCTATATGCAAGGGACAATTGTAAAACCATGGCGGGGGTGCTCACACAGTTTCATGGAGGGAAGTTGCGCCCCGTGGCATTTTTTTCCCAAAGTCATGCCAGTGTCTGTGCAAGGTATGCCTGCCTGCCTCAAGGCTTTGGCAGCCTGTGCAATGGTTGCAGAAATGGCCACTACCCTCACTTTAGGCCACATCACAGTACTCCACACCACACATGATATCCTGGCAATACTTAAAGGCTTACACACACAGCACATGTCAGCACAACGCCTTAGTGGATATGAAGTACTCCTTTTGAGTAACCCTACCCTTACCATCAAGTACACTGCTAGTTCTTCTGGCCCTGCACCCATTCTCAATACCCTTTTAGGCTTGAAAGGTCCCGAGGATGAACCACCCGACCTACATGACTGTGCTGCTTCTATTGAAGCTGAAACTTCTCCCAGACTTGACATGTCTCCCGTTCCCATACCAGGCGCAGACGTAGTTTTTGTTGACGGCTCATGTAGTAGGCCCAATGACAATACATACCAGGCTGGCTATGCCATTGTCACCCTCCCTGATACTGTGTTGGAAACCCTACCAATACCTTATCAGTCCGCGCAAGCTGCAGAACTCGTTGCACTCACTAGAGCATGTCCCTCCCTTGACAACGTCCATCTGCTCACTCAACTTCAAGCTGCTGCGACTAATGCTGATCTCTCCGACTGGACTTACCCAATTCTGCAGAAAAAATCCTAAATCAGGATTAATCTGCAAAGAGGGGAAACCCTGTATGCCCCAGTCCAGTGCCCCTTTGCTCGTTGCCCAGTGCCGTGGTGTTGGTCACCGTGGTGAAGCCACAACACTCCTCCTACTAACCAATGATTTTTATGTTACTAATGCCAAATCACTTGTGGACCAGTATGTTAGCAGATGCATCACTTGCCTCAGGAACAACCCTAATAAAGCTAAACACCAGCATCTTGAATACCCCACAGAAAACTCTAGGTTACTCACCCTTTGAAATACTAATGGGTAGACCCTTTTCCTACACCCTGGGCTAAGAAACCACTAGTAATACAGGAAGGAGATCTAGAACTCATCAGAGAAGAGTATGTCAGGTCCCTGATAACAAAACTGAATGAAATTGAACATGAGGTTGTTTGTAAAAACCCTTTGAATCCACAGGAACCTACACACCCCTTTAAAGTCGGAGACAGAGTCGTGGTGAAGGTGCTCCCCAGGAACAAGAGCCCAGGAGACTTCACCTATGGTCCAGAGACAGAGGTCGTAGCAGTTACCCGGACAGCAGTCCTGACAGAGGAAAGTCCTGCCTGGATCCATGCATCCCGAGTAAAAAAAGGTTCCTAGACCAGACCTAGAGAGGGAAGCAAGTGATTCCAGTGAGGTACGAACCGGGGCAGACAGCCCTGACCTCCCACCTAGCGAAGAAAGAAGAACAGAAGAAGATGAGGAACCTGTCCCCTATCTTTATCCTGGGGACTATCTCGATAGCCCTACTGGCCCTCATTCACCTCACACTATGTGAAGTCGACATCACACAAACAGATGGGGTCCCCACCTTGTGGTACAATTCCTCCAATACACACGTAGCCACATATATCCTTGACTATTTTATGTTCCCTAAACTTGCTGACAACAAACATTTCATACAGCAGAAAAGGAAATCAGGAATGTCTGAGACAGTATATATTTGTGTTACTGACGAATGGTACTATGACATTAGATATTATGGATCTAATTGTAATTCCTGGGAAGCTGTGGGGTGGAATACAGGAGCAGATTGGAAATATGGCCCATCATTTGCAAAAAATAGATATAGCAAATATCCCCAAAACAAACCTTTAAAGCCCCATATTGCCACTTCTAAAGATATGGTGGCTATTACTAACCCTACCTTTGAAGACACCCTAGCTATTGAAACTGGTTTCCCTGACATTAATTTTGGTTGGAATGGATGAAGTATAGTGCTAACAAACACAATAAAAGCAACTGTTATGTCTGTGGCAAATCTAGGCCCCACCTAGGTACAGTGCCCCTTAATATACCCCTAGAACAGGAAAATTGTTTTTTCAGCCTTTTTAATGATCACCGATGACCCCACTCCTCCCTCTAATACTCCTGTTAATCGAAAGAAAAGAGCACTCCCAGGAGGTAGCTTTGACCCCCACGTATACATTGATGCTATAGGGGTCCCAAGAGGTGTTCCAAATGAGTTCAAAGCTAGAGATGAGGTGGCTGCGGGTTTTGAGTCATTGTTCCCTATAGTAACTGTAAATAAAAACGTAGCCTGGATTAATTATATATATTATAATCAACAAAGATTTGTTAATGATACCAAAGATGCTCTTAAAGGTATAGCTGAACAGCTAGAAGCCACTTCCCAAATGACATTTCAAAATAGAATGGCCCTTGACATGATCCTAGCAGAAAAAGGCGGTACATGTGTTTACATTAGTAAGGTGGAAGGCTGTTGTACATATATTCCTGACAACACTGGTCCCAATGGTAAGGTTACTTTAGCCATAAACGAGTTAGAAACCTTATCCATAGAACTTAAGAAAAATTCAGGTATTGATAACCCATGGAGCCAATATTTTGGGTGGTTTGAAAATTGGAAACAGGCTCTTGTGCAAATAAGCATATTTATACTTGTAACTTTAATTCTTGTAGGCATTATAGTTTATTGTGTAATCCCCTGTGGAAAGAAACTTACCTCCAAAGGCATTGATAAGGCCCTGATGTACTATGATATAACCACCAGTCCTGTCACCTCCTCTGATAGTAAGGGACCCGACGATTATGTCCAATATCTCAAGAACTGGAGGAACAAGAAAGGAGCCTCACTCAAGAATCATGTCATATAATAATCATGATTCTAAGAGGGGATTGAAGGGTTAGCTCTTCTGTCTTTGTAAATATTACTTTTTATATGATCAATTTCCTTATAATAAGTATAGTGTAAAAGTGAATATTTCTACCTCCCTAATGAAGGGTTAAACATGCTATATGAATTGTTATGTGTTTGAATAGACACGTACGCACTCTCTACAAGATGCCTTTGTCTGTTCATATAATATAAGGCTTGTGTGTGTCTTATCTTCAAGGACAATTACATACCAGATCAAAACTGTTACTTCTGTGTGTTACTAAAATATCCTGCATGTAATGTCGTATGCTACTTCTATTTATCCAATCATATGCTTGCACATATTGTATACACCCATGTTTCTTTTCTATATAGTACTCTGTAATTTATTAAATAAACAGTGTGAATTCTTACTGCTTGTGTTGTGCATGTACCTTGTGGCTAAGAGTTTACACTCCAGACGTCTAAGAGGCCATCACATCGAGGGTTAAGGTATAAGGGCAAATCCTTTCAGTGAACCGGTCAACTACCACCCAGATGGTATTGAACTTGTTGCACATGGGCAAATCTGTAATAAAATCCATCGACAAATGGGTCCATGGTCGACGGGGAACAGATAGTGGAACCAGTTGCCCCGCAGGCGACTGGCGGGATACTTTGTTGGGCACACTTTGGGCAAGATGCAATAAACTCCAAAACGTCCTTTTTCAGAGTTGGCCACCAATAGGACCTAGAGATAAACTCCAGGGTTTTTTGGATACCTGTATGTCAGGCAAAGCGGAAAGCATGGGCCCAATGCATGAGCTTCTTCCTTAGTGTCGGCTTCACAAAACTTTTCCCTGATGGGGGCGTAGAGTCCATCCCTACCGTGGAGAATGCCAACGGATTTATAATAGGATGCTTGTCTGAAGACTCTGACTCATTTTCTTGCTCCCATGAGCGGGAAAGGGCATCGGCCTTGCGATTCTGAGAGCCCGGACAGAACTGGAGTTTAAAGTCGAATCTGGAAAAGAAAAGTGCCCATCTGGCCTGACGAGGGTTGAGACATTGTGCGCCTTTTAGATATAGAAGGTTCTTGTGGTCTGTAAGTATGGTGATTGAATGAGAAGCTCCCTCCAACAGATATCTCCACTCCTCTAGAGCGAGCTTGATGGCTAGCAACTCCTGGTCGCCAATGGCATAGTTGCGCTCCGCTGGGGAGAACTTCCGGGAGAAGAAACTGCAAGGATGTAAATGGCCATCTTTAGCCTTCTGAGATAACACCGCTCCTACTCCAACGGAGGAGGCATCCACCTCTAAGATGAAAGGAGAGTCGATGTCAGGCTGTTTCAGGACAGGCGCAGAGATGAAGCTCTGTTTCAAAAGATGAAAAGCTTGCATGGCTTCTTCAGACCACTTGGACGGGTTAGCACCCTTCTTGGTGAAAGCAGTAATAGGCGCCACAATGGTGGAAAAGTCTCGTATAAACTTTCGCTAATAATTGGCGAACCCTAAGAACCTCTGGACCCCTTTGAGGGTTAAGGGTACCGGCCAATTCTGGATTGCTTGTAGTTTCTCAGGATCCATCTCTAGTCCGGAACCGGACACAATGTACCCTAGAAACGGAATGGACTTGACTTCAAAGACGCATTTCTCTAATTTGCAGTAGAGATGATTGACACGGAGACGGGACAGAACCTCCTTTACCCAAAAACGATGTTCCTCTAAATTGTTGGCAAAAATGAGGATATCATCTAGATAGACCACGACATGACGGTATAGAATGTCTCTGAAGATCTCATTGACGAAATGCTGGAAGACAGCTGGAGCATTGCTCAATCCGAAGGGCATGACGAGGTACTCATAATGTCCGTCACGGGTGTTAAATGCGGTCTTCCACTCGTCACCCTCACGGATCCGGATGAGATTGTATGCACCTCTCAAGTCCAGCTTTGTAAAGATGGTAGCTCCGCTAACTCTGTCAAAGAGCTCAGTAATCAGGGGTAAAGGATAGCGGTTCTTGATGGTAATGTCGTTCAAACCTCTGTAGTCGATGCACGGCCGCAGACCACCATCTTTCTTTTTTACAAAGAAGAAGCCTGCGCCGGCTGGAGAAGAAGAAGGTCGAATGAACCCCTTTGCTAGGTTCTCTTTAATGTATTCCTCCATAGAATGCGTCTCAGGCAGAGACAACGGATAAGTTCGGCCTCGAGGTGGAACCTTCCCTGGAACGAGATCAATCGGGCAGTCCCATTCTCTATGAGGAGGAAGGATATCAGCAGAAGCTTTACTGAACACATCCGTGAAATCTTGATATGGAGGAGGTGGAACATCAGACGACCTGGGGGAGGAAGAACAGACAGGCAACACTTTAAACAAACATGTCTCAGCACAGGAGGAACCCCATGCCAGAATTTGCGTAGTCGTCCAATCAATTGTAGGATTGTGAAGACGGAGCCATGGAAGGCCCAGGACCACAGGATGTGTGGCTCTTGGAATCACTAAAAGTGAAATAAGTTCGGAATGAAGAACTCCCACTCTCAGACGAACTGGTAGAGTCCTTAGAGCAATAACTGTATCAAAAATTTTACTGCCATCCACGGCAGTTAAGGAAAAGGAGGAAGGAAGTCTCTCGGTGGGTAGGGACCACCGTTTAACATAGGCTTCGGTAATAAAGTTCCCAGCTGCTCCGGAATCCAGGAGGGCAATGACGTTCTGATAACGTTGAGCAACTTGAAGCGAGACTGGGAGATTACAATCTTGAGGGGATGGAGAGGAGATCATTACTCCTAGCCGGCCCTCTCCTTGGTGAGCTAGGGTCTGGAGTCCCGGACGTTTGGGACAAGCATTAATGGTGTGAGACGGAGCTGCACAATAAAGACAGAGAGACTCGGAGAGACGTCTTCGGCGCTCAACAGGAGTTAAACGGGAACGGCCAATTTGCATGGGCTCATCTTTAGTTGGTGACAGTTGGCGAGGAGGAGGAGCAGAAGATTTTGGAGCAGATGATCTTCCACGCTCAGTTGCTCTCTCTCTCAAACGTAAGTCAACTTTTGTACAAAGTGAGATTAGCTCATCTAACTTGGAGGGTAAGTCTCTGGTAGCTAACTCGTCTTTAATACACTCAGATAAACCATGCCAGAATGCAGCATACAGGGCCTCGTCGTTCCATGCCAGTTCGGATGCCAGGATCTGGAACTGTATAAGATATTGTCCTACAGTACGTGATCCCTGGCGTAAACGGAGAATCTCAGACGAAGCTGAAGTTACCCGGCCTGGCTCGTCGAAGATGCGCCTGAATGTTGACACGAATGCAGTGTAAGAAGATAGCAGGGTGTCGGACCTCTCCCATAACGGTGATGCCCAATCAAGGGCTGAACCACTGAGAAGAGAGATGATGTAGGCAATTTTTGTACGGTCACTGGGGAAATTGCCAGGTTGTAGCTCAAACTGAATCTCACACTGGTTGAGAAATCCCCTGCAGAATCTTGGAGAACCGTCAAATTTTGCTGGCGTTGGAAGATGAAGACGTGGAGCAGAAACGGGTAAGGTGGGTGGGGTTATAGCTGGAGTCACTGTGGTTGACGCACCAGACGCGTCTGATCCACGGAGAGTTGTCTGAATCCCATCCAGCCGAGTAGAGAGATCCTGGAGACAGCGGATGATGTGGCCCTGTGCAGCCTCCTGATGTTCAAGTCGGGCTGCCAGTTCTTGCATCGGCCTGGCCGCTTGATTCTGGTCTCCGGCTGGATTCATTTGGTCAGTGCTTACTGTCACAACTGAGGGCCTGAGCTGACGGAAGGCAGCCTCAGTTGTAGGGGCTGAGATGTACCGGAACCTGGGAGGTTGTATCAGACCCCTGGACATGTAAGTAACATGAAGAGAAACCGCCCGAAGGCGTGACCACGACAACTTGAGTAAAAGTCAATGATATTTATTTATGACAAACTCCATGCATCACAGTAGCAGTAAAAAGTAACATAAAAATCAGCAGAGAAATAATAATACAGTTCCTGGGTACTACAGGGTGGCAGGGGCCACAGAGCTCTGGTGGTATGAGACAGTTCTTATTATCTGCAAGTTGGAAAGTCCTTACCAGGCTCAACTGTAGCAATGAGGAAAGCCCAGGGTCGTACCAGCTGGTGTTCCAGGGAAAGCTGGACTGCTGTAGATAAAATGCTGCTGTGGGTACTGGTTAGAACCAGACAGGTGTTGGCACGGAGTGGATACTGGCTGGAACCAGTTAAATAATAAATAAAGCTTGAGAGCGATCCAATGTAGATGAAATGTAGAATTTGAGAGCGGAGAAATAATAATACCGGTGGAGAGTGGTAAACTGCAGAAAGGACACCGGCCCTTTAAGAGAAGCTGTACACTGCTGGAAGCTGAGCTGGAAGCAGGTGATGTTGTAGCTGGAAACAGGTGAGTCCAGAATGGATCGGAGAGTCAGGCTACACCGCAGATGGAATGCTGGTGCGGGTCTCTATAGCAGAAGTCTGGAGACAGGAGCTGGAACCTGGAAGACATTCACAGAAGAGAGACAAACTGGAACTAGGTTTGACAACCAAAGCACTGACGCCTTCCTTGCTCAGACACAACCTATTTATACCTGCAGCAAGGAAGGCATTGGCTAGGCAATTATGCAAATTAATAATACTGACAACGGATTGGTAGGAAAGATCAGCTGACATAATCCAAGATGGCTGCGCCCATGCAGACACTTGGAGGGAAGTTTGGATTGTAATCCATGTGGTCTGGAAAACAGTAATGGCGGCGCCGGCCACCGGAGACAGGAGACGCCAGGCTGACAGATGCACATCCGACCACGCGGACACAGCGGAGGCCGCGGCTGACGTAATCGCCACTCTGAATGCAGAAGCTCAGGGACGGCGGCGGAGGCCGCGGGAGACGCCATGCCAGATGTATAAGGCGTTACTGTGACTGCGTCCAGAGAGACAGGAGAGGATGCGGGAATGTGCACATCAGGATAACAGATGGGATCCGGTCCTGGAGCGCTGGGCCAGCCTTAGGAGGCATCTGATAGGTAAGAAATGGCGTCCAGATACCCGGATCGTGACAGGAGTAATGTGGTACAAATAGCGTGATGCACAGTCACTGAGGAGTAATGAGATACATATAGCGCAATGCACAGTCACTGAGGAGTAATGAGGTACAAATAGCGTGATACACAGTCACTGAGGAGTAATGAGGTACATATAGCGCAATGCACAGTCACTGAGGAGTAATGAGATACATATAGCGCAATGCACAGTCACTGAGGAGTAATGAGATACATATAGCGTGATGCACAGTCACTGAGGAGTAATGAGGTACATATAGCGCAATGCACAGTCACTGAGGAGTAATGAGATACATATAGCGCAATGCACAGTCACTGAGGAGTAATGAGGCACATATAACGCAATGCACAGTCACTGAGGAGTAATGAGGCACATATAACGCAATGCACAGTCACTGAGGAGTAATGAGGCACATATAACGCAATGCACAGTCACTGAGGAGTAATGAGATACATATAGCGCAATGCACAGTCACTGAGGAGTAATGAGATACATATAGCGCAATGCACAGTCACTTAGGAGTAATGAGATACATATAGCGTGATGCACAGTCACTGAGGAGCAATCAGGTACATATAGCGTGATACACAGTCACTGAGGAGTAATGAGATACATATAGCGTGATGCACAGTCACTGAGGAGTAATGAGATACATATAGCGCAATGCACAGTCACTTAGGAGTAATGAGATACATATAGCGTGATGCACAGTCACTGAGGAGCAATCAGGTACATATAGCGTGATGCACAGTCACTGAGGAGTAATCAGGTACATATAGCGTGATGCACAGTCACTGAGGAGTAATCAGGTACATATAGCGTGATGCACAGTCACTGAGGAGTAATGAGATACATATAGCGCGATGCACAGTCACTGAGGAGTAATGAGATACATATAGCGCGATGCACAGTCACTGAGGAGTAATGAGGTACATATAGCGTGATGCACAGTCACTGAGGAGTAATGAGATACATATAGCGCAATGCACAGTCACTGAGGAGTAATGAGATACATATAGCGTGATGCACAGTCACTGAGGAGTAATGAGGTACATATAGCGTGATGCACAGTCACTGAGGAGTAATGAGATACATATAGCGTGATGCACAGTCACTGAGGAGTAATGAGGTACATATAGCGTGATACACAGTCACTGAGGAGTAATGAGATACATATAGCGTGATGCACAGTCACTGAGGAGTAATGAGATACATATAGCGCAATGCACAGTCACTGAGGAGTAATGAGATACATATAGCGTGATGCACAGTCACTGAGGAGTAATGAGGTACATATAGCGTGATGCACAGTCACTGAGGAGTAATGAGATACATATAGCGTGATGCACAGTCACTGAGGAGTAATGAGGTACATATAGCGTGATACACAGTCACTGAGGAGTAATGAGATACATAAAGCGTGATGCACAGTCACTGAGGAGTAATGAGATACATATAGCGCAATGCACAGTCACTGAGGAGTAATGAGATACATATAGCGTGATGCACAGTCACTGAGGAGTAATGAGATACATATAGCGTGATGCACAGTCACTGAGGAGTAATGAGATACATATAGCGCAATGCACAGTCACTGAGGAGTAATGAGATACATATAGCGTGATGCACAGTCACTGAGGAGTAATGAGATACATATAGCGCAATGCACAGTCACTGAGGAGTAATGAGATACATATAGCGTGATGCACAGTCACTGAGGAGTAATGAGGCACATATAGCGTGATGCACAGTCACTGAGGAGTAATGAGATACATATAGCGTGATGCACAGTCACTGAGGAGTAATGAGATACATATAGCGTGATGCACAGTCACTGAGGAGTAATGAGATACATATAGCGCAATGCACAGTCACTGAGGAGTAATGAGATACATATAGCGTGATGCACAGTCACTGAGGAGTAATGAGATACATATAGCGTGATGCACAGTCACTGAGGAGTAATGAGGTACATATAGCGCAATGCACAGTCACTGAGGAGTAATGAGGTACATATAGCGTGATGCACAGTCACTGAGGAGTAATGAGGTACATATAGCGTGATGCACAGTCACTGAGGAGTAATGAGGAACATATAGCGTGATGCACAGTCACTGAGGAGTAATGAGGTACATGTAGCGTGATGCACAGTCACTGAGGAGTAATGAGGTACATGTAGCGTGATGCACAGTCACTGAGGAGTAATGAGGTACATATAGCGTGATGCACAGTCACTGAGGAGTAATGAGGTACATATAGCGTGATGCACAGTCACTGAGGAGTAATGAGATACATATAACGCAATGCACAGTCACTGAGGAGTAATGAGATACATATAGCGTGATGCACAGTCACTGAGGAGTAATGAGGTACATATAGCGTGATGCACAGTCACTGAGGAGTAATGAGATACATAAAGCGTGATGCACAGTCACTGAGGAGTAATGAGGTACATATAGCGTGATGCACAGTCACTGAGGAGTAATGAGGTACATATAGCGCAATGCACAGTCACTGAGGAGTAATGAGGTACATATAGCGTGATGCACAGTCACTGAGGAGTAATGAGGTACAAATAGCGTGATACACAGTCACTGAGGAGTAATCAGGTACATATAGCGTGATACACAGTCACTGAGGAGTAATGAGATACATATAGCGTGATGCACAGTCACTGAGGAGTAATGAGATACATATAGCGCAATGCACAGTCACTGAGGAGTAATGAGATACATATAGCGCGATGCACAGTCACTGAGGAGTAATGAGATACATATAGCGTAATGCACAGTCACTGAGGAGTAATGAGATACATATAGCGTGATGCACAGTCACTGAGGAGTAATGAGGTACATATAGCGCAATGCACAGTCACTGAGGAGTAATGAGATACATATAGCGTGATGCACCGTCACTGAGGAGTAATGAGGTACATATAGCGTGATGCACAGTCACTGAGGAGTAATGAGGTACATATAGCGTGATGCACAGTCACTGAGGAGTAATGAGATACATATAGCGCGATGCACAGTCACTGAGGAGTAATGAGATACATATAGCGTGATGCACCGTCACTGAGGAGTAATGAGGTACATATAGCGTGATGCACAGTCACTGAGGAGTAATGAGGTACATATAGCGTGATGCACAGTCACTGAGGAGTAATGAGATACATATAGCGCGATGCACAGTCACTGAGGAGTAATGAGATACATATAGCGTGATACACAGTCACTGAGGAGTAATGAGGTACATATAGCGTGATGCACAGTCACTGAGGAGTAATGAGGAACATATAGTGTGATGCACAGTCACTGAGGAGTAATGAGATACATATAGCGCGATGCACAGTTACTGAGGAGTAATGAGATACATATAGCGTGATGCACAGTCACTGAGGAGTAATGAGGTACATATAGCGTGATACACAGTCACTGAGGAGTAATGAGGTACAAATAGCGTGATGCACAGTCACTGAGGAGTAATGAGGTACATATAGCGTGATACACAGTCACTGAGGAGTAATGAGGTACATGTAGCGTGATGCACAGTCACTGAGGAGTAATGAGGTACATATAGCGTGATACACAGTCACTGAGGAGTAATGAGGTACATATAGCGCAATGCACAATCACTGAGGAGTAATGAGGTACATATAGCGCAATGCACAGTCACTGAGGAGTAATGAGATACATATAGCGTGATACACAGTCACTGAGGAGTAATGAGATACATATAGCGTGATGCACAGTCACTGAGGAGTAATGAGGTACATGTAGCGTGATGCACAGTCACTGAGGAGTAATCAGGTACATATAGCGCAATGCACAGTCACTGAGGAGTAATGAGGTACAAATAGCGCAATGCACAGTCACTGAGGAGTAATGAGATACATATAGCGTGATGCACAGTCACTGAGGAGTAATGAGGTACATATAGCGTGATACACAGTCACTGAGGAGTAATGAGGTACATAGAGCGTGATGCACAGTCACTGAGGAGTAATGAGATACATATAGCGTGATGCACAGTCACTGAGGAGTAATCAGGTACATATAGCGTGATGCACAGTCACTGAGGAGTAATGAGATACATATAGCGCAATGCACAGTCACTGAGGAGTAATGAGATACATATAGCGCAATGCACAGTCACTGAGGAGTAATGAGGCACATATAACGCAATGCACAGTCACTGAGGAGTAATGAGATATATATAACGTGATGCACAGTCACTGAGGAGTAATGAGGTACATATAGCGTGATGCACAGTCACTGAGGAGTAATGAGGTACATATAGCGTGATGCACAGTCACTGAGGAGTAATGAGATACATATAGCGTGATGCACAGTCACTGAGGAGTAATGAGATACATATAGCGTGATGCACAGTCACTGAGGAGTAATGAGATACATATAGCGTGATGCACAGTCACTGAGGAGTAATGAGATACATATAGCGTGATGCACAGTCACTGAGGAGTAATGAGGTACATATAGCGTGATGCACAGTCACTGAGGAGTAATGAGATACATATAGCGCAATGCACAGTCACTGAGGAGTAATGAGATACATATAGCGTGATGCACAGTCACTGAGGAGTAATGAGATACATATAGCGTGATGCACAGTCACTGAGGAGTAATGAGGTACATATAGCGTGATGCACAATCACTGAGGAGTAATCAGGTACATATAGCGTGATGCACAGTCACTGAGGAGTAATGAGATACATATAACGTGATGCACAGTCACTGAGGAGTAATGAGATACATATAGCGTGATGCACAATCACTGAGGAGTAATCAGGTACATATAGCGTGATGCACAGTCACTGAGGAGTAATGAGATACATATAGCGTGATGCACAGTCACTGAGGAGTAATGAGATACATATAGCGCAATGCACAATCACTGAGGAGTAATCAGGTACATATAGCGTGATGCACAGTCACTGAGGAGTAATGAGATATATATAGCGCGATGCACAGTCACTGAGGAGTAATGAGATACATATAGTGTGATGCACAGTCACTGAGGAGTAATGAGATACATATAGCGTGATGCACAGTCACTGAGGAGTAATGAGATACATATAGCGTGATGCACAGTCACTGAGGAGTAATGAGATACATATAGCGCAATGCACAATCACTGAGGAGTAATCAGGTACATATAGCGTGATGCACAGTCACTGAGGAGTAATGAGGTACATATAGCGTGATGCACAGTCACTGAGGAGTAATGAGATACATATAGCACGATGCACAGTCACTGAGGAGTAATGAGATACATATAGCGTGATGCACAGTCACTCAGGAGTAATGAGGTACATATAGCGTGATGCACAGTCACTGAGGAGTAATGAGATATATATAACGTGATGCACAGTCACTCAGGAGTAATGAGGTACATATAGCGCGATGCACAGTCACTGAGGAGTAATGAGGTACATATAGCGTGATACACAGTCACTGAGGAGTAATGAGATACATATATCGCAATGCACAGTCACTGAGGAGTAATGAGATACATATAGCGCAATGCACAGTCACTGAGGAGTAATGAGATACATATAGCGCAATGCACAGTCACTGAGGAGTAATGAGATACATATAGCGCAATGCACAGTCACAGCCTAACGCGTTTCGTCACGTGACCCGTGACTTTATCAAAGGAGTATACCAGCCTCAGTGCAGATCCATATTTAAAGCAAACTAGCTAATCATGCAAAGGTGTAGACATTCATTAAATCACTCTTAATTAAATACATCGGCTCTCAAGAAAAATACAAAGCAGATACAAATCTCTAACTAGGATTCAAAATATATTCACAACACTTTAAAATACTAAAATGTATCTACAATAATTGATTTAATACAATAAGAATACAATAAAAATGCAATAAAAAATGCTCAAGTAGTAAATAAAAATATCATAATAATAATAAATAATAAAACAGTATGGGGGAATGTGACTGATAGGGTATGTTAACCTATTCAGGTCTGGTCTATAAACTCTCTGCAGTCATCAGTCAGAATTCTGTTTCCCTTAGCAACCGGTTGGAGATCAGTGAATGAAAAGGTGACACAGGATCATTGTGTAACCTAAGCAGTTCATAGTTGATCTGTCTTAGGGGCCATATAAGGTTTATTTTATAGTAAAAGAACAAAGGATTCATGTGTGCCAATACATTTAGCCAATCAGAATACACCATGTATGTCTTGAAAACTGAAACACATCAATTGTCAAACAGGATTATAATTAGCAATTAGAATATATTTATTGCTTTGCGATTATCAGTTTTCCCGGAACATCCTCTCTGGAGGTCAGGACAGGTCAAAATCCTCCTCGATGTTCAGAACTTTTGGCGATATGCTTGACTGGCCTTGGATACATCTGGTGCTGTGACATTGACCAATTCATGCTTTGAATATAATTTTGAGCTTATGAAATATCTGTGAAGCTTTTAAGGAAACATGAACCTATATTTGTGAGCAGGAGTAAATATCTTAGTTAATGCGAAAAAGCTTGAATCAATATATATTTGCTATACTGCGGAAGCTCCTACACCATCATTTCCCCTCTTTTTGATTCCACTTTTTCTCCCTATTCTACCTACACTAAGCATGAACTATTCCCTTTCAGTAAACCAGTCCCCTGGATTTATAGTCCAAACCTTGGGGATTACCCCTAACAACAACCAAAGGATAAGCAACTTCATTCTTCTGGCTGGAGAGTCACTGTCAACTTGTTCGAGTGGGATGCATGTAATCAGGTATCACGACCTTTCACCTTAATTTAAGGTAGACATGGTTAGCAGCACTTGATATGGACCATCATATCTTGGTTCAAAGGTCTTTCTCACATGTCTCTTTAAATAGACCCAATCTCCTGGATTTAGCTTATGCGTAGCTGATCCTTCTGGGTCTGGAATGGAAGAAAACACTCGGCAATGGAGGTTAGTCAATGTTTTACAGACCTCCTGTACATAACCTGTAAAAATCACCATGATTATGTTGTAACTGTTGTGGATAATAACAACCTGTTCTTAGAGCTGACCCAAACAATATTTCATATGGAGTCAGTTTACTAGGTCTCATGGGTGTGGTCCTAATATTAAACAAGACTATAGGTAGGAATTCTGGCCAAGTTCTTTTGGTTTCTGTCATTTCTGTAGTTTTAGCTTAAGGTCAAAGTTCAGATGTTCCCCCCTCCCACTCGCCTGGGGGTGGTAAGGCACGTGGAAGGCCTGCTGTACCCCCAAATCTTTCATTATATGCTGCATGACTTCTCCTGTGAAATGTGTACCTCTATCTGATTCTATAACCTCAGGTATCCCAAATCTACATACTACTTCTGCTATCAGTTTCTTTGCAGTGGTTTTTGCTGTGGCTTTGCTTACTGGCCAGGCTTCGGCCCAGTGACTAAACATGTCCGTTGCTACTAGTACATATTCATATGGACCGCTTCGTGGCCACTGTATATAGTCGATTTGTAGTCTTTCAAATGGGTAAGAGGCTTTGGGTATAGTTCCTAGAGGTGTCTTGGTTCTTTGTCCTGGATTGCTGATTCCACAGATCCAGCATCCTGCTACAAAGGTTGTTGCAGCTTTATTGAAGCCTGGAGCTATCCAATGCTCTTGTACTCTATTCACCATGGCTTCCTTTGAATGATGTACTTGTCCATGAGCTACTTGTAACATAGGTGGAAATAGAGCCGCTGGTAGACAGTACTTCAATTCTCTTGACTTCCAAAGTCCATGTTCATCTTCTTCTGTCCCCAGTCGTGTCCATTTTTCTTTTTCTCCTTGTGATGCTTGTTGTTGAATTTTGATCAACTCCTCTCACTGGGAATTTGCTTCACATCTTGAGCTACTAAGACTTGCTCGAGTTCTTTTGATTGTAAGGCAATTCTCTTGGCTTCTGCATCTGCAAATGCATTTCCTTTAGCTTCCATGGTTTGGCTCTTAGTATGTGCTTGTACCTTGATTATTCCAATCCTTTTAGGTAGTTCCAATGCTCTGAAGAGTTCCATAATCAAACTGGCATGTTTGATAGGTTTTCCATTTGCACCTTTGAAGTCCCTACTTTTCCAAATAACAGCGTAATCCTGGGACTAGATGTTAGCTGTCATGTTTTCAGCATGTATGCAGGCTCTGGTCATTGCTATGAGTTCTGCTTCTTGTGCTGTCATTCTTGGTAGCAATGGTCCAGAGTCTATGACTTAAGTTTCAGTTGTTACTGCATATCCTGTCCTTGGGGATCCATTATCATAATATCTTGATCCATCGACGAACAGGTTCATGTCTGGATTGTCCAGTGGTGTATCTTGGACATTAGGAAGAGGTAAAGTCTCTAATTCCATGAGGGCTAGGCAATCACTTCATATTTGGTAAGTCTGGCTGCAGAAAGATGCTTGCTTTTTTCTTGACTTAGTATTTCTGTTACAGCGTGCGGTACTTGTATACACAGTGGATGATCAAGCACAATGATGTCTGTCACCTTTTCCTTCATTATTGCTGCTGCTGCCACTGCTCGGACACAGGATGGTGCTCCTCTGATAATCGGATCCAGCTGGGCTGAATAGTATGCCACTGGTCTTTGTTTTGGTCCGTATTTCTGGGTGAGCACCCCTAAAGAATGCCCTCTGTTTTCATGGCAGAATAGGTTAAAAGGCTTTTTGTAATCAGGCAATCCCAATGCTGGGGCTGTTATTATGGCTTGCTTTAGTTTTCTTACTGCTTCTTCAATGGTGTCCCTGTTTTCTGATGGACGCCTCCTTTTTTGTTAATACATATAGGGGATGCATCAGTAATGAGGCTGAGGGTATACATTCTCTGCAATAACCAATAAGGCCCAGAAAAGCTCTGATTTCATTTAATGTTCTTGGGGTTTTTTCTTGAGTTATTGCTTTTGTTCTTTCATCAGTAAGATGCCTTGTTCCTTGAGATATGCAGTGTCCTAAGAAGACAACTTTTTTCTGTACTAGCTGAAGCTTGTCTTTTGACACTCTGCAATCTTCTTCTGCCAAAAAGATGAGCAGTGATGCTGTTTTCCTTTTTTTCACTTCTCTTCTGTCTGTGCAGCAATAAGCAGATCATCGACATATTGAACTAACTGGGTGTCTGTAAAGTGCGGTCTCCATTTCTGCAGGATTCATGCCATTGCCTCTGAGAAATCTGATGGACTGGTGGCTCCCCCTTGGGGTAATCGTGTCCAACAATATTGTTTACCTTCGTGAGTGAATATTAGAAACTTCTGGCTTTCCCATTCATCAGTAGATAATCTGTTTTTCCCTCCTTTTGAATCTTGAGATTCAACACCTTTATTGATTAATGTTGGAAATGGGTTGCTGAGTTGAGGGTAATACATCTTCTGATGGTTACTTGTCACATTTTGGCAGTGCTACTTCATACATGGTCAGCCTTGCCACTGACAGGTGTTTGGTTCTTGCTTGTTGAAGCTTCTCTGTACCTGCATGTGGACCCTGGATGATAAGTTCATGATTCAGCACTATGCCTGTGCTCTTATACTCTTCTAGGACTTCTGATTCATCACTGTGTCTGTGCTCTTATACTCTTCTAGGACTGTTGCTGCTATCACTGCTCTGATGCCGGTAGGTGCTCTTTGATTACCGCTGTCAAGCTTGCTTAAGTTGTAGGCCACTGGTCTCCACCTCAGTCCATGATTTTGCATAAGGACTTCTATGTATGGCCTCCTTCTTTAATAGTCAGGTAGTTCTAGGGCTTGAGATGAGGCAACTGCTGTTTCCAATTGTTCAATAGCCTAATTCATCTGTTGCTGTATGTAGGATGCGGACCCTCCTCCCTTTCAGTGTTGTCATACAATGCTTGCATGTAGACTGGTGCTAGAGGTATCCGTGTTCTGTAGTGTCCTACTAGGCCCAGGAATGATCATCTGACTTGCTTGACACTAGTTGGCATCTTAGCTTGCAGTCTGAATCTTTTCCTTCTCACTTTTGTTAGATGTCTGGTACCTTGAGTGTCCTAGGAAGATTAACTCTTGCTTGACTAGCTGCAATTTCTCCTTCTGAGGCTCTGCAGTCTTGGTCTTCCAGAAACTTCACTAAGGACACTGCCCCTTCTTGGTACTTCTTTTAGTGGTGGTGGCAATCAGCAGTTCATTCACATCCTGTATTTAGCTGTGTGTTTTGTGGATAAATCACTTGGTGATATAGCCCCTCCACAAAGCTATCCTGGTCCAGTAGTATTGCTTCCTTTCTTCTACAACTGGTACTGCGGGAATGAGCCAATACTGAACTTCTGTTCTAACTTGCTTCTAAATGGCTTTTTGTTCTTTCCTTTGATAAGTTGCTGGAAAGTTAAACTTCTGCTGGTGTGTACTGTATTCTCCTTGGATAAGCTTTAGTACATTGTGCTTCAGCAAAGTCACTGGACATGTACTCCAAGGTCAAGAACTGGGCTGGTATTGGTGACTGCATTTCTCTCATCTCCTGTCCCTTTAAGAATTTCTGATATCACCAGTTCTTGTGGTATCTCCCTCTGCTGTCTTCTGCGTGTGCCGGCTCCAGCATTCATTATTCTTCATACTTTGTCCTTTCTTCACTTGCATATTCTTTCTCACTGCTGCTGGCATGTCATTTTCTTAGTCCAAGTCCACCCAGGCTGGTGTTTAACATAATGATGTTTATGCTGGGAGTTGTTGTTCCTCTTTGTCTTACTTTTCCTGTGAGAGATAGTCTTGTATAGCAGCTTGTATTTCAGGTTACATCTTTGCTTTCTTGCAGGGGTAGGGCTTAACCTCCCAATCCAGTCGTTGCAATGGCTTGATCTGTAAGTAAACGTAGAGGAATCTGGTTGTGCATAAAAACAGCTCTTGAAACCCTTGGGTCTCCTGTGGGTAAAGTCACTTTTATCGAACTGCCAGTGGTGACTGAGTACACTGTTGCCGACACAGGAGTTGCACACCTTCATATTCTATCATCTTGTGTGTCGTATAGTGACTTTATCATAGTAAGTTCTGATGGACTCAGTCTTTTCCTGTTTCAAATCTGGGGCTGCTGGTGCCCTGAGTGTCTGTGCATGACACCATCTCTTAAGTCTTGTCATGTACATCTTTCCACTTTCAAACGTTGTTCTATTTTTCTCTGTCGGAACGTCCGTTATGGCTGGGCAATCATCTACTGCATCTGCTTTTAACATGGTGCTTACTGTTTGGGCAGTTGCTGGTCCTAGTATAGCCTCACACAACTGGTGGTAGTCGACCCATGCCGGTGTCCATATGGTTTGAATTCTTTCCATATAGGCATAAACTGCTATTGGGTTTTTTCTAGGATCTGGGGACTCTGCAACTATATTTGCGAGGCCATTGCCATACCATGGTTTGTGGTGTTGGCTCTGTACGATGTATGGTTCGTTCGTCCTGGCTGCATTATCTGGGTTGCGTATTCTCTGTACTTGTGCTGGATACAGAGAAATAGGCAATGATGACCGTCTTTCAGTATTTCTAGTCGCATAGATATCTTGGCATGGCGGTTCATGGGGTAAAATCCAGTTTCCACAATTTGGGCAATGTTCATATCCTTCTGGAACGCAAAACTGACATACCGGACACAATCTTTCTGGAAAATATGTCAGTTTATTCTGTACATTATGCACCTGGGCATGAAAAACTGTAGAGGCTGTGTCTTGACCCCTTGCTTCTCCTCTTCACCTGATTTGCACCCTTTCGCCTATAGTTCCTGATTGTGGACAATTGTTTACTGGACTCATAGCTTGATTCCAGGTGTCCACCACTCGTTTAAACATGAGGGGAACTTTAGCTGCCCAGTTTCTTTGGTTGGTCTTGTTGGGGTTTCTTGTGATGAAGTATCAGGACACTGGGGCATACTCTGTACACATAGCTCAGGTAAATCATTCGGATTTTCAACCACAGATCCTTCTAAGATAGGGCTGATTATTCGTCACTCTTTTCCTGGCTCATCTTTTTTTCAATTTTACTGTTAGTGAGCTTGTAGATGATTTCATTCTGTTCATACTATGGGTACCTTGGTGTGCATGCATGTCTGGGTATAGGGGTGGGGTATAGTGTGCAGGTGCTGTTGCTGCAATTACAGGCAGTGAGTTTAACGCTGGTTGTGGTGCTATTGAGTACTCTGGTACAATGGGGAAATCATTTTCCTCATCTCTTCTTCTATTCTCTGCTCCTAATTCTTTTGCTACAGTGATCCAGATGGATGCTTGATCTCTACTATTATGCTTAATTATCCAACTCTTGTTACAGGAGGCACATTTTTCCCATTTCTCTAAGTCTAGTGTCCCTTCTGACGGAAAACCTGCTCTTTTGAAAATTTTACTTATTCCTTTCAGAGATTTCCTGTTACTAACAATATCCACGGGTTTGTCGGGCCCTGACATCTTTACAGACCGCGCTCCCATGCCTGGGTGAACGTGCGCGGAACCCCTCCTGATGTGGTATTTTAGTAACTCCTTATGAGGGACTTAAAATCTCCTTTTAAAGCTTTTCTTACCCTCCCTGTTACTAACAATCTCCACGGGTTTGAACCCATCCTGATGTGGTATTTTAGTAACTCCTTATGAGGGACTTAAAATCTCCTTTTAAAGCTTTTCTTACCCTCCCTGTTACTAACAATATCCACGGGTTTGAACTAGAGATGAGCGCCTGAAATTTTTCGGGTTTTGTGTTTTGGTTTTGGGTTCGGTTCCGCGGCCGTGTTTTGGGTTCGAACGCGTTTTGGCAAAACCTCACCGAATTTTTTTTGTCGGATTCGGGTGTGTTTTGGATTCGGGTGTTTTTTTCAAAAAACACTAAAAAACAGCTTAAATCATAGAATTTGGGGGTCATTTTGATCCCAAAGTATTATTAACCTCAAAAACCATAATTTACACTCATTTTCAGTCTATTCTGAATACCTCACACCTCACAATATTATTTTTAGTCCTAAAATTTGCACCGAGGTCGCTGTGTGAGTAAGATAAGCGACCCTAGTGGCCGACACAAACACCGGGCCCATCTAGGAGTGGCACTGCAGTGTCACGCAGGATGTCCCTTCCAAAAAACCCTCCCCAAACAGCACATGACGCAAAGAAAAAAAGAGGCGCAATGAGGTAGCTGTGTGAGTAAGATTAGCGACCCTAGTGGCCGACACAAACACCGGGCCCATCTAGGAGTGGCACTGCAGTGTCACGCAGGATGTCCCTTCCAAAAAACCCTCCCCAAACAGCACATGACGCAAAGAAAAAAAGAGGCGCAATGAGGTAGCTGTGTGAGTAAGATTAGCGACCCTAGTGGCCGACACAAACACCGGGCCCATCTAGGAGTGGCACTGCAGTGTCACGCAGGATGTCCCTTCCAAAAAACCCTCCCCAATCAGCACATGATGCAAAGAAAAAGAAAAGAAAAAAGAGGTGCAAGATGGAATTATCCTTGGGCCCTCCCACCCACCCTTATGTTGTATAAACAAAACAGGACATGCACACTTTAACCAACCCATCATTTCAGTGACAGGGTCTGCCACACGACTGTGACTGATATGACGGGTTGATTTGGACCCCCCCAAAAAAGAAGCAATTAATCTCTCCTTGCACAAACTGGCTCTACAGAGGCAAGATGTCCACCTCATCTTCACCCTCCGATATATCACCGTGTACATCCCCCTCCTCACAGATTATCAATTCGTCCCCACTGGAATCCACCATCTCAGCTCCCTGTGTACTTTGTGGAGGCAATTGCTGCTGGTCAATGTCTCCGCGGAGGAATTGATTATAATTCATTTTAATGAACATCATCTTCTCCACATTTTCTGGATGTAACCTCGTACGCCGATTGCTGACAAGGTGAGCGGCGGCACTAAACACTCTTTCGGAGTACACACTTGTGGGAGGGCAACTTAGGTAGAATAAAGCCAGTTTGTGCAAGGGCCTCCAAATTGCCTCTTTTTCCTGCCAGTATAAGTACGGACTGTGTGACGTGCCTACTTGGATGCGGTCACTCATATAATCCTCCACCATTCTATCAATGTTGAGAGAATCATATGCAGTGACAGTAGACGACATGTCCGTAATCGTTGTCAGGTCCTTCAGTCCGGACCAGATGTCAGCATCAGCAGTCGCTCCAGACTGCCCTGCATCACCGCCAGCGGGTGGGCTCGGAATTCTGAGCCTTTTCCTTGCACCCCCAGTTGCGGGAGAATGTGAAGGAGGAGATGTTGACAGGTCGCGTTCCGCTTGACTTGACAATTTTGTCACCAGCAGGTCTTTCAACCCCAGCAGACCTGTGTCTGCCGGAAAGAGAGATCCAAGGTAGGCTTTAAATCTAGGATCGAGCACGGTGGCCAAAATGTAGTGCTCTGATTTCAACAGATTGACCACCCGTGAATCCTTGTTAAGCGAATTAAGGGCTGCATCCACAAGTCCCACATGCCTAGCGGAATCGCTCCCTTTTAGCTCCTTCTTCAATGCCTCCAGCTTCTTCTGCAAAAGCCTGATGAGGGGAATGACCTGACTCAGGCTGGCAGTGTCTGAACTGACTTCACGTGTGGCAAGTTCAAAGGGCATCAGAACCTTGCACAACATTGAAATCATTCTCCACTGCACTTGAGACAGGTGCATTCCACCTACTATATCGTGCTCAATTGTATAGGCTTGAATGGCCTTTTGCTGCTCCTCCAACCTCTGAAGCATATAGAGGGTTGAATTCCACCTCGTTACCACTTCTTGCTTCAGATGATGGCAGGGCAGGTTCAGTAGTTTTTGGTGGTGCTCCAGTCTTCTGTACGTGGTGCCTGTACGCCGAAAGTGTCCCGCAATTTTTCTGGCCACCGACAGCATCTCTTGCACGCCCCTGTCGTTTTTTAAAAAATTCTGCACCACCAAATTCAAGGTATGTGCAAAACATGGGACGTGCTGGAATTTGCCCATATTTAATGCACACACAATATTGCTGGCGTTGTCCGATGCCACAAATCCACAGGAGAGTCCAATTGGGGTAAGCCATTCCGCGATGATCTTCCTCAGTTGCCGTAAGAGGTTTTCAGCTGTGTGCGTATTCTGGAAAGCGGTGATACAAAGCGTAGCCTGCCTAGGAAAGAGTTGGCGTTTGCGAGATGCTGCTACTGGTGCCGCCGCTGCTGTTCTTGCGGCGGGAGTCCATACATCTACCCAGTGGGCTGTCACAGTCATATAGTCCTGACCCTGCCCTGCTCCACTTGTCCACATGTCCGTGGTTAAGTGGACATTGGGTACAACTGCATTTTTTAGGAGACTGGTGAGTCTTTTTCTGACGTCCGTGTACATTCTCGGTATCGCCTGCCTAGAGAAGTGGAACCTAGATGGTATTTGGTAACGGGGGCACACTGCCTCAATAAATTGTCTAGTTCCCTGTGAACTAACGGCGGATACCGGACGCACGTCTAACACCAACATAGTTGTCAAGGACTCAGTTATCCGCTTTGCAGTAGGATGACTGCTGTGATATTTCATCTTCCTCGCAAAGGACTGTTGAACAGTCAATTGCTTACTGGAAGTAGTACAAGTGGGCTTACGACTTCCCCTCTGGGATGACCATCGACTCCCAGCGGCAACAACAGCAGCGCCAGCAGCAGTAGGCGTTACACGCAAGGATGCATCGGAGGAATCCCAGGCAGGAGAGGACTCGTCAGACTTGCCAGTGACATGGCCTGCAGGACTATTGGCATTCCTGGGGAAGGAGGAAATTGACACTGAGGGAGTTGGTGGGGTGGTTTGCGTGAGCTTGGTTACAAGAGGAAGGGATTTACTGGTCAGTGGACTGCTTCCGCTGTCACCCAAAGTTTTTGAACTTGTCACTGACTTATTATGAATGCGCTGCAGGTGACGTATAAGGGAGGATGTTCCGAGGTGGTTAACGTCCTTACCCCTACTTATTACAGCTTGACAAAGGGAACACACGGCTTGACACCTGTTGTCCGCATTTCTGGTGAAATACCTCCACACCGAAGAGCTGATTTTTTTGGTATTTTCACCTGGCATGTCAACGGCCATATTCCTCCCACGGACAACAGGTGTCTCCCCGGGTGCCTGACTTAAACAAACCACCTCACCATCAGAATCCTCCTGGTCAATTTCCTCCCCAGCGCCAGCAACACCCATATCCTCCTCATCCTGGTGTACTTCAACACTGACATCTTCAATCTGACTATCAGGAACTGGACTGCGGGTGCTCCTTCCAGCACTTGCAGGGGGCGTGCAAATGGTGGAAGGCGCATGCTCTTCACGTCCAGTGTTGGGAAGGTCAGGCATCGCAACCGACACAATTGGACTCTCCTTGTGGATTTGGGATTTCAAAGAACGCACAGTTCTTTGCGGTGCTTTTGCCAGCTTGAGTCTTTTCAGTTTTCTAGCGAGAGGCTGAGTGCTTCCATCCTCATGTGAAGCTGAACCAGTAGCCATGAACATAGGCCAGGGCCTCAGCCGTTCCTTGCCACTCCGTGTGGTAAATGGCATATTGGCAAGTTTACGCTTCTCCTCCGACAATTTTATTTTAGGTTTTGGAGTCCTTTTTTTACTGATATTTGGTGTTTTGGTTTTGACATGCTCTGTACTATGCCATTGGGCATCGGCCTTGGCAGACGACGTTGCTGGCATTTCATCGTCTCGGCCATGACTAGTGGCAGCAGCTTCAGCACGAGGTGGAAGTGGATCTTGATCTTTCCCTAATTTTGGAACCTCAACATTTTTGTTCTCCATATTTTAATAGGCACAACTAAAAGGCACCTCAGGTAAACAATGGAGATGGATGGATTGGATACTAGTATACAATTATGGACGGGCTGCCGAGTGCCGACACAGAGGTAGCCACAGCCGTGAACTACCGCACTGTACTGTGTCTGCTGCTAATATATAGACTGGTTGATAAAGAGATAGTATACTCGTAACTAGTATGTATGTATAAAGAAAGAAAAAAAAACCACGGTTAGGTGGTATATACAATTATGGACGGGCTGCCGAGTGCCGACACAGAGGTAGCCACAGCCGTGAACTACCGCACTGTACTGTGTCTGCTGCTAATATATAGACTGGTTGATAAAGAGATAGTATACTCGTAACTAGTATGTATGTATAAAGAAAGAAAAAAAAACCACGGTTAGGTGGTATATACAATTATGGACGGGCTGCCGAGTGCCGACACAGAGGTAGCCACAGCCGTGAACTACCGCACTGTACTGTGTCTGCTGCTAATATATAGACTGGTTGATAAAGAGATAGTATACTCGTAACTAGTATGTATGTATAAAGAAAGAAAAAAAAACCACGGTTAGGTGGTATATACAATTATGGACGGGCTGCCGAGTGCCGACACAGAGGTAGCCACAGCCGTGAACTACCGCACTGTACTGTGTCTGCTGCTAATATATAGACTGGTTGATAAAGAGATAGTATACTCGTAACTAGTATGTATGTATAAAGAAAGAAAAAAAAACCACGGTTAGGTGGTATATACAATTATGGACGGGCTGCCGAGTGCCGACACAGAGGTAGCCACAGCCGTGAACTACCGCACTGTACTGTGTCTGCTGCTAATATATAGACTGGTTGATAAAGAGATAGTATACTCGTAACTAGTATGTATGTATAAAGAAAGAAAAAAAAACCACGGTTAGGTGGTATATACAATTATGGACGGGCTGCCGAGTGCCGACACAGAGGTAGCCACAGCCGTGAACTACCGCACTGTACTGTGTCTGCTGCTAATATATAGACTGGTTGATAAAGAGATAGTATACTCGTAACTAGTATGTATGTATAAAGAAAGAAAGAAAAACCACGGTTAGGTGGTATATACAATTATGGACGGGCTGCCGAGTGCCGACACAGAGGTAGCCACAGCCGTGAACTACCGCACTGTACTGTGTCTGCTGCTAATATATAGACTGGTTGATAAAGAGATAGTATACTCGTAACTAGTATGTATGTATAAAGAAAGAAAAAAAAACCACGGTTAGGTGGTATATACAATTATGGACGGGCTGCCGAGTGCCGACACAGAGGTAGCCACAGCCGTGAACTACCGCACTGTACTGTGTCTGCTGCTAATATATAGACTGGTTGATAAAGAGATAGTATACTCGTAACTAGTATGTATGTATAAAGAAAGAAAAAAAAACCACGGTTAGGTGGTATATACAATTATGGACGGGCTGCCGAGTGCCGACACAGAGGTAGCCACAGCCGTGAACTACCGCACTGTACTGTGTCTGCTGCTAATATATAGACTGGTTGATAAAGAGATAGTATACTCGTAACTAGTATGTATGTATAAAGAAAGAAAAAAAAACCACGGTTAGGTGGTATATACAATTATGGACGGGCTGCCGAGTGCCGACACAGAGGTAGCCACAGCCGTGAACTACCGCACTGTACTGTGTCTGCTGCTAATATATAGACTGGTTGATAAAGAGATAGTATACTCGTAACTAGTATGTATGTATAAAGAAAGAAAAAAAAACCACGGTTAGGTGGTATATACAATTATGGACGGGCTGCCGAGTGCCGACACAGAGGTAGCCACAGCCGTGAACTACCGCACTGTACTGTGTCTGCTGCTAATATAGACTGGTTGATAAAGAGATAGTATACTACTAATATTATATACTGGTGGTCAGGTCACTGGTCACTAGTCACACTGGCAGTGGCACTCCTGCAGCAAAAGTGTGCACTGTTTAATTTTAATATAATATTATGTACTCCTGGCTCCTGCTATAACCTATAACTGGCACTGCAGTAGTGCTCCCCAGTCTCCCCCACAATTATAAGCTGTGTGAGCTGAGCAGTCAGACAGATATATAATATATATAGATGATGCAGCACACTGGCCTGAGCCTGAGCAGTGCACACAGATATGGTATGTGACTGACTGAGTCACTGTGTGTATCGCTTTTTTCAGGCAGAGAACGGATATATTAAATAAACTGCACTGTGTGTCTGGTGGTCACTCACTATATAATATATTATGTACTCCTGGCTCCTGCTATAACCTATAACTGGCACTGCAGTAGTGCTCCCCAGTCTCCCCCACAATTATAAGCTGTGTGAGCTGAGCAGTCAGACAGATATATATAATATTATATATAGATAATAGATGATGCAGCACACTGGCCTGAGCCTGAGCAGTGCACACAGATATGGTATGTGACTGAGTCACTGTGTGCTGTGTATCGCTTTTTTCAGGCAGAGAACGGATTATAAATAAAAGTGGTGGTCACTGGTCACTATCAGCAAAACTCTGCACTGTACACTACTGAGTACTCCTAATGCTCCCCAAAATTAGTAAATCAAGTGTCTCTCTAATCTATTCTAATTCTAAACGGAGAGGACGCCAGCCACGTCCTCTCCCTATCAATCTCAATGCACGTGTGAAAATGGCGGCGACGCGCGGCTTCTTATATAGAATCCGAGTCTCGCGATAGAATCCGAGCCTCGCGAGAATCCGACAGCGTCATGATGACGTTCGGGCGCGCTCGGGTTAACCGAGCAAGGCGGGAAGATCCGAGTCGCTCGGACCCGTGAAAAAAAACATGAAGTTCTGGCGGGTTCGGATTCAGAGAAACCGAACCCGCTCATCTCTAGTTTGAACCCATCCTGATGTGGTATTTTAGTAACTCCCTATGAGGGACTTAAAATCTCCTTGTGAGACGCTGACTCTGAAGAATCTCTTCTATCCTTGTACCTAAAGAGCTACTTAAATCCGTCTGTGGACAAATGACTGGGGTTGTAGTGTTATCCCTTCCTCCCTGTGTTGGTGGAAAATCTGTTAGTACTGCTCCCCAAGTGAGACCTGCATAATAGATTATTTCTTCTGGATCACTGAGATGCGTCCCTAATATTTATTGTTAAGTTACTCCAAGGGTCTATCCCCCTGCCTATATAGACTCCTGCTTGTACCTTGTGTTCTTGGTAAACTCCCCACTATTCTTGGAATACGTTGATAAAGCTAAATATTTATCGTATATAAAACACTTTAAGAGGTCTAAGAACACTGTACGCTATCTACGTAAGAAGTACCGTAAGGGTACGCAAGTTGCGTAGCGATCGCTCAGCCGTAGTCGAGACGCTCAAGCGTCACGTTCGCTTACGGCCCAGAGATCACAGGCAGGCACGCTATTGGCTGCCGACCAACGTAATGATTCGCTATAGCGTAGCGGACGCTCGGGACCACGAGGAGATCACCAGCGGTGCAGACGCTCCCAACGTTAAACCTTTATATCTATACCTTTAACTATGAAATACACAGTAAACCTTAGTGTGGTGATAGAGTGTAAGTGCAACCTGGTGTAACCTGATTAACTACAAAGCTGCTTGAGCGTCTCCGAAGCTCAGGGAATACTTAACACTATGAGAAATACACAGATACCTGGGCTTAGGGTCCAAAACCTATTATATGTATTATGACTATTATACTTGCAAAAGAATCACATTACAAAGCATACACTACAATATAACATAGACTAACTAACCAAATAACTACACAGGAAATACCATACAATACAATACAATACAATCAAGGGAAAATAAGGGAAAAAGAGAGGAGAGAGAGATGGCTTACAATAACATCAAGACAATATGATTGCGGAGAAAACTTACGCACAAGGGGAAACGATCGCATGCGCCTCGATATCCAGCTCCCGATTATCAGCAATGAGAACCGTTGAAGAGAGTGAACTGGATACGGTCGGCCTGCCTATTTATGCCCCACACACAATACAATTCAATGGTCCCTACAATCTCATTGTTCATTGGACACAGGAATTCGGCTTCGCATTATAACAAAAGGTCATAGGTTGATTCATACAGGTGGGCTGTGACTATTTCCAACTGCTCAGGTGGGAGGGAAACTGGGTTTCCCGCCGCATGGGTAATAAAGTGCAAATAAAGTAAATGTTCATAAACTTCTTATGTCCATAACTATTCGCACGAGCGATTGATCTGCTTCAAACCAACACCGGAATATTTCTAATTAAATATTCTTCCGATGGATACTAAACACCACTGTATTACTCCTGTCTGACCCTTCGTATCAAACAAAGAGGGATTCCTCTGTTCATAAACATTCTATATTAACCAAACTTTCAGAATCTATCAAAGGGACCATGATCTACAAAATACATTATTAGTGAAAATATGTAATGATTGAGTCGCACGCTACGATCGCATAAACTCTACCGTAAATACGCATACCATGCGCCTGCGGGTGCCCGCGACTGTGAGTATGCGCACGTACGGGAGAGCGTACGCATGCGCAGCACGGACCTGTGTGAGGTGCAAATATGGTAGTGTGCATAGAGATATTTTTCTGACTTTGACAGTCCACCCTTTGGCAGTCAATAATAACTGCCACCTTCTAAAACATTTCAAAAGGAGAAAAATATATGTCAGGGGTTAATTCATTTCCATGGTTAGGTAAGGGAGGAGAGAGGAGTAGGTGTGAAGAGGGTATGACCTAGTGAGATAGCAGAAGCATGTGTGTATGAGTCCATGTTTGGGGGGTCATGTATCATCGTGCCGTACGTGTTGTAAATCAAGCTTCGAGGTATTGCGAAGTATACATTTGAATTCCTTCTTATCCCGTGGTACGGGTCTGTGGATGGGCTGTCAAACTTTACCGAGCTCTTTTCGGGTTTTGAACAAAATGGGGAGCACATTTTAGTTGATGATACATGAATGGGGGGATATGTGATTGCTGATATCTGTGCCTGTATTCCCTATACTATGTGTGTCATTACCTGAGGGTTGTAGAAATGAAGAAAAGACATAATTACGGTAAATGCGGTGGTATTCTATGTCAGGTTAATGTACATTTGTCGGTTGAAGTTTTGTTCGGTATCAGTTGAAAGTCGTCTTCTTTGCGCTGTGTTGCCCATTAGGTGTGAGCAAAAAGCTTTGTCAATGCCATTAGATTTACAAAAAAAATGTTGGGCTAGCGTAAGTTTAAGAATTCTAGGGAAACTGGGGATCCATGGCAAAGTTCATCAAATGTCCGTATCTCAAGTGGTCAAGACTTCTTCTTTGGTCTATCCGTTGTCTGTATAGCGTCTCGTCAACTTCCTCGTCCAAGTGGGTCTTTTTATCTTGGAGAAAAACCAGAAAAACAGGTGAAAGAAACGGACCGTAGAAATCGCATTTTCATCACATCATTGTTTCTATCGTTGGGTCATAGATCAAATCCAGATTAATTACAGTTTCCTCACTCCTCAAACTCATTACCCTGGTACGATGTTTGCACTTCATTAAAGCCTGACCGCATCTAAATATCAATCCAATCGATATGACAACACCTAAGATACATAAGAGAAACTTCCCAACATCCATTATGACTCCTTGAGCCCAGTCTCCTAAACCGGAGAACCAATTTCGTGGGTTCAACCATGACACCCAACCAGTCAGCTCATTACCTACAGCAGCAAGAGTGAGATTGTGTTTTCGGCGAAATTCCCACTTCAATTGGAGAATATCGTCCATCTTTTGGTCTATGACCTCGACCGGATCCTCGGTGCTATTCGTGATATACGTGCAACACTTCACGCCGTACTGTGTTGCCAATGTAACACAATATCCGCCTGTCACTGCTGTGAGGTAATTAAGAACCATTCTATGCTGCACCAGTTCTGTTTTATAAGCTTGAAGTTCCCTTCCAGTATATCTAAACGTGTCATCATACATTTCAGTGATATTATCTAACAAATTTGCGAGCGCCGATATGTATTTATAATTTAGCACTCCTCTAGCGGTGCGGGTGAAATCTAACGCGATTAAGAATTGAATCCCGGTGGATTCACTTATCAGATCAGAGGCCGGATGCTCTGTCTTCTCTATCAGGTGCCTTTTAACAACGTGCTCGTAATGGGTGTGAGTATAAGGAGCTTGGGCACCACGGTGTATGTCTTTCATTTTGTCACGTGTTACAGTCATTACTTCAGGCAATACTTTTCCAATATAACACAATCCTTCAGAGTTTGGGGCAAGCCACTTGTACGCCTTTCTCCCGCATATGAAATATGCATCATCGGGGAGAACATATGGGACGGAGAAGGACATAACCATATTACACACCTTCCAGGTGAAATCTCCTAACCCTAATTCTTCCATCTGCTTAATACACGTATCAGGTTGTACGATATGTGCACAGTATCCTGGTGATACTTCTCCAACTCTAGTAATCCTATTTCCTAAGGTATATCTATACCTGAAAGACTTTCCTCTACTGGCTATGTGGCGTACAAGCTCTGTATCTGTAGGCATTCTATCTGCTCTATGCGAAAAGGTCATGGTGTGGTTACTCCATGACACTTCCCAATTTCCCGGCTTTCGGGGA
Source organism: Pseudophryne corroboree (assembly GCF_028390025.1). Taxonomy (NCBI): domain Eukaryota; kingdom Metazoa; phylum Chordata; class Amphibia; order Anura; family Myobatrachidae; genus Pseudophryne; species Pseudophryne corroboree. The sequence goes on along the minus strand of NC_086447.1, from coordinate 3,113,909 downwards.
TTGGAGATGTTGAAACATAGTAGGGACCTATCCACATGGTATTGGTGGAGCTTCAAACTAGGAGGGCTGGAGATATTAAACCTCCTGTCCACCGGTCTCCCACCCTTTAGCTCAAGTACCTCCCCTATCGTTAAAGGAAATGGTACTAGCCCTGATTTGCTATGACCTTGAGGTACTTGAGAGCATACCCAACAATCTGTTTTATTTAACACATTACCCACTAAGGAGTGATAGTCACTCAATGGATGCCGGTCCATATGGATATTAAAACTGGATTGGCATTTCTTAATACACCCATCCTCAATGACATTATCACAGAGCCTACAGATACAGTTTTCTTCAGCTAATAATCCTTAAAAGAAAAATGTTTACAAATAACATGGCTGCTAGATCGTTTCCGGTACTCGCCTTTGCTTGGTGATTGGGTTGCTATTGGAAATTTACACCTCCGTCTCAGTCATTAGAACCTTTCTGGATCCTTTCTCGACCTCACTGGTACTTTCACCGAAACAGACTGCTCTGGTCGACAGGAAAAAATCCATATCACAATCTCTTGGGGCAAGTCCATCTTACAGGAGGAGAAAAGAAGAAATTTGTAATGGGGGTATAAGAAAACAGTTTGTGGGGGAGAGAACTTGTTACGATAATAAGTTCTCTCGTCTTGTTGTTCTTCTTGTTCTGCTGTCCTCTCAAAAGGTGCTGTCTCTTCAGTCTTCCAAATGAACATTCTGGTGATGCAATATTCCTTCCTAACCAGCGATCTTTCTGTAAGGAGCAAAAATCTGGCATTACCATTGGTCCAACTGAGGGGTGACATACCATCTTTAAACCATGAAAACATGAATGAGAAGAGAGAGAGAGTCAAAAAAAACAAAAGAGAGAGAGAACACTTCATGTGCATATATATATTACATAACTCAACAACAAACAACAATAGGAACCGAGAAACAAGGCATTTTTTATCAAACATTTTTCAACCTTAAGAAAACATTGTTATTATTATCAGGCTGTCATATCTACGTGTCTAATGGTCTCCTTGAACAGTCCCTCCCCACCAGCACCTGCATTACTCCACTGTTTGTATCTGGCCAGAAATACATTGTGGCGGATAGGTCATGCTGGGGTTTGGTAGACTTCTGCAAGGACCAAGTGGATATGCAATGTGTGAATTCTTACCAATAATCGTCAGAGATGGGGATAGAGAGAGAGAAAAACATTTTTCTTCACAAATACATTTACAACGTTTCACCTGGTCATTCCTGTGTCTTCAGTGAATGACCTCCCATTTTATTAACCGTTACCTCAGGCTTACCATCAGTCCTAATGATCACCTTTCCTGCCTATATGATCTCTGATTATAATGGTGTGTGTTATAATTTTGCTCATTTCTTGGTCTAGGGGGTCTGACTTTATGTGGGTTATTACAGGTGCTGGCATAATGCCCTTCTCTTCTACAATGGTAACAAATCCTTGGCTTTCTCCATGTGCTAGGGGCCTGGGATTCCGGTCGACTTGATGCATCCTCTAGTGCTTGGATGTTCAGTGCCATCAACCGCTCTCCCTGCGCTTCCCTGGTTCTTTGGATATTTCGGTCATGCTCGATAGCGGACTCTCTTAATGCCGCCACCGAGATACCTCTCCAATGAGGTATTGAGGTTTGTACCCTAATTTTTAGTGTGTCTTTTAAGTTGTTCATTAATACGGACACAGCTACCTCTCTGTGGTGTACGTTAGTTTCAATGTCATCTATACCAGTGTACCTAGCCATATTCTGCAGAGCCCGGTGAAAATACTCTTCTGCGGATTCACCTTCTTTTTGTTTTATTGTACAGATTTTATTCCACTTTACTACTGTAGGAAAATATTCTTTCAACTGTAGATTGATTCTTTTTACATTATCTTGGTTATACTCGTTTGTTAGTGGCACTTCCTCATCTAGCTTACAATCAGCGATAAATTTCAATGAATCAACATCGGGGGGTAAACATGCCCTCAAAACTGTCCTCCAATCTTTGTTATTCGGCTCTGCAGTATGTCCTAGCACTCTAATGTATCTTTGACAAGCAACTAAGTCTTTCCTGGGATCAGGAAATTCAGACAGAATTGTTCTTAATTCTGTTCGGGAAAAAGGGCAGTACATGGCGATGTTCCTGACAGGAGTGATTCCTGAAGAGTCAGTTTCCCCATTTGGTACTGCGATTACCCTAACAGGATTAAGTCCAGTAACGTCATTCTGAATTGATTTTACGATATAAGGTACATTTGTTTGTGCGTGATGTATAATACCATACGTACCTGTGGACACGACCTCACCTGACCCTCCATTAGGGGGTTTGTTTACAGTCTTTACCGATTGGGTCGCGTCCACCTGGATGTCTTGTGTGATGGCTTCTGGAAATGGTGCCGACATCGTTCTGGGCTCACTTTCTTGTTGGTGTTCCTGAGGAAAGTTTAACATGGGGTGCGACTTGCATGGGTTAATAGTTGTACATTCAACAGTATTACAATTATCTTTGTTACATTTATTACACTTATTCTTATCATCTATACTACAGTTGCTAAGAGCGTTTTTATTGTTCACCCTTGTGCTTTTCTCCGCAACCATAATCCCCTCCATTGCCATGTCTCTCCTCTCAAGATGAGAGTTAGGTAAGTAAGTTACATTTCTTTGCATTTCACCCTCCTGTTGCCATAACTGTAAACAATCATAATGCTTGATTCGTCTCTTTGCTGATTTAATGAGACATATCCTTCTCCTTAAATTATGCAACACCTTTGAGTCAAAACTACCTATCCCGGGAAATGGTGCCTTTTCCCCCGCAGTCATTCGTGTCCATTCATCACAAAAGGTCTCAGTGTGGGGACCATACCTCCTCCACATTACTAACCGAGCAGACCCTCGGGGTCTGCAAGCCTCTGGAGTCTGAATCCTGACCTCCGACCGTCTCTGTGTTGTGCACTTGGCTGCCATTGTGGACCTTTTTAACACAGAAAAATTTCCTAAAATGCACCAAACACAGAACTTCGTTGGAAATCCTTAAAGCTCTTCCACTGAACTTCTTCTGCTCCGGGTATCTCCGGTCCGCCTTCTAGCAGACACGTGTAGCCGTTGCAGGCCCTATCTCTAGAGATTTTCCTGAGAAAATTCCCTTCCTTTTTCTTTACACAAATCACGCTTGCATGTGCTCCCTACAACACGTATGAGGGCAAGATTTACGCATGGATATACGACCTCATATCACGTTGCATTATTGGTCACACATACAACCGTGCGGTCCAATCGTACCACTTATAGACACTTGTTGCCCATAAATGGTAGGATCATTGGAGTCTCTCTACTGTGCTCCAAAACAGCCAGAGCGTAATTTTATCACACTCTGTTGCACGTTTTCACTCAGATCGTGCTCATCATGTTCCACACAGATCACAAAGTCCACAAAGCGGGATTCAATACACTCATACCGTTTTCAACCCAATATCATTCTTATAGTTTTCTGATCAGAAAAATCATTTCCCGTAGTCTGATAGCTGTCCCCAGAGGTATTACAGTAAAGTAAGGTATTTAAACTAAGTTTTGGAAAGCTGAAATCAATTTGTGCTATTTATCGCCTTGCGCTATTTACCGCGTTGCGCTATTTATCGCCTGTTAAAATCAACTTGTGGTTTGAGTTACGTGGGCGTACACAGACGCTCCGTTGCGTAATATACGCTGCGTGCGTCGGCCTTTGGATTGTGTACGCAAGTCTTTGTTAGAGACACGTGTACGCAAAGCAAAGATCCACCGTAACACAATTTATACTTTTATCAATGTAGATGATCCTTGATCATCTACCACACACCACACTGACTTCGCCTTATCTCCCAGGCAAAAACTGTGTGTTTGTCTACACTTTAACTATATTACCTTTACTCAAACTATTGAAATAGCGGCAAATTTCTCTCAGCACTTTTATCAACTATAAAACTAGCAGACAGGAGAGTGATATACGAAAATACACAGATGAAAAAGAAATGCAGATATATATATGTGCGTGTCCGCAAGACAGAAAAATAAACAGTTTTAAAAGACACTAGCGTTTTGCTCTTACCTCCGGTTCCCGGATTCCTTCAGCACCCTTTACCTAAGCGAAGCAGACGCTTATCCCGTCAGCACTACGAGACAACCTCCCGCCCTTTGCTGATGGATAATGTCTGCTGATCTACCTAGTGCAGATATGTGAAGGACTGGACGGCCCCCAATTGATAAAGCTAAATATTTATCGTATATAAAACACTTTAAGAGGTCTAAGAACACTGTACGCTATCTACGTAAGAAGTACCGTAAGGGTACGCAAGTTGCGTAGCGATCGCTCAGCCGTAGTCGAGACGCTCAAGCGTCACGTTCGCTTACGGCCCAGAGATCACAGGCAGGCACGCTATTGGCTGCCGACCAATGTAATGATTCGCTATAGCGTAGCGGACGCTCGGGACCACGAGGAGATCACCAGCGGTGCAGACGCTCCCAACGTTAAACCTTTATATCTATACCTTTAACTATGAAATACACAGTAAACCTTAGTGTGGTGATAGAGTGTAAGTGCAACCTGGTGTAACCTGATTAACTACAAAGCTGCTTGAGCGTCTCCGACGCTCAGGGAATACTTAACACTATGAGAAATACACAGATACCTGGGCTTAGGGTCCAAAACCTATTATATGTATTATGACTATTATACTTGCAAAAGAATCACATTACAAAGCATACACTACAATATAACAGACTAACTAACCAAATAACTACACAGGAAATACCATACAATACAATACAATACAATCAAGGGAAAATAAGGGAAAAAGAGAGGAGAGAGAGATGGCTTACAATAACATCAAGACAATATGATTGCGGAGAAAACTTACGCACAAGGGGAAACGATCGCATGCGCCTCGATATCCAGCTCCCGATTATCAGCAATGAGAACCGTTGAAGAGAGTGAACTGGATACGGTCGGCCTGCCTATTTATGCCCCACACACAATACAATTCAATGGTCCCTACAATCTCATTGTTCATTGGACACAGGAATTCGGCTTCGCATTATAACAAAAGGTCATAGGTTGATTCATACAGGTGGGCTGTGACTATTTCCAACTGCTCAGGTGGGAGGGAAACTGGGTTTCCCGCCGCATGGGTAATAAAGTGCAAATAAAGTAAATGTTCATAAACTTCTTATGTCCATAACTATTCGCACGAGCGATTGATCTGCTTCAAACCAACACCGGAATATTTCTAATTAAATATTCTTCCGATGGATACTAAACACCACTGTATTACTCCTGTCTGACCCTTCGTATCAAACAAAGAGGGATTCCTCTGTTCATAAACATTCTATATTAACCAAACTTTCAGAATCTATCAAAGGGACCATGATCTACAAAATACATTATTAGTGAAAATATGTAATGATTGAGTCGCACGCTACGATCGCATAAACTCTACCGTAAATACGCATACCATGCGCCTGCGGGTGCCCGCGACTGTGAGTATGCGCACGTACGGGAGAGCGTACGCATGCGCAGCACGGACCTGTGTGAGGTGCAAATATGGTAGTGTGCATAGAGATATTTTTCTGACTTTGACAGTCCACCCTTTGGCAGTCAATAATAACTGCCACCTTCTAAAACATTTCAAAAGGAGAAAAATATATGTCAGGGGTTAATTCATTTCCATGGTTAGGTAAGGGAGGAGAGAGGAGTAGGTGTGAAGAGGGTATGACCTAGTGAGATAGCAGAAGCATGTGTGTATGAGTCCATGTTTGGGGGGTCATGTATCATCGTGCCGTACGTGTTGTAAATCAAGCTTCGAGGTATTGCGAAGTATACATTTGAATTCCTTCTTATCCCGTGGTACGGGTCTGTGGATGGGCTGTCAAACTTTACCGAGCTCTTTTCGGGTTTTGAACAAAATGGGGAGCACATTTTAGTTGATGATACATGAATGGGGGGATATGTGATTGCTGATATCTGTGCCTGTATTCCCTATACTATGTGTGTCATTACCTGAGGGTTGTAGAAATGAAGAAAAGACATAATTACGGTAAATGCGGTGGTATTCTATGTCAGGTTAATGTACATTTGTCGGTTGAAGTTTTGTTCGGTATCAGTTGAAAGTCGTCTTCTTTGCGCTGTGTTGCCCATTAGGTGTGAGCAAAAAGCTTTGTCAATGCCATTAGATTTACAAAAAAAATGTTGGGCTAGCGTAAGTTTAAGAATTCTAGGGAAACTGGGGATCCATGGCAAAGTTCATCAAATGTCCGTATCTCAAGTGGTCAAGACTTCTTCTTTGGTCTATCCGTTGTCTGTATAGCGTCTCGTCAACTTCCTCGTCCAAGTGGGTCTTTTTATCTTGGAGAAAAACCAGAAAAACAGGTGAAAGAAACGGACCGTAGAAATCGCATTTTCATCACATCATTGTTTCTATCGTTGGGTCATAGATCAAATCCAGATTAATTACAGTTTCCTCACTCCTCAAACTCATTACCCTGGTACGATGTTTGCACTTCATTAAAGCCTGACCGCATCTAAATATCAATCCAATCGATATGACAACACCTAAGATACATAAGAGAAACTTCCCAACATCCATTATGACTCCTTGAGCCCAGTCTCCTAAACCGGAGAACCAATTTCGTGGGTTCAACCATGACACCCAACCAGTCAGCTCATTACCTACAGCAGCAAGAGTGAGATTGTGTTTTCGGCGAAATTCCCACTTCAATTGGAGAATATCGTCCATCTTTTGGTCTATGACCTCGACCGGATCCTCGGTGCTATTCGTGATATACGTGCAACACTTCACGCCGTACTGTGTTGCCAATGTAACACAATATCCGCCTGTCACTGCTGTGAGGTAATTAAGAACCATTCTATGCTGCACCAGTTCTGTTTTATAAGCTTGAAGTTCCCTTCCAGTATATCTAAACGTGTCATCATACATTTCAGTGATATTATCTAACAAATTTGCGAGCGCCGATATGTATTTATAATTTAGCACTCCTCTAGCGGTGCGGGTGAAATCTAACGCGATTAAGAATTGAATCCCGGTGGATTCACTTATCAGATCAGAGGCCGGATGCTCTGTCTTCTCTATCAGGTGCCTTTTAACAACGTGCTCGTAATGGGTGTGAGTATAAGGAGCTTGGGCACCACGGTGTATGTCTTTCATTTTGTCACGTGTTACAGTCATTACTTCAGGCAATACTTTTCCAATATAACACAATCCTTCAGAGTTTGGGGCAAGCCACTTGTACGCCTTTCTCCCGCATATGAAATATGCATCATCGGGGAGAACATATGGGACGGAGAAGGACATAACCATATTACACACCTTCCAGGTGAAATCTCCTAACCCTAATTCTTCCATCTGCTTAATACACGTATCAGGTTGTACGATATGTGCACAGTATCCTGGTGATACTTCTCCAACTCTAGTAATCCTATTTCCTAAGGTATATCTATACCTGAAAGACTTTCCTCTACTGGCTATGTGGCGTACAAGCTCTGTATCTGTAGGCATTCTATCTGCTCTATGCGAAAAGGTCATGGTGTGGTTACTCCATGACACTTCCCAATTTCCCGGCTTTCGGGGATTGGAGATGTTGAAACATAGTAGGGACCTATCCACATGGTATTGGTGGAGCTTCAAACTAGGAGGGCTGGAGATATTAAACCTCCTGTCCACCGGTCTCCCACCCTTTAGCTCAAGTACCTCCCCTATCGTTAAAGGAAATGGTACTAGCCCTGATTTGCTATGACCTTGAGGTACTTGAGAGCATACCCAACAATCTGTTTTATTTAACACATTACCCACTAAGGAGTGATAGTCACTCAATGGATGCCGGTCCATATGGATATTAAAACTGGATTGGCATTTCTTAATACACCCATCCTCAATGACATTATCACAGAGCCTACAGATACAGTTTTCTTCAGCTAATAATCCTTAAAAGAAAAATGTTTACAAATAACATGGCTGCTAGATCGTTTCCGGTACTCGCCTTTGCTTGGTGATTGGGTTGCTATTGGAAATTTACACCTCCGTCTCAGTCATTAGAACCTTTCTGGATCCTTTCTCGACCTCACTGGTACTTTCACCGAAACAGACTGCTCTGGTCGACAGGAAAAAATCCATATCACAATCTCTTGGGGCAAGTCCATCTTACAGGAGGAGAAAAGAAGAAATTTGTAATGGGGGTATAAGAAAACAGTTTGTGGGGGAGAGAACTTGTTACGATAATAAGTTCTCTCGTCTTGTTGTTCTTCTTGTTCTGCTGTCCTCTCAAAAGGTGCTGTCTCTTCAGTCTTCCAAATGAACATTCTGGTGATGCAATATTCCTTCCTAACCAGCGATCTTTCTGTAAGGAGCAAAAATCTGGCATTACCATTGGTCCAACTGAGGGGTGACATACCATCTTTAAACCATGAAAACATGAATGAGAAGAGAGAGAGAGTCAAAAAAAACAAAAGAGAGAGAGAACACTTCATGTGCATATATATATTACATAACTCAACAACAAACAACAATAGGAACCGAGAAACAAGGCATTTTTTATCAAACATTTTTCAACCTTAAGAAAACATTGTTATTATTATCAGGCTGTCATATCTACGTGTCTAATGGTCTCCTTGAACAGTCCCTCCCCACCAGCACCTGCATTACTCCACTGTTTGTATCTGGCCAGAAATACATTGTGGCGGATAGGTCATGCTGGGGTTTGGTAGACTTCTGCAAGGACCAAGTGGATATGCAATGTGTGAATTCTTACCAATAATCGTCAGAGATGGGGATAGAGAGAGAGAAAAACATTTTTCTTCACAAATACATTTACAACGTTTCACCTGGTCATTCCTGTGTCTTCAGTGAATGACCTCCCATTTTATTAACCGTTACCTCAGGCTTACCATCAGTCCTAATGATCACCTTTCCTGCCTATATGATCTCTGATTATAATGGTGTGTGTTATAATTTTGCTCATTTCTTGGTCTAGGGGGTCTGACTTTATGTGGGTTATTACAGGTGCTGGCATAATGCCCTTCTCTTCTACAATGGTAACAAATCCTTGGCTTTCTCCATGTGCTAGGGGCCTGGGATTCCGGTCGACTTGATGCATCCTCTAGTGCTTGGATGTTCAGTGCCATCAACCGCTCTCCCTGCGCTTCCCTGGTTCTTTGGATATTTCGGTCATGCTCGATAGCGGACTCTCTTAATGCCGCCACCGAGATACCTCTCCAATGAGGTATTGAGGTTTGTACCCTAATTTTTAGTGTGTCTTTTAAGTTGTTCATTAATACGGACACAGCTACCTCTCTGTGGTGTACGTTAGTTTCAATGTCATCTATACCAGTGTACCTAGCCATATTCTGCAGAGCCCGGTGAAAATACTCTTCTGCGGATTCACCTTCTTTTTGTTTTATTGTACAGATTTTATTCCACTTTACTACTGTAGGAAAATATTCTTTCAACTGTAGATTGATTCTTTTTACATTATCTTGGTTATACTCGTTTGTTAGTGGCACTTCCTCATCTAGCTTACAATCAGCGATAAATTTCAATGAATCAACATCGGGGGGTAAACATGCCCTCAAAACTGTCCTCCAATCTTTGTTATTCGGCTCTGCAGTATGTCCTAGCACTCTAATGTATCTTTGACAAGCAACTAAGTCTTTCCTGGGATCAGGAAATTCAGACAGAATTGTTCTTAATTCTGTTCGGGAAAAAGGGCAGTACATGGCGATGTTCCTGACAGGAGTGATTCCTGAAGAGTCAGTTTCCCCATTTGGTACTGCGATTACCCTAACAGGATTAAGTCCAGTAACGTCATTCTGAATTGATTTTACGATATAAGGTACATTTGTTTGTGCGTGATGTATAATACCATACGTACCTGTGGACACGACCTCACCTGACCCTCCATTAGGGGGTTTGTTTACAGTCTTTACCGATTGGGTCGCGTCCACCTGGATGTCTTGTGTGATGGCTTCTGGAAATGGTGCCGACATCGTTCTGGGCTCACTTTCTTGTTGGTGTTCCTGAGGAAAGTTTAACATGGGGTGCGACTTGCATGGGTTAATAGTTGTACATTCAACAGTATTACAATTATCTTTGTTACATTTATTACACTTATTCTTATCATCTATACTACAGTTGCTAAGAGCGTTTTTATTGTTCACCCTTGTGCTTTTCTCCGCAACCATAATCCCCTCCATTGCCATGTCTCTCCTCTCAAGATGAGAGTTAGGTAAGTAAGTTACATTTCTTTGCATTTCACCCTCCTGTTGCCATAACTGTAAACAATCATAATGCTTGATTCGTCTCTTTGCTGATTTAATGAGACATATCCTTCTCCTTAAATTATGCAACACCTTTGAGTCAAAACTACCTATCCCGGGAAATGGTGCCTTTTCCCCCGCAGTCATTCGTGTCCATTCATCACAAAAGGTCTCAGTGTGGGGACCATACCTCCTCCACATTACTAACCGAGCAGACCCTCGGGGTCTGCAAGCCTCTGGAGTCTGAATCCTGACCTCCGACCGTCTCTGTGTTGTGCACTTGGCTGCCATTGTGGACCTTTTTAACACAGAAAAATTTCCTAAAATGCACCAAACACAGAACTTCGTTGGAAATCCTTAAAGCTCTTCCACTGAACTTCTTCTGCTCCGGGTATCTCCGGTCCGCCTTCTAGCAGACACGTGTAGCCGTTGCAGGCCCTATCTCTAGAGATTTTCCTGAGAAAATTCCCTTCCTTTTTCTTTACACAAATCACGCTTGCATGTGCTCCCTACAACACGTATGAGGGCAAGATTTACGCATGGATATACGACCTCATATCACGTTGCATTATTGGTCACACATACAACCGTGCGGTCCAATCGTACCACTTATAGACACTTGTTGCCCATAAATGGTAGGATCATTGGAGTCTCTCTACTGTGCTCCAAAACAGCCAGAGCGTAATTTTATCACACTCTGTTGCACGTTTTCACTCAGATCGTGCTCATCATGTTCCACACAGATCACAAAGTCCACAAAGCGGGATTCAATACACTCATACCGTTTTCAACCCAATATCATTCTTATAGTTTTCTGATCAGAAAAATCATTTCCCGTAGTCTGATAGCTGTCCCCAGAGGTATTACAGTAAAGTAAGGTATTTAAACTAAGTTTTGGAAAGCTGAAATCAATTTGTGCTATTTATCGCCTTGCGCTATTTACCGCGTTGCGCTATTTATCGCCTTGCGTTATTTATCGCGTTGCGCTATTTATCGCCTGTTAAAATCAACTTGTGGTTTGAGTTACGTGGGCGTACACAGACGCTCCGTTGCGTAATATACGCTGCGTGCGTCGGCCTTTGGATTGTGTACGCAAGTCTTTGTTAGAGACACGTGTACGCAAAGCAAAGATCCACCGTAACACAATTTATACTTTTATCAATGTAGATGATCCTTGATCATCTACCACACACCACACTGACTTCGCCTTATCTCCCAGGCAAAAACTGTGTGTTTGTCTACACTTTAACTATATTACCTTTACTCAAACTATTGAAATAGCGGCAAATTTCTCTCAGCACTTTTATCAACTATAAAACTAGCAGACAGGAGAGTGATATACGAAAATACACAGATGAAAAAGAAATGCAGATATATATATGTGCGTGTCCGCAAGACAGAAAAATAAACAGTTTTAAAAGACACTAGCGTTTTGCTCTTACCTCCGGTTCCCGGATTCCTTCAGCACCCTTTACCTAAGCGAAGCAGACGCTTATCCCGTCAGCACTACGAGACAACCTCCCGCCCTTTGCTGATGGATAATGTCTGCTGATCTACCTAGTGCAGATATGTGAAGGACTGGACGGCCCCCAATTGATAAAGCTAAATATTTATCGTATATAAAACACTTTAAGAGGTCTAAGAACACTGTACGCTATCTACGTAAGAAGTACCGTAAGGGTACGCAAGTTGCGTAGCGATCGCTCAGCCGTAGTCGAGACGCTCAAGCGTCACGTTCGCTTACGGCCCAGAGATCACAGGCAGGCACGCTATTGGCTGCCGACCAATGTAATGATTCGCTATAGCGTAGCGGACGCTCGGGACCACGAGGAGATCACCAGCGGTGCAGACGCTCCCAACGTTAAACCTTTATATCTATACCTTTAACTATGAAATACACAGTAAACCTTAGTGTGGTGATAGAGTGTAAGTGCAACCTGGTGTAACCTGATTAACTACAAAGCTGCTTGAGCGTCTCCGACGCTCAGGGAATACTTAACACTATGAGAAATACACAGATACCTGGGCTTAGGGTCCAAAACCTATTATATGTATTATGACTATTATACTTGCAAAAGAATCACATTACAAAGCATACACTACAATATAACATAGACTAACTAACCAAATAACTACACAGGAAATACCATACAATACAATACAATACAATCAAGGGAAAATAAGGGAAAAAGAGAGGAGAGAGAGATGGCTTACAATAACATCAAGACAATATGATTGCGGAGAAAACTTACGCACAAGGGGAAACGATCGCATGCGCCTCGATATCCAGCTCCCGATTATCAGCAATGAGAACCGTTGAAGAGAGTGAACTGGATACGGTCGGCCTGCCTATTTATGCCCCACACACAATACAATTCAATGGTCCCTACAATCTCATTGTTCATTGGACACAGGAATTCGGCTTCGCATTATAACAAAAGGTCATAGGTTGATTCATACAGGTGGGCTGTGACTATTTCCAACTGCTCAGGTGGGAGGGAAACTGGGTTTCCCGCCGCATGGGTAATAAAGTGCAAATAAAGTAAATGTTCATAAACTTCTTATGTCCATAACTATTCGCACGAGCGATTGATCTGCTTCAAACCAACACCGGAATATTTCTAATTAAATATTCTTCCGATGGATACTAAACACCACTGTATTACTCCTGTCTGACCCTTCGTATCAAACAAAGAGGGATTCCTCTGTTCATAAACATTCTATATTAACCAAACTTTCAGAATCTATCAAAGGGACCATGATCTACAAAATACATTATTAGTGAAAATATGTAATGATTGAGTCGCACGCTACGATCGCATAAACTCTACCGTAAATACGCATACCATGCGCCTGCGGGTGCCCGCGACTGTGAGTATGCGCACGTACGGGAGAGCGTACGCATGCGCAGCACGGACCTGTGTGAGGTGCAAATATGGTAGTGTGCATAGAGATATTTTTCTGACTTTGACAACGTTCACCTTGTGTCTCTTTCAGACAGTAGCTGTTCTTTATTACTGACCCAATTCTACCCCTTAACTGTCTTGCATAGGGACATACAATATATACAGTACAATGTGTGCAGCAGAATCTAGTTACACTGGTTTCATTATTCAGCAGACACCCGACTCCCCCCCACCTTTTCAAAAGCATATTGGCAGAGTACATATAACAGTGCAAGGATACAAAAACAAGGATGACAAATGCTATATCTGTTATCTGTGTGCACGGCAGCTGTTTGAGGCTGCACGGGCACATGGGTCTTAGACCTGGGATTATGTGGTTCCTGGGCCAATAGGTTATGATGTTAGACCAATCATTCTCAATGTAATGTTCCAACAATTCCCTTTTTAAAATGACAACCTTTTGTACAATAAAATTCATCATCATTTTCCACATAACCAAATGAGACTTCAGTGCTTGTAATTGCCACCAATCTCGGTGCTACGGACCCTTTGTATTTTCTTAACACAACAACACAGGTACAAGATTTGCATACACCTCTTTGGTTATTTATCAATTCAAACTGGTTATCAGCATTAGAACATATCTTGGCCATGCGCCACCTTTATAAAACGGCTCTATTTTCTTAATAAACATGTATTAGTACTTTCACAATTTAAAAGTTTTCTGCATATTTGATTAATTCCCCCTGTGCACTTGTGACAAATTATCTGAAATTATTTACCCACAATTCAACAATATAACATAAATGTATGGTACCTTTAAAGAATTTCTTCTGACTGACACTGGGTTCTTTAAGATATTCTCTGACCTTCCCGACTGGACTTCCCCAGATTTCAAGAAACGCTGAGTTCAAGTGAGCAGGTAGAAATCTACACATTAAATCTCACTTACCGGTTTTTTTTATCAGCGGTTCCTGAAAGATCAGAGGATTTGTTGCCAGTGGGGGAGATGCTGGAAGATCTCCGGACGAGGTCCCAAAATGATAGGGTATGTTAACCTATTCAGGTCTGGTCTATAAACTCTCTGCAGTCATCAGTCAGAATTCTGTTTCCCTTAGCAACCGGTTGGAGATCAGTGAATGAAAAGGTGACACAGGATCATTGTGTAACCTAAGCAGTTCATAGTTGATCTGTCTTAGGGGCCATATAAGGTTTATTTTATAGTAAAAGAACAAAGGATTCATGTGTGCCAATACATTTAGCCAATCAGAATACACCATGTATGTCTTGAAAACTGAAACACATCAATTGTCAAACAGGATTATAATTAGCAATTAGAATATATTTATTGCTTTGCGATTATCAGTTTTCCCGGAACATCCTCTCTGGAGGTCAGGACAGGTCAAAATCCTCCTCGATGTTCAGAACTTTTGGCGATATGCTTGACTGGCCTTGGATACATCTGGTGCTGTGACATTGACCAATTCATGCTTTGAATATAATTTTGAGCTTATGAAATATCTGTGAAGCTTTTAAGGAAACATGAACCTATATTTGTGAGCAGGAGTAAATATCTTAGTTAATGCGAAAAAGCTTGAATCAATATATATTTGCTATACTGCGGAAGCTCCTACACCATCATGACCAAAGGGCTCCAAGTGACGGGTCACGTGACGAAACGCGTTAGGCCACGCCGCCTCCAGTACACCTTACCAAGGCATCCGAATTTGAAAGCAACCGCGGGTTTGTTCTCCCCGCCAGCCGCCTCACCTTTACAGAGATCTTAGAACAGTCACGGACTTGGTTTTTCCGCTAGCCGTCTACACGGCTTTCTGCTAGCCGTCCACATCACATACGGCTCTCACTCCACAGTGAACTCACGGTTCCCTCTCCTTTGCGGCATTCGCATCATTGGGCATTGCAGGATACATCGCCGAGGACGCTCGGCTCTGGACCAGCCCACACAAGGAGAGGTATTTAATCCGTGCCCAATACCGGGTTTATCCGCAATTTGATGGTATGGGACATTCATTCAACTGATTATCCACTGTGTCCTCAGCATTCAGCTTTGCGGCTATTACCACTCATTATTTCAAATATCAGCTGGACTCTGTATTTTATGTGAACCTTCTTTTAGAGAACTGACACAGTTGGTGTCTATTGAATCGGATATACTGAGCTAAGGTGTGCTTTCTTAAATAATTTTTAATATTGTATTGTCACAACGAAGTTACTTATATCTATGGTTAATAAATCAACTCCATATACATCGGCTCTCTTAATTCATTATTGTTCCTTTTCCCTGATATTATGCGCAGCTGATTCTTTTGTTCCTCAGGACTATATGACTGTGACAGCCCACTGGGTAGATGTATTGACTCCCGCCACAAGAACAGCAGCGGCGGCACCAGTAGCAGCATCTCGCAAACGCCAACTCTTTCCTAGGCAGGCTATGCTTTGTATCACCGCTTTCCAGAATACGCACACAGCTGACAACCTCTTACAGAAACTGAGGAACATCATCGCAGAATGGCTTACCCCAATTGGACTCTCCTGGGGATTTGTGGCATCGGACAACGCCAGCAATATTGTGTGTGCATTAAATCTGGGCAAATTCCAGCACGTCCCATGTTTTGCACATACCTTGAATTTGGTGGTGCAGAATTATTTAAAAAACGACAGGGGCGTGCAAGAGATGCTGTCGGTGGCCAGAAGAATTGCGGGACACTTTCGGCGTACAGGCACCACGTACAGAAGACTGGAGCACCACCAAAAACTACTGAACCTGCCCTGCCATCATCTGAAGCAAGAAGTGGTAACGAGGTGGAATTCAACCCTCTATATGCTTCAGAGGATGGAGGAGCAGCAAAAGGCCATTCAAGCCTATACAACTGAGCACGATATAGGAGGTGGAATGCACCTGTCTCAAGCGCAGTGGAGAATGATTTCAACGTTGTGCAAGGTTCTGCAACCTTTTGAACTTGCCACACGTGAAGTCAGTTCAGACACTGCCAGCCTGAGTCAGGTCATTCCCCTCATCAGGCTTTTGCAGAAGAAGCTGGAGACATTGAAGGAGGAGCTAACACGGAGCGATTCCGCTAGGCATGTGGGACTTGTGGATGGAGCCCTTCATTCGCTTAACCAGGATTCACGTGTGGTCAATCTGTTGAAATCAGAGCACTACATTTTGGCCACCGTGCTCGATCCTAGATTTAAAACCTACCTTGGATCTCTCTTTCCGGCAGACACAAGTCTGCTGGGGTTGAAAGACCTGCTGGTGAGAAAATTGTCAAGTCAAGCGGAACGCGACCTGTAAACATCTCCTCCTTCACATTCTCCCGCAACTGGGGGTGCGAGGAAAAGGCTCAGAATTCCGAGCCCACCCGCTGGCGGTGATGCAGGGCAGTCTGGAGCGACTGCTGATGCTGACATCTGGTCCGGACTGAAGGACCTGACAACGATTACGGACATGTCGTCTACTGTCACTGCATATGATTCTCTCCCCATTGAAAGAATGGTGGAGGATTATATGAGTGACCGCATCCAAGTAGGCACGTCAGACAGTCCGTACGTATACTGGCAGGAAAAAGAGGCAATTTGGAACCCCTTGCACAAACTGGCTGTATTCTACCTAAGTTGCCCTCCCACAAGTGTGTACTCCGAAAGAGTGTTTAGTGCCGCCGCTCACCTTGTCAGCAATCGGCGTACGAGGTTACATCCAGAAAATGTGGAGATGATGTTCATTAAAATGAATTATAATCAATTCCTCCATGGAGACATTCACCAGCAGCAATTGCCTCCACAAAGTACACAGGGAGCTGAGATGGTGGATTCCAGTGGGGACGAATTGATAATCTGTGAGGAGGGGGATGTACACGGTGATGAATCGGAGGATGATGATGAGGTGGACATCTTGCCTCTGTAGAGCCAGTTTGTGCAAGGAGAGATTAATTGCTTCTTTTTTGGTGGGGGTCCAAACCAACCCGTCATTTCAGTCACAGTCGTGTGGCAGACCCTGTCACTGAAATGATGGGTTGGTTAAAGTGTGCATGTCCTGTTTATTAGAGATGAGCGGGTTCGGTTTCTCTGAATCCGAACCCGCCGAACTTCAGCTTTTTTTACACGGGGCCGAGCAGGCTCGGATCCTCCCGCCTTGCTCGGTTAACCCGAGCGCGCCCGAACGTCATCATCCCGCTGTCGGATTCTCGCGAGGCTCGGATTCTATCGCGAGACTCGGATTCTATATAAGGAGCCGCGCGTCGCCGCCATTTTTCACACGTGCATTGAGATTGATAGGGAGAGGACGTGGCTGGCGTCCTCTCCGTTTAGAGTGACTAATAGTACTAGAGAGAGAGAGACACAAATTTTGGGGAGCATAATATAGGAGGAGTACTACTTGCTGCTGATAGTGTGACCAGTGGCAGTGACCAGTGCCACCAGTTTAATGAATCCGTTCTCTGCCTGAAAAAAAACGATACACAGTGTGACACAGTCACACATACCATATCTGTGCTCAGCCCAGTGTGCTGCATCATATACTGTATATCATTATCTGACTGCTGAGTGCTCAGTGCTCACACAGCTTAATTGTGGGGGAGACTGGGGAGCAGTTATAGCAGGAGTACATATTTTAAGTACAGTGCACACTTTTGCTGCCAGAGTGCCACTGCCAGTGTGACTGACCAGTGACCACTGACCACCAGTATTGTGATTGTCTGCTGACCACCAGTATATTGTGATTGTCTGCCTGAAAAAGTTAAACACTCGTCGTGTGGTGTTTTTATAAACGCATTCTGCAGACAGTGTCCAGCAGGTCCGTCATTACATAATATATACCTGTCCGGCTGCAGTACTAGTGTGATATATATATATATATATTTTAATTTTATCTCATTATCATCCATTCTATATTAGCAGCAGACACAGTACGGTAGTCCACGGCTGTAGCTACCTCTGTGTCGGCAGTCGCTCGTCCATCCATAATTGTATACCACCTACCCGTGGTTTATTTTTTTTTTCTATCTTCTTGATACTAATAGCTTACTTTAGGAGTCTGCAGTGCTGAGTCTGACAGACAGTGTCCAGCAGGTCCGTCATTACATAATATATACCTGTCCGGCTGCAGTACTAGTGTGATATATATATATATATATATATTTTAATTTTATCTCATTATCATCCAGTCTATATTAGCAGCAGACACAGTACGGTAGTCCACGGCTGTAGCTACCTCTGTGTCGGCAGTCGCTCGTCCATTCATAATTGTATACCACCTACCCGTGGTTTATTTTTTTTTTCTATCTTCTTCTTGATACTAGTAGCTTACTTTAGGAGTCTGCAGTGCTGACAGACAGTGTCCAGCAGGTCCGTCATTACATAATATATACCTGTCCGGCTGCAGTACTAGTGTGATATATATATATATATTAATTTTATCTCATTATCATCCAGTCTATATTAGCAGCAGACACAGTACGGTAGTCCACGGCTGTAGCTACCTCTGTGTCGGCAGTCGCTCGTCCATCCATAATTGTATACCACCTACCCGTGGTTTATTTATTTTTTCTATCTTCTTGATACTAGTAGCTTACTTTAGGAGTCTGCAGTGCTGAGTCTGACAGACAGTGTCCAGCAGGTCCGTCATTACATAATATATACCTGTCCGGCTGCAGTACTAGTGTGATATATATATATATATATTTTAATTTTATCTCATTATCATCCAGTCTATATTAGCAGCAGACACAGTACGGTAGTCCACGGCTGTAGCTACCTCTGTGTCGGCAGTCGCTCGTCCATCCATAATTGTATACCACCTACCCGTGGTTTATTTTTTTTTCTATCTTCTTGATACTAGTAGCTTACTTTATATATATTTTAATTTTATCTCATTATCATCCAGTCTATATTAGCAGCAGACACAGTACGGTAGTCCACGGCTGTAGCTACCTCTGTGTCGGCAGTCGCTCGTCCATCCATAAGTATACTAGTATCCATCCATCTCCATTGTTTACCTGAGGTGCCTTTTAGTTGTGCCTATTAAAATATGGAGAACAAAAATGTTGAGGTTCCAAAATTAGGGAAAGATCAAGATCGACTTCCACCTCGTGCTGAAGCTGCTGCCACTAGTCATGGCCGAGACGATGAAATGCCAGCAACGTCGTCTGCCAAGGCCGATGCCCAATGTCATAGTACAGAGCATGTAAAATCCAAAACACCAAATATCAGTAAAAAAAGGACTCAAAAATCTAAAATAAAATTGTCGGAGGAGAAGCGTAAACTTGCCAATATGCCATTTACCACACGGAGTGGCAAGGAACGGCTGAGGCCCTGGCCTACAGATGTAGCCACCTTTATCTTGAGTGGCCGCGGCGGTTGGCCCGTTCGACCATACGCAGCGTACTGTGGCGTAGCGAGGCGCGCCTAGCCACAGAGAGGCTATCTAATCGCACGGAGACAGACATTTGACGTTTGGCGTTACCTTTACGTGTAATACCTGCGATCAGCCACCAGATGTCGCTTTTTACAATCACCACTGCGCATGCGTGTGGTCTCCCGTAAAATACAATACTGACATACATAATAAGGACTACTTTACTAAGGCGTCTCATTACGCTGCATACAGCAAATACTGTACTCATTACGCTGCATTATTTAATACAGTACTGTACAGTATATACAGTACGACACCGACGCAAATACAGTAGTACAGCATACAGTATATGATCCATCTACAATACTTTATGAATACTGTATGTGAGCGTGCAAGTCCCGCAGACAAAACACAGTACTGTAAAACCAGTAGTGTACACTGTCGCAAATGGATGTGTGTTACAAGTTCACTATTGCCTCTCAAGATTAGGAATTTTCTACAGTGTTATCGTCCTAATCCCGTAGCCATTACAGCATAATCAAAACCAACGGATTTATACATTTGTCTGCGGCGAAGTGGTGAAGTGTTTCGCTTCCTATACTCAGAGTCCAGGGTTCGATTCCTTAAGTACTGTACGAATGCATGTTACTGTAGTTTTTTTCAGACACTTTATTATTTTTTTTATTCACATACTGCAAACCAGGGCATACAGTAGCTGCATGAGCGGTTCTATGCGATCGAGTCCGGTGTACCATAATCTGCAGGTTCTATGCAGGTTAAGGTACTATGCTCCGTACACAGTACACATACAATTCTGTAGCTGGGCAGACTGAATAGAAATGGCTACCACCTATGACTCCTTGCCCCACAGAGGCCCTAGGCTACGGAGCAAGTAATAGTCCAGATTGTACAGACTATGGGGCAATGCTGAATGAGCGTCACAATCCCCTAGCTAAAATACACAGTATGCATATTATGGTACACCGGACTCGATGACATACTGTAGCACACTGGCAAAATGGCCGCCGCCCCTGAACCCTTGTGCAGGTTATGGGGCTATGCTGAAGGAGCGTCACAATCCCCTAGCCAAAATACACAGGGGAGGGATAAGCTACTGTAGGATTGCATACAGTATTACGGTACACCGGACTCAATCGCATAGCACACTGTCAAAACGACCACTACCCATGAACCCCCACCTCCTGAACCCCCACCTCGTGGCAGGCAGCAGTTGGGTATGGAATGAGAAATGGCATAAGCTGTGCAGGCTACGGGGCGATGCTGAAGGAGCGTCACAATCCCCTAGCCAAAATACACAGAGATACTGTAAGCGAGGTCTATGCACATTACAGTACTGTACAGTACGTTACACCGGGCTCGGTCGCATAGCAAACTGACAAAACACAAGTTTTACAGTACATACAGTAAAGCAGGCCAAAGCTGCAGGAGAGTTTCTACTGTAAAGGTTCTATGCACCGTACGGTAATGTACACATACCTGTACAATTCTATAGCAGGGCAGACTCAATTGAAATGGCTACCGCCTGTGACTCCTACAGTAGCTCCTAGGAGGCACTCAGCTATGGAGCAAATAACAGCACAGATTTTGCAGGCTACGGGGCAATGCTGAAGGAGCGTCACAATCCCCTAGCTACAATACACAGGGGTGATAGAGATAATCGAGTGGCTGGAGGGGGGTCCCCTTGATTTAAGGGGCCCCCACTCCTCCAGGGTACTCCGGCCAGGTGTGACTAGTTGGGTATTTAATTCCATGGCCGCAGGGACCTGTATAAAAGTCTCCCCCGGCTGTGCATTATCTGTCCAGCTAGTGGAGCCCAGTGCTGATTCAAAAAATATGGGGAACCCCTACGCTTTTTTTGTCCCCCTTATTTTTTGCACCAGGACCAGGCGCAGAGCCCGGTGCTGGTTCTAAAAAGATGGGGGATCCCGTGTCCATTTTTTCCGTATTCCTTCCGGAATTCGACTGCAATTGCATATACAGTACTGTACCCCTTAATGTCACTGCTTACAGTATACAGTATTTAGACATGAGCTTGTGTACAGTATCTGTCATGAGGTGCTTTTTTCACTGACACTATAACTTTTTTCTATTGTGATATACTGTACTGTACAGAGGCGGCAAACTAGCCAAACGGGAATAATCAGCTTCTGCAGAATAAAATGAGATGCTACAGTACATGCCTATATTCTGTGAGTGACTGCGGCTCTATGAAATTAAATCAGAAAATTTAAATATGAAATGCATTACTAATGTGTGGCATTACTGTACTGTATGTGTATAAGGTGTACTACAATATTTTCTGGTGTAACATAAGGAAAGGGCACTACTGCATGGTCTAATGCAGTGGTTCTCAAACTTGGTCCTCAGGACCCCACACAGTGCATGTTTTGCAGGTAAACCAGCAAGTGCACAGATGTATTCATTACTAACTGACACATTTTAGAAGGTCCATACAGTAGGTGGAGCTAATTTTTTCACTTGTGATTCTGTGAGACCTGCAAAACCTGCACTGTGTGGGGTCCTGAGGACTGAGTTTGAGAACCTGTGGTCTAATGTAAATAAAGATGAATGTGGTGGGGTGTAATGTGAATAAGGGGCATTACTGTTAGGAGTAATGTGGTACTATGATATGATGTCATGAGAATAAGAGACACCACTGCATGATATAATGTGAATAAAGTTGCAGTACTGTGTTGTGTCATTTCATCTTCGGGTATTATTGTGTTACCATGCCCCTTCCCAGCAAGAACATACTGTACACTGTTTTGGGCTGGCACTAAATGTGCACATTGTTCTTATTTAGATTATAGGGGGTAGGAGCGCCAAAATGGGTGATGGTGCTGGGAAAGGGGTGCAGGGTTAGAGGCGGAACTACGTAGCATCTGTGCAAGAGGACATCAGCCAAAATCTAGCCTAGGGCATCATGTTGGTCAGGTTTGGCTCTGATAATACTGTATACTGTACTCTTACTGTACTTTGCATTCAATACAGATACTGTTTGCACACAGGTTTTACATGAATCATTGGCAATGCTGCAGGAGTGTCTCATTAGGCAATCTAAAATATACCACGACTATGGGTGGGGATACAGTAGGGAAGTTCTGTCACCATAAGCTGTCTGCTGTGTATAGCATATTTCCATCTGAGATGCATTTGTGTGTTTGTAATAAGAAAAAAACATTTTACTGTACATTTAGTGGATACAGTATTTCTCCCCCATAATGACGTATCATACTGTACAGGTACCCTCATGTACTGTACCGTACCATACTGTAAAATTGAATATTTATTGGAAAAACATCAATATTAATGTAAAAATAAAGTATTACAACATCCGATTCCATGTACTGCACTGATCAAAATGTACAGTACTCTTATTCAGGACTTATAAAACTGAAAATAACTGTTCATACAGTACACATCAATAACATTACTACTGTATAATATTCTACATTAGTTTATGCAATAATCAGACAAAGGCAATTTTATCATTTTTTTTAATAATGCACCAATTTAAAATTTTAAACAGAAAATACAGAACTACATATTTGTGGCTTGACCATTTCTTTCAACTACAACAGGTAATACTTTATACAGGTGATTTATATAATTATTACAATGTTCAGGTGTGAGTACTTCTAGCCAAAATTTCTTTATCCCATCCACCAGTTGCTGTTTTGTTGTTGGCTTTGCAACACTCCTAACGTACCTCTTCAATTGAGCCCACACTAATTCGATTGGGTTCATGTCTGGTGATCTAATTAAAAAAAAAAAAAAAGCGTATAGAAAAAATTAATTACAGTACATTACAGTAAATAGAGAAAATTAAACATACAATATTGTACTGTTTATTAAACAAAATTTTTTTTTACAGTACTAGAGTGCTATCCAAAATTTTACTTGTACACTGTTGAAAGAATACTCACTCTGGTGGTGTGCGTTCCCAATTCATACCTTTCTCTTCCATAAATTTGGCTGAGGCGGAGTGTTTAGGATCATTGTCTTGGAATATCCTATGGTGAGTTGGGTAATATTTATTCACAAATGGCACCATACATTTCTCTACTATTGTTTCTTGGAAATATTTCTTATCCATGATTCCTACAGAAATCAAAAAATGTTGTTCATTAATAAGCAACTCCTTTTATTGTGCAGTTACACGTACTCTACAGTACAACATGTATTTTTACAGAACACAGGCACAGAATAAAGTATAGTACTGTACTGTACCTTCGAAAAATAATAGGGGACCAGCTCCTAATCGTGATATGCCTCCCCATACATGGATTTTCAATGGATGCTTTGGGCGTGGTTTTAAAGAGATATGGTTACGTTTCCTGAATGACATTCTGGAGAACCGCTCAAGGGCAACAGACGATTCATCTGTGAAAATGACATCATCAAATGTTTCACCACTCTCAATCCATCGCCGTGCCTGTTCCACTCTCTTTTCTTTATTCACATCTCTTATCATTGGAGATATCCTGTGAAGAGCCAAAAATAATGAAATCAGATACAGTTATGAAATTACAGATTTACAGATTACTGTATATACAGTAGACTGTATGTGCAGTATACTGTATTATATACCTACTGTATACATTAAACTGTACATACAGTACATTAAGTTACATACAGAGTAATATATATATACATACTGTACATACACACAAACACACACACACAGTATACAGTATGTAATCATCACAATAAGCCGGCAATGCTTCATTGCTGTCTCTGAGTGCCTATACAGTAGGTATCTCTTTTGGGATAGAATACTGTATATACAGTATATACACACACACATACTGTATATAGTATAAAGTACACACTCTGTATAATGATTTATGGCATTATTATATCACGTATCAAGGGATTATTAACAGTGCATTTACTGTATGGTTTATACTGCTTTCAGTATTTTACCTTGTTGCGCCAAAGGTCCATCCCATTTTCCGTCGCATCCTTCTGATGCTGGTGGCCGATATGTCCAGGTCATACTTGGAATGGAGAATTCGTTTTATTTGCAGAGCAGTACGCTCATCATCCTCACGAGTTAGTTCCTCCACAATTTGTTGCACTCTCCTACAGTACAATACAGTATGAAAAATATGAATTCATGAACAGCACAATCACAGTTACAATTGATGAAGTTTTAATTTTATTTCAAAAAAATTGTTTATGGTATAAAGCAAGTCATTTAAACATTACAGTAGTGTACAGTACGTACCATGTGCATTTTGTAGGAAATACAAATCTGGGCGTTGTTCTCTCGAATGCATGATAGCGCACCGTTTCTAAAGTGACTATAATGCCACTTTCCTTGAGCCATGCATGGATCTCTTTGATGGTTTTATTTTCTTTTTTCATGTTGGCGATTATCTTGCTCATCGTTTTGTTGATAGTTACTGGCATGTTGTCCAACTATAATTCCTGTATGGAGAGAAAACATTTGTGAATACTGTAGTCTAAAATTTACACATCTGAAAATGCATAAGAGTTTTATGATAGAAGTTAATACTGTACATGTTTACTATCCAGTACCTGATGTTCAAATTTAAGTATTGTATACTGTACAGTACTGAAAATACAACTTCAGTGTTATGGACTGCAATTAGTTTCCTGTATGAAACAGATACAGTACAGTAAATAACCCTCCTTGGAAGTGCATGGGCCCTGTGAGACTTACAGTAGTGTACAGCATAAGGGTCGACTGACATGATGTACAAGCATTACATACAGTACATGTCAGTACTGTATGTAAATTCTTCAATTATTGCCTAACAACAATGCTGCTTACTGTATATTAAATACTGTAGGCCTAGAAATGTGCATCTCAATATAGTAGTTAAAAACACAGGGGCCTATGTGGATAAGCGAGTTCTATGCACACAAAAAATGGCCACCGACCGTGAACCCCCAGCACGTGGCAGCGCTCGGATATGTAGTGAGATACAGTATGGCATACATTTCACAGTTCAGGGGGCAATGCTGAAGGAGCGTCACAATCCCCTAGCTCAATTACATTGGGATAAGCGAGGTCTACTGTATGCACATTACGGTATACCGAGCTGGATCGCTTAGCAACCTGACAAAATGGCCGCCGACCGTGAACTCCCAGCACGTGGCAGCGCTCGGATATGTAGTGAGATACAATATGGCATACATTTCACAGTTCAGGGGGCAATGCTGAAGGAGCGTCACAATCCCCTAGCTCAATTACATTGGGATAAGCGAGGTCTACTGTATGCACATTACGGTATACCGAGCTGGATCGCTTAGCAACCTGACAAAATGGCCGCCGACCGTGAACTCCCAGCACGTGGCAGCGCTCGGATATGTAGTGAGATACAATATGGCATACATTTCACAGTTCAGGGGGCAATGCTGAAGGAGCGTCACAATCCCCTAGCTCAATTACATTGGGATAAGCGAGGTCTACTGTATGCACATTACGGTATACCGAGCTGGATCGCTTAGCAACCTGACAACATGGCCGCCGACCGTGAACTCCCAGCACGTGGCAGCGCTCGGATATGTAGTGAGATACAATATGGCATACATTTCACAGTTCAGGGGGCAATGCTGAAGGAGCGTCACAATCCCCTAGCTCAATTACATTGGGATAAGCGAGGTCTATGCACATTACGGTATACCGAGCTGGATCGCTTAGCAACCTGACAACATGGCCGCCGACCGTGAACTCCCAGCACGTGGCAGCGCTCGGATATGTAGTGAGATACAATATGGCATACATTTCACAGTTCAGGGGGCAATGCTGAAGGAGCGTCACAATCCCCTAGCTCAATTACATTGGGATAAGCGAGGTCTACTGTATGCACATTACGGTATACCGAGCTGGATCGCTTAGCAACCTGACAAAATGGCCGCCGACCGTGAACTCCCAGCACGTGGCAGCGCTCGGATATGTAGTGAGATACAATATGGCATACATTTCACAGTTCAGGGGGCAATGCTGAAGGAGCGTCACAATCCCCTAGCTCAATTACATTGGGATAAGCGAGGTCTATGCACATTACGGTATACCGAGCTGGATCGCTTAGCAACCTGACAACATGGCCGCCGACCGTGAACTCCCAGCACGTGGCAGCGCTCGGATATGTAGTGAGAGATGGTATACATTTTAAAATACACCGGGATAAGTTGTACAGGCCATGGAGCAATGCACAGGGACATTCATCATTTACGTACAGTACAGTACTGTATATAAATAATTGTAAACCGTAAATGAAAGAATTACCGGTCAAATACTGTATGACGAAACTGTGTCAATGAGCTGGAACAGTATGGCCTGTGAAGAAGTTTTCGAAGGCAGAAACGGAGAGCAAATTATCAGGAGATGAATGGAGAGACAGTGACAAGGGGTGAGAGAGAGAGAGAGAGAGAGAGAAATTGAGTAAGATGGGTGTTTTTTTTAGAACAGGATGTTGTCCATACAGTAGCAACCAATCAAATATTACCTACTGTACTGTATTATCGTCTGTAAGTGTAACTAGATACTGTAAATGTTAATGTGGGATGTGATCGGTTGCTACTGTATGGGCAATATCACCAGTTCAAACAAAAACAATTTTCATCCGATTTCTACGCATTTGCCAGAAAAATCTGATGAAAAGTGCTACTCTGATGGCATCAGATCAATGTCAGTAATAATTCTTACCACTAAATGCAGCAGCATCATCATCATCCTCCTCCTCCTCCATGGCCTGTTCCAGTGTAGGGCCTGTGAAAAAAAACATTAATGTGAAAAAAAAAAAGGTTCATTCCAGGAAATACACATACCCTCCAACATGACCCGCCCCACTAGGTACAAAATGCTCTGGTTCTGGACTTCCCTCTTAATTTATTATTGCCATCACCTGTGAAGAAACAGCTTTCTTATCATATAACTAGTTCAACACAGGTGATGGAAATCATAAATTAAGAGGGAAGTCTAGAAACAGAGCAGTGCGGCGGGTCATGTTGGAGGGTCTGCATACAGAAACATAGAATTTGATGACAAATACTGTAAGAACCACTTTGCCCATCTAATCTGCCTCTTTTTTTTAACCTTTTTTTTACATCAAACCTTATAACAATTTTCCCCAAACATCACATGATGCAAAGATAAATAAATAAAAAAAGAGAGTAGATTTCGCACACAGAGACGAGAATGTCGAGGCCAGAATCAGGGGGTAGTGGAGGAGGGTTAGGATACCGTACCTCACCCTGTTGGGATTGCTGCAATCAGGATGCCACTGTCGGTCACCTGACCGCTAGAATCCTGACTGCTGGTCACGCAAACCCAACCCATTGGTTTAACACAATGTACAGTACAGTACAATACTGCAGTTTACTTACCAAGTTGGGGAGAGGGTTGTTGGGGAGAGGGTTTTTCATCCTCATCCTCACTGTCAATAATTACTGAGTTGAAAATAAAAAAATATTATAAACAAAATACAGTAGAGTACAGTTACTACAAAATTGCACAGTAGTACAGTGCTACAGGAGGCAGAGATATATTCATAATACAGTAGGAGCAGAATGACTGTCCAGCGGTAGGGGACATACAGTACTGTATTTAAAAGACCTGCTGTCTGGATCCCGGCATTCAGAATGCAGAGTGTGGATTCAGAGTATGATTGGAGGGTTAGGCTAGTGGAGGGTGGGTCGGATGCACAATTTTGGGCACCATAATACAAAATGGATATCGTGGAACTACAAAAGGTTTAGAGGCGGGCGACCAAAGTGATGAAGTGGATTGAGAAGATGGAATACAAGGAAAGGCAGGCTAGGCATGTTTACATTGGAAAAGAGGAGATTAAGAGGGGACATGATTAACCTTTACAAATATACTGTATACAGTAAGGGGACAATACACAGGAACGGTTTTTGATAAGATGGACACAGAGGACACGTGCACAGTAACTCTTGTTGAAGTAGAGGCGATTTCGCACAGAGGCGAAAAGGGGTCTTCACAGTGAGGGAAATACTGTACAGTACATGTTTGGAATTCCCTGCCTGAAAAGTAATAAAAGTGGACTTGGTCAATACTTTTAAGAATGGGCTTGAGAAAATCCTACTGTACTTACTATAATCTGGCTCCTCTTCCCCCGAATCAATGGGAATGAGCTCCTCCTCTGTATCAATTACGAGGCGGTCTGTGTGTAAAAGATGACAAGTATTGTAAAATACAAAAATTACAGTAATACTGTAGGAAACTAGTGTGTCTGTAACAAAAAGTAATTATTACCACTTCCGGAGCTCTCGGATGCAGCAGCAGGTGGTGGTGGTGGTGGTGTTGGTACTGTGGGAAAAAAAATAACAGTACTGTAAGTGAAGCTGTCAATTTGAAACATGTACTGTACAGTATCCAGGACACATGTACAGTAGTGTAACAACGATGACAGTAGCACCAGAATTCTCGTTACACAATACCTGGCAGCGCAGCAGGTGGTGGTGGTGGTGGTGGTACTGTGGGAAAAAAAATAACAGTACTGTAAGTGAAGCTGTCAATTTGAAACATGTACTGTACAGTATCCAGGACACATGTACAGTAGTGTAACGATGACAGTCACACCAGAATTCTCGTTACACAATACCTGGCAGCGCAGCAGGTGGTGGTGGTGGTGGTGGTGGTGGTGGTGGTACTGTGGGAAAAAAAATAACAGTACTGTAAGTGAAGCTGTCAATTTGAAACATGTACTGCACAGTATCCAGGACACATGTACAGTAGTGTAACAACGATGACAGTAGCACCAGAATTCTCGTTACACAATACCTGGCAGCGCAGCAGGTGGTGGTGGTGGTGGTGGTACTGTGGGAAAAAAAATAACAGTACTGTAAGTGAAGCTGTCAATTTGAAACATGTACTGTACAGTATCCAGGACACATGTACAGTAGTGTAACAACGATGACAGTAGCACCAGAATTCTCGTTACACAATACCTGGCAGCGCAGCAGGTGGTGGTGGTGGTGGTACTGTGGGAAAAAAAATAACAGTACTGTAAGTGAAGCTGTCAATTTGAAACATGTACTGCACAGTATCCAGGACACATGTACAGTAGTGTAACAACGATGACAGTAGCACCAGAATTCTCGTTACACAATACCTGGCAGCGCAGCAGGTGGTGGTGGTGGTGGTGGTACTGTGGGAAAAAAAATAACAGTACTGTAAGTGAAGCTGTCAATTTGAAACATGTACTGTACAGTATCCAGGACACATGTACAGTAGTGTAACGATGACAGTCACACCAGAATTCTCGTTACACAATACCTGGCAGCGCAGCAGGTGGTGGTGGTGGTGGTGGTGGTGGTGGTGGTACTGTGGGAAAAAAAATAACAGTACTGTAAGTGAAGCTGTCAATTTGAAACATGTACTGCACAGTATCCAGGACACATGTACAGTAGTGTAACAACGATGACAGTAGCACCAGAATTCTCGTTACACAATACCTGGCAGCGCAGCAGGTGGTGGTGGTGGTGGTGGTACTGTGGGAAAAAAAATAACAGTACTGTAAGTGAAGCTGTCAATTTGAAACATGTACTGTACAGTATCCAGGACACATGTACAGTAGTGTAACGATGACAGTCACACCAGAATTCTCGTTACACAATACCTGGCAGCGCAGCAGGTGGTGGTGGTGGTGGTGGTGGTGGTGGTGGTACTGTGGGAAAAAAAATAACAGTACTGTAAGTGAAGCTGTCAATTTGAAACATGTACTGCACAGTATCCAGGACACATGTACAGTAGTGTAACAACGATGACAGTAGCACCAGAATTCTCGTTACACAATACCTGGCAGCGCAGCAGGTGGTGGTGGTGGTGGTACTGTGGGAAAAAAAATAACAGTACTGTAAGTGAAGCTGTCAATTTGAAACATGTACTGCACAGTATCCAGGACACATGTACAGTAGTGTAACAACGATGACAGTAGCACCAGAATTCTCGTTACACAATACCTGGCAGCGCAGCAGGTGGTGGTGGTGGTGGTGGTGGTGGTGGTGGTACTGTGGGAAAAAAAATAACAGTACTGTAAGTGAAGCTGTCAATTTGAAACATGTACTGTACAGTATCCAGGACCAAAAAGGGGTCCGGCCAATAAACAATCTGCATCAGAGAAGCAAGATACAGTATGCTTAAAGTATACAGTACTATATACTAGATCGCCAACAAACGTAAATTAACAAACAACTATCACTGGAATTGACCATCCTCATCCCGTAGCGAAGCACGGGTATTCAGCTATCTACAATGTTATTTATACTTTGTGTTTAATATTTACATTTAGTTTTGTAAACAGACATTCTTAACATTAACGGATTGCAGCGAGTTATCTGTGATGGTCAGGACAGGGGGTTGGGACTATAGAAATCACTATGTACTGTACACTACTGTATTTGACAATACTTACCAGCTTGGCGGCGCCTGTCCCGCCTCCTGTGACGTCGTGCTACCAGCCCTGTAAAAATATATATACAGTATAATGGCAGCATACTGTACAGCCAATGAAATTCAACATTGACAGCATCTTTATGACATCACAATAAATGGAATTGTTCATTCTAGTACCCTGCACCTAATCACTCAGGAGGGCATAGTGTACTGTACTGTCTTCAAAACTTAAGGGGCACATTTCTAAATGTGACATACAGTACACTTACAGTATCGCTACAGTACAGTAGGTCCAGGGTATTAGACAGAACACTACCTTTATAGACATTGTAACACACATAAGCATTGCCCTTATAAACATTATGACACACATCAGCATGCAGCCCTCCCACCCTTAACCATCTCAGTACTGTTCATTACTGTACATTACAAATTGATTTCATGACAGATGATGCAGTACTCACCTGAATTCATCTTATTCACGTCATGTCACAGTAGTGCAGTTTATTCACGTCACATTACTGTCCTTGATTCCCGTTGTGTCACACAGTAGAGCACCGTATTCACGTCACAGTACTGTCCTTGATTCACGTTGTGTCACACAGTAGAGCACCTTATTCACGTCACAGTACTGTCCTTGATTCACGTTGTGTCACACAGTAGAGCACCGTATTCACGTCACAGTACTGTCCTTGATTCACGTTGTGTCACACAGTAGAGCACCTTATTCACGTTACTGTACGTCACAGTAGTGCAGTAGTATATCCACATTACGTCACAAAGTAGAGATCTGCCAGTCATGAACCTTATGCAAGAGTAATGCACGTCAGAACACATTAGGCCACTGTAACATCCCTTAGAATAATTTCTGCCAAAGTAACATCCCTTAGAACACTGTACTATCTGAAACACAAATTTCGGCACACTGCAATTAAACCACACAATGCACTGCACGACTGCGTGATATGACAAACTGCACATTTCCCTGCAAAATATGATACAATGTACACTACACAAAAAACTGCAATTACCACATGTGTATACAGTACACTGCACGACAGTGCTGGCCCTAGCCAGGTACAGATACAGCCGCAGTCACGCAAAATATAGGCATGCCGCATATCATTTTAATCAGCAGAAGCTGCTGGTGCCCCTAAGCATAGCAAATGCCCTAGGCATTTGCCTACTGTAGTTTGCCTATGCCTAAGGCCGGCTCTGCTGCACGATGTGATTCACTATGTATTACAATCACTGCACAATACCATATTCTGAATGTACACTGCATGACACGCTGCAATTACGCAGCACGATACACTGTGATACATTGCATATACTGTACACTGCATGATACTGTACACTGCACAATCGTAGACCACCTGGATTGTAAAGAACTACTGTATATACACAAGTTTAAAAAAATAACAATTGTTTTTGTAAAACGCATGTCGATCTTTTTCCATGTCAACTTAACGACCATGTCAACCTACAGTAACTGGTGTCAACCAATTTCAAAAGCCGCACCATCTAGGTCGACGCAAAAAAACAAATTGACCTTTTGACCCGGGTTAATGTTTGGTCCTTGTTTAACCATTTGTTTACCACAAATACTGTACAGTGCTGTATAGACCGGATACCTGCTGCTACAGCAGCCCCTGCTATAATGTACTGTACCTGTAACTACAGTAACTTAAAGTACAGTTATCTACAGTAATGTACTGTACTTACAATCCCTTATGGCCTGCAGGCGTCGTGGGGTCCGCCTCACGAGGTCACTCCACCTCCTCTGGAGAGACCTCACCGTTCTCCTCCTGTTATACTTCCGGAGGATGTCCCTGCTGGCCCTCCGGTATGCCCTCACTTTCTCCTCGTTGCTGGCGAGAGTTCTGTCCCGCCAGCGAACGAGGAGACGCAGCTCACCAAGAGCATAGGGACGGTCCCGTGCAGCAGCCATAACCGTCCTTATGCTCAATGAGCGTCTCAGACGTCGTGCGCCTCAGACGTCGTGCGTCTCAGACGTCGTGCGGTCCAGGCATTCAACGTACAGTACTGTAGTTACTGTACTTTGTGACAGTTTCCCTTAGTTTTAAATATGCCCTTTCTTTGACCACAGTATTTTCCACTGTCTTGCCCTACGCCCTTCCCTCCTGGGAGCCTTCACAGGTCTTATGCAATACACAAATACCGAAGATGCACAGTCCGTCAGAATACACTCATTTCATTCCCGCTGTTTAGGTGCATTTAGCGTAAAGAATCGCTCCTGCAGATGTACTTTGATTTATGTGAAACCTGTGTGCATCCTTCCATTGACTGTCTTACAATGTAAATAAAATAATACAGTGCATTATTACAGAAGAAAAAAAAAAAAAGAAAGAAAGCACATCAGGTCTCGAACCCTGGACTCCCAGCGAGGGAGGTGGGAGCCTTCACCCCTAGCCCACGACGCCTCATGAGAGATTTCCAATTTCATGTGTGAAAGTACTGCAAACAGCGCCCGGCCCCCGCCCCATTGCTGTTGGTTTATGCCTTAGAGGACTCGGACGCTCGCATTTGTAAAGCACGGTGTTTTCCTCCGCCTCCTGCTAGCCTGTTGCCCTTCCCCCATGGGAGCCTGCACAGATCATGCAGTAGACAGGGAGGGAATGCAGGTCATGTGCAATACACAAACGCCCACTGTAGTACTATTTTGCTCACTTACAGTACCGTACTGTAGGTTGCATTTAGCGTAAAGAATCGCTCCTGCAGATGTACTTTGATTTATGTGAAACCTGTGTGCATCCTTCCATTGGATGTACTGTATTGGAGAGAATTTTTTTTTTTTTAAAGTGAATGTCACGGGAACACATTAAAAATAAGGTTGGCACTTCCTTCCCATTGGTGTTGGTTTACAGTATGCCGTAGTGTACTCGGACGCTCATGTAATTGCATTTCAAAGGCACAGTATTTTCCATCGTCTCCCCCCTACCCCCATCGCCCTTCCCCCCTGGGGGCCTGCACAGGGAGGAAATTCAGGTCCTGTGCAATACACAAACGCTGAAGATCTACAGTACTGTTTTGCTCAGTTGGTAGCGTCAGAATACACTCATTTCATTCCCGCTGTTTAGGTGCATTTAGCGTAAAGAATCGCTCCTGCAGATGTACTTTGATTTATGTGAAACCTGTGTGCATCCTTCCATTGACTGTCTTACAATGTAAATAAAATAATACAGTGCATTATTACAGAAAAAAAAAAAAAAAAGAAAGAAAGCACATCAGGTCTCGAACCCTGGACTCCCAGCGAGGGAGGTGGGAGCCTTCACCCCTAGCCCACGACGCCTCATGAGAGATTTCCAATTTCATGTGTGAAAGTACTGCAAACAGCGCCCGGCCCCCGCCCCATTGCTGTTGGTTTATGCCTTAGAGGACTCGGACGCTCGCATTTGTAAAGCACGGTGTTTTCCTCCGCCTCCTGCTAGCCTGTTGCCCTTCCCCCATGGGAGCCTGCACAGATCATGCAGTAGACAGGGAGGGAATGCAGGTCATGTGCAATACACAAACGCCCACTGTAGTACTATTTTGCTCACTTACAGTACCGTACTGTAGGTTGCATTTAGCGTAAAGAATCGCTCCTGCAGATGTACTTTGATTTACAGTATGTGAAACCTGTGTGCATCCTTCCATTGGATGTACTGTATTGGAGAGAATTTTTTTTTTTTTAAAGTGAATGTCACGGGAACACATTAAAAATAAGGTTGGCACTTCCTTCCCATTGGTGTTGGTTTACAGTATGCCGTAGTGTACTCGGACGCTCATGTAATTGCATTTCAAAGGCACAGTATTTTCCATCGTCTCCCCCCTACCCCCATCGCCCTTCCCCCCTGGGGGCCTGCACAGGGAGGAAATTCAGGTCCTGTGCAATACACAAACGCTGAAGATCTACAGTACTGTTTTGCTCAGTTGGTAGCGTCAGAATACACTCATTTCATTCCCGCTGTTTAGGTGCATTTAGCGTAAAGAATCGCTCCTGCAGATGTACTTTGATTTACAGTATGTGAAACCTGTGTGCATCCTTCCATTGGATGTACTGTATTGGAGAGAATTTTTTTTTTTTTAAAGTGAATGTCACGGGAACACATTAAAAATAAGGTTGGCACTTCCTTCCCATTGGTGTTGGTTTACAGTATGCCGTAGTGTACTCGGACGCTCATGTAATTGCATTTCAAAGGCACAGTATTTTCCATCGTCTCCCCCCTACCCCCATCGCCCTTCCCCCCTGGGGGCCTGCACAGGGAGGAAATTCAG
Organism: Pseudophryne corroboree; assembly: GCF_028390025.1. Classification (NCBI taxonomy): domain Eukaryota; kingdom Metazoa; phylum Chordata; class Amphibia; order Anura; family Myobatrachidae; genus Pseudophryne; species Pseudophryne corroboree. Next base: position 3,078,632 of record NC_086447.1, on the reverse strand, counting down.
GTCCTGTGCAATACACAAACGCTGAAGATCTACAGTACTGTTTTGCTCAGTTGGTAGCGTCAGAATACACTCATTTCATTCCCGCTGTTTAGGTGCATTTAGCGTAAAGAATCGCTCCTGCAGATGTACTTTGATTTATGTGAAACCTGTGTGCATCCTTCCATTGACTGTCTTACAATGTAAATAAAATAATACAGTGCATTATTACAGAAAAAAAAAAAAAAAAGAAAGAAAGCACATCAGGTCTCGAACCCTGGACTCCCAGCGAGGGAGGTGGGAGCCTTCACCCCTAGCCCACGACGCCTCATGAGAGATTTCCAATTTCATGTGTGAAAGTACTGCAAACAGCGCCCGGCCCCCGCCCCATTGCTGTTGGTTTATGCCTTAGAGGACTCGGACGCTCGCATTTGTAAAGCACGGTGTTTTCCTCCGCCTCCTGCTAGCCTGTTGCCCTTCCCCCATGGGAGCCTGCACAGATCATGCAGTAGACAGGGAGGGAATGCAGGTCATGTGCAATACACAAACGCCCACTGTAGTACTATTTTGCTCACTTACAGTACCGTACTGTAGGTTGCATTTAGCGTAAAGAATCGCTCCTGCAGATGTACTTTGATTTACAGTATGTGAAACCTGTGTGCATCCTTCCATTGGATGTACTGTATTGGAGAGAATTTTTTTTTTTTAAAGTGAATGTCACGGGAACACATTAAAAATAAGGTTGGCACTTCCTTCCCATTGGTGTTGGTTTACAGTATGCCGTAGTGTACTCGGACGCTCATGTAATTGCATTTCAAAGGCACAGTATTTTCCATCGTCTCCCCCCTACCCCCATCGCCCTTCCCCCCTGGGGGCCTGCACAGGGAGGAAATTCAGGTCCTGTGCAATACACAAACGCTGAAGATCTACAGTACTGTTTTGCTCAGTTGGTAGCGTCAGAATACACTCATTTCATTCCCGCTGTTTAGGTGCATTTAGCGTAAAGAATCGCTCCTGCAGATGTACTTTGATTTACAGTATGTGAAACCTGTGTGCATCCTTCCATTGGATGTACTGTATTGGAGAGAATTTTTTTTTTTTTAAAGTGAATGTCACGGGAACACATTAAAAATAAGGTTGGCACTTCCTTCCCATTGGTGTTGGTTTACAGTATGCCGTAGTGTACTCGGACGCTCATGTAATTGCATTTCAAAGGCACAGTATTTTCCATCGTCTCCCCCCTACCCCCATCGCCCTTCCCCCCTGGGGGCCTGCACAGGGAGGAAATTCAGGTCCTGTGCAATACACAAACGCTGAAGATCTACAGTACTGTTTTGCTCAGTTGGTAGCGTCAGAATACACTCATTTCATTCCCGCTGTTTAGGTGCATTTAGCGTAAAGAATCGCTCCTGCAGATGTACTTTGATTTATGTGAAACCTGTGTGCATCCTTCCATTGACTGTCTTACAATGTAAATAAAATAATACAGTGCATTATTACAGAAAAAAAAAAAAAAAAGAAAGAAAGCACATCAGGTCTCGAACCCTGGACTCCCAGCGAGGGAGGTGGGAGCCTTCACCCCTAGCCCACGACGCCTCATGAGAGATTTCCAATTTCATGTGTGAAAGTACTGCAAACAGCGCCCGGCCCCCGCCCCATTGCTGTTGGTTTATGCCTTAGAGGACTCGGACGCTCGCATTTGCTAGTCCTCCATTCCCATTATGCATTAGCGAACTCAGACGCTCATATATTTTAAAAGCACGGTGTTTATACATTGTACTGTACATTCTTCCTTTTACACAATTACTGTAGTTGCGTCTCCATACACATACTGTACAGTACTCCATACTTTTTCCACCGCCTCCCGTTACGCCTACAGTATTGCCAGAGCTGTAGATCAATCCGCCGCTATACTGTACGATCGAAAGTACTGGATTAGTGGAGCATTAGCGACACAGTGGTGGAGATGTGTAATGCATGATGAGTATCTAGATCGTCTCAACGCGCCTGCCTGTGATGAAACTCAGCTATCGCCTTAGCGTGGCTAAACGCCCGTCTCGGCGGAGAAACAGTCAAGGTAAAGGTGGCTACATCTGTATGTTCATGGCTAGTGGTTCAGCTTCACATGAGGATGGAAGCACTCAGCCTCTCGCTAGAAAAATGAAAAGACTCAAGCTGGCAAAAGCACCGCAAAGAACTGTGCGTTCTTCGAAATCACAAATCCACAAGGAGAGTCCAATTGTGTCGGTTGCGATGCCTGACCTTCACAACACTGGACGTGAAGAGCATGCGCCTTCCACCATTTGCACGCCCCCTGCAAGTGCTGGAAGGAGCACCCGCAGTCCAGTTCCTGATAGTCAAATTGAAGATGTCAGTGTTAAAGTACACCAGGATGAGGAGGATATGGGTGTTGCTGGCGCTGGGGAGGAAATTGACAAGGAGGATTCTGATGGTGAGGTGGTTTGTTTAAGTCAGGCACCCGGGGAGACACCTGTTGTCCGTGGGAGGAATATGGCCGTTGACATGCCTGGTGAAAATACCAAAAAAATCAGCTCTTCGGTGTGGAAGTATTTCAACAGAAATGCGGACAACATTTGTCAAGCCGTGTGTTGCCTTTGTCAAGCTGTAATAAGTAGGGGTAAGGACGTTAACCACCTCGGAACATCCTCCCTTATACGTCACCTGCAGCGCATTCATAATAAGTCAGTGACAAGTTCAAAAACTTTGGGCGACAGCGGAAGCAGTCCACTGACCAGTAAATCCCTTCCTCTTGTAACCAAGCTCATGCAAACCACCCCACCAACTCCCTCAGTGTCAATTTCCTCCTTCCCCAGGAATGCCAATAGTCCTGCAGGCCATGTCACTGGCAATTCTGACGAGTCCTCTCCTGCCTGGGATTCCTCCGATGCATCCTTGCGTGTAACGCCTACTGCTGCTGGCGCTGCTGTTGTTGCTGCTGGGAGTCGATGGTCATCCCAGAGGGGAAGTCGTAAGCCCACTTGTACTACTTCCAGTAAGCAATTGACTGTTCAACAGTCCTTTGCGAGGAAGATGAAATATCACAGCAGTCATCCTACTGCAAAGCGGAAAACTGAGTCCTTGACAACTATGTTGGTGTTAGACGTGCGTCCGGTATCCGCCGTTAGTTCACAGGGAACTAGACAATTTATTGAGGCAGTGTGCCCCCGTTACCAAATACCATCTAGGTTCCACTTCTCTAGGCAGGCGATACCGAGAATGTACACGGACGTCAGAAAAAGACTCACCAGTGTCCTAAAAAATGCAGTTGTACCCAATGTCCACTTAACCACGGACATGTGGACAAGTGGAGCAGGGCAGGGTCAGGACTATATGACTGTGACAGCCCACTGGGTAGATGTATGGACTCCCGCCGCAAGAACAGCAGCGGCGGCACCAGTAGCAGCATCTCGCAAACGCCAACTCTTTCCTAGGCAGGCTACGCTTTGTATCACCGGTTTCCAGAATACGCACACAGCTGAAAACCTCTTACGGCAACTGAGGAAGATCATCGCGGAATGGCTTACCCCAATTGGACTCTCCTGTGGATTTGTGGCATCGGACAACGCCAGCAATATGTTAGGCGCCGGGGTCCGCTCGGCCGTGCGGCCCGGCGCCTAGCAACCAGGGACGCCGTGCGCGTTCAGCCGCCGGCTCCCTGGCAACGCTAAGACGCCGGGCGCACGGAGCCGCTCTGACCTTAGCAACGGGGACGCCACGTTCAGCCGCGTTCCCCGTTGCTGGGTCTATTCTCATTACCCTGATTATGTGCTGGCCGTGCAGCATGCAAGCTGCACGGCATTTCTATTTGATTGTCCTGTCTGGATCTTGATTGGAGGGTGCCTGAATAAAGGCATCCTCAGGACTTCTTACAGACGCCGGTGATAGCTTCCTGTTTGCTGGTGTCTGCTGCAGAGAGTTCCCAGTCCCGGTCCTTTTGGTTGTTCCTGTCCTCAGAGATCCTGTACTCGGAAGTTACCATCTGTTCCTGGAGTCTGACCGAGCACCTTTAACATCTGGTGGTGTCGTGAGTCGCGGCGCAGCCGTGTGTTGCGGCTTGTCCGCTTCTGTTTATTATTTTGTTTAATTGTGTTCTGGAGCTTTGCGGAGGATTCCGCTTCCACAGATCCACTCTGGTGTCCGGCGGTGCCGGATAGGAGTGTCGGATCAGTGGATCTTTGGTTGTCCTTTTTCCTGGCGGCTAGTCCGCACATACCTTTTGATTTAGTTAGTTAGCTTGTAACCCCTGGCCTGGTTGCTTAGTCAGAGGGCCCCTTGTTATCACCCTGTCTCGGACTTCCCCTTGTCTCCCTTTAAGACCTGCGGGGGCATCGGGGTTGGGCAGACATAATCCGCCCTTCGAACGCGGCTGCCATGGGCTCAAGCAACCATAGTCTCGCAGGGGATTTCTGATTACACGGGCGAGACAACGGAGTTAGGGCGCCAGGGGTTACTAGGCTATCCAGCTCCCACAACCAGCTTGTTTTCCTGTACTCAGATCCCTGCCATAAGATCTCCTCCGGTCTGGAGTACAGGAATCATAACATTATCACCGGCCAACAAAAGAAAAGATTAAACTTACAGTAAATTTTTTCACTTTTTAGTTGGGAGATTTTTTGTCGGCCTTATGAATCCCACCGGTGTTGGGCCAAACCCTGGCCAGCTTCTTGTTAGTCAGATTCAGGAACTTACTCAGATGGTTCAGGATCTGTCCCTCCGGGTGAGGTCACAGGAAGATCTGTTACGGACTTCCCCGAGGGTCATCCCTGAACCAAAAATGCATCTGCCTGACCGTTTTTCTGGGGATAGAAAACAGTTTTTTAATTTTAAAGAATCTTGCAAACTGTATTTTCGTTTAAGACCAGTTACCTCAGGTACAGAGGCTCAGCGGGTTGGGATTATTATTTCTCTACTTCAGGGGGATCCTCAGACCTGGGCTTTTGGTTTAAAGACAGACGATCCGGCCTTATCGTCTGTAGACGCCTTTTTAAAATCTTTAGGGCTATTGTATGACGACCCTGATAGAGAGGCGTCCGCAGAAAGTCAGTTGCGTGCTCTTAGACAGGGTAGGAATCCCGCAGAGAATTATTGTACGGAGTTTCGCCGTTGGTCGAACGACTGTGGCTGGAATGACCCAGCCCTGCGCAGTCAGTTTCGCCTCGGCTTATCTGAATCTATAAAAGACAGTCTCCTCCAGTATCCCGCTCCTGAGACCCTCGATAACCTCGTGGAGCTATCTATTAAAATAGATCGTCGGCTCAGAGAGCGGAGGGCTGAAAAAGGGGCATCTGTCGGGTCCTCTCCCTGGGTTCCTTCCATTCCTGTAGACATAGAGGAGCCTATGCAGATTGGTCTCTCCAAATTGTCTCCGGAAGAAAGAACCAGGAGGCAAAATTATGGTCTGTGTTTATACTGCGGAGGTAAGGGACATTTTGCCCGTAGTTGTCCAAACAAGTTGGGAAACTTCCTGACCAAGTGAGTTGTGAGGGGGTTCACTTTGGTCTGCAGCTCATCTCCTCAAATAATTCACTGTTGGTTCCTGCTAAAGTTTCCTATGGCAGCCTCTGTTCCTCGGTCTCTGCTTTTGTGGACAGTGGAGCTGCAGGAAACTTTATGGATTTAACATGGGCCAAGGCCTTAGGTATTCCTCAGCTAACCTTGGGTAGGTGTATCACCATGCATGGTTTAGATGGGAGTCCTTTATCCAATGGGGTTATTTCTCTATGTACACCTCCTGTTTTGCTCTCGGTGGGAGCTCTGCATTCTGAAAAAATTGAGTTTTTCCTTACCCATTGTCCAGCAGTTCCTGTGGTTCTGGGTCATCCTTGGCTGGCCTTTCATAATCCCATCATTAATTGGCAGTCTGGGGAGATCCTACAATGGGGTACCATCTGTGATAAAGAATGTATTACGCTTCCTATCCGAGTAGCTGCCGCCAGTTCCGCACATATTCCTGGGGAATACCAGGATTTTGTTGATGTGTTTTCCAAGGGCAATGCGGATATTTTGCCTCCCCATAGGCCTTATGATTGTGCCATTGAGTTAATTCCTGGTGCCACGTTGCTTAAAGGAAGGTTATATGCATTGTCTGGTCCTGAAACGGTGGCCATGAATGAGTATGTGAAAGAAAGCCTTGGGAAAGGGTTTATCAGGCCATCTAAATCCCCTTTAAGTGCAGGTTTCTTCTTCGTAGAGAAGAAGGATGGTTCACTCAGACCCTGCATTGACTTTAGAGCTTTGAATAAGATCTCAGTAAAGAATACTTACCCTCTGCCGCTGATCTCTGTCCTCTTTGATCAGCTACGTTCGGCTGTTATTTTTTCTAAGATTGATCTTAGAGGAGCATATAACCTCATCAGAATCAGGTCAGGGGATGAGTGGAAAACGGCATTTAGTACTCAGTCGGGCCACTATGAGTATCTGGTCATGCCATTCGGCCTATCTAACGCTCCTGCAGTTTTCCAGGATCTCATTAATGATGTGCTCCGTGAGTTTCTGGGAAGATTCGTCGTGGTCTATTTAGACGATATTTTGATATATTCTGACTCCGTGGAACAACATGTTACCCAGGTGCGTCAGGTGCTAAAGAGATTACGTGAAAATCACTTATATGCCAAGCTGGAGAAGTGTGAATTTCATGTCACGGAAGTATCCTTTTTAGGGTACATTATTTCCCCTCGGGGATTCCGAATGGAACCAAAAAAGCTCCAAGCCATCCTTAGTTGGGCGCAACCCACCAATTTAAAAGCAATTCAGCGCTTTTTAGGGTTTGCAAACTACTATAGAAGATTTATTCACTCTTTCTCTGACCTAGTTGCTCCCATTGTGGCACTTACTAAGAAGGGAGCAGATCCTACCAATTGGTCATGTGAAGCGGAGTTATCTTTTCAGGCCTTGAAACAAGCCTTTGTCTCAGCCCCTGTCCTTAGACATCCCAACCCAGAATTACCTTTCATTGTTGAGGTGGATGCCTCGGAGGTTGGAGTAGGGGCTATCCTTTCTCAGAAGGATCCAGATTCCCTTGAGTTACATCCTTGTGCCTTTATGTCCAGGAAATTCTCATCTGCAGAATCCAACTACGATGTTGGTAACCGGGAATTGCTGGCTATTAAATGGGCTTTCGAGGAGTGGAGACATTGGCTTGAAGGAGCTACCCACACCATTTCAGTTTTGACTGATCACAAAAATCTTCAATACATTGAATCGGCTAAACGACTGAATGCCCGACAGGCTCGTTGGGCTTTATTTTTTACTCGTTTCAAATTCATTATCACCTTCAGACCAGGTTCCAAGAATACCAAGGCAGATGCCCTGTCACGCAGTTTCCTTCCGGTTCAAGACAACAGTCCTGTTACTCCCATACTTCCGCCTTCAGTCATTCAGGCAGGTCTCACACAGGATGTATTTTCCCAATTAAAACTGCTTCAACATCAAGCTCCGGGAAATACTCCTGCTAGTCGTCTTTTTGTTCCTGAGTTTTTGAGAGCAACTGTTTTGGCGGAATTTCATGATAGCAAAGTTGCAGGGCATCCGGGAATCGCTAAGACTTTGGAATTAGTATCCCGCTCAGTATGGTGGCCTGGTCTTTCCAAAGACATTAAAGAGTTTGTTTTTTCGTGTCAGGTCTGTGCACAGCATAAAGTTCCCCGTTCTTTGCCTATTGGTCAACTTATGCCCTTGAAAGTTCCTCTTAGGCCATGGTCGCATATCTCCATGGATTTTGTGGTGGACCTCCCTCTGTCAGCCGGATGCCGAGTCATATGGGTGGTAGTGGACCGTTTTAGCAAGATGGCCCATTTTATTGCTCTTCCCCGATTGCCATCTGCCCAGGGATTGGCAGTCTTGTTCCTCCGTCATGTTTTCAGACTCCATGGGTTACCCACTGATATTGTTTCTGACAGGGGTCCACAATTCATTGCGCAATTTTGGAGGTCTTTTTGTGCTTCGTTAAAAATGAAATTATCTTTAACCTCCGGCTATCATCCACAATCCAATGGACAGACTGAGCGAGTTAACCAATCTCTAAAACAATATTTGCGTTTGTACTCGGCCAAACTCCAAAATGACTGGTCTGAGTTTCTTCCATTGGCGGAGTTTGCTTATAATAATGCCTGTCATTCCTCCACCAATGTGTCTCCATTTTTTGCAGTTTTTGGTTTCCACCCCAGAGCTAATTCATTTTTTCAACATTCCTCTGTCTCCTCTCTGGCCCTGACCTCTCATCTTAAACTTATTTGGATAAAAGTGCACCTGGCTCTCAGAAAAGCAGCTTTCCGGGAAAAAAAATTTTCTGACAGGCTCCGGCGGCCGTGCACTTTTAAAGTAGGAGACAGGGTGTGGTTGTCGACTCGCAACATCAAACTTCGACAAACCTCAGCCAGATTGGGTCCTAGATTTATTGGACCATTTCTCATTATCAAAAAAGTCAATCCAGTTGCTTTCCGGTTACGTTTACCAAAAACTTTACGGATCGGAAATACCTTCCATTGCTCATTGCTTAAACCATATGTTTCGTCCAGCAGATTTCCTCGTAAAAAATCTCAGGGGAGATCACCAGTTAATGTACAGGGTCAGCAAGAGTTCTTGGTTGAGAAGGTTCTCGATTCCAAGTTGTCCCGGGGTCGGCTTTATTTTTTGGTGCATTGGAGAGGTTATGGGCCAGAGGAAAGGTCGTGGGTCCTGGATGAAGACCTTCATGCCCCAAAGCTCAAAAAAGCATTTTTTCGTGAATTTCCTCGGAAACCTGGCTTTAGGGGTTCCTTGACCCCTCCTCAAGGGGGGGGTACTGTTAGGCGCCGGGGTCCGCTCGGCCGTGCGGCCCGGCGCCTAGCAACCAGGGACGCCGTGCGCGTTCAGCCGCCGGCTCCCTGGCAACGCTAAGACGCCGGGCGCACGGAGCCGCTCTGACCTTAGCAACGGGGACGCCACGTTCAGCCGCATTCCCCGTTGCTGGGTCTATTCTCATTACCCTGATTATGTGCTGGCCGTGCAGCATGCAAGCTGCACGGCATTTCTATTTGATTGTCCTGTCTGGATCTTGATTGGAGGGTGCCTGAATAAAGGCACCCTCAGGACTTCTTACAGACGCCGGTGATAGCTTCCTGTTTGCTGGTGTCTGCTGCAGAGAGTTCCCAGTCCCGGTCCTTTTGGTTGTTCCTGTCCTCAGAGATCCTGTACTCGGAAGTTACCATCTGTTCCTGGAGTCTGACCGAGCACCTTTAACATCTGGTGGTGTCGTGAGTCGCGGCGCAGCCGTGTGTTGCGGCTTGTCCGCTTCTGTTTATTATTTTGTTTAATTGTGTTCTGGAGCTTTGCGGAGGATTCCGCTTCCACAGATCCACTCTGGTGTCCGGCGGTGCCGGATAGGAGTGTCGGATCAGTGGATCTTTGGTTGTCCTTTTTCCTGGCGGCTAGTCCGCACATACCTTTTGATTTAGTTAGTTAGCTTGTAACCCCTGGCCTGGTTGCTTAGTCAGAGGGCCCCTTGTTATCACCCTGTCTCGGACTTCCCCTTGTCTCCCTTTAAGACCTGCGGGGGCATCGGGGTTGGGCAGACATAATCCGCCCTTCGAACGCGGCTGCCATGGGCTCAAGCAACCATAGTCTCGCAGGGGATTTCTGATTACACGGGCGAGACAACGGAGTTAGGGCGCCAGGGGTTACTAGGCTATCCAGCTCCCACAACCAGCTTGTTTTCCTGTACTCAGATCCCTGCCATAAGATCTCCTCCGGTCTGGAGTACAGGAATCATAACACAATATTGTGTGTGCATTAAATATGGGCAAATTCCAGCACGTCCCATGTTTTGCACATACCTTGAATTTGGTGGTGCAGAATTTTTTTAAAAACGACAGGGGCGTGCAAGAGATGCTGTCGGTGGCCAGAAGAATTGCGGGACACTTTCGGCGTACAGGCACCACGTACAGAAGACTGGAGCAACACCAAAAACGCCTGAACCTGCCCTGCCATCATCTGAAGCAAGAAGTGGTAACGAGGTGGAATTCAACCCTATATATGCTTCAGAGGTTGGAGGAGCAGCAAAAGGCCATTCAAGCCTATACAATTGAGCACGATATAGGAGGTGGAATGCACCTGTCTCAAGCGCAGTGGAGAATTATTTCAACGTTGTGCAAGGTTCTGCTGCCCTTTGAACTTGCCACACGTGAAGTCAGTTCAGACACTGCCAGCCTGAGTCAGGTCATTCCCTTCATCAGGCTTTTGCAGAAGAAGCTGGAGACATTGAAGGAGGAGCTAACACGGAGCGATTCCGCTAGGCATGTGGGACTTGTGGATGGAGCCCTTAATTCGCTTAACAAGGATTCACGGGTGGTCAATCTGTTGAAATCAGATCACTACATTTTGGCCACCGTGCTCGATCCTAGATTTAAAACCTACCTTGGATCTCTCTTTCCGGCAGACACAAGTCTGCTGGGGTTCAAAGACCTGCTGGTGAGAAAATTGTCAAGTCAAGCGGAACGCGACCTTCACATTCTCCCGCAACTGGGGGTGCGAGGAAAAGGCTCAGAATTCCGAGCCCACCCGCTGGCGGTGATGCAGGGCAGTCTGGAGCGACTGCTGATGCTGACATCTGGTCCGGACTGAAGGACCTGACAACGATTACGGACATGTCGTCTACTGTCACTGCATATGATTCTCTCCCCATTGAAAGAATGGTGGAGGATTATATGAGTGACCGCATCCAAGTAGGCACGTCAGACAGTCCGTGCTTATACTGGCAGGAAAAAGAGGCAATTTGGAGGCCCTTGTACAAACTGGCTTTATTCTACCTAAGTTGCCCTCCCACAAGTGTGTACTCCGAAAGAGTGTTTAGTGCCGCCGCTCACCTTGTCAGCAATCGGCGTACGAGGTTACTTCCAGAAAATGTGGAGAAGATGATGTTCATTAAAATGAATTATAATCAATTCCTCCGTGGAGACATTGACCAGCAGCAATTGCCTCCACAAAGTACACAGGGAGCTGAGATGGTGGATTCCAGTGGGGACGAATTGATAATCTGTGAGGAGGGGGATGTACACGGTGATATATCGGAGGATGATGATGGGGTGGACATCTTGCCTCTGTAGAGCCAGTTTGTGCAAGGAGAGATTAATTGCTTCTTTTTTGGTGGGGGTCCAAACCAACCCGTCATTTCAGTCACAGTCGTGTGGCAGACCCTGTCACTGAAATGATGGGTTGGTTAAAGTGTGCATGTCCTGTTTATACAACATAAGGGTGGGTGGGAGGGCCCAAGGACAATTCCATCTTGCACCTCTTTTTTCTTTAATTTTTCTTTGCGTCATGTGCTGTTTGGGGAGTGTTTTTTGGAAGGGCCATCCTGCGTGACACTGCAGTGCCACTCCTAGATGGGCCAGGTGTTTGTGTCGGCCACTAGGGTCGCTTAGCTTACTCACACAGCTACCTCATTGCGCCTCTTTTTTTCTTTGCGTCATGTGCTGTTTGGGGAGTGTTTTTTGGAAGGGCCATCCTGCGTGACACTGCAGTGCCACTCCTAGATGGGCCAGGTGTTTGTGTCGGCCACTAGGGTCGCTTAGCTTACTCACACAGCTACCTCATTGCGCCTCTTTTTTTCTTTGCGTCATGTGCTGTTTGGGGAGTGTTTTTTTGGAAGGGCCATCCTGCGTGACACTGCAGTGCCACTCCTAGATGGGCCAGGTGTTTGTGTCGGCCACTAGGGTCGCTTATCTTACTCACACAGCTACCTCATTGCGCCTCTTTTTTTCTTTGCGTCATGTGCTGTTTGGGAAGTGTTTTTTGGAAGGGCCATCCTGCGTGACACTGCAGTGCCACTCCTAGATGGGCCAGGTGTTTGTGTCGGCCACTAGGGTCGCTTAGCTTACTCACACAGCTACCTCATTGCGCCTCTTTTTTTCTTTGCGTCATGTGCTGTTTGGGGAGTGTTTTTTGGAAGGGCCATCCTGCGTGACACTGCAGTGCCACTCCTAGATGGGCCAGGTGTTTGTGTCGGCCACTAGGGTCGCTTAGCTTACTCACACAGCTACCTCATTGCGCCTCTTTTTTTCTTTGCGTCATGTGCTGTTTGGGGAGTGTTTTTTGGAAGGGCCATCCTGCGTGACACTGCAGTGCCACTCCTAGATGGGCCAGGTGTTTGTGTCGGCCACTAGGGTCGCTTAGCTTAGTCATCCAGCGACCTCGGTGCAAATTTTAGGACTAAAAATAATATTGTGAGGTGTGAGGTATTCACAATAGACTGAAAATGAGTGGAAATTATGGTTTTTGAGGTTAATAATACTTTGGGATCAAAATGACCCCCAAATTCTATGATTTAAGCTGTTTTTTAGGGTTTTTTGAAAAAAACACCCGAATCCAAAACACACCCGAATCCGACAAAAAAAATTCGGTGAGGTTTTGCCAAAACGCGGTCGAACCCAAAACACGGCCGCGGAACCGAACCCAAAACCAAAACACAAAACCCGAAAAATTTCAAGTGCACATCTCTACTGTTTATACAACATAAGGGTGGGTGGGAGGGCCCAAGGACAATTCCATCTTGCACCTCTTTTTTCTTTAATTTTTCTTTGCGTTATGTGCTGTTTGGGGAGTGTTTTTTGGAAGGGCCAGCCTGCGTGACACTGCAGTGCCACTCCTAGATGGGCCAGGTGTTTGTGTCGGCCACTAGGGTCGCTTATCTTAGTCACACAGCTACCTCATTGCGCCTCTTTTTTTTCTTCTTTGCGTCATGTGCTGTTTGGGGAGTATTTTTTGGAAGGGCCATCCTGCGTGACACTGCAGTGCCACTCCTAGATGGGCCAGGTGTTTGTGTCGGCCACTAGGGTCACTTATCTTAGTCACACAGCTACCTCATTGCGCCTCTTTTTTTTCTTCTTTGCGTCATGTGCTGTATGGGGAGTATTTTTTGGAAGGGCCATCCGGCCTGACACTGCAGTGCCACTCCTAGATGGGCCAGGTGTTTGTGTCGGCCACTAGGGTCGCTTAGCTTACTCACACAGCTACCTCATTGCGCCTCTTTTTTTCTTTGCGTCATGTGCTGTTTGGGGAGTGTTTTTTGGAAGGGCCATCCTGCGTGACACTGCAGTGCCACTCCTAGATGGGCCAGGTGTTTGTGTCGGCCACTTGGGTCGCTGAGCTTAGTCACACAGCTACCTCATTGCGCCTCTTTTTTTCTTTGCATCATGTGCTGTTTGGGGAGTGTTTTTTGGAAGGGCCATCCTGCGTGACACTGCAGTGCCACTCCTAGATGGGCCAGGTGTTTGTGTCGGCCACTAGGGTCACTTATCTTAGTCACACAGCTACCTCATTGCGCCTCTTTTTTTTCTTCTTTGCGTCATGTGCTGTATGGGGAGTATTTTTTGGAAGGGCCATCCGGCCTGACACTGCAGTGCCACTCCTAGATGGGCCAGGTGTTTGTGTCGGCCACTAGGGTCGCTTAGCTTACTCACACAGCTACCTCATTGCGCCTCTTTTTTTCTTTGCGTCATGTGCTGTTTGGGGAGTGTTTTTTGGAAGGGCCATCCTGCGTGACACTGCAGTGCCACTCCTAGATGGGCCAGGTGTTTGTGTCGGCCACTTGGGTCGCTGAGCTTAGTCACACAGCTACCTCATTGCGCCTCTTTTTTTCTTTGCGTCATGTGCTGTTTGGGGAGTGTTTTTTGGAAGGGCCATCCTGCGTGACACTGCAGTGCCACTCCTAGATGGGCCAGGTGTTTGTGTCGGCCACTTGGGTCGCTGAGCTTAGTCATCCAGCGACCTCGGTGCAAATTTTAGGACTAAAAATAATATTGTGAGGTGTGAGGTGTTCAGAATAGACTGAAAATGAGTGGAAATTATGGTTATTGAGGTTAATAATACTTTGGGATCAAAATGACCCCCAAATTCTATGATTTAAGCTGTTTTTTAGGGTTTTTTGAAAAAAACACCCGAATCCAAAACACACCCGAATCCGACAAAAAAAATTCGGTGAGGTTTTGCCAAAACGCGTTCGAACCCAAAACACGGCCACGGAACCGAACCCAAAACCAAAACCCGAAAAATTTCCGGTGCACATCCCTAGTCCTAATACAGGGGCATCATTAACCCCTAGTGCACTCTGGTGTAATATGTCATTGCCAGGTCCTAATACAGAGGCAGCATTAACCCTTAGTGCACTCTGGTGTAATATGTCATTGCCAGGTCCTAATACAGGGGCATCATTAACCCTTAGTGCACTCTGGTATAATATGTCACTGCCAGGTCCTAATACAGAGGCAGCATTAACCCTTAGTGCACACTGGTGTAATATGTCACTGCCAGGACTCCTAATACAGAGGCAGCATTAACCCTTAGTGCACACTGGTGTAATATGTCACTGCCAGGTCCTAATACAGAGGCAACATTAACCCTTAGTGCACTCTGGTGTAATATGTCACTGCCAGGTCCTAATACAGGGGCAGCATTAACCCTTAGTGCACACTGGTATAATATGTCACTGCCACGTCCTAATACAGGTGCAGCATTAACCCTTAGTGCACACTGGTGTAATATGTCACTGCCAGGTCCTAATACAGAGGCAGCATTAACCCTTAGTGCACTCTGGTGTAATATGTCACTGCCAGGTCCTAATACAGGGGCAGCATTAACCCTTAGTGCACACTGGTATTATATGTCACTGCCAGGACTCCTAATACAGGGGCAGCATTAACCCTTAGTGCACACTGGTGTAATATGTCACTGCCAGGTCCTAATACAGGGGCAGCATTAACCCTTAGTGCACACTGGTATAATATGTCACTGCCAGGACTCCTAATACAGGGGCAGCATTAACCCTTAGTGCACTCTGGTATAATATGTCACTGCCAGGTCCTAATACAGGGGCAGCATTAACCCTTAGTACACTCTGGTGTAATATGTCACTGCCAGGTCCTAATACAGGGGCAGCATTAACCCTTAGTGCACACTGGTGTAATATGTCACTGCCAGGTCCTAATACAGGGGCATCATTAACCCTTAGTGCACACTGGTGTAATACGTCACTGCCAGGTCCTAATACAGGGGCAGCATTAACCCTTAGTGCACACTGGTGTAATATGTCACTATCAGGTCCCAATACAGAGGCAGCATTAACCCTTAGTGCACACTGGTGTAATATGTCACTGCCAGGTCCTAATACAGGGGCAGCATTAACCCTTGGTGCACACTGGTATAATATGTCACTGCCAGGTCCTAATACAGGGGCAGCATTAACCCTTAGTGCACACTGGTGTAATATGTCACTGCCAGGTCCTAATACAGGGGCAGCATTAACCCTTAGTGCACTCTGGTGTAATATGTCACTGCCAGGTCCTAATACAGGGGCAGCATTAACCCTTAGTGCACACTGGTGTAATATGTCACTGCCAGGTCCTAATACAGGGGCAGCATTAACCCTTAGTGCACTCTGGTATAATATATCACTGCCAGGTACTAATACAGGGGCAGCATTAACCCTTAGTGCACACTGGTGTAATATGTCACTGCCAGGACTCCTAATACAGAGGCAGCATTAACCCTTAGTGCACACTGGTGTAATATGTCACTGCCAGGTCCTAATACAGGGGCATCATTAACCCTTAGTGCACACTGGTATTATATGTCACTGCCAGGTCCTAATACAGGGGCAGCATTAACCCTTAGTGCACACTGGTATAATATGTCACTGCCAGGACTCCTAATACAGAGGCAGCATTAACCCTTAGTGCACACTGGTATAATATGTCACTGCCAGGACTCCTAATACAGAGGCAGCATTAACCCTTAGTGCACACTGGTGTAATATGTCACTGCCAGGTCCTAATACAGGGGCAGCATTAACCCTTAGTGCACACTGGTATAATATGTCACTGCCAGGACTCCTAATACAGAGGCAGCATTAACCCTTAGTGCACACTGGTGTAATATGTCACTGCCAGGTCCTAATACAGGGGCAGCATTAACCCTTAGTGCACACTGGTATTATATGTCACTGCCAGGTCCTAATACAGGGGCAGCATTAACCCTTAGTGCACACTGGTATTATATGTCACTGCCAGGTCCTAATACAGGGGCAGCATTAACCCTTAGTGCACACTGG
Organism: Pseudophryne corroboree; assembly: GCF_028390025.1. Classification (NCBI taxonomy): domain Eukaryota; kingdom Metazoa; phylum Chordata; class Amphibia; order Anura; family Myobatrachidae; genus Pseudophryne; species Pseudophryne corroboree. The sequence continues at coordinate 3,062,554 of NC_086447.1, read as the reverse complement.
TATTATATGTCACTGCCAGGTCCTAATACAGGGGCAGCATTAACCCTTAGTGCACACTGGTGTAATATGTCACTGCCAGGTCCTAATACAGAGGCAGCAATAACCCTTAGTGCACACTGGTATAATATGTCACTGCCAGGACTCCTAATACAGAGGCAGCATTAACCCTTAGTGCACACTGGTGTAATATGTCACTGCCAGGTCCTAATACAGGGGCAGCATTAACCCTTAGTGCTAATACAGGGGCAGCATTAACCCTTAGTGCACACTGGTGTAATATGTCACTGCCAGGTCCTAATACAGGGGCAGCATTAACCCTTAGTGCACTCTGGTATAATATATCACTGCCAGGTACTAATACAGAGGCAGCATTAACCCTTAGTGCACACTGGTATAATATGTCACTGCCAGGACTCCTAATACAGAGGCAGCATTAACCCTTAGTGCACACTGGTGTAATATGTCACTGCCAGGTCCTAATACAGGGGCAGCATTAACCCTTAGTGCACACTGGTATAATATGTCACTGCCAGGACTCCTAATACAGAGGCAGCATTAACCCTTAGTGCACACTGGTGTAATATGTCACTGCCAGGTCCTAATACAGGGGCAGCATTAACCCTTAGTGCACACTGGTATTATATGTCACTGCCAGGTCCTAATACAGGGGCAGCATTAACCCTTAGTGCACACTGGTGTAATATGTCACTGCCAGGTCCTAATACAGGTGCAGCATTAACCCTTAGTGCACACTGGTGTAATATGTCACTGCCAGGTCCTAATACAGGGGCAGCATTAACCCTTAGTGCACACTGGTGTAATATGTCACTGCCAGGTCCTAATACAGGGGCAGCATTAACCCTTAGTGCACTCTGGTGTAATATGTCACTGCCAGGTCCTAATACAGGGGCAGCATTAACCCTTAGTGCACTCTGGTGTAATATGTCACTGCCAGGACTACTAATACAGGGGCAGCATTAACCCTTAGTGCACACTGGTGTAATATGTCACTGCCAGGTCCTAATACAGAGGCAGCATTAACCCTTAGTGCACACTGGTGTAATATGTCACTGCCAGGTCCTAATACAGGGGCAGCATTAACCCTTAGTGCACACTGGTGTAATATGTCACTGCCAGGTCCTAATCCTGGGGCTGCATTAACCCTTAGTGCACACTGGTGTAATATGTCACTGCCAGGTCCTAATACAGGGGCAGCATTAACCCTTAGTGCACTCTGGTGTAATATGTCACTGCCAGGTCCTAATACAGGGGCAGCATTAACCCTTAGTGTACACTGGTGTAATATGTCACTGCCAGGTCCTAATACAAGGGCAGCATTAACCCTTAGTGCACACTGGTGTAATATGTCACTGCCAGGACTCCTAATTCAGGTGCAGCATTAACCCTTAGTGCACTCTGGTGTAATATGTCACTGCCAGGACTCCTAATACAGGGGCAGCATTAACCCTTAGTGCACACTGGTGTAATATGTCACTGCCAGGTCCTAATACAGGGGCAGCATTAACCCTTAGTGCACTCTGGTGTAATATGTAACTGCCACGTCCTAATACAGGTGCAGCATTAACCCTTAGTGCACACTGGTGTAATATGTCACTGGCAGGTCCTAATACAGGGGCATCATTAACCCTTAGTGCACACTGGTGTAATATGTCACTGCCAGGTCCTAATACAGGGGCAGCATTAACCCTTAGTGCACTCTGGTGTAATATGTCACTGCCAGGTCCTAATACAGGGGCAGCATTAACTCTTAGTGCACACTGGTGTAATATGTCACTGCCAGGTCCTAATACAGGGGCAGCATTAACCCTTAGTGCACTCTGGTGTAATATGTCACTGCCAGGTCCTAATACAGGGGCAGCATTAACCCTTAGTGCACTCTGGTGTAATATGTCACTGCCAGGTCCTAATACAGGGGCAGCATTAACCATTAGTGCACACTGGTATTATATGTCACTGCCAGGACTCCTAATACAGGTGCAGCATTAACCCTTAGTGCACTCTGGTATAATATGACACTGCCAGGTCCTAATACAGAGGCAGCATTAACCCTTGGTGCACACTGGTATAATATGTCACTGCCAGGTCCTAATACAGGGGCAGCATTAACCTTTAGTGCACTCTGGTGTAATATGTCACTGCCAGGTCCTAATACAGGGGTAGCATTAACAATTCGTGCACTCTGGTGTATTATGTCACTGCCAAGTCCTAATACAGGGGCATCATTAACCCTTAGTGCACACTGGTGTAATATGTCACTGCCAGGACTCCTAATACAGAGGCATCATTAACCCTTAGTGCACACTGGTGTAATATGTCACTGCCACGTCCTAATACAGGGGCAGCATTAATCCTTAGTGCACACTGGTGTAATATGTCACTGCCAGGTCCTAATACAGAGGCAGCATTAACCCTTAGAGCACACTGGTGTAATATGTCACTGCCAGGTCCTAATACAGGGGCATCATTAACCCTTAGTGCATACTGGTGTAATATGTCACTGCCAGGTCCTAATACAGGGGCAGCATTAACCCTTAGTGCACTCTGGTGTAATATGTCACTGCCAGGTCCTAATACAGGGGCAGCTTTAACCCTTAGTGCACACTGGTGTAATATGTCACTGCCAGGTCCTAATACAGGGGCAGCATTAACCCTTAGTGCACACTGGTGTAATATGTCACTGCCAGGTCCTAATACAGAGGCAGCATTAACCCTTAGTGCACACTGGTATTATATGTCACTGCCAGGACTCCTAATACAGGGGCAGCATTAACCCTTAGTGCACTCTGGTATAATATGTCACTGGCAGGTCCTAATACAGGGGCAGCATTAACCCTTAGTGCACACTGGTGTAATATGTCACTGCCAGGTCCTAATACAGGGGCAGCATTAACCCTTAGTGCACACTGGTGTAATATGTCACTGCCAGGACTCCTAATACAGGGGCAGCATTAACCCTTAGTGCACACTGGTGTAATATGTCACTGCCAGGTCCTAATACAGGGGCAGCATTAACCCTTAGTGCACACTGGTGTTATATATCACTGCCAGGTCCTAATACAGAGGCAGCATTAACCCTTAGTGCACACTGGTGTAATATGTCACTGCCAGGACTCCTAATACAGGGGCAGCATTAACCCTTAGTGCACACTGGTATTATATGTCACTGCCAGGACTCCTAATACAGGGGCAGCATTAACCCTTAGTGCACAGTGGTGTAAGATGTCACTGGCAGGTCCTAATACAGGTGCAGCATTAACCCTTAGTGCACACTGGTGTAATATGTCACTGCCAGGTCCTAATACAGGGGCAGCATTAACCCTTAGTGCACACTGGTGTAATATGTCACTGCCAGGTCCTAATACAGGTGCAGCATTAACCCTTAGTGCACTCTGGTGTAATATGTCACTGCCACATCCTAATACAGGGGCAGCATTAACCCTTAGTGCACTCTGGTGTAATATGTAACTGCCACGTCCTAATACAGGTGCAGCATTAACCCTTAGTGCACTCTGGTGTAATATGTCACTGCCACGTCCTAATACAGGTGCAGCATTAACCCTTAGTGCACTCTGGTGTAATATGTCACTGCCACGTCCTAATACAGGTGCAGCATTAACCCTTAGTGCACACTGGTGTAATATGTCACTGGCAGGTCCTAATACAGGGGCATCATTAACCCTTAGTGCACACTGGTGTAATATGTCACTGCCAGGTCCTAATACAGGGGCAGCATTAACCCTTAGTGCACTCTGGTGTAATATGTCACTGCCAGGTCCTAATACAGGGGCAGCATTAACTCTTAGTGCACACTGGTGTAATATGTCACTGCCAGGTCCTAATACAGGGGCAGCATTAACCCTTAGTGCACTCTGGTGTAATATGTCACTGCCAGGTCCTAATACAGGGGCAGCATTAACCCTTAGTGCACTCTGGTGTAATATGTCACTGCCAGGTCCTAATACAGGGGCAGCATTAACCCTTAGTGGACACTGGTGTAATATGTCACTGCCAGGTCCTAATACAGGGGCAGCATTAACCCTTAGTGCACTCTGGTGTAATATGTCACTGCCAGGTACTAATACAGGGGCAGCATTAACCCTTAGTGCACACTGGTGTAATATGTCACTGCCAGGTCCTAATACAGAGGCAGCATTAACCCTTAGTGCACACTGGTGTAATATGTCACTGCCAGGTCCTAATACAGGGGCAGCATTAACCCGTAGTGCACTCTGGTGTAATATGTCACTGCCAGGTCCTAATACAGGGGCATCATTAACCCTTAGTGCACACTGGTGTAATATGTCACTGCCAGGTCCTAATACAGAGGCAGCATTAACCCTTACTGCACACTGGTGTAATATGTCACTGCCAGGTACTAATACAGAGGCAGCATTAACCCTTAGTGCACTCTGGTGTAATATGTCACTGCCAGGTCCTAATACAGAGGCAGCATTAACCCTTAGTGCACACTGCTGTAATATGTCACTGCCAGGTCCTAATACAGAGGCAGCATTAACCCTTAGTGCACACTGGTGTAATATGTCACTGCCAGGACTCCTAATACAGGGGCAGCATTAACCCTTAGTGCACTCTGGTGTAAAATGTCACTGCCAGGTCCTAATACAGGGGCAGCATTAACCCTTAGTGCACACTGGTATAATATGTCACTGCCAGGTCCTAATACAGGGGCAGCATTAACCCTTAGTGCACACTGGTGTAATATGTCACTGCCAGGACTCCTAATACAGGGGCAGCATTAACCCTTAGTGCACACTGGTGTAATATGTCACTGCCAGGTCCTAATACAGGGGCAGCATTAACCCTTAGTGCACACTGGTGTAATATGTCACTGCCAGGTCCTAATACAGGGGCAGCATTAACCCTTAGTGCACACTGGTGTAATATGTTACTGCCAGGTCCTAATACAGGGGCAGCATTAACCCTTAGTGCACACTGGTGTAATATGTCACTGCCAGGTCCTAATACAGGGGCAGCATTAACCCTTAGTGCACACTGGTGTAATATGTCACTGCCAGGTCCTAATACAGGGGCAGCATTAACCCTTAGTGCACACTGGTGTAATATGTCACTGCCAGGTCCTAATACAGAGGCAGCATTAACCCTTAGTGCACACTGGTGTAATATGTCACTGCCAGGTCCTAATACAGGGGTAGCATTAACCCTTAGTGCACACTGGTGTAATATGTCACTGCCAGGTCCTAATACAGAGGCAGCATTAACCCTTAGTGCACACTGGTGTAATATGTCACTGCCAGGACTCCTAATACAGGTGCAGCATTAAACCTTAGTGCACACTGGTGTAATATGTCACTGCCAGGACTCCTAATACAGGGGCAGCGTTAACCCTTAGTGCACTCTGGTATAATATTTCACTGCCAGGTCCTAATACAGGGGCAGCATTAACCCTTAGTGCACACTGGTGTAATATGTCACTGCCAGGACTCCTAATACAGGGGCAGCATTAACCCTTAGTGCACACTGGTATAATATGTCACTGCCAGGTCCTAATACAGGGGCAGCATTAACCCTTAGTGCACACTGGTGTAATATGTCAATGCCAGGACTCCTAATACAGGTGCAGCATTAAACCTTAGTGCACACTGGTGTAATATGTCACTGCCAGGACTCCTAATACAGGGGCAGCATTAACCCTTAGTGCACACTGGTGTAATATGTCACTGCCAGGTCCTAATACAGGGGCAGCATTAACCCTTAGTGCACACTGGTATAATATGTCACTGCCAGGTCCTAATACAGGGGCAGCATTAACCCTTAGTGCACACTGGTGTAATATGTCACTGCCAGGTCCTAATACAGGGGCAGCATTAACCCTTAGTGCACACTGGTATAATATGTCACTGCCAGGTCCTAATACAGGGGCAGCATTAACCCTTAGTGCACTCTGATGTAATATGTCACTGCCAGGTCCTAATACAGGGGCATCATTAACCCTTAGTGCACACTGGTGTAATATGTCACTGCCAGGTCCTAATACAGGGGCAGCATTAACCCTTAGAGCACACTGGTGTAATATGTCACTGCCAGGTCCTAATACAGGGGCATCATTAACCCTTAGTGCACTCTGGTGTAATATGTCACTGCTAGTTCCTAATACAGGGGCAGCATTAACCCTTAGTGCATACTGGTGTAATATGTCACTGCCAGGTCCTAATACATGGGCAGCATTAACCCTTGGTGCACACTGGTATAATATGTCACTGCCAGGTCCTAATACAGGGGCAGCATTAACCCTTAGTGCACTCTGGTGTAATATGTCACTGCCAGGTCCTAATACAGGGGCAGCATTAACCCTTAGTGCACACTGGTGTAATATGTCACTGCCAGGTCCTAATACAGGGCAGCATTAACCCTTAGTGCACTCTGGTGTAATATGTCACTGCCAGGTCCTAATACAGGGCAGCATTAACCCTTAGTGCACACTGGTGTAATATGTCACTGCCAGGTCCTAATACAGGGGCAGCATTAACCCTTAGTGCATACTGGTGTAATATGTCACTGCCAGGTCCTAATACAGGGGCAGCATTAACCCTTAGTGCACACTGGTATAATATGTCACTGCCAGTTCCTAATACAGGGGCAGCATTAACCCTTGGTGCACACTGGTATAATATGTCACTGCCAGGTCCTAATACAGGGGCAGCATTAACCCTTGGTGCACACTGGTATAATATGTCACTGCCAGGTCCTAATGTAGGGGTATCATTAACCCTTAGTGCACACTGGTGTAATATGTCACTGCCAGGTCCTAATATAGGGGCAGCATTAACCCTTAGTGCACTCTGGTGTAATATGTCACTGCCTGGTCCTAATACAGAGGCAGCATTAACCCTTAGTGCACTCTGGTGTAATATGTCACTATCAGGTCCCAATACAGAGGCAGCATTAACCCTTAGTGCACACTGGTGTAATATGTCACTGCCAGGTCCTAATACAGGGGCAGCATTAACCCTTAGTGCACACTGGTGTAATATGTCACTGCCAGGTCCTAATACAGGGGCAGCATTAACCCTTAGTGCACTCTGGTGTAATATGTCACTGCCAGGTCCTAATACAGGGGCAGCATTAACCCTTAGTGCACACTGGTGTAATATGTCACTGCCAGGACTCCTAATACAGAGGCAGCATTAACCCTTAGTGCACTCTGGTGTTATATGTCACTGCCAGGTCCTAATACAGGGGCAGCATTAACCCTTAGTGCACTCTGGTGTTATATGTCACTGCCAGGTCCTAATACAGGGGCAGCATTAACCCTTAGTGCACTCTGGTGTAATATGTCACTGCCAGGTCCTAATACAGGGGCAGCATTAACCCTTAGTGCACTCTAGTGTAATATGTCACTGCCAGGTCCTAATACAGGGGCAGCATTAACCCTTAGTGCACACTGGTGTAATATGTCACTGCCAGGTCCTAATACAGGGGTAGCATTAACAATTTGTGCACTCTGGTGTATTATGTCACTGCCAAGTCCTAGTACAGGGGCATCATTAACCCTTAGTGCACACTGGTGTAATATGTCACTGCCAGGACTCCTAATACAGAGGCATCATTAACCCTTAGTGCACACTGGTGTAATATGTCACTGCCACGTCCTAATACAGGGGCAGCATTAGCCCTTAGTGCACTCTGGTGTAATATGTCACTGCCACGTCCTAATACAGAGGCAGCATTAACCCTTAGAGCACACTGGTGTAATATGTCACTGCCAGGTCCTAATACAGGGGCATCATTAACCCTTAGTGCATACTGGTGTAATATGTCACTGCCAGGTCCTAATACAGGGGCAGCATTAACCCTTAGTGCACTCTGGTGTAATATGTCACTGCCAGGTCCTAATACAGGGGCAGCTTTAACCCTTAGTGCACACTGGTGTAATATGTCACTGCCAGGTCCTAATACAGGGGCAGCATTAACCCTTAATGCACACTGGTGTAATATGTCACTGCCAGGTCCTAATACAGAGGCAGCATTAACCCTTAGTGCACACTGGTATTATATGTCACTGCCAGGACTCCTAATACAGGGGCAGCATTAACCCTTAGTGCACTCTGGTATAATATGTCACTGGCAGGTCCTAATACAGGGGCAGCATTAACCCTTAGTGCACACTGGTGTAATATGTCACTGCCAGGTCCTAATACAGGGGCAGCATTAACCCTTAGTGCACACTGGTGTAATATGTCACTGCCAGGACTCCTAATACAGGGGCAGCATTAACCCTTAGTGCACACTGGTGTAATATGTCACTGCCAGGACTCCTAATACAGGGGCAGCATTAACCCTTAGTGCACACTAGTGTTATATATCACTGCCAGGTCCTAATACAGAGGCAGCATTAACCCTTAGTGCACACTGGTGTAATATGTCACTGCCAGGACTCCTAATACAGGGGCAGCATTAACCCTTAGTGCACACTGGTATTATATGTCACTGCCAGGACTCCTAATACAGGGGCAGCATTAACCCTTAGTGCACAGTGGTGTAATATGTCACTGGCAGGTCCTAATACAGGTGCAGCATTAACCCTTAGTGCACACTGGTGTAATATGTCACTGCCAGGTCCTAATACAGGGGCAGCATTAACCCTTAGTGCACACTGGTGTAATATGTCACTGCCAGGTCCTAATACAGGTGCAGCATTAACCCTTAGTGCACTCTGGTGTAATATGTCACTGCCACGTCCTAATACAGGGGCAGCATTAACCCTTAGTGCACTCTGGTGTAATATGTAACTGCCACGTCCTAATACAGGGGCAGCATTAACCCTTAGTGCACACTGGTGTAATATGTCACTGCCAGGTCCTAATACAGGTGCAGCATTAACCCTTAGTGCACACTGGTATAATATGTCACTGCCAGGTCCTAATACAGGGGCAGCATTAACCCTTAGTGCACTCTGGTGTAATATGTCACTGCCAGGTCCTAATACAGGGGCAGCATTAACCCTTAGTGCACTCTGGTGTAATATGTCACTGCCAGGTCCTAATACAGGGGCAGCATTAACCCTTAGTGCACACTGGTATAATATGTCACTGCCAGGTCCTAATACAGGGGCAGCATTAACCCTTAGTGCACTCTGGTGTAATATGTCACTGCCAGGTACTAATACAGGGGCAGCATTAACCCTTAGTGCACACTGGTGTAATATGTCACTGCCAGGTCCTAATACAGAGGCAGCATTAACCCTTAGTGCACACTGGTGTAATATGTCACTGCCAGGTCCTAATACAGGGGCAGCATTAACCCGTAGTGCACTCTGGTGTAATATGTCACTGCCAGGTCCTAATACAGGGGCATCATTAACCCTTAGTGCACACTGGTGTAATATGTCACTGCCAGGTCCTAATACAGAGGCAGCATTAACCCTTAGTGCACACTGGTGTAATATGTCACTGCCAGGTACTAATACAGAGGCAGCATTAACCCTTAGTGCACTCTGGTGTAATATGTCACTGCCAGGTCCTAATACAGAGGCAGCATTAACCCTTAGTGCACACTGCTGTAATATGTCACTGCCAGGTCCTAATACAGAGGCAGCATTAACCCTTAGTGCACACTGGTGTAATATGTCACTGCCAGGACTCCTAATACAGGGGCAGCATTAACCCTTAGTGCACTCTGGTGTAAAATGTCACTGCCAGGTCCTAATACAGGGGCAGCATTAACCCTTAGTGCACACTGGTATAATATGTCACTGCCAGATCCTAATACAGGGGCAGCATTAACCCTTAGTGCACACTGGTGTAATATGTCACTGCCAGGACTCCTAATACAGGGGCAGCATTAACCCTTAGTGCACACTGGTGTAATATGTCACTGCCAGGTCCTAATACAGGGGCAGCATTAACCCTTAGTGCACACTGGTGTAATATGTCACTGCCAGGACTCCTAATACAGGGGCAGCATTAACCCTTAGTGCACACTGGTATAACATGTCACTGCCAGGTCCTAATACAGGGGCAGCATTAACCCTTAGTGCACACTGGTGTAACATGTCACTGCCAGGTCCTAATACAGGGGCAGCATTAACCCTTAGTGCACACTGGTGTAATATGTTACTGCCAGGTCCTAATACAGGGGCAGCATTAACCCTTAGTGCACACTGGTGTAATATGTCACTGCCAGGTCCTAATACAGGGGCAGCATTAACCCTTAGTGCACACTGGTGTAATATGTCACTGCCAGGTCCTAATACAGGGGCAGCATTAACCCTTAGTGCACACTGGTGTAATATGTCACTGCCAGGTCCTAATACAGGGGCAGCATTAACCCTAAGTGCACACTGGTGTAATATGTCACTGCCAGGTCCTAATACAGGGGTAGCATTAACCCTTAGTGCACACTGGTGTAATATGTCACTGCCAGGTCCTAATACAGAGGCAGCATTAACCCTTAGTGCACACTGGTGTAATATGTCACTGCCAGGACTCCTAATACAGGTGCAGCATTAAACCTTAGTGCACACTGGTGTAATATGTCACTGCCAGGACTCCTAATACAGGGGCAGCGTTAACCCTTAGTGCACTCTGGTATAATATTTCACTGCCAGGTCCTAATACAGGGGCAGCATTAACCCTTAGTGCACTCTGGTGTAATATGTCACTGCCAGGACTCCTAATACAGGGGCAGCATTAACCCTTAGTGCACACTGGTGTAATATGTCACTGCCAGGTCCTAATACAGGGGCAGCATTAACCCTTAGTGCACACTGGTGTAATATGTCACTGCCAGGTCCTAATACAGGGGCAGCATTAACCCTTAGTGCACACTGGTGTAATATGTCACTGCCAGGTCCTAATACAGGGGCAGCATTAACCCTTAGTGCACACTGGTATAATATGTCACTGCCAGGTCCTAATACAGGGGCAGCATTAACCCTTAGTGCACTCTGATGTAATATGTCACTGCCAGGTCCTAATACAGGGGCATCATTAACCCTTAGTGCACACTGGTGTAATATGTCACTGCCAGGTCCTAATACAGGGGCAGCATTAACCCTTAGAGCACACTGGTGTAATATGTCACTGCCAGGTCCTAATACAGGGGCATCATTAACCCTTAGTGCACTCTGGTGTAATATGTCACTGCTAGGTCCTAATACAGGGGCAGCATTAACCCTTAGTGCATACTGGTGTAATATGTCACTGCCAGGTCCTAATACAGAGGCAGCATTAACCCTTGGTGCACACTGGTATAATATGTCACTGCCAGGTCCTAATACAGGGGCAGCATTAACCCTTAGTGCACTCTGGTGTAATATGTCACTGCCAGGTCCTAATACAGAGGCAGCATTAACCCTTGGTGCACTCTGGTATAATATGTCACTGCTAGGTCCTAATACAGGGGCAGCATTAACCCTTAGTGCACACTGGTGTAATATGTCACTGCCAGGTCCTAATACAGGGCAGCATTAACCCTTAGTGCACTCTGGTGTAATATGTCACTGCCAGGTCCTAATACAGGGCAGCATTAACCCTTAGTGCACACTGGTGTAATATGTCACTGCCAGGTCCTAATACAGAGGCAGCATTAACCCTTAGTGCACACTGGTGTAATATGTCACTGCCAGGTCCTAATACAGGGGCAGCATTAACCCGTAGTGCACTCTGGTGTAATATGTCACTGCCAGGTCCTAATACAGGGGCATCATTAACCCTTAGTGCACACTGGTGTAATATGTCACTGCCAGGTCCTAATACAGGGGCAGCATTAACCCTTAGAGCACACTGGTGTAATATGTCACTGCCAGGTCCTAATACAGGGGCATCATTAACCCTTAGTGCACTCTGGTGTAATATGTCACTGCTAGGTCCTAATACAGGGGCAGCATTAACCCTTAGTGCATACTGGTGTAATATGTCACTGCCAGGTCCTAATACAGGGGCAGCATTAACCCTTGGTGCACACTGGTATAATATGTCACTGCCAGGTCCTAATACAGGGGCAGCATTAACCCTTAGTGCACTCTGGTGTAATATGTCACTGCCAGGTCCTAATACAGAGGCAGCATTAACCCTTGGTGCACTCTGGTATAATATGTCACTGCCAGGTCCTAATACAGGGGCAGCATTAACCCTTAGTGCACACTGGTGTAATATGTCACTGCCAGGTCCTAATACAGGGCAGCATTAACCCTTAGTGCACTCTGGTGTAATATGTCACTGCCAGGTACTAATACAGGGCAGCATTAACCCTTAGTGCACACTGGTGTAATATGTCACTGCCAGGTCCTAATACAGGGGCAGCATTAACCCTTAGTGCATACTGGTGTAATATGTCACTGCCAGGTCCTAATACAGGGGCAGCATTAACCCTTAGTGCACACTGGTATAATATGTCACGGCCAGGTCCTAATACAGGGGCAGCATTAACCCTTGGTGCACACTGGTATAATATGTCACTGCCAGGTCCTAATACAGGGGCAGCATTAACCCTTGGTGCACACTGGTATAATATGTCACTGCCAGGTCCTAATGCAGGGGTATCATTAACCCTTAGTGCACACTGGTGTAATATGTCACTGCCAGGTCCTAATATAGGGGCAGCATTAACCCTTAGTGCACTCTGGTGTAATATGTCACTGCCTGGTCCTAATACAGAGGCAGCATTAACCCTTAGTGCACTCTGGTGTAATATGTCACTATCAGGTCCCAATACAGAGGCAGCATTAACCCTTAGTGCACACTGGTGTAATATGTCACTGCCAGGTCCTAATACAGGGGCAGCATTAACCCTTAGTGCACACTGGTGTAATATGTCACTGCCAGGTCCTAATACAGGGGCAGCATTAACCCTTAGTGCACTCTGGTGTAATATGTCACTGCCAGGTCCTAATACAGGGGCAGCATTAACCCTTAGTGCACACTGGTGTAATATGTCACTGCCAGGACTCCTAATACAGAGGCAGCATTAACCCTTAGTGCACTCTGGTGTTATATGTCACTGCCAGGTCCTAATACAGGGGCAGCATTAACCCTTAGTGCACTCTGGTGTTATATGTCACTGCCAGGTCCTAATACAGGGGCAGCATTAACCCTTAGTGCACTCTGGTGTAATATGTCACTGCCAGGTCCTAATACAGGGGCAGCAGTAACCCTTAGTGCACTCTGGTGTAATATGTCACTGCCAGGTCCTAATACAGGGGCAGCATTAACCCTTAGTGCACACTGGTGTAATATGTCACTGCCAGGTCCTAATCCTGGGGCTGCATTAACCCTTAGTGCACTCTGGTATAATATGTCACTGCCAGGTCCTAATACAGAGGCAGCATTAACCCTTAGTGCACTCTGGTATAATATGTCACTGCCAGGACTCCTAATACAGGGGCAGCATTAACCCTTAGTGCACTCTGGTGTAATATGTCACTGCCAGTTCCTAATACAGGGGTAGCATTAACCCTTAGTGCACATTGGTGTAATATGTCACTGCCAGGTCCTAATACAGAGGCAGCATTAACCCTTAGTGCACACTGGTGTAATATGTCACTGCCAGGTCCTAATACAGGGGCAGCATTAACCCTTAGTGCACACTGGTGTAATATGTCACTGCCAGGTCCTAATACAGGTGCAGCATTAACCCTTAGTGCACTCTGGTGTAATATGTCACTGCCAGGTACTAATACAGGGGCAGCATTAACCCTTAGTGCACTCTGGTGTAATATGTCACTGCCAGGTCCTAATACAGGGGCAGCATTAACCCTTAGTGCACTCTGGTGTAATATGTCACTATCAGGTCCTAATACAGGGCAGCATTAACCCTTAGTGCACACTGGTGTAATATGTCACTATCAGGTCCCAATACAGAGGCAGCATTAACCCTTAGTGCACACTGGTGTAATATGTCACTGCCAGGTCCTAATACAGGTGCAGCATTAACCCTTAGTGCACACTGGTGTAATATGTCACTGCCATGTCCTAATACAGGTGCAGCATTAACCCTTAGTGCACACTGGTGTAATATGTCACTGCCAGGTCCTAATACAGGTGCAGCATTAACCCTTAGTGCACACTGGTGTAATATGTCACTGCCAGGTCCTAATACAGGTGCAGCATTAACCCTTAGTGCACTCTGGTGTAATATGTCACTGCCAGGACTCCTAATACAGGGGCAGCATTAACCCTTAGTGCACACTGGTGTAATATGTCACTGCCAGGTCCTAATACAGGGGCAGCATTAACCCTTAGTGCACACTGGGGTAATATGTCACTGCCAGGTCCTAATACAGGGGCAGCATTAACCCTTAGTGCACACTGGTATTATATGTCACTGCCAGGTCCTAATACAGGGGCAGCATTAATCCTTAGTGCACACTGGTGTAATATGTCACTGCCAGGTCCTAATACAGAGGCAGCATTAACCCTTAGTGCACACTGGTGTAATATGTCACTGCCAGGTCCTAATACAGGGGCAGCATTAACCCTTAGTGCACACTGGTGTAATATGTCACTGCCAGGTCCTAATACAGGTGCAGCATTAACCCTTAGTGCACTCTGGTGTAATATGTCACTGCCAGGTCCTAATACAGGGGCAGCATTAACCCTTAGTGCACTCTGGTGTAATATGTCACTATCAGGTCCTAATACAGGGCAGCATTAACCCTTAGTGCACACTGGTGTAATATGTCACTATCAGGTCCCAATACAGAGGCAGCATTAACCCTTAGTGCACACTGGTGTAATATGTCACTGCCAGGACTCCTAATACAGGTGCAGCATTAACCCTTAGTGCACACTGGTGTAATATGTCACTGCCAGGACTCCTAATACAGGTGCAGCATTAACCCTTAGTGCACACTGGTGTAATATGTCACTGCCAGGTCCTAATACAGAGGCAGCATTAACCCTTAGTGCACACTGGTGTAATATGTCACTACCAGGACTCCTAATACAGGGGCAGCATTAACCCTTAGTGCACTCTGGTGTAATATGTCACTGCCAGGTCCTAATACAGGGGCAGCATTAACCCTTAGTGCACTCTGGTGTAATATGTCACTATCAGGTCCCAATACAGAGGCAGCATTAACCCTTAGTGCACACTGATGTAATATGTCACTGCCAGGACTCCTAATACAGGTGCAGCATTAACCCTTAGTGCACACTGGTGTAATATGTCACTATCAGGTCCCAATACAGAGGCAGCATTAACCCTTAGTGCACTCTGGTGTAATATGTCACTGCCAGGTCCTAATACAGAGGCAGCATTAACCCTTAGTGCACACTGGTATAATATGTCACTGCCAGGTCCTAATACAGAGGCAGCATTAACCCTTAGTGCACACTGGTGTAATATGTCACTGCCAGGTCCTAATACAGGTGCAGCATTAACCCTTAGTGCACTCTGGTGTAATATGTCACTGCCAGGTCCTAATACAGGGGCAGCATTAACCCTTGGTGCACACTGGTATAATATGTCACTGCCAGGTCCTAATACAGGGGCAGCATTAACCCTTAGTGCACACTGGTGTAATATGTCACTGCCAGGTCCTAATACAGGGGCAGCATTAACCCTTAGTGCACACTGGTGTAATATGTCACTGCCAGGTCCTAATACAGGTGCAGCATTAACCCTTAGTGCACTCTGGTGTAATATGTCACTGCCAGGTCCTAATACAGGGGCAGCATTAACCCTTAGTGCACTCTGGTGTAATATGTCACTATCAGGTCCTAATACAGGGCAGCATTAACCCTTAGTGCACACTGGTGTAATATGTCACTATCAGGTCCCAATACAGAGGCAGCATTAACCCTTAGTGCACACTGGTGTAATATGTCACTGCCAGGACTCCTAATACAGGTGCAGCATTAACCCTTAGTGCACACTGGTGTAATATGTCACTGCCAGGACTCCTAATACAGGTGCAGCATTAACCCTTAGTGCACACTGGTGTAATATGTCACTGCCAGGTCCTAATACAGAGGCAGCATTAACCCTTAGTGCACACTGGTGTAATATGTCACTACCAGGACTCCTAATACAGGGGCAGCATTAACCCTTAGTGCACTCTGGTGTAATATGTCACTGCCAGGTCCTAATACAGGGGCAGCATTAACCCTTAGTGCACTCTGGTGTAATATGTCACTATCAGGTCCCAATACAGAGGCAGCATTAACCCTTAGTGCACACTGATGTAATATGTCACTGCCAGGACTCCTAATACAGGTGCAGCATTAACCCTTAGTGCACACTGGTGTAATATGTCACTATCAGGTCCCAATACAGAGGCAGCATTAACCCTTAGTGCACTCTGGTGTAATATGTCACTGCCAGGTCCTAATACAGAGGCAGCATTAACCCTTAGTGCACACTGGTATAATATGTCACTGCCAGGTCCTAATACAGAGGCAGCATTAACCCTTAGTGCACACTGGTGTAATATGTCACTGCCAGGTCCTAATACAGGTGCAGCATTAACCCTTAGTGCACTCTGGTGTAATATGTCACTGCCAGGTCCTAATACAGGGGCAGCATTAACCCTTGGTGCACACTGGTATAATATGTCACTGCCAGGTCCTAATACAGGGGCAGCATTAACCCTTAGTGCACACTGGTGTAATATGTCACTGCCAGGTCCTAATACAGGGGCAGCATTAACCCTTAGTGCACTCTGGTGTAATATGTCACTGCCAGGTCCTAATACAGAGGCAGCAATAACCCTTGGTGCACACTGGTGTAATATGTCACTGCCAGGACTCCTAATACAGGGGCAGCATTAACCCTTAGTGCACTCTGGTGTAATATGTCACTGCCAGGTCCTAATACAGGGGCAGCATTAACCCTTAGTGCACACTGGTGTAATATGTCACTGCCAGGTCCTAATACAGGGGCAGCATTAACCCTTAGTGCACTCCGGTATAATATGTCACTGCCAGGTCCTAATACAGGGGCAGCATTAACCCTTAGTGCACACTGGTGTAATATGTCACTATCAGGTCCCAATACAGAGGCAGCATTAACCCTTAGTGCACACTGGTATAATATGTCACTGCCAGGACTCCTAATACAGGGGCAGCATTAACCCTTAGTGCACACTGGTGTAATATGTCACTGCCAGGTCCTAATACAGGGGCAGCATTAACCCTTAGTGCACACTGGTGTAATATGTCACTGCCAGGTCCTAATACAGGGGCAGCATTAACCCTTAGTGAACTCTGGTGTAATATGTCACTGCCAGGTCCTAATACAGGGGCAGCATTAACCCTTAGTGCACTCTGGTGTAATATGTCACTGCCAGGTCCTAATACAGGGGCAGCATTAACCCTTAGTGCACACTGGTGTAATGTGTCACTGCCAGGTCCTAATACAGGGGCAGCATTAACCCTTAGTGCACACTGGTGTAATATGTCACTGCCAGGTCCTAATCCTGGGGCTGTATAAACCCTTAGTGCACACTGGTGTAATATGTCACTGCCAGGTCCTAATACAGGGGCAGCATTAACCCTTAGTGCACACTGGTGTAATATGTCACTGCCAGGTCCTAATCCTGGGGCTGCATTAACCCTTAGTGCACACTGGTGTAATATGTCACTGCCAGGTCTTAATACAGAGGCAGCATTAACCCTTAGTGCACTCTGGTGTAATATGTCACTGCCAGGACTCCTAATACAGGGGCAGCATTAACCCTTAGTGCACTCTGGTATAATATGTCACTGCCAGGTCCTAATACAGGGGCAGCATTAACCCTTAGTGCACACTGGTATTATATGTCACTGCCAGGACTCCTAATACAGGTGCAGCATTAACCCTTAGTGCACACTGGTATTATATGTCACTGCCAGGTCCTAATACAGGTGCAGCATTAACCCTTAGTGCACACTGGTATTATATGTCACTGCCAGGTCCTAGTACAGGGGCAGCATTAACCCTTAGTGCACACTGGTGTAATATGTCACTGCCAGGTCCTAATACAGAGGCAGCATTAACCCTTGGTGCACACTAGTGTAATATGTCACTGCCACGTCCTAATACAGAGGCAGCATTAACCCTTAGTGCACACTGGTGTAATATGTCACTGCCAGGTCCTAATACAGGTGCAGCATTAACCCTTAGTGCACACTGGTGTAATATGTCACTGCCACGTCCTAATACAGAGGCAGCATTAACCCTTAGTGCACTCTGGTGTAATATGTCACTGCCACGTCCTAATACAGGGGCAGCATTAACCCTTAGTGCACTCTGGTGTAAAATGTCACTGCCACGTCCTAATACAGGGGCAGCATTAACCCTTAGTGCACACTGGTGTAATATGTCACTGCCAGGACTCCTAATACAGGTGCAGCATTAACCCTTAGTGCACTCTGGTGTAATATGTCACTGCCAGGACTCCTAATACAGGGGCAGCATTAACCCTTAGTGCACTCTGGTATAATATGTCACTGCCAGGTCCTAATACAGGGGCAGCATTAACCCTTAGTGCACACTGGTGTAATATGTCACTGCCAGGTCCTAATACAGGGGCAGCATTAACCCTTAGTGCACACTGGTGTAATATGTCACTGCCAGGTCCTAATACAGAGGCAGCATTAACCCTTAGTGCACACTGGTATAATATGTCACTGCCAGGACTCCTAATACAGGGGCAGCATTAACCCTTAGTACACTCTGGTATAATATGTCACTGCCAGGTCCTAATACAGGGGCAGCATTAACCCTTAGTGCACTCTGGTGTAATATGTCACTGCCAGGTCCTAATACAGGGGCATCATTAACCCTTAGTGCACACTGGTGTAATATGTCACTGCCAGGTCCTAATACAGAGGCAGCATTAACCCTTAGTGCACTCTGGTGTAATATGTCACTGCCAGGTCCTAATACAGAGGCAGCATTAACCCTTAGTGCACACTGGTGTAATATGTCACTGCCAGGTCCTAATACAGGGGCAGCATGAACCCTTAGTGCACACTGGTGTAATATGTCACTGCCAGGTCCTAATACAGGGGCAGCATTAACCCTTAGTGCACACTGGTGTTATATATCACTGCCAGGTCCTAATACAGAGGCAGCATTAACCCTTAGTGCACACTGGTGTAATATGTCACTGCCAGGACTCCTAATACAGGTGCAGCATTAAGCCTTAGTGCACTCTGGTGTAATATGTCACTGCCTCGTCCTAATACAGGGGCAGCATTAACCCTTAGTGCACACTGGTGTAATATGTCACTGCCAGGTCCTAATACAGAGGCAGCATTAACCCTTAGTGCACACTGGTATAATATGTCACTGCCAGGACTCCTAATACAGGGGCAGCATTAACCCTTAGTGCACTCTGGTGTAATATGTCACTGCCAGGACTCCTAATACAGGGGCAGCATTAACCCTTAGTGCACTCTGGTATAATATGTCACTGCCAGGTCCTAATACAGGGGCAGCATTAACCCTTAGTGCACACTGGTGTAATATGTCACTGCCAGGTCCTAATACAGGGGCAGCATTAACCCTTAGTGCACACTGGTGTAATATGTCACTGCCAGGTCCTAATACAGAGGCAGCATTAACCCTTAGTGCACACTGGTATAATATGTCACTGCCAGGACTCCTAATACAGGGGCAGCATTAACCCTTAGTGCACTCTGGTATAATATGTCACTGCCAGGTCCTAATACAGGGGCAGCATTAACCCTTAGTGCAGTCTGGTGTAATATGTCACTGCCAGGTCCTAATACAGGGGCATCATTAACCCTTAGTGCACACTGGTGTAATATGTCACTGCCAGGTCCTAATACAGAGGCAGCATTAACCCTTAGTGCACTCTGGTGTAATATGTCACTGCCAGGTCCTAATACAGAGGCAGCATTAACCCTTAGTGCACACTGGTGTAATATGTCACTGCCAGGTCCTAATACAGGGGCAGCATGAACCCTTAGTGCACACTGGTGTAATATGTCACTGCCAGGTCCTAATACAGGGGCAGCATTAACCCTTAGTGCACACTGGTGTTATATATCATTGCCAGGTCCTAATACAGAGGCAGCATTAACCCTTAGTGCACACTGGTGTAATATGTCACTGCCAGGTATACAGGGGCAGCATTAACCCTTAGTGCACACTGGTGTAATATGTCACTGCCAGGACTCCTAATACAGAGGCAGCATTAACCCTTAGTGCACACTGGTGTAATATGTCACTGCCAGGTCCTAATACAGGGGCAGCATTAACCCTTAGTGCACACTGGTGTAATATGTCACTGCCAGGTCCTAATACAGGGGCAGCATTAACCCTTAGTGCACACTGGTGTAATATGTCACTGCCAGGTCCTAATACAGAGGCAGCATTAACCCTTAGTGCACACTGGTGTAATATGTCACTGCCAGGACTCCTAATACAGGTGCAGCATTAAACCTTAGTGCACACTGGTGTAATATGTCACTGCCAGGTCCTAATACAGGGGCAGCATTAACCCTTAGTGCACACTGGTGTAATATGTCACTGCCAGGACTCCTAATATAGGGGCAGCGTTAAACCTTAGTGCACTCTGGTATAATATGTCACTGCCAGGTCCTAATACAGGGGCATCATTAACCCTTAGTGCACTCTGGTGTAATATGTCACTGCCACGTCCTAATACAGGGGCAGCATTAACCCATAGTGCACACTGGTGTAATATGTCACTGCCAGGTCCTAATACAGAGGCAGCATTAACCCTTAGTGCACACTGGTATAATATGTCACTGCCAGGACTCCTAATACAGGGGCAGCATTAACCCTTAGTGCACTCTGGTGTAATATGTCACTGCCAGGACTCCTAATACAGGGGCAGCATTAACCCTTAGTGCACTCTGGTATAATATGTCACTGCCAGGTCCTAATACAGGGGCAGCATTAACCCTTAGTGCACACTGGTGTAATATGTCACTGCCAGGTCCTAATACAGGGGCAGCATTAACCCTTAGTGCACACTGGTGTAATATGTCACTGCCAGGTCCTAATACAGAGGCAGCATTAACCCTTAGTGCACACTGGTATAATATGTCACTGCCAGGACTCCTAATACAGGGGCAGCATTAACCCTTAGTACACTCTGGTATAATATGTCACTGCCATGTCCTAATACAGGGGCAGCATTAACCCTTAGTGCACTCTGGTGTAATATGTCACTGCCAGGTCCTAATACAGGGGCATCATTAACCCTTAGTGCACACTGGTGTAATATGTCACTGCCAGGTCCTAATACAGAGGCAGCATTAACCCTTAGTGCACTCTGGTGTAATATGTCACTGCCAGGTCCTAATACAGAGGCAGCATTAACCCTTAGTGCACACTGGTGTAATATGTCACTGCCAGGTCCTAATACAGGGGCAGCATGAACCCTTAGTGCACACTGGTGTAATATGTCACTGCCAGGTCCTAATACAGGGGCAGCATTAACCCTTAGTGCACACTGGTGTTATATATCACTGCCAGGTCCTAATACAGAGGCAGCATTAACCCTTAGTGCACACTGGTGTAATATGTCACTGCCAGGACTCCTAATACAGGTGCAGCATTAAGCCTTAGTGCACTCTGGTGTAATATGTCACTGCCACGTCCTAATACAGGGGCAGCATTAACCCTTAGTGCACACTGGTGTAATATGTCACTGCCAGGTCCTAATACAGAGGCAGCATTAACCCTTAGTGCACACTGGTATAATATGTCACTGCCAGGACTCCTAATACAGGGGCAGCATTAACCCTTAGTGCACTCTGCTGTAATATGTCACTGCCAGGACTCCTAATACAGGGGCAGCATTAACCCTTAGTGCACTCTGGTATAATATGTCACTGCCAGGTCCTAATACAGGGGCAGCATTAACCCTTAGTGCACACTGGTGTAATATGTCACTGCCAGGTCCTAATACAGGGGCAGCATTAACCCTTAGTGCACACTGGTGTAATATGTCACTGCCAGGTCCTAATACAGAGGCAGCATTAACCCTTAGTGCACACTGGTATAATATGTCACTGCCAGGACTCCTAATACAGGGGCAGCATTAACCCTTAGTGCACTCTGGTATAATATGTCACTGCCAGGTCCTAATACAGGGGCAGCATTAACCCTTAGAGCACTCTGGTGTAATATGTCACTGCCAGGTCCTAATACAGGGGCAGCATTAACCCTTAGTGCACACTGGTGTAATATGTCACTGCCAGGTCCTAATACAGAGGCAGCATTAACCCTTAGTGCACACTGGTGTAATATGTCACTGCCAGGACTCCTAATACAGGTGCAGCATTAAACCTTAGTGCACACTGGTGTAATATGTCACTGCCAGGTCCTAATACAGGGGCAGCATTAACCCTTAGTGCACACTGGTGTAATATGTCACTGCCAGGACTCCTAATACAGGGGCAGCGTTAAACCTTAGTGCACTCTGGTATAATATGTCACTGCCAGGTCCTAATACAGGGGCATCATTAACCCTTAGTGCACTCTGGTGTAATATGTCACTGCCAGGTCCTAATACAGGGGCAGCATTAACCCTTAGTGCACACTGGTGTAATATGTCACTGCCAGGTCCTAATACAGGGGCAGCATTAACCCTTAGTGCACACTGGTGTAATATGTCACTGCCAGGACTCCTAATACAGGTGCAGCATTAACCCATAGTGCACTCTGGTGTAATATGTCACTGCCAGGACTCCTAATACAGAGGCAGCATTAACCCTTAGTGCACACTGGTGTAATATGTCACTGCCAGGTCCTAATACAGAGGCATCATTAACCCTTAGTGCACACTGGTATAATATGTCACTGCCAGGTCCTAATACAGGGGCAGCATTAACCCTTAGTGCACACTGGTATAATATGTCACTGCCAGGTCCTAATACAGAGGCAGCATTAACCCTTAGTGCACACTGGTGTAATATGTCACTATCAGGTCCCAATACAGAGGCAGCATTAACCCTTAGTGCACACTGGTGTAATATATCACTGCCAGGTCCTAATACAGGGGCAGCATTAACCCTTAGTGCACACTGGTGTAATATATCACTGCCAGGTCCTAATACAGAGGCAGCATTAACCCTTAGTGCACTCTGGTATAATATGTCACTGCCAGGTCCTAATACAGGGGCAGCATTAACCCTTGGTGCACACTGGTATAATATGTCACTGCCAGGTCCTAAGACAGGGGCAGCATTAACCCTTGGTGCACACTGGTGTAATATGTCACTGCCAGGTCCTAATACAGGGGCAGCATTAACCCTTAGTGCACTCTGGTGTAATATGTCACTGCCAGGTCCTAATACAGGGGCAGCATTAACCCTTGGTGCACACTGGTATAATATGTCACTGCCAGGTCCTAATACAGGGGCAGCATTAACCCTTAGTGCACACTGGTGTAATATGTCACTGCCAGGTCCTAATACAGGGGCAGCATTAACCCTTAGTGCACTCTGGTGTAATATGTCACTGCCTGGTCCTAATACAGAGGCAGCATTAACCCTTAGTGCACACTGGTGTAATATGTCACTATCAGGTCCCAATATAGAGGCAGCATTAACCCTTAGTGCACACTGGTGTAATATGTCACTGCCAGGTCCTAATACAGGGGCAGCATTAACCCTTAGTGCACTCTGGTATAATATGTCACTGCCAGGTCCTAATACAGAGGCAGCATTAACCCTTAGTGCACTCTGGTATAATATGTCACTGCCAGGACTCCTAATACAGGGGCAGCATTAACCCTTAGTGCACACTGGTGTAATATGTCACTGCCAGGTCCTAATACAGGGGCAGCATTAACCCTTAGTGCACACTGGTGTAATATGTCACTGCCAGGTCCTAATACAGAGGCAGCATTAACCCTTAGTGCACTCTGGTGTAATATGTCACTGCCAGGTCCTAATACAGGGGCCAGCATTAACCCTTAGTGCACACTGGTGTAATATGTCAATGCCAGGACTCCTAATACAGGTGCAGCATTAACCCTTAGTGCACACTGGTGTAATATGTCACTGACAGGACTCCTAATACAGAGGCAGCATTAACCCTTAGTGCACACTGGTGTAATATGTCACTGCCAGGTCCTAATACAGGGGCAGCATTAACCCTTAGTGCACTCCGGTATAATATGTCACTGCCAGGTCCTAATACAGGGGCAGCATTAACCCTTAGTGCACTCTGGTGTAATATGTCACTGCCAGGTCCTAATACAGAGGCAGCATTAACCCTTAGTGCACACTGGTGTAATATGTCACTATCAGGTCCCAATACAGAGGCAGCATTAACCCTTAGTGCACACTGGTATAATATGTCACTGCCAGGACTCCTAATACAGGGGCAGCATTAACCCTTAGTGCACACTGGTGTAATATGTCACTGCCAGGTCCTAATACAGGGGCAGCATTAACCCTTAGTGCACACTGGTGTAATATGTCACTGCCAGGTCCTAATACAGGGGCAGCATTAACCCTTAGTGAACTCTGGTGTAATATGTCACTGCCAGGTCCTAATACAGGGGCAGCATTAACCCTTAGTGCACTCTGGTGTAATATGTCACTGCCAGGTCCTAATACAGGGGCAGCATTAACCCTTAGTGCACACTGGTGTAATGTGTCACTGCCAGGTCCTAATACAGGGGCAGCATTAACCCTTAGTGCACACTGGTGTAATATGTCACTGCCAGGTCCTAATCCTGGGGCTGTATAAACCCTTAGTGCACACTGGTGTAATATGTCACTGCCAGGTCCTAATACAGGGGCAGCATTAACCCTTAGTGCACACTGGTGTAATATGTCACTGCCAGGTCCTAATCCTGGGGCTGCATTAACCCTTAGTGCACACTGGTGTAATATGTCACTGCCAGGTCCTAATACAGAGGCAGCATTAACCCATAGTGCACTCTGGTGTAATATGTCACTGCCAGGACTCCTAATACAGGGGCAGCATTAACCCTTAGTGCACTCTGGTATAATATGTTACTGCCAGGTCCTAATACAGGGGCAGCATTAACCCTTAGTGCACACTGGTATTATATGTCACTGCCAGGACTCCTAATACAGGTGCAGCATTAACCCTTAGTGCACACTGGTATTATATGTCACTGCCAGGTCCTAATACAGGTGCAGCATTAACCCTTAGTGCACACTGGTATTATATGTCACTGCCAGGTCCTAGTACAGGGGCAGCATTAACCCTTAGTGCACACTGGTGTAATATGTCACTGCCAGGTCCTAATACAGAGGCAGCATTAACCCTTGGTGCACACTAGTGTAATATGTCACTGCCACGTCCTAATACAGAGGCAGCATTAACCCTTAGTGCACACTGGTGTAATATGTCACTGCCAGGTCCTAATACAGGTGCAGCATTAACCCTTAGTGCACACTGGTGTAATATGTCACTGCCACGTCCTAATACAGAGGCAGCATTAACCCTTAGTGCACTCTGGTGTAATATGTCACTGCCACGTCCTAATACAGGGGCAGCATTAACCCTTAGTGCACTCTGGTGTAAAATGTCACTGCCACGTCCTAATACAGGGGCAGCATTAACCCTTAGTGCACACTGGTGTAATATGTCACTGCCAGGACTCCTAATACAGGTGCAGCATTAACCCTTAGTGCACTCTGGTGTAATATGTCACTGCCAGGACTCCTAATACAGGGGCAGCATTAACCCTTAGTGCACTCTGGTATAATATGTCACTGCCAGGTCCTAATACAGGGGCAGCATTAACCCTTAGTGCACACTGGTGTAATATGTCACTGCCAGGTCCTAATACAGGGGCAGCATTAACCCTTAGTGCACACTGGTGTAATATGTCACTGCCAGGTCCTAATACAGAGGCAGCATTAACCCTTAGTGCACACTGGTATAATATGTCACTGCCAGGACTCCTAATACAGGGGCAGCATTAACCCTTAGTACACTCTGGTATAATATGTCACTGCCAGGTCCTAATACAGGGGCAGCATTAACCCTTAGTGCACTCTGGTGTAATATGTCACTGCCAGGTCCTAATACAGGGGCATCATTAACCCTTAGTGCACACTGGTGTAATATGTCACTGCCAGGTCCTAATACAGAGGCAGCATTAACCCTTAGTGCACTCTGGTGTAATATGTCACTGCCAGGTCCTAATACAGAGGCAGCATTAACCCTTAGTGCACACTGGTGTAATATGTCACTGCCAGGTCCTAATACAGGGGCAGCATGAACCCTTAGTGCACACTGGTGTAATATGTCACTGCCAGGTCCTAATACAGGGGCAGCATTAACCCTTAGTGCACACTGGTGTTATATATCACTGCCAGGTCCTAATACAGAGGCAGCATTAACCCTTAGTGCACACTGGTGTAATATGTCACTGCCAGGACTCCTAATACAGGTGCAGCATTAAGCCTTAGTGCACTCTGGTGTAATATGTCACTGCCACGTCCTAATACAGGGGCAGCATTAACCCTTAGTGCACACTGGTGTAATATGTCACTGCCAGGTCCTAATACAGAGGCAGCATTAACCCTTAGTGCACACTGGTATAATATGTCACTGCCAGGACTCCTAATACAGGGGCAGCATTAACCCTTAGTGCACTCTGGTATAATATGTCACTGCCAGGTCCTAATACAGGGGCAGCATTAACCCTTAGTGCACACTGGTGTAATATGTCACTGCCAGGTCCTAATACAGGGGCAGCATTAACCCTTAGTGCACACTGGTGTAATATGTCACTGCCAGGTCCTAATACAGAGGCAGCATTAACCCTTAGTGCACACTGGTATAATATGTCACTGCCAGGACTCCTAATACAGGGGCAGCATTAACCCTTAGTGCACTCTGGTATAATATGTCACTGCCAGGTCCTAATACAGGGGCAGCATTAACCCTTAGTGCACTCTGGTGTAATATGTCACTGCCAGGTCCTAATACAGGGGCATCATTAACCCTTAGTGCACACTGGTGTAATATGTCACTGCCAGGTCCTAATACAGAGGCAGCATTAACCCTTAGTGCACTCTGGTGTAATATGTCACTGCCAGGTCCTAATACAGAGGCAGCATTAACCCTTAGTGCACACTGGTGTAATATGTCACTGCCAGGTCCTAATACAGGGGCAGCATGAACCCTTAGTGCACACTGGTGTAATATGTCACTGCCAGGTCCTAATACAGGGGCAGCATTAACCCTTAGTGCACACTGGTGTTATATATCATTGCCAGGTCCTAATACAGAGGCAGCATTAACCCTTAGTGCACACTGGTGTAATATGTCACTGCCAGGTATACAGGGGCAGCATTAACCCTTAGTGCACACTGGTGTAATATGTCACTGCCAGGACTCCTAATACAGAGGCAGCATTAACCCTTAGTGCACACTGGTGTAATATGTCACTGCCAGGTCCTAATACAGGGGCAGCATTAACCCTTAGTGCACACTGGTGTAATATGTCACTGCCAGGTCCTAATACAGGGGCAGCATTAACCCTTAGTGCACACTGGTGTAATATGTCACTGCCAGGTCCTAATACAGAGGCAGCATTAACCCTTAGTGCACACTGGTGTAATATGTCACTGCCAGGACTCCTAATACAGGTGCAGCATTAAACCTTAGTGCACACTGGTGTAATATGTCACTGCCAGGTCCTAATACAGGGGCAGCATTAACCCTTAGTGCACACTGGTGTAATATGTCACTGCCAGGACTCCTAATACAGGGGCAGCGTTAAACCTTAGTGCACTCTGGTATAATATGTCACTGCCAGGTCCTAATACAGGGGCATCATTAACCCTTAGTGCACTCTGGTGTAACATGTCACTGCCACGTCCTAATACAGGGGCAGCATTAACCCTTAGTGCACACTGGTGTAATATGTCACTGCCAGGTCCTAATACAGAGGCAGCATTAACCCTTAGTGCACACTGGTATAATATGTCACTGCCAGGACTCCTAATACAGGGGCAGCATTAACCCTTAGTGCACTCTGGTGTAATATGTCACTGCCAGGACTCCTAATACAGGGGCAGCATTAACCCTTAGTGCACTCTGGTATAATATGTCACTGCCAGGTCCTAATACAGGGGCAGCATTAACCCTTAGTGCACACTGGTGTAATCTGTCACTGCCAGGTCCTAATACAGGGGCAGCATTAACCCTTAGTGCACACTGGTGTAATATGTCACTGCCAGGTCCTAATACAGAGGCAGCATTAACCCTTAGTGCACACTGGTATAATATGTCACTGCCAGGACTCCTAATACAGGGGCAGCATTAACCCTTAGTACACTCTGGTATAATATGTCACTGCCAGGTCCTAATACAGGGGCAGCATTAACCCTTAGTGCACTCTGGTGTAATATGTCACTGCCAGGTCCTAATACAGGGGCATCATTAACCCTTAGTGCACACTGGTGTAATATGTCACTGCCAGGTCCTAATACAGAGGCAGCATTAACCCTTAGTGCACTCTGGTGTAATATGTCACTGCCAGGTCCTAATACAGAGGCAGCATTAACCCTTAGTGCACACTGGTGTAATATGTCACTGCCAGGTCCTAATACAGGGGCAGCATGAACCCTTAGTGCACACTGGTGTAATATGTCACTGCCAGGTCCTAATACAGGGGCAGCATTAACCCTTAGTGCACACTGGTGTTATATATCACTGCCAGGTCCTAATACAGAGGCAGCATTAACCCTTAGTGCACACTGGTGTAATATGTCACTGCCAGGACTCCTAATACAGGTGCAGCATTAAGCCTTAGTGCACTCTGGTGTAATATGTCACTGCCACGTCCTAATACAGGGGCAGCATTAACCCTTAGTGCACACTGGTGTAATATGTCACTGCCAGGTCCTAATACAGAGGCAGCATTAACCCTTAGTGCACACTGGTATAATATGTCACTGCCAGGACTCCTAATACAGGGGCAGCATTAACCCTTAGTGCACTCTGGTGTAATATGTCACTGCCAGGACTCCTAATACAGGGGCAGCATTAACCCTTAGTGCACTCTGGTATAATATGTCACTGCCAGGTCCTAATACAGGGGCAGCATTAACCCTTAGTGCACACTGGTGTAATATGTCACTGCCAGGTCCTAATACAGGGGCAGCATTAACCCTTAGTGCACACTGGTGTAATATGTCACTGCCAGGTCCTAATACAGAGGCAGCATTAACCCTTAGTGCACACTGGTATAATATGTCACTGCCAGGACTCCTAATACAGGGGCAGCATTAACCCTTAGTGCACTCTGGTATAATATGTCACTGCCAGGTCCTAATACAGGGGCAGCATTAACCCATAGTGCACTCTGGTGTAATATGTCACTGCCAGGTCCTAATACAGGGGCATCATTAACCCTTAGTGCACACTGGTGTAATATGTCACTGCCAGGTCCTAATACAGAGGCAGCATTAACCCTTAGTGCACTCTGGTGTAATATGTCACTGCCAGGTCCTAATACAGAGGCAGCATTAACCCTTAGTGCACACTGGTGTAATATGTCACTGCCAGGTCCTAATACAGGGGCAGCATGAACCCTTAGTGCACACTGGTGTAATATGTCACTGCCAGGTCCTAATACAGGGGCAGCATTAACCCTTAGTGCACACTGGTGTTATATATCACTGCCAGGTCCTAATACAGAGGCAGCATTAACCCTTAGTGCACACTGGTGTAATATGTCACTGCCAGGTATACAGGGGCAGCATTAACCCTTAGTGCACACTGGTGTAATATGTCACTGCCAGGACTCCTAATACAGAGGCAGCATTAACCCTTAGTGCACACTGGTGTAATATGTCACTGCCAGGTCCTAATACAGGGGCAGCATTAACCCTTAGTGCACACTGGTGTAATATGTCACTGCCAGGTCCTAATACAGGGGCAGCATTAACCCTTAGTGCACACTGGTGTAATATGTCACTGCCAGGTCCTAATACAGAGGCAGCATTAACCCTTAGTGCACACTGGTGTAATATGTCACTGCCAGGACTCCTAATACAGGTGCAGCATTAAACCTTAGTGCACACTGGTGTAATATGTCACTGCCAGGTCCTAATACAAGGGCAGCATTAACCCTTAGTGCACACTGGTGTAATATGTCACTGCCAGGACTCCTAATACAGGGGCAGCGTTAAACCTTATTGCACTCTGGTATAATATGTCACTGCCAGGTCCTAATACAGGGGCATCATTAACCCTTAGTGCACTCTGGTGTAATATGTCACTGCCAGGTCCTAATACAGGGGCAGCATTAACCCTTAGTGCACACTGGTGTAATATGTCACTGCCAGGTCCTAATACAGGGGCAGCATTAACCCTTAGTGCACTCTGATGCAATATGTCACTGCCAGGTCCTAATACAGGGGCATCATTAACCCTTAGTGCACACTGGTGTAATATGTCACTGCCAGGTCCTAATACAGGGGCAGCATTAACCCTTAGAGCACACTGGTGTAATATGTCACTGCCAGGTCCTAATACAGGGGCATCATTAACCCTTAGTGCACACTGGTGTAATATGTCACTGCCAGGTCCTAATACAGGGGCAGCATTAACCCTTAGTGCACACTGGTGTAATATGTCACTGCCAGGACTCCTAATACAGGTGCAGCATTAACCCTTAGTGCACTCTGGTGTAATATGTCACTGCCAGGACTCCTAATACAGAGGCAGCATTAACCCTTAGTGCACACTGGTGTAATATGTCACTGCCAGGTCCTAATACAGAGGCATCATTAACCCTTAGTGCACACTGGTATAATATGTCACTGCCAGGTCCTAATACAGGGGCAGCATTAACCCTTAGTGCACACTGGTATAATATGTCACTGCTAGGTCCTAATACAGAGGCAGCATTAACCCTTAGTGCACACTGGTGTAATATGTCACTATCAGGTCCCAATACAGAGGCAGCATTAACCCTTAGTGCACACTGGTGTAATATATCACTGCCAGGTCCTAATACAGGGGCAGCATTAACCCTTAGTGCACACTAGTGTAATATATCACTGCCAGGTCCTAATACAGAGGCAGCATTAACCCTTAGTGCACTCTGGTGTAATATGTCACTGCCAGGTCCTAATACAGGGGCAGCATTAACCCTTGGTGCACACTGGTATAATATGTCACTGCCAGGTCTTAAGACAGGGGCAGCATTAACCCTTGGTGCACACTGGTGTAATATGTCACTGCCAGGTCCTAATACAGGGGCAGCATTAACCCTTAGTGCACTCTGGTGTAATATGTCACTGCCAGGTCCTAATACAGGGGCAGCATTAACCCTTGGTGCACACTGGTATAATATGTCACTGCCAGGTCCTAATACAGGGGCAGCATTAACCCTTAGTGCACACTGGTGTAATATGTCACTGCCAGGTCCTAATACAGGGGCAGCATTAACCCTTAGTGCACTCTGGTGTAATATGTCACTGCCTGGTCCTAATACAGAGGCAGCATTAACCCTTAGTGCACACTGGTGTAATATGTCACTATCAGGTCCCAATATAGAGGCAGCATTAACCCTTAGTGCACACTGGTGTAATATGTCACTGCCAGGTCCTAATACAGGGGCAGCATTAACCCTTAGTGCACTCTGGTATAATATGTCACTGCCAGGTCCTAATACAGAGGCAGCATTAACCCTTAGTGCACTCTGGTATAATATGTCACTGCCAGGACTCCTAATACAGGGGCAGCATTAACCCTTAGTGCACACTGGTGTAATATGTCACTGCCAGGTCCTAATACAGGGGCAGCATTAACCCTTAGTGCACACTGGTGTAATATGTCACTGCCAGGTCCTAATACAGAGGCAGCATTAACCCTTAGTGCACACTGGTGTAATATGTCACTGCCAGGTCCTAATACAGGGGCCAGCATTAACCCTTAGTGCACACTGGTGTAATATGTCAATGCCAGGACTCCTAATACAGGTGCAGCATTAACCCTTAGTGCACACTGGTGTAATATGTCACTGACAGGACTCCTAATACAGAGGCAGCATTAACCCTTAGTGCACACTGGTGTAATATGTCACTGCCAGGACTCCTAATACAGGGGCAGCATTAACCCTTAGTGCACTCTGGTATAATATGTCACTGCCAGGTCCTAATACAGGGGCAGCATTAACCCTTAGTGCACACTGGTGTAATATGTCACTGCCAGGTCCTAATACAGGGGCAGCATTAACCCTTAGTGCACACTGGTGTAATATGTCACTGCCAGGTCCTAATACAGAGGCAGCATTAACCCTTAGTGCACACTGGTATAATATGTCACTGCCAGGACTCCTAATACAGGGGCAGCATTAACCCTTAGTGCACTCTGGTATAATATGTCACTGCCAGGTCCTAATACAGGGGCAGCATTAACCCTTAGTGCACTCTGGTGTAATATGTCACTGCCAGGTCCTAATACAGGGGCATCATTAACCCTTAGTGCACACTGGTGTAATATGTCACTGCCAGGTCCTAATACAGAGGCAGCATTAACCCTTAGTGCACTCTGGTGTAATATGTCACTGCCAGGTCCTAATACAGAGGCAGCATTAACCCTTAGTGCACACTGGTGTAATATGTCACTGCCAGGTCCTAATACAGGGGCAGCATGAACCCTTAGTGCACACTGGTGTAATATGTCACTGCCAGGTCCTAATACAGGGGCAGCATTAACCCTTAGTGCACACTGGTGTTATATATCACTGCCAGGTCCTAATACAGAGGCAGCATTAACCCTTAGTGCACACTGGTGTAATATGTCACTGCCAGGTATACAGGGGCAGCATTAACCCTTAGTGCACACTGGTGTAATATGTCACTGCCAGGACTCCTAATACAGAGGCAGCATTAACCCTTAGTGCACACTGGTGTAATATGTCACTGCCAGGTCCTAATACAGGGGCAGCATTAACCCTTAGTGCACACTGGTGTAATATGTCACTGCCAGGTCCTAATACAGGGGCAGCATTAACCCTTAGTGCACACTGGTGTAATATGTCACTGCCAGGTCCTAATACAGAGGCAGCATTAACCCTTAGTGCACACTGGTGTAATATGTCACTGCCAGGACTCCTAATACAGGTGCAGCATTAAACCTTAGTGCACACTGGTGTAATATGTCACTGCCAGGTCCTAATACAAGGGCAGCATTAACCCTTAGTGCACACTGGTGTAATATGTCACTGCCAGGACTCCTAATACAGGGGCAGCGTTAAACCTTATTGCACTCTGGTATAATATGTCACTGCCAGGTCCTAATACAGGGGCATCATTAACCCTTAGTGCACTCTGGTGTAATATGTCACTGCCAGGTCCTAATACAGGGGCAGCATTAACCCTTAGTGCACACTGGTGTAATATGTCACTGCCAGGTCCTAATACAGGGGCAGCATTAACCCTTAGTGCACTCTGATGTAATATGTCACTGCCAGGTCCTAATACAGGGGCATCATTAACCCTTAGTGCACACTGGTGTAATATGTCACTGCCAGGTCCTAATACAGGGGCAGCATTAACCCTTAGAGCACACTGGTGTAATATGTCACTGCCAGGTCCTAATACAGGGGCATCATTAACCCTTAGTGCACACTGGTGTAATATGTCACTGCCAGGTCCTAATACAGGGGCAGCATTAACCCTTAGTGCACACTGGTGTAATATGTCACTGCCAGGACTCCTAATACAGGTGCAGCATTAACCCTTAGTGCACTCTGGTGTAATATGTCACTGCCAGGACTCCTAATACAGAGGCAGCATTAACCCTTAGTGCACACTGGTGTAATATGTCACTGCCAGGTCCTAATACAGAGGCATCATTAACCCTTAGTGCACACTGGTATAATATGTCACTGCCAGGTCCTAATACAGGGGCAGCATTAACCCTTAGTGCACACTGGTATAATATGTCACTGCCAGGTCCTAATACAGAGGCAGCATTAACCCTTAGTGCACACTGGTGTAATATGTCACTATCAGGTCCCAATACAGAGGCAGCATTAACCCTTAGTGCACACTGGTGTAATATATCACTGCCAGGTCCTAATACAGGGGCAGCATTAACCCTTAGTGCACACTGGTGTAATATATCACTGCCAGGTCCTAATACAGAGGCAGCATTAACCCTTAGTGCACTCTGGTGTAATATGTCACTGCCAGGTCCTAATACAGGGGCAGCATTAACCCTTGGTGCACACTGGTATAATATGTCACTGCCAGGTCTTAAGACAGGGGCAGCATTAACCCTTGGTGCACACTGGTGTAATATGTCACTGCCAGGTCCTAATACAGGGGCAGCATTAACCCTTAGTGCACTCTGGTGTAATATGTCACTGCCAGGTCCTAATACAGGGGCAGCATTAACCCTTGGTGCACACTGGTATAATATGTCACTGCCAGGTCCTAATACAGGGGCAGCATTAACCCTTAGTGCACACTGGTGTAATATGTCACTGCCAGGTCCTAATACAGGGGCAGCATTAACCCTTAGTGCACTCTGGTGTAATATGTCACTGCCTGGTCCTAATACAGAGGCAGCATTAACCCTTAGTGCACACTGGTGTAATATGTCACTATCAGGTCCCAATATAGAGGCAGCATTAACCCTTAGTGCACACTGGTGTAATATGTCACTGCCAGGTCCTAATACAGGGGCAGCATTAACCCTTAGTGCACTCTGGTATAATATGTCACTGCCAGGTCCTAATACAGAGGCAGCATTAACCCTTAGTGCACTCTGGTATAATATGTCACTGCCAGGACTCCTAATACAGGGGCAGCATTAACCCTTAGTGCACACTGGTGTAATATGTCACTGCCAGGTCCTAATACAGGGGCAGCATTAACCCTTAGTGCACACTGGTGTAATATGTCACTGCCAGGTCCTAATACAGAGGCAGCATTAACCCTTAGTACACACTGGTGTAATATGTCACTGCCAGGTCCTAATACAGGGGCCAGCATTAACCCTTAGTGCACACTGGTGCAATATGTCAATGCCAGGACTCCTAATACAGGTGCAGCATTAACCCTTAGTGCACACTGGTGTAATATGTCACTGACAGGACTCCTAATACAGAGGCAGCATTAACCCTTAGTGCACACTGGTGTAATATGTCACTGCCAGGACTCCTAATACAGGGGCAGCATTAACCCTTAGTGCACTCTGGTGTAATATGTCACTGCCAGGTCCTAATACAGGGGCAGCATTAACCCTTAGTGCACTCTGGTGTAATATGTCACTATCAGGTCCCAATACAGAGGCAGCATTAACCCTTAGTGCACACTGATGTAATATGTCACTGCCAGGACTCCTAATACAGGTGCAGAATTAACCCTTAGTGCACACTGGTGTAATATGTCACTATCAGGTCCCAATACAGAGGCAGCATTAACCCTTAGTGCACTCTGGTGTAATATGTCACTGCCAGGTCCTAATACAGAGGCAGCATTAACCCTTAGTGCACACAGGTGTAATATGTCACTGCCAGGTCCTAATACAGGGGCAGCATTAACCCTTAGTGCACACTGGTGTAATATGTCACTATCAGGTCCCAATACAGAGGCAGCATTAACCCTTAGTGCACACTGGTGTAATATGTCACTGCCAGGACTCCTAATACAGGTGCAGCATTAACCCTTAGTGCACACTGGTGTAATATGTCACTGCCAGGACTCCTAATACAGGTGCAGCATTAACCCTTAGTGCACACTGGTGTAATATGTCACTGCCAGGTCCTAATACAGAGGCAGCATTAACCCTTAGTGCACACTGGTGTAATATGTCACTGCCAGGACTCCTAATACAGGGGCAGCATTAACCCTTAGTGCACTCTGGTGTAATATGTCACTGCCAGGTCCTAATACAGGGGCAGCATTAACCCTTAGTGCACTCTGGTGTAATATGTCACTATCAGGTCCCAATACAGAGGCAGCATTAACCCTTAGTGCACACTGATGTAATATGTCACTGCCAGGACTCCTAATACAGGTGCAGCATTAACCCTTAGTGCACACTGGTGTAATATGTCACTATCAGGTCCCAATACAGAGGCAGCATTAACCCTTAGTGCACTCTGGTGTAATATGTCACTGCCAGGTCCTAATACAGAGGCAGCATTAACCCTTAGTGCACACTGGTATAATATGTCACTGCCAGGTCCTAATACAGAGGCAGCATTAACCCTTAGTGCACACTGGTGTGGTGCACACTGGTGTAATATGTCTCTGCCAGGACTCCTAATACAGGGGCAGCATTAACCCTTAGTGCACTCTGGTGTAATATGTCACTGCCAGGTCCTAATACAGGGGCAGCATTAACCCTTAGTGCACTCTGGTGTAATATGTCACTGCCAGGTCCTAATACAGGGGCAGCATTAACCCTTAGTGCACACTGGTGTAATGTGTCACTGCCAGGTCCCAATACAGAGGCAGCATTAACCCTTAGTGCACACTGATGTAATATGTCACTGCCAGGACTCCTAATACAGGTGCAGCATTAACCCTTAGTGCACACTGGTGTAATATGTCACTACCAGGTCCCAATACAGAGGCAGCATTAACCCTTAGTGCACACTGGTGTAATATGTCACTATCAGGTCCCAATACAGAGGCAGCATTAACCCTTAGTGCACACTGATGTAATATGTCACTGCCAGGACTCCTAATACAGGTGCAGCAATAACCCTTAGTGCACACTGGTGTAATATGTCACTATCAGGTCCCAATACAGAGGCAGCATTAACCCTTAGTGCACTCTGGTGTAATATGTCACTGCCAGGTCCTAATACAGAGGCAGCATTAACCCTTAGTGCACACTGGTATAATATGTCACTGCCAGGTCCTAATACAGAGGCAGCATTAACCCTTAGTGCACTCTGGTGTAATATGTCACTATCAGGTCCCAATACAGAGGCAGCATTAACCCTTAGTGCACACTGGTATAATATGTCACTGCCAGGACTCCTAATACAGGGGCAGCATTAACCCTTAGTGCACACTGGTGTAATATGTCACTGCCAGGTCCTAATACAGGGGCAGCATTAACCCTTAGTGCACACTGGTGTAATATGTCACTGCCAGGTCCTAATACAGGGGCAGCATTAACCCTTAGTGCACTCTGGTGTAATATGTCACTGCCAGGTCCTAATACAGGGGCAGCATTAACCCTTAGTGCACACTGGTGTAATATGTCACTGCCAGGACCTAATACAGGGGCAGCATTAACCCTTAGTGCACACTGGTGTAATGTGTCACTGCCAGGTCCTAATACAGGGGCAGCATTAACCCTTAGTGCACACTGGTGTAATATGTCACTGCCAGGTCCTAATCCTGGGGCTGTATTAACCCTCAGTGCACACTGGTGTAATATGTCACTGCCAGGTCCTAATACAGGGGCAGCATTAACCCTTAGTGCACACTGGTGTAATATGTCACTGCCAGGTCCTAATCCTGGGGCTGCATTAACCCTTAGTGCACACTGGTGTAATATGTCACTGCCAGGTCCTAATACAGAGGCAGCATTAACCCTTAGTGCACTCTGGTGTAATATGTCACTGCCAAGACTCCTAATACAGGGGCAGCATTAACCCTTAGTGCACTCTGGTATAATATGTCACTGCCAGGTCCTAATACAGGGGCAGCATTAACCCTTAGTGCACACTGGTATTATATGTCACTGCCAGGACTCCTAATACAGGTGCAGCATTAACCCTTAGTGCACACTGGTATTATATGTCACTGCCAGGTCCTAATACAGGTGCAGCATTAACCCTTAGCGCACACTTGTATTATATGTCACTGCCAGCTCCTAATACAGGGGCAGCATTAACCCTTAGTGCACACTGGTGTAATATGTCACTGCCAGGTCCTAATACAGAGGCAGCATTAACCCTTGGTGCACACTGGTATAATATGTCACTGCCAGGTCCTAATACAGAGGCAGCATTAACCCTTGGTGCACACTAGTGTAATATGTCACTGCCACGTCCTAATACAGAGGCAGCATTAACCCTTAGTGCACACTGGTGTAATATGTCACTGCCAGGACTCCTAATACAGGGGCAGCATTAACCCTTAGTGCACACTGGTGTAATATGTCACTGCCACGTCCTAATACAGAGGCAGCATTAACCCTTAGTGCACTCTGGTGTAATATGTCACTGCCACGTCCTAATACAGGGGCAGCATTAACCCTTAGTGCACTCTGGTGTAAAATGTCACTGCCACGTCCTAATACAGGGGCAGCATTAACCCTTAGTGCACACTGGTGTAATATGTCACTGCCAGGACTCCTAATACAGGTGCAGCATTAAGCCTTAGTGCACTCTGGTGTAATATGTCACTGCCACGTCCTAATACAGGGGCAGCATTAACCCTTAGTGCACACTGGTGTAATATGTCACTGCCAGGTCCTAATACAGAGGCAGCATTAACCCTTAGTGCACACTGGTATAATATGTCACTGCCAGGACTCCTAATACAGGGGCAGCATTAACCCTTAGTGCACTCTGGTGTAATATGTCACTGCCAGGACTCCTAATACAGGGGCAGCATTAACCCTTAGTGCACTCTGGTATAATATGTCACTGCCAGGTCCTAATACAGGGGCAGCATTAACCCTTAGTGCACACTGGTGTAATATGTCACTGCCAGGTCCTAATACAGGGGCAGCATTAACCCTTAGTGCACACTGGTGTAATATGTCACTGCCAGGTCCTAATACAGAGGCAGCATTAACCCTTAGTGCACACTGGTATAATATGTCACTGCCAGTACTCCTAATACAGGGGCAGCATTAACCCTTAGTGCACTCTGGTATAATATGTCACTGCCAGGTCCTAATACAGGGGCAGCATTAACCCTTAGTGCACTCTGGTGTAATATGTCACTGCCAGGTCCTAATACAGGGGCATCATTAACCCTTAGTGCACACTGGTGTAATATGTCACTGCCAGGTCCTAATACAGAGGCAGCATTAACCCTTAGTGCACTCTGGTGCAATATATCACTGCCAGGTCCTAATACAGAGGCAGCATTAACCCTTAGTGCACACTGGTGTAATATGTCACTGCCAGGTCCTAATACAGGGGCAGCATTAACCCTTAGTGCACACTGGTGTAATATGTCACTGCCAGGTCCTAATACAGGGGCAGCATTAACCCTTAGTGCACACTGGTGTTATATATCACTGCCAGGTCCTAATACAGAGGCAGCATTAACCCTTAGTGCACTCTGGTGTAATATGTCACTGCCAGGTATACAGGGGCAGCATTAACCCTTAGTGCACTCTGGTGTAATATGTCACTGCCAGGACTCCTAATACAGAGGCAGCATTAACCCTTAGTGCACACTGGTGTAATATGTCACTGCCAGGTCCTAATACAGGGGCAGCATTAACCCTTAGTGCACACTGGTGTAATATGTCACTGCCAGGTCCTAATACAGGGGCAGCATTAACCCTTAGTGCACACTGGTGTAATATGTCACTGCCAGGTCCTAATACAGAGGCAGCATTAACCCTTAGTGCACACTGGTGTAATATGTCACTGCCAGGACTCCTAATACAGGTGCAGCATTAAACCTTAGTGCACACTGGTGTAATATGTCACTGCCAGGTCCTAATACAGGGGCAGCATTAACCCTTAGTGCACACTCGTGTAATATGTCACTGCCAGGACTCCTAATACAGGGGCAGCGTTAAACCTTAGTGCACTCTGGTATAATATGTCACTGCCAGGTCCTAATACAGGGGCATCATTAACCCTTAGTGCACTCTGGGGTAATATGTCACTGCCAGGTCCTAATACAGGGGCAGCATTAACCCTTAGTGCACACTGGTGTAATATGTCACTGCCAGGTCCTAATACAGGGGCAGCATTATCCCTTAGTGCACTCTGATGTAATATGTCACTGCCAGGTCCTAATACAGGGGCATCATTAACCCTTAGTGCACACTGGTGTAATATGTCACTGCCAGGTCCTAATACAGGGGCAGCATTAACCCTTAGAGCACTCTGGTGTAATATGTCACTGCCAGGTCCTAATACAGGGGCAGCATTAACCCTTAGTGCACACTGGTATAATATGTCACTGCCAGGACTCCTAATACAGGGGCAGCATTAACCCTTAGTGCACACTGGTGTAATATGTCACTGCCAGGTCCTAATACAGGGGCATCATTAACCCTTAGTGCACACTGGTGTAATATGTCACTGCCAGGTCCTAATAAAGGGGCAGCATTAACCCTTAGTGCACACTGGTGTAATATGTCACTGCCAGGACTCCTAATACAGGTGCAGCATTAACCCTTAGTGCACTCTGGTGTAATATGTCACTGCCAGG
This sequence comes from Pseudophryne corroboree, assembly GCF_028390025.1. Lineage (NCBI taxonomy): Eukaryota > Metazoa > Chordata > Amphibia > Anura > Myobatrachidae > Pseudophryne > Pseudophryne corroboree. Next base: position 3,022,235 of record NC_086447.1, on the reverse strand, counting down.
ACTCCTAATACAGAGGCAGCATTAACCCTTAGTGCACACTGGTGTAATATGTCACTGCCAGGTCCTAATACAGAGGCATCATTAACCCTTAGTGCACACTGGTATAATATGTCACTGCCAGGTCCTAATACAGGGGCAGCATTAACCCTTAGTGCACACTGGTATAATATGTCACTGCCAGGTCCTAATACAGAGGCAGCATTAACCCTTAGTGCACACTGGTGTAATATGTCACTATCAGGTCCCAATACAGAGGCAGCATTAACCCTTAGTGCACACTGGTGTAATATATCACTGCCAGGTCCTAATACAGGGGCAGCATTAACCCTTAGTGCACACTGGTGTAATATATCACTGCCAGGTCCTAATACAGGGGCAGCATTAACCCTTAGTGCACTCTGGTGTAATATGTCACTGCCAGGTCCTAATACAGGGGCAGCATTAACCCTTGGTGCACACTGGTATAATATGTCACTGCCAGGTCCTAATACAGGGGCAGCATTAACCCTTGGTGCACACTGGTGTAATATGTCACTGCCAGGTCCTAATACAGGGGCAGCATTAACCCTTAGTGCACTCTGGTGTAATATGTCACTGCCAGGTCCTAATATAGGGGCAGCATTAACCCTTGGTGCACACTGGTATAATATGTCACTGCCAGGTCCTAATACAGGGGCAGCATTAACCCTTAGTGCACACTGGTGTAATATGTCACTGCCAGGTCCTAATACAGGGGCAGCATTAACCCTTAGTGCACTCTGGTGTAATATGTCACTGCCTGGTCCTAATACAGAGGCAGCATTAACCCTTAGTGCACACTGGTGTAATATGTCACTATCAGGTCCCAATATAGAGGCAGCATTAACCCTTAGTGCACACTGGTGTAATATGTCACTGCCAGGTCCTAATACAGGGGCAGCATTAACCCTTAGTGCACTCTGGTGTAATATGTCACTGCCAGGTCCTAATACAGAGGCAGCATTAACCCTTAGTGCACTCTGGTATAATATGTCACTGCCAGGACTCCTAATACAGGGGCAGCATTAACCCTTAGTGCACACTGGTGTAATATGTCACTGCCAGGTCCTAATACAGGGGCAGCATTAACCCTTAGTGCACACTGGTGTAATATGTCACTGCCAGGTCCTAATACAGAGGCAGCATTAACCCTTAGTGCACTCTGATGTAATATGTCACTGCCAGGTCCTAATACAGGGGCATCATTAACCCTTAGTGCACACTGGTGTAATATGTCACTGCCAGGTCCTAATACAGGGGCAGCATTAACCCTTAGAGCACTCTGGTGTAATATGTCACTGCCAGGTCCTAATACAGGGGCAGCATTAACCCTTAGTGCACACTGGTATAATATGTCACTGCCAGGACTCCTAATACAGGGGCAGCATTAACCCTTAGTGCACACTGGTGTAATATGTCACTGCCAGGTCCTAATACAGGGGCATCATTAACCCTTAGTGCACACTGGTGTAATATGTCACTGCCAGGTCCTAATAAAGGGGCAGCATTAACCCTTAGTGCACACTGGTGTAATATGTCACTGCCAGGACTCCTAATACAGGTGCAGCATTAACCCTTAGTGCACTCTGGTGTAATATGTCACTGCCAGGACTCCTAATACAGAGGCAGCATTAACCCTTAGTGCACACTGGTGTAATATGTCACTGCCAGGTCCTAATACAGAGGCATCATTAACCCTTAGTGCACACTGGTATAATATGTCACTGCCAGGTCCTAATACAGGGGCAGCATTAACCCTTAGTGCACACTGGTATAATATGTCACTGCCAGGTCCTAATACAGAGGCAGCATTAACCCTTAGTGCACACTGGTGTAATATGTCACTATCAGGTCCCAATACAGAGGCAGCATTAACCCTTAGTGCACACTGGTGTAATATATCACTGCCAGGTCCTAATACAGGGGCAGCATTAACCCTTATTGCACACTGGTGTAATATATCACTGCCAGGTCCTAATACAGGGGCAGCATTAACCCTTAGTGCACTCTGGTGTAATATGTCACTGCCAGGTCCTAATACAGGGGCAGCATTAACCCTTGGTGCACACTGGTATAATATGTCACTGCCAGGTCCTAATACAGGGGCAGCATTAACCCTTGGTGCACACTGGTGTAATATGTCACTGCCAGGTCCTAATACAGGGGCAGCATTAACCCTTAGTGCACTCTGGTGTAATATGTCACTGCCAGGTCCTAATATAGGGGCAGCATTAACCCTTGGTGCACACTGGTATAATATGTCACTGTCAGGTCCTAATACAGGGGCAGCATTAACCCTTAGTGCACACTGGTGTAATATGTCACTGCCAGGTCCTAATACAGGGGCAGCATTAACCCTTAGTGCACTCTGGTGTAATATGTCACTGCCTGGTCCTAATACAGAGGCAGCATTAACCCTTAGTGCACACTGGTGTAATATGTCACTATCAGGTCCCAATATAGAGGCAGCATTAACCCTTAGTGCACACTGGTGTAATATGTCACTGCCAGGTCCTAATACAGGGGCAGCATTAACCCTTAGTGCACTCTGGTGTAATATGTCACTGCCAGGTCCTAATACAGAGGCAGCATTAACCCTTAGTGCACTCTGGTATAATATGTCACTGCCAGGACTCCTAATACAGGGGCAGCATTAACCCTTAGTGCACACTGGTGTAATATGTCACTGCCAGGTCCTAATACAGGGGCAGCATTAACCCTTAGTGCACACTGGTGTAATATGTCACTGCCAGGTCCTAATACAGGGGCAGCATTAACCCTTAGTGCACTCTGGTGTAATATGTCACTGCCAGGTACTAATACAGGGGCCAGCATTAACCCTTAGTGCACACTGGTGTAATATGTCAATGCAAGGACTCCTAATACAGGGGCAGCATTAATCCTTAGTGCACACTGGTGTAATATGTCACTGCCAGGTCCTAATACAGAGGCAGCATTAACCCTTAGTGCACACTGGTGTAATATGTCACTGCCAGGTCCTAATACAGGGGCAGCATTAATCCTTAGTGCACACTGGTGTAATATGTCACTGCCAGGTCCTAATACAGGGGCAGCATTAACCCTTAGTGCACTCTGGTGTAATATGTCACTGCCAGGTCCTAATACAGAGGCAGCATTAACCCTTAGTGCACACTGGTGTAATAAGTCACTGCCAGGTCCTAATACAGGGGCAGCATTAACCCTTAGTGCACACTGGTGTAATATGTCACTGCCAGGTCCTAATACAGGGGCAGCATTAACCCTTAGTGCACACTGGTGTAAAATATGTCACTGCCAGGTCCTAATACAGAGGCAGCATTAACCCTTAGTGCACTCTGGTGTAATGTGTCACTGCCAGGACTCCTAATACAGGGGCAGCATTAATCCTTAGTGCACACTGGTATAATATGTCACTGCCAGGTCCTAATACAGGGGCAGCATTAACCCTTAGTGCACACTGGTGTAATATGTCACTGCCAGGTCCTAATACAGAGGCAGCATTAACCCTTAGTGTACACTGGTATAATATGTCACTGTCAGGTCCTAATATAGGGGCAGCATTAACCCTTAGTGCACACTGGTGTAATATGTCACTGCCAGGACTCCTAATACAGGGGCAGCATTAACCCTTAGTGCACACTGGTGTAATATGTCACTGCCAGGTCCTAATACAGGGGCAGCATTAACCCTTAGTGCACACTGGTGTAATATGTCACTGCCAGGTCCTAATACAGGTGCAGCATTAATCCTTAGTGCACTCTGGTGTAATATGTCACTGCCAGGTCCTAATACAGGGGCAGCATTAACCCTTAGTGCACACTGGTGTAATATGTTACTGCCAGGTCCTAATACAGGGGCAGCATTAACCCTTAGTGCACACTGGTGTAAAATATGTCACTGCCAGGTCCTAATACAGAGGCAGCATTAACCCTTGGTGCACACTGGTGTAATATGTCACTGCCAGGACTCCTAATACAGGGGCAGCATTAACCCTTAGTGCACTCTGGTGTAATATGTCACTGCCAGGTCCTAATACAGGGGCAGCATTAACCCTTAGTGCACACTGGTGTAATATGTCACTGCCAGGTATACAGGGGCAGCATTAACCCTTAGTGCACACTGGTGTAATATGTCACTGCCAGGACTCCTAATACAGAGGCAGCATTAACCCTTAGTGCACACTGGTGTAATATGTCACTGCCAGGTCCTAATACAGGGGCAGCATTAACCCTTAGTGCACACTGGTGTAATATGTCACTGCCAGGTCCTAATACAGGGGCAGTATTAACCCTTAGTGCACACTGGTGTAATATGTCACTGCCAGGTCCTAACACAGAGGCAGCATTAACCCTTAGTGCACTCTGGTGTAATATGTCACTGCCAGGACTCCTAATACAGGTGCAGCATTAAACCTTAGTGCACACTGGTGTAATATGTCACTGCCAGGTCCTAATACAGGGGCAGCATTAACCCTTAGTGCACACTGGTGTAATATGTCACTGCCAGGACTCCTAATACAGGGGCAGCGTTAAACCTTAGTGCACTCTGGTATAATATGTCACTGCCAGGTCCTAATACAGGGGCATCATTAACCCTTAGTGCACTCTGGTGTAATATGTCACTGCCAGGTCCTAATACAGGGGCAGCATTAACCCTTAGTGCACACTGGTGTAATATGTCACTGCCAGGTCCAAATACAGGGGCAGCATTAACCCTTAGTGCACTCTGATGTAATATGTCACTGCCAGGTCCTAATACAGGGGCATCATTAACCCTTAGTGCACACTGGTGTAATATGTCACTGCCAGGTCCTAATACAGGGGCAGCATTAACCCTTAGAGCACACTGGTGTAATATGTCACTGCCAGGTCCTAATACAGGGGCATCATTAACCCTTAGTGCACACTGGTGTAATATGTCACTGCCAGGTCCTAATACAGGGGCAGCATTAACCCTTAGTGCACACTGGTGTAATATGTCACTGCCAGGACTCCTAATACAGGTGCAGCATAAACTCTTAGTGCACTCTGGTGTAATATGTCACTGCCAGGACTCCTAATACAGAGGCAGCATTAACCCTTAGTGCACACTGGTGTAATATGTCACTGCCAGGTCCTAATACAGAGGCATCATTAACCCTTAGTGCACACTGGTATAATATGTCACTGCCAGGTCCTAATACAGGGGCAGCATTAACCCTTAGTGCACACTGGTATAATATGTCACTGCCAGGTCCTAATACAGAGGCAGCATTAACCCTTAGTGCACACTGGTGTAATATGTCACTATCAGGTCCCAATACAGAGGCAGCATTAACCCTTAGTGCACACTGGTGTAATATATCACTGCCGGGTCCTAATACAGGGGCAGCATTAACCCTTAGTGCACACTGGTGTAATATATCACTGCCAGGTCCTAATACAGAGGCAGCATTAACCCTTAGTGCACTCTGGTGTAATATGTCACTGCCAGGTCCTAATACAGGGGCAGCATTAACCCTTGGTGCACACTGGTATAATATGTCACTGCCAGGTCCTAATACAGGGGCAGCATTAACCCTTGGTGCACACTGGTGTAATATGTCACTGCCAGGTCCTAATACAGGGGCAGCATTAACCCTTAGTGCACTCTGGTGTAATATGTCACTGCCAGGTCCTAATACAGGGGCAGCATTAACCCTTGGTGCACACTGGTATAATATGTCACTGCCAGGTCCTAATACAGGGGCAGCATTAACCCTTAGTGCACACTGGTGTAATATGTCACTGCCAGGTCCTAATACAGGGGCAGCATTAACCCTTAGTGCACTCTGGTGTAATATGTCACTGCCTGGTCCTAATACAGAGGCAGCATTAACCCTTAGTGCACACTGGTGTAATATGTCACTGCCAGGTCCTAATACAGGGGCAGCATTAACCCTTAGTGCACACTGGTATAATATGTCACTGCCAGGTCCTAATACAGGGGCAGCATTAACCCTTAGTGCACACTGGTGTAATATGTCACTGCCAGGTCCTAATACAGGTGCAGCATTAACCCTTAGTGCACACTGGTATAATATGTCACTGCCAGGTCCTAATACAGGGGCAGCATTAACCCTTAGTGCACACTGGTGTAATATGTCACTGCCAGGTCCTAATACAGGGGCAGCATTAACCCTTAGTGCACACTGGTGTAATATGTCACTGCCAGGTCCTAATACAGGGGCAGCATTAACCCTTAGTGCACTCTGGTGTAATATGTCACTGCCTGGTCCTAATACAGAGGCAGCATTAACCCTTAGTGCACACTGGTGTAATATGTCACTGCCAGGTCCTAATACAGGGGCAGCATTAACCCTTAGTGCACACTGGTATAATATGTCACTGCCAGGTCCTAATACAGGGGCAGCATTAACCCTTAGTGCACACTGGTATAATATGTCACTGCCAGGTCCTAATACAGGTGCAGCATTAACCCTTAGTGCACACTGATATAATATGTCACTGCCAGGTCCTAATACAGGGGCAGCATTAACCCTTAGTGCACTCTGGTGTAATATGTCTCTGCCAGGTCCTAATACAGGGGCAGCATTAACCCTTAGTGCACACTGGTGTAATATGTCACTGCCAAGTCCTAATACAGTGGCAGCATTAACCCTTAATGCACACTGGTATTATATGTCACTGCCAGGACTCCTAATACAGGTGCAGCATTAACCCTTAGTGCACACTGGTGTAATATGTCACTGCCAGGTCCTAATACAGGGGCAGCATTAACCCTTAGTGCACACTGGTGTAATATGTCACTGCCAGGTCCTAATACAGGGCCAGCATTAACCCTTAGTGCACACTGGTATAATATGTCACTGCCAGGTCCTAATGCAGGGGCAGCATTAACCCTTAGTGCACACTGGTGTAATATGTCACTGCCAGGTCCTAATACAGAGGCAGCATTAACCCTTAGTGCACTCTGGTGTAATATGTCACTGCCAGGTCCTAATACAGAGGCCAGCATTAACCCTTAATGCACACTGGTGTAATATGTCAATGCCAGGACTCCTAATACAGGGGCAGCATTAATCCTTAGTGCACACTGGTGTAATATGTCACTGCCAGGTCCTAATACAGAGGCAGCATTAACCCTTAGTGCACACTGGTGTAATATGTCACTGCCAGGTCCTAATACAGGGGCAGCATTAATCCTTAGTGCACACTGGTGTAATATGTCACTGCCAGGTCCTAATACAGGGGCAGCATTAACCCTTAGTGCACTCTGGTGTAATATGTCACTGCCAGGTCCTAATACAGAGGCAGCATTAACCCTTAGTGCACACTGGTGTAATAAGTCACTTCCAGGTCCTAATACAGGGGCAGCATTAACCCTTAGTGCACACTGGTGTAATATGTCACTGCCAGGTCCCAATACAGGGGCAGCATTAACCCTTAGTGCACACTGGTGTAAAATATGTCACTGCCAGGTCCTAATACAGAGGCAGCATTAACCCTTAGTGCACTCTGGTGTAATATGTCACTGCCAGGACTCCTAATACAGGAGCAGCATTAATCCTTAGTGCACTCTGGTATAATATGTCACTGCCAGGTCCTAATACAGGGGCAGCATTAACCCTTAGTGCACACTGGTGTAATATGTCACTGCCAGGTCCTAATACAGAGGCAGCATTAACCCTTAGTGCACTCTGGTGTAATATGTCACTGCCAGGTCCTAATACAGGGGCAGCATTAACCCTTAGTGCACACTGGTGTAATATGTCACTGCCAGGTCCTAATACAGGTGCAGCATTAATCCTTAGTGCACTCTGGTGTAATATGTCACTGCCAGGTCCTAATACAGGGGCAGCATTAACCCTTAGTGCACACTGGTGTAATATGTCACTGCCAGGTCCTAATACAGGGGCAGCATTAACCCTTAGTGCACTCTGGTGTATTATGTCACTGCCAGGTCCTAATACAAGTGCAGCATTAACCCTTAGTGCACACTGGTATAATATGTCACTGCCAGGTCCTAATACAGAGGCAGCATTAACCCTTAGTGCACTCTGGTATAATATGTCACTGCCAGGACTCCTAATACAGGGGCAGCATTAACCCTTAGTGCACACTGGTGTAATATGTCACTGCCAGGTCCTAATACAGGGGCAGCATTAACCCTTAGTGCACACTGGTGTAATATGTCACTGCCAGGTCCTAATACAGAGGCAGCATTAACACTTAGTGCACTCTGGTGTAATATGTCACTGCCAGGTCCTAATACAGGGGCCAGCATTAACCCTTAGTGCACACTGGTATAATATGTCACTGCCAGGTCCTAATACAGGGGCAGCATTAACCCTTAGTGCACACTGGTATAATATGTCACTGCCAGGTCCTAATACAGGGGCAGCATTAACCCTTAGTGCACACTGGTGTAATCTGTCACTGCCAGGTCCTAATACAGGTGCAGCATTAACCCTTAGTGCACACTGGTATAATATGTCACTGCCAGGACTCCTAATACAGGGGCAGCATTAACCCTTAGTGCACTCTGGGGTAATATGTCACTGCCAGGTACTAATACAGGGGCAGCATTAACCCTTAGTGCACTCTGGTGTAATATGTCTCTGCCAGGTCCTAATACAGGGGCAGCATTAACCCTTAGTGCACACTGGTGTAATATGTCACTGCCAAGTCCTAATACAGTGGCAGCATTAACCCTTAATGCACACTGGTATTATATGTCACTGCCAGGACTCCTAATACAGGTGCAGCATTAATCCTTAGTGCACACTGGTGTAATATGTCACTGCCAGGTCCTAATACAGGGGCAGCATTAACCCTTAGTGCACTCTGGTGTAATATGTCTCTGCCAGGTCCTAATACAGGGGCAGCATTAACCCTTAGTGCACACTGGTGTAATATGTCACTGCCAAGTCCTAATACAGTGGCAGCATTAACCCTTAATGCACACTGGTATTATATGTCACTGCCAGGACTCCTAATACAGGTGCAGCATTAACCCTTAGTGCACACTGGTGTAATATGTCACTGCCAGGTCCTAATACAGGGGCAGCATTAACCCTTAGTGCACACTGGTGTAATATGTCACTGCCAGGTCCTAATACAGGGCCAGCATTAACCCTTAGTGCACACTGGTATAATATGTCACTGCCAGGTCCTAATGCAGGGGCAGCATTAACCCTTAGTGCACACTGGTGTAATATGTCACTGCCAGGTCCTAATACAGAGGCAGCATTAACCCTTAGTGCACTCTGGTGTAATATGTCACTGCCAGGTCCTAATACAGGGGCCAGCATTAACCCTTAATGCACACTGGTGTAATATGTCAATGCCAGGACTCCTAATACAGGGGCAGCATTAATCCTTAGTGCACACTGGTGTAATATGTCACTGCCAGGTCCTAATACAGAGGCAGCATTAACCCTTAGTGCACACTGGTGTAATATGTCACTGCCAGGTCCTAATACAGGGGCAGCATTAATCCTTAGTGCACACTGGTGTAATATGTCACTGCCAGGTCCTAATACAGGGGCAGCATTAACCCTTAGTGCACTCTGGTGTAATATGTCACTGCCAGGTCCTAATACAGAGGCAGCATTAACCCTTAGTGCACACTGGTGTAATAAGTCACTTCCAGGTCCTAATACAGGGGCAGCATTAACCCTTAGTGCACACTGGTGTAATATGTCACTGCCAGGTCCTAATACAGGGGCAGCATTAACCCTTAGTGCACACTGGTGTAAAATATGTCACTGCCAGGTCCTAATACAGAGGCAGCATTAACCCTTAGTGCACTCTGGTGTAATATGTCACTGCCAGGACTCCTAATACAGGAGCAGCATTAATCCTTAGTGCACTCTGGTATAATATGTCACTGCCAGGTCCTAATACAGGGGCAGCATTAACCCTTAGTGCACACTGGTGTAATATGTCACTGCCAGGTCCTAATACAGAGGCAGCATTAACCCTTAGTGCACTCTGGTGTAATATGTCACTGCCAGGTCCTAATACAGGGGCAGCATTAACCCTTATTGCACACTGGTGTAATATGTCACTGCCAGGTCCTAATACAGGTGCAGCATTAATCCTTAGTGCACTCTGGTGTAATATGTCACTGCCAGGTCCTAATACAGGGGCAGCATTAACCCTTAGTGCACACTGGTGTAATATGTCACTGCCAGGTCCTAATACAGGGGCAGCATTAACCCTTAGTGCACTCTGGTGTATTATGTCACTGCCAGGTCCTAATACAAGTGCAGCATTAACCCTTAGTGCACACTGGTATAATATGTCACTGCCAGGTCCTAATACAGAGGCAGCATTAACCCTTAGTGCACTCTGGTATAATATGTCACTGCCAGGACTCCTAATACAGGGGCAGCATTAACCCTTAGTGCACACTGGTGTAATATGTCACTGCCAGGTCCTAATACAGGGGCAGCATTAACCCTTAGTGCACACTGGTGTAATATGTCACTGCCAGGTCCTAATACAGAGGCAGCATTAACACTTAGTGCACTCTGGTGTAATATGTCACTGCCAGGTCCTAATACAGGGGCCAGCATTAACCCTTAGTGCACACTGGTGTAATATGTCACTGCCAGGTACTAATACAGGGGCAGCATTAACCCTTAGTGCACTCTGGTGTAATATGTCTCTGCCAGGTCCTAATACAGGGGCAGCATTAACCCTTAGTGCACACTGGTGTAATATGTCACTGCCAAGTCCTAATACAGTGGCAGCATTAACCCTTAATGCACACTGGTATTATATGTCACTGCCAGGACTCCTAATACAGGTGCAGCATTAATCCTTAGTGCACACTGGTGTAATATGTCACTGCCAGGTCCTAATACAAGGGCAGCATTAACCCTTAGTGCACTCTGGTGTAATATGTCTCTGCCAGGTCCTAATACAGGGGCAGCATTAACCCTTAGTGCACACTGGTGTAATATGTCACTGCCAAGTCCTAATACAGTGGCAGCATTAACCCTTATTGCACACTGGTATTATATGTCACTGCCAGGACTCCTAATACAGGTGCAGCATTAACCCTTAGTGCACACTGGTGTAATATGTCACTGCCAGGTCCTAATACAGGGGCAGCATTAACACTTAGTGCACACTGGTGTAATATGTCACTGCCAGGTCCTAATACATGGGTAGCATTAACCCTTAGTGCACACTGGTATAATATGTCACTGCCAGGACTCCTAATACAGGGGCAGCATTAACCCTTAGTGCACTCTGGTGTAATATGTCACTGCCAGGTCCTAATACAGAGGCAGCATTAACCCTTAGTGCACTCTGGTGTAATATGTCACTGCCAGGTCCTAATACAGAGGCAGCATTAACCCTTAGTGCACACTGGTGTAATATGTCACTGCCAGGTCCTAATACAGGGGCAGCATTAACCCTTAGTGCACACTGGTGTAATATGTCACTGCCAGGTCCTAATACAGAGGCAGCATTAACCCTTAGTGCACACTGGTGTAATATGTCACTGCCAGGTCCTAATACAGGGGCAGCATTAACCCTTAGTGCACTCTGGTGTAATATGTCACTGCCAGGTCCTAATACAGGGGCAGCATTAACCCTTAGTGCACTCTGGTGTAATATGTCACTGCCTGGTCCTAATACAGAAGCAGCATTAACCCTTAGTGCACACTGGTGTAATATGTCACTGCCAGGTCCTAATACAGGTGCAGCATTAATCCTTAGTGCACTCTGGTGTAATATGTCACTGCCAGGTCCTAATACAGGGGCAGCATTAACCCTTAGTGCACACTGGTGTAATATGTCACTGCCAGGTCCTAATACAGGGGCAGCATTAACCCTTAGTGCACTCTGGTGTAATATGTCACTGCCAGGTCCTAATACAGGGGCAGCATTAACCCTTAGTGCACTCTGGTGTAATATGTCACTGCCAGGTCCTAATACAGAGGCAGCATTAACCCTTAGTGCACACTGGTGTAATATGTCACTGCCAGGTCCTAATACAGAGGCAGCATTAACCCTTAGTGCACACTGGTGTAATATGTCACTGCCAGGTCCTAATACAGGGGCAGCATTAACCCTTAGTGCACACTGGTGTAATATGTCACTGCCAGGTCCTTAAACAGGGGCAGCATTAACCCTTAGTGCACACTGGTGTAATATGTCACTGCCAGGACTCCTAATACAGGGGCAGCATTAACCCTTAGTGCACACTGGTGTAATATGTCACTGACAGGTCCTAATACAGGGGCAGCATTAACCCTTAGTGCACACTGGTATAATATGTCACTGCCAGGACTCCTAATACAGGGGCAGCATTAACCCTTAGTGCACTCTGGTGTAATATGTCACTGCCAGGACTCCTAATACAGGGGCAGCATTAACCCTTAGTGCACTCTGGTGTAATATGTCACTGCCAGGTCCTAATACAGGGGCAGCATTAACCCTTAGTGCACACTGGTGTAATATATCACTGCCAGGTCCTAATACAGGGGCAGCATTAACCCTTAGTGCACACAGGTGTAATATATCACTGCCAGGTCCTAATACAGGGGCAGCATTAACCCTTAGTGCACACTGGTGTAATATGTCACTGCCAGGTCCTAATACAGGGGCAGCATTAACCCTTAGTGCACACTGGTGTAATATGTCACTGCCAGGTCCTAATACAGAGGCAGCATTAACCCTTAGTGCACACTGGTGTAATATGTCACTGCCAGGACTCCTAATACAGGGGCAGCATTAACCCTTAGTGCACTCTGGTATAATATATCACTGCCAGGTACTAATACAGGGGCAGCATTAACCCTTAGTGCACTCTGGTGTAATATGTCACTGCCAGGTCCTAATACAGAGGCAGCATTAACCCTTAGTGCACTCTGGTGTAATATGTCACTGCCAGGTCCTAATACAGAGGCATCATTAACCCTTAGTGCACACTGGTGTAATATGTCACTGCCAGGTCCTAATACAGGGGCAGCATTAACCCTTAGTGCACACTGGTGTAATATGTCACTGTCAGGTTCTAATACAGAGGCAGCATTAACCCTTAGTGCACACTGGTGTAATATGTCACTGCCAGGTCCTAATACAGGGGCAGCATTAACCCTTAGTGCATACTGGTGTAATATATCACTGCCAGGTCCTAATACAGGGGCAGCATTAACCCTTAGTGCACACTGGTGTAATATGTCACTGCCAGGTCCTAATACAGGGGCAGCATTAACCCTTAGTGCACACTGGTGTAATATGTCACTGCCAGGTCCTAATACAGAGGCAGCATTAACCCTTAGTGCACACTGGTGTAATATGTCACTGCCAGGACTCCTAATACAGGGGCAGCATTAACCCTTAGTGCACTCTGGTATAATATATCACTGCCAGGTACTAATACAGGGGCAGCATTAACCCTTAGTGCACTCTGGTGTAATATGTCACTGCCAGGTCCTAATACAGAGGCAGCATTAACCCTTAGTGCACTCTGGTGTAATATGTCACTGCCAGGTCCTAATACAGGGGCAGCATTAACCCTTAGTGCACACTGGTGTAATATATCACTGCCAGGTCCTAATACAGGGGCAGCATTAACCCTTAGTGCACACTGGTGTAATATGTCACTGCCAGGTCCTAATACAGGGGCAGCATTAACCCTTAGTGCACACTGGTGTAATATGTCACTGCCAGGTCCTAATACAGAGGCAGCATTAACCCTTAGTGCACACTGGTGTAATATGTCACTGCCAGGACTCCTAATACAGGGGCAGCATTAACCCTTAGTGCACTCTGGTATAATATATCACTGCCAGGTACTAATACAGGGGCAGCATTAACCCTTAGTGCACTCTGGTGTAATATGTCACTGCCAGGTCCTAATACAGAGGCAGCATTAACCCTTAGTGCACTCTGGTGTAATATGTCACTGCCAGGTCCTAATACAGAGGCAGCATTAACCCTTAGTGCACACTGGTGTAATATGTCACTGCCAGGTCCTAATACAGGGGCAGCATTAACCCTTAGTGCACACTGGTGTAATATGTCACTGCCAGGTCCTAATACAGAGGCAGCATTAACCCTTAGTGCACACTGGTGTAATATGTCACTGCCAGGACTCCTAATACAGGGGCAGCATTAACCCTTAGTGCACTCTGGTGTAATATGTCACTGCCAGGTCCTAATACAGAGGCAGCATTAACCCTTAGTGCACACTGGTATAATATGTCACTGCCAGGTCCTAATACAGGGGCAGCATTAACCCTTAGTGCACTCTGGTATAATATATCACTGCCAGGTACTAATACAGGGGCAGCATTAACCCTTTATTGGTGCACACTGGTGCGTGCAACCATTACTATAATTATATGAGCGCAGTGATTCACAGCAATATTTAAAAAATTATAAAATAATAGCAAAAAACCTGTTGTGTGTCCAGGGCTCGGCCGCGCCACTTACGGTAATACATATAAGCTCTGTGCGTCGGCAGTGTGAGTTATCTTTGAGATAAAACAAAATAAAGTTGTTACGTTTTCTTGTATAACAAAAGTCAATATAACAAAGGGCGACATACGATTTTTTCATGTTTTCACAACTTATGCTGCATTTATTATCCATGTCACAAACTATTACCCTCAGTAACCACCGCGCCCAAAGTGTGGAGCCCGCAGGGGGAGGAATTCATCAGTATGGAAGAAAGATGTTTAAACACACAAAATAACACCAAAAAAGTTGTCTTTTTTGTGTGAACCTTATCCTTGTGGACTTTTGACCTTGTTGACCTTTTAACCCTGTCTGATGACTTTTTATGTCGACCTTTTGACCCTGCCGAACCTTTAACTATCGACCCTATGGTGTCTACCTATTGACTGTTGACCTTTTACCTGTCTAACAAGCCACACCCCTGCTGCTAAAGCGCTTGGTTTGTTGCTCAGTGTATGCCCTGTTTAATATTCCACATAAAGATGGGTAGGAAAGCCCAGGGACAATTCCATCGTGCACCACTCTTCATTTCTCCACTGCTGTGTGGCAGTGTTTCATAGATGTGCTATAAACTGGCGTGTGTTTGTGCCGCTGCTCTGTAGCTTAGTAGCCAGCCGGCTCGCTGCAGCCTTTTGGCCTAAACTGGTTGAAAACATTATTGTGAGGTGTGAGGTGGTCAAAACTGACTGGAAATGAATGTTATTAAGGTTAATAATACTGTAGTAGCACAAAAGGCCCAAATTATGTCATTTTAGCTGTGTTTATCATTTAAAAAGAAATATAGATCCAAAACCAAAACCAAAACCACAACATGGTAATGAATTAGAACCAATAGAAACCTATGTGGGCTACTTTTGTGGTTGAAAATGGGGGAAACTGCAGCAGATACCTCTGATATGTGCTGTGTTCACCCTTAAGAACATTGTAACAATGAAATTGATTTTTGGGGATACCCCGCAAGCTTTCATTAATAAATGTGCCCCTTAATATTTATCCACATGCACAGCACGAAATAGAGGCGACAGCTGTTACACACGAGGCGACAGCTGCTACACACTAGGCGACAGCTGCTATATATGAGGCGGCAGCTGCTACGCATGAGGTGACAGCTGCTACACATGAGGCTACAGCTGTTACACACTAGGCGACAGCTGCTACACACGAGGCGACAGCTGCTATATATGAGGCGGCAGCTGCTACGCATGAGGTGACAGCTGTTACACATGAGGCGACAGCTGCTACACATAAGGTGAAAGCTGCTACACACAAGGTGACAGCTGTTACACACGAGGCGACAGCTGCTATATATGAGGCGGCAGCTGCTACACACAAGGTGAAAGCTGCTACACACAAGGTGACAGCTGTTACACACGAGGCGACAGCTGCTATATATGAGGCGGCAGCTGCTACTCACGAGGTGATAGTTGTTATACACGAGGCGACAACTGCTACACGAGGTGACAGCTGGTATACACGAGGCGACAGCTGCTATACATGAGGTGACAGCTGCTATACATGAGGCGACAGCTGCTATACACGAGGCGACAGCTGCTACACACGAGGCGACAGCTGCTACACACGAGGCGACAGCTGTTATATACAAGGTGACAGCTGCAACACATGAGGCGACAGCTGCTACACACGAGGCGACAGCTGCTATATATGAGGCAGCAGCTGCTACGCATGAGGTGACAGCTGTTACACATGAGGCGACAGCTGCTACACACAAGGTGAAAGCTGCTACACACAAGGTGACAGCTGTTACACACGAGGCGACAGCTGCTACGCACAAGGTGAAAGCTGCTACACACAAGGTGACAGCTGCTACTCACGAGGTGATAGTTGTTATACACGAGGCGACAACTGCTACACGAGGTGACAGCTGGTATACACGAGGCGACAGCTGCTATACATGAGGCGACAACTGCTACACGAGGTGACAGCTGCTATACATGAGGTGACAGCTGTTATACACGAGGCGACAGCTGCTATACATGAGGCGACAACTGCTACACGAGGTGACAGCTGTTATACACGAGGCGACAGCTGCTATACACGAGGCGACAGCTGCTATACATGAGGTGACAGCTGTTACACATGAGGTGACAGCTGTTATACATGAGGCGACAGCTGCTATACACGAGGCGACAGCTGCTACACACGAGGCGACAGCTGTTATATACAAGGTGACAGCTGCAACACATGAGGCGACAGCTGCTACACATGAGGCGACAGCTGCTACACATGAGGCGACAGCTGCTACACATGAGGCGACAGCTGCTACACATGAGGCGACAGCTGCTACACATGAGGCGACAGCTGCTACACATAAGGCAACAGCTGCTAGACATGAGGTGACATCTGCTAGACATGAGGTGACAGTACGTAATGTTATGTGGTATATACGGAGGGTGCAGGGCAGGATATCCTGCCAAAGCAGAGTCTTCGGGTTTGGGGGGATTTTCCTGCCACAATTGTGACAGTAGTTACTATCATCTTATAACCGAGGAGACAGAGGAGAATGTTATTGTACGTCGGGCGAGTACATTGGGAAAGACGTGGGTTATTTCCATAGTTCTGGTCACAAGCCATAGCGATATCCTGGGTCCTTCATCTAATTCCGCCTCTCACTAATGGTCCCCAGGGACGCGCCCTCTTACACTGATTATATTTATGGCTTTTTCCACATTTACTTCCATTAATTACAGTCTTATGTCCCAGTAACATTTCCATTGTCATTGCTCAGCAATTCCTCCGCCTCTGCTCCGCAGAAACCCCTCAGCTCCAAACTCCTCCAACAGGAAGCGGGTGATGCGGCTGGTGTATATCATTCACACTACCGCTGAGCCACATTTATTTCCACCCCCAATGTCTCGATCCTGGCTGGATTTCTCATGTTCTGTGGCTTACCTCTGCTTATTCTGCATACAGGCATCTGCTTCTCATACAATCTGCAATCCTGGTTACTTGCTGGGTAGCACCGGAGCAGGAATGCCACTGTGTGTGTAATTGCCAGGATCCAGTGTTCAGCAGCCAGGCTCTCTGTTCATCACACCCAGCTGGCAGTAAGGTCTGTACATGCTGTTCCTGCATAGCTCTCTCAGCATAATGTCCGCTTCCTAGTGTTTGGGCCTACTAGGCCTCAATCCACATCAGAGCCTCAGCCTGGAGAACTGCTGTGACAAGTCCTGATCACCTGACTGCAGCACAGCCAATTATGTGACTGTCTGAGCTTCCCTGCACCACCTGATCATCCCAGCCAATCCCTGCACACTGGCTCCTATAAGAATGCTGGGTAAGGGCTGCCTGATTGCCAGTGCTATGATTGTCATACCCTGTATGGATGGTTTGCTCTCAGCTGCTTCCAGGTTACTGTGCTCCAGGAGATTCCATTCTGCCCTGAGACCTGCCATTGATTTCCAGCTCCATCCAGAGGCGGAACTACCGGCAGTGCAGGCAGTGCACTGCACTGGGGCCCGCCTCTGTCCAGGGGCCCAAGCATGTAATGAGTCAAACTGACTCATTACATGCCGCTGTGCGCTGCAGGCAACCGCTGCCCGCAGCGCACAGCCGCCCGGAGATAGGAGCTGAGCAGCGGTACAGACGGGGGAAGGAGGAGGGAGCCGGAGGACGGAGCCGCAGCAGCGCTTTGTTACTGGTGGAGGCGCTGCTGCTGCTGCTCCTCTGCTTCCCTATAGGCTGTCTTCCGAGAACAGCCTATAGGGAAGCAGAGGGGCAGCAGCAGCAGCGCCTCCACCAGTAACAAAGCGCTGCTGCGGCTCCGTCCTCCGGCTCCCTCCTCCTCATTCTCTACTGCCCGGGAATCGTCGTCTGACGCAGCTGCACCGAGGAGCCTGAGGGTAAGTATAATTCTTTCTTTCTTTCTTTCTTTCTTTCTTTCTTTCTTTCTTTCTTTTTCTTTCCTTCTTTCTTTCTTGTGCCTGCCTGCCGCAATGTGTAAAAAGGGGGGACTACCTGCCGCACTGTGTAAAAAGGGGGGACTGCCTGCCGCAATGTGTAAAAAGGGGGGACTACCTGCCGCAATGTGTAAAAAGGGGGGACTGCCTGCCGCAATGTGTAAAAAGGGGGGACTACCTGCCGCAATGTGTAAAAAGGGGGGACTGCCTGCCGCAATGTGTAAAAAGGGGGGACTGCCTGCCGCACTGTGTAAAAAGGGGGGACTGCCTGCCGCAATGTGTAAAAAGGGGGGAATGCCTGCCACTATGTGTAAAAAGGGGAATCTGCCTGCCGTAATGTGTAAAAATGGGGACGCTGTCTGCCGTAATGTGTAACAAGGGCACGCTGTCTGCCGTAATGTGTAAAAAGGGCACGCTGTCTGCCGTAATGTGTAACAAGGGCACGCGGTCTGCCGTTATGTGTAAAAAGGGGTAATCTGCCCGACGCTATGTGTAAAAATGGGGAATCTGCCTGCCGTAATGTGTAAAAAAGGGGGGCTGCCTGACGCTATGTGTAAAAATGGGGAATCTGCCTGCTGCTATGTGTAAAAAGGAGGAATCTGCCTGCCGTAATGTGTAAAAATGGGGACGCTGTCTGCCGTAATGTGTAACAAGGGCACGCTGTCTGCCGTAATGTGTAACAAGGGCACGCTGTCTACCGTAATGTGTAAAAAGGGCACGCTGTCTGCCGTAATGTGTAACAAGGGCACGCGGTCTGCCGTTATGTGTAAAAAGGGCACGCGGTCTGCCGTTATGTGTAAAAAGGGCACGCTGTCTGCCGTTATGTGTAAAAAGGGCACGCTGTCTGCTGTAATGTGTAAAAAGAGGAATCTGTTCGCTGTAAGGTGTAAAAGGGTCTCTACCTGGTGTAGTGGTGCTACTGTGCGGCGTAATTTGAATAATGGAGACTACTGTGTTGGTATTATTTTGTGGCCACACCCCTTCCCCACGAAGCCACGCCACTATGTATTTTTGCGCGCGCCTACGGCGCGCACTGCCCCCGGGGTGGACTTGGATGGGGGGGGGCCCAAAGCATTTTGTCGCACCTGGGCCCACCGCTTGCTTGTTCCGCCACTGGCTCCATCGGTGTTCTGCCATTGATCTCCAGCTCCATCGGTGTTCTGCCATCGCTCTCTAGCTCCATCGGTGTTCCGCCATTGATCTCCAGCTCCATCGGTGTTCTGCCATCGCTCTCTAGCTCCATCGGTGTTCCGCCATTGATCTCTAGCTCCATCGGTATCCTTTCTCCAGTGGTCAGTAACATTGTGTTTTCCTTTATATTGAATCCATTAGTGGTTTACACTGCAACGGTTTCTACTATTATTGTTATGATCCTGATACTCAGGTCAGGGGAGGTCTTATACGGTGGGACCTGAGTACCAGGACGTAATGCTGGGAAAGGGAAACGGAATGGGAATAGCCCCTGGCACCCTATCTCCGTTGTCTTACCCATGCTGTCAGTTCACTCTTGCGAGACTATGGTTTCTTGGGCCCATGGCAGCCGCGTTTGAAGGGCGGATTACGTCTGCCCAACTCCGATGCCCCCTCAGGTCTTAATGAGAGACAAAGAGTGAACTGAGACAGGGTAATAACAAGGGGCCCTCTAACTAAACAACAAGGCCAGGGGCTACTTGCTAACCTGAAACTAAAAGTATGCGCGGCTTACCGCCAGGGAAAAGAACAACCAAAATATTCCACTTGTCCACTCTCCTACACGGCACCGCCGTGTAACGGAGAGGACTATGGAAGCGGAAACCTCCGCAAATGCTCCAGTACAAGAAAACAATACTAAAGCGGCCTAGGCCGCAACACGCGGCAGGGCCGCCACTCACGAAACCAAGTGAGAACCTCAATCGACTGCCACAGGTAAATGAGGACCAGAAGAACTCCTTGGGACCAGATGACAAACTCCAAGATTCAGGGACTCGGAGAACTGGAGAGACCGGACACAGCAGACCAGGAACAGACGTTCACCAAACATGAGCAGCATGCAGGAAGCTATCACCGGCGTCTGTGTGAGGCACTGAGGAGGCATATAACAGGGAACCCTCCAATAAGAGCACAGAGCTCAATTGCAATAAATGTCGTGCAGCTGCCTTGCTGCACGACCAGAGAAACATGTGTGAACACTTAATTAATCAATAACTGCAACGGGAAACGCGGTCCGCCTGTGGCGTCCCCGTTGCTATGGACCCGGCGGCTCGGCGCGCATGGCGTCCTAGCGTTGCTAGGGACCCGGCGGCTCAGCGTGCACGGCGTCCCTAGTTACTAGGCGCCGGGCGGGCAAGGAGGGAGGTGCAGCGGCCGCGGCCATCGCTCGGAAACGGACCGAGCGGCGCCACGGACCGCGGCGCCTAACAATTATATTGGGACTTCATCAGTGGTTTACAGTGTATCTCATATTACATCTTGCCATTGATGTTACATATGCTTCTGCATTACCTGGTTCCTGTGCCAATGTTACTGCATTATCTGTGATACCGATCGTTGAGTCTAGTACCATCTGCCGCTATCTGTACCATCTTGCGTGCTGAATAAAAGACTTGTTTTATCCTATATTCTCCTCCATTCTGGTCAAGCCTATGCTCAAGTTTACCATATCCTGGTTATGTAGCAAAACTGCCAGATACGCATTCCAGTCAGCCCCTACGCCTGAGCTCTCCTCAGGCGGGACACAAGTGTGAAGCATCAGAAAATGTACCTCATACTTCTGCCTAAAACACAGAAACATGGGTTATGAGAGAGACAGACATAAAAAATAAGATTTTAAACCTACCGGTAAATCTATTTCTCCTAGTCCGTAGAGGATGCTGGAGACTCCGTAAGGACCATGGGGTATAGACGGGCTCCGCAGGAGACATGGGCACCTAAAAGAACTTTTCCTATGGGTGTGCACTGGCTCCTCCCTCTATGCCTCTCCTCCAGACCTCAGTTAGAGAACTGTGCCCAGAGGAGATGGACAATACAAGGCAAGTGTCAGGAATCGACTTACCACGGCTGCATCTGTCCGTCGATGCGGTCTCCGTCCGGGGTCCCTGCGTCTCGCTGTCACTGGTCTCCCTGTCGCCGGATGCCATCCTGGGCCTAGGGACGCTCCTGTTGTCAGCGGGCGTGCATGCACACCGCGTTCCCGCCGGGCCGTGGCATGGGCGCCGCCATGACAGTTTTCCTCAGACTGCCGCATCAGCCAATCTGGAGCTTGGCCGCACCTCCTCGTTTCACTTTCAGCCAATGCCTGCAGCCTGGGGGGTATATCAGGAGCAGCAGGGTGAGTCAGTCCTTGTCCTGGACTTCGTGTCACTCCCATTACCTGAGTATCTGGCTCCGTTCTCCAGTTCCCCTGTGTACCTGTTCTGCCTTCCAGTTTGAACCTGATCCACCGTGGAACCACAAGCACCAGCAACCCTAGTACCTCTGGTCAGGCTTCACACCTTTGCCAGCCACAGTGTGCTCCAGCCTTTACAGTAGAGACTTCCCTCCAGGTGCATCTCGTTACCTACACCGGCCTGTTCATCAGCCTGCAAGCTGCCAGTGTTATCTCCAACTGCACTGAGAACCTTAACGCTTGTCTCCTGCAACTGCTACCAGCCTTGCTATTCCCACCATCATCTCTGCTGGCTCCACAATCCAAGAACTATCGGTTCCCATACCGATACATCGATCCCCTGATCGATTGAATCCATTATACAAACTTTGCCATAGACTCTCAGCTTCCACGCTGCTCATTCTCATCTGCATCGTTACTGTTATTATTTTAGTATTCCTGCTGCTATACGGTTTCAACTTATTGTTTAATAAACCATTTTGCGCACATGCGCAGGAATCCAATCCGGCCTCCTCTCTTCCTCCACATTACTACCACTGACCCACTAGCGCCCCCTTCGGGAACACAAACTAAACAGAACCTGACAGCAGGATTTAGCAATCCAAGGGCAAGATTCATACCAGCCCACACCAATCATACCATGTAACCTGGAACATACTGACAAAGCCTGCTGGATTGCTTTATCGTATAAACAACCCTTTATGAGGTCTAAGAACACTGTACGCTGAATGCGTGAGAAGTACCGTAAAGGTACGCTATTTGCGTATCGATCGCTTAGCCGTGATCGAGACGCTCAGGCGTCACGTTTACTCACGAGTAAATGATCACAGGCAGGCACGCTATTGGCTATAGACAAACGTAATGCTTCGCTATGGCGTAGCGGACGCTTGAGACCACGAGGAGGTCACCAGCGGCGCAGACGCTCACAACGCTAAACCTTGATATCTATACCTTTTATCAAAGTAATACACAGAATACCTTAATGTGAATACAGGGTGTAAGTGCAACCTTGTGTAACCTGACTAACTACAAAGCTGCTTGAGCGTCACCGACGCTCAAGTGAACACTTAACACTATGAGAAAAATACACAGATACTTGATTAGGGTCCAAAGCCTATTAACTGTATTATAACTATTATACTTGCAAAAAGGAATCACAGTACAAAAGATACACTACAATATAACAGAGACTTCCTAACCAAAATAGCTACACTAGAAATACAATACAATACCAATCTAATACAATACAATACAATACTAGTCAAGGGGAGATATGGGAGAAAAGAGAAGGGAGAGAGAGAGAGAGACGGAGAGAGAGAGAGAGAGATGGAGAGAGATGAGAGAAAGAGAGAGAGAGATAGGGAGAGAGATGAGAGAAATGGCTCACAGAAAGACAATGATTACGGAGAGAAACTTACGCACAAGGGTAACGATCGCAAGCGCTTCTGGACAGCCAGCTTCCCGATTATCAGCAATGAGAACCGTTTGATGAGAAGTGAAAGCTGGATGCCACAGGCCCGTCTTTTATGCTACTCACACAATGCAATCTAATGGTCCCTACAATCTCATTGTCCATTGGACGCAGGAATTCGGCTTCGCATTATAACAAAGGTCATAGGTTGATTCATACAGGTGGGCTGTATCAGTGGTCTTGGTTATGCAAAACCATGGGTGATAACTAACACATTCCTGTCTTCTGGAGAGCTATTGTTTGGCGAATACAAAACAGAATCCTGTCTGGGTTCTGTTCTATATTCATGATGTCCACTTTCAGTTGAGACAATGACATCTCAGCCCTCATTCTCCTGTATACAAATCCAGCCCCATTTGTAAACACAGGTGTTGGCCCTCCTCATTGAGTCTCAAAGCTCAGTGTAATTAAAGACTATTGTACTCCGTCTGCGGGAAAGATACTGATTTGGAGTACAATTGATCTTCAATTACTATTCCGGTGCTTACCTTATGCATGTAAAGTTATGAGGCCCTCCCAACATGCAAACTATTGTTTGGGGGATCTCTGAGGTCAAAGAGCCATTTGAGACCCACTGATACCTGTCTCCACTGTTCAGGTGCATGACTAAGTAAGAACAAATAATAATAAATGGACATAACTTCTTATGTCCATAACTATTCGCACGAGCGATTAATACGCTCCAAACCAACACCGGAATATTGCTATTTAAATACCCTTCCGATGGGTACCAAACACTGCTGTATGATTCCTGTTAGACCCTTCCTACAATACAAAGAGGGATTCCTCCGTTCAGGGACATTCTATATTAACCAAACTTTCAGAATCTATCAAAGGGACCATGGTCTACAAACTACATTAATTGTGAAAATATGTAACGATTGGGTCGCACGCTACGACTACATACTCCTTACCGTAAATACGCATACCGATGCGAGCGGGTGCACGCATCAGCGGGTATGCGCTATCACGGGAAAGCGCACGCATGCGCAGCGCGGACCAGCGTGAGGTGCAAATATGGCAGCGTGTATAGGGATATTTTTCTGACTTTGACAGTCCACCCTTTGGCAGTCAA
Source organism: Pseudophryne corroboree (assembly GCF_028390025.1). Classification (NCBI taxonomy): domain Eukaryota; kingdom Metazoa; phylum Chordata; class Amphibia; order Anura; family Myobatrachidae; genus Pseudophryne; species Pseudophryne corroboree. The sequence continues at coordinate 2,997,925 of NC_086447.1, read as the reverse complement.
TAATAACTGCCACCTTCAAAACATTTCAAAAAGGAGAAAAATATAAGTCAGGGGTTAATTCATTTCCATGGTTGGGTAAGGAAGAAGAGAGGAGTAGGTGTGAAGAGGGTATGACCTAGTGAGATAGCAGAAGTATGTGTGTATGAGTCCATGTTTGGAGGGTCATGTATCATCGTGCCGTACGTGTGGTAAATCAAGCTTCGAGGTATTGCGAAGTATACATTTGAATTCCTTCTTATCCCGTGGTACAGGTCTGTGGATGGGCTGTCAAACTTTACCGAGCTCTTTTCGGCTTTTGAACAGAATGGGGAGCACATTTTAGTTGATGATACATGAATGGGGGAATATGTGATTGCTGATATCTGTGCCTGTATTCCCTATACTATGTGTGTTATTACCTGAGGGTTGTAGAAATGAAGAAAAGACATAATTACGGTAAATGCGGTGGTATTCTATGTCAGGGAAATGTACATCTGTTGTTGAAGTTTTGTTCGGTATCTGTTGAGAGTCGTCTTCTTTGCGCTGTATTGCTCCTTGGGCATGAGCAAATAGCTTTGTCAGTGCCATCAGATTTACAAAAATGTTGGGCTAGCGTGAGTTTAAGAATACTAGGGAAACTGGGGATCCATGGCAAAGTTCATCAAATGTCCATTTCTCAAGTGGTCAAAACTTCATCTTTGGTGCTTGTCTGTTGTCTGTATAGCGTCTCGTCAACTTCCTCGTCCAAGGGGGTCTTTGTATCTTGGGGAAAAGCAGAAAAACAGGTGAAAGAAACGGACCTTATAATCGCATTTTCATCACATCATGGTTTCTATCATTGGGTCATAAATCAAATCCAGGTTAATTACAGTTTCCTCACTCCTCAAACTCATCACTCTTGTACTTTGTTTGCACCTCATTAAAGCCTGCCCGCATCTAAATATCAATCCAATAGATATAATAACACCTAAGATACATAGGAGAAACTTTCCAACATCCATTATGACTCCTTGAGCCCAGTCTCCTAAACCGGAGAACCAATTTCGCGGGTTCAACCATGACACCCAACTAGTCAGCTCATTACCTACAGCAGCAAGGGTGAGATTGTGTTTTCGGCGAAATTCCCATTTTAATTGGAGAATATCGTCCATCTTTTGGTCTATGACCTCTACCGGATCCTCGGTGCTATTTGTGATATACGTGCAACACTTTATGCCGTACTGTGTTGCCAATGTAACACAATATCCGCCTGTTACTGCTGTAAGATAATTAAGAACCATCCTATGCTGAACTAGTTCTGTTTTATAAGCTTGAAGTTCTCTTCCAGTGTATCTGAACGTGTCATCATACATTTCAGTGATATTATCTAACAAATTGGCGAGTGCGGAAATGTATCTATAATTCATCACTCCCCGAGCGGTGCGAGTGAAATCTAACGCTACCAGAACCTGAATCCCGGTGGATTCATGGATAAGATCAGAGGCCGGATGCTCTAACCTTTCTGACAGTTGTCTTTTAACTCGGTGCTCGTAATGAGTGTGAGTATAAGGAGCTTGGGCACCATGGTGTATGTCCTTCATTTTGTCATGTGTAACAGTCATCACTTCAGGCAATACCTTTCCAATATAACACAATCCTTCAGAGTTTGGGGCAAGCCACTTGTACGCCTTTCTCCCGCATATGAAATATGCATCATCGGGGAGAACATATGGGACGGAGAAGGACATTACCATATTACAAACCTTCCAGGTGAAATCTCCTGACCCTAATTCTTCCATCTGCTTAATGCACGTATCAGACTGTACGATATGTGCACAGTATCCTGGTGATACTTCTCCAACTCTAGTAATTCTATTTCCTAGGGTGTATCTATACCGGAAAGATTTTCCTCTACTGGCTATGTGGCGCACAAGCTCTGTATCTGTAGGCATTCTATCTGCTCTGTGTGAAAAGGTCATGGTGTGGTTACTCCATGACACTTCCCAATTTCCCGGCTTTCGGGGATTGGAGATGTTGAAACATAAGAGGGACCTATCCACATGGTATTGGTGGAGCTTCAAGCTAGGAGGGCTGGAGATATTAAACCTCCTGTCCACCGGTCTCCCACCATTTAACTCAAGTACCTCCCCTAACGTTAAAGGAAATGGTACTAGCCCTGGTTTGCTATGCCCTTGAGGTACTTGAGAACATACCCAACAATCTGTCTCATTTAACACGCTACCCACTAAGGAGTGATAGTCACTCAATGGATGCCGGTCCATATGGTTATTAAAACTGGATTGGCATTATTGCTACCGAGCCTACAGATACAGTTTTCTTTTTGAACTAACAATCCTTCAAAGAAAATGTTTACAGATAACATGGTTGTTAGATAGTGCCCGGTACTCGCCTTTGCTTGGTGATTGAGTTGCTATTGGAAATTTACACCTCCGTCTCAGTCATCAGGACCTTTCTGGATCCTTTCTCGACCTCACTGGTACTCTCACCGAAACAGACGGCTCTGGTCAACATCATGGTTAACGGAAAAATCCATATCACAGTCTCTTGGGGCAAGTCCATCTTACAGGAGGAGAAAAGAAGAAATTTGTAAAGGGGGTATAAGAAAACAGTTTGAGGGGGAGAGAACTTGTTACGATAATAAGTTCTCTCGTCTTGTTGTTCTTCTTGTTCTGCTGTCCTCTCAAAGGTGCTGTCTCTCAGTCTTCCAAACGAACATTCTGGTGATGCAATATTCCTTCCCAACCGACGATCTTTCTGTAAGGAGCAAAAATCTGGCATTACCATTGGTCCAACTGAGGGGTGACATAGCATCTTTAAACCATGGAAACATGAGTGGGAAGAGAGAGACAACAAAAAAAAACAAAAGAGATAGAGAACAATTCATGTGCATATATACATTACATAACTCGACAATAACCATCAATAAGAAAAGAGAAACAAAGCATTTTTAAACATTGTCAACATTAAGAAAACATTGTTAGCATTAGAAAAACATTGTCAGACTTATTAGGCTGTCATATCTATGTGTCTAATGGTCTCCTTGAGCAGTCCCTCCCCACCAGCACCTGCATTACTCCACTGTCTGTATCTGGCCAGAAATACATTGTGGCGGAGGTCATGCTGGGGTTTGGTAGACTTCTGCAAGGACCAAGTGGATATGCAATGTGTGAATTCTTACCGCTACTAGTCAGAGATGGGGATAGAGAGAGAGAGAAAAAACATTTTTCACAAATACATTTACAACTTTTCACCTGGTCATTCCTGTGTCTTCAGTGAATGACCTCCCACTTTATTAACCGTTACCTCAGGCTTACCATCAGTTCTAATGTTCACCTTTCCTGACTACATATCATGAGTGTGGGCCAAAATTCTTCCTGTCGGATCTCTGATTATAATTTGGTGTGTCCTTACTTTGCTCATTTCTTGGTCTAGGGGGTCTAACTTTATGTGGGCTGTTATGCCTGCAATCTCTTGCATAATGGCCTTCCTTCTGGCAATTATAGCAAATCCTGGGCTTCCTCCACGTGTCAATGACCTGAGGTTTTGGTTGATTTGATGCCTCCTCAAACGCTCGGATGCTCATCATCATCAACCGTTTCCCCTGTTCTTCCCTGATTCCTTGGATTTCATGATTATGGTGTTGTCTTTCTCTTGATCTACAATCTCTTGCAAAGTGTCCCTTTTTATGACAATTGTAACAGACTTCCATATCTGGATTTCTCGCAGGGGTGTGGGGCTTTTGTTGGGGTGGTCTTGTGGTTAGGGCCTGTATATTTGCTGCCATTAACTTATCTCTTAGTGACTCTCTGTATCTGGTGATATTCTGATCATGATTAATGACGGCCTCTCTTAGTGCGGTCACCGAGATATCTCTCCAGTTTGGGTTGGTGGTCTGTACCTTTGTTTTTAATTCATCCTTTAAACCATTCATTAATACCTTAACCGCTATTCCTTTATATTGTGCATTTGTCTTGATGTCTGCGATCCCAGTGTTTCTAGCCATTATTTGCAGTGCTCGATTGAAATAATTAGAAACATTTTCCCTTTCGTTTTGCCTTATGGAGAAAATGTCATTCCACTTGACAGCGGCTGGGAAATATATTCCTAACTGTCGGTTAATCTGCCTAATACATTCCTGATTGTGTTCCTCCATACAAGGTACCTCCGTGTCTAATTTACAATCAGCAATGAATTTTGCAGGGTCAACACTGGAGGGCAAACATGCCCTCAGCACTGTCCGCCACTCTTGGTTGGTGGGTTCTGTGGCGTTTCCTAGTTCTTTAATAAACCTTTGACATTTGGCTAGATTTTTCCTAGGATCAGGAAATTCAGACATAATTGATCTCAATTCGGTCCGGGACCAGAGACAGTGCATTGCACTGTCCTTGACGGGAATGATTCCCTGATCGTCAGTCTTCCCATTGGGGACTGAGATCACCCTGGCCAGATCGAACTCAGTTACATCATCTTGTGTTGGTCTTACATTTTGGGGTACATCTGTTTGTGCGTGATATGAAACATTGTACGTACCTGTGGACACGACCTCACCTGACCCTCCGTTAGGGGGTTTGATTATTGCCTTTACCAATTTGGTCGCGTCCACCTGGATGGCTTTTGTGATGGTTGCTGGAAGAGGTGCTGACATCGTTCTGGGCTCACTTTCTTGTTTGTATTCCTGAGGGAAGTTTGACATGGGGTGCAACTTGCATAGGTTAATAGTTGTACATTCAACAGTATTACAATAATCATTGTTACATTTATTACACTTATTCTTATAATCTATATTACAGTTGCTAAGAGCGTTTTTATTGTTCCACCTTGTGCTTTTCTCCGCAACCACAATCCTCCCTGCTGCCATATCTCTCCCCTCAAGATAAGAGTCAGAAAAGTCAATTGAATCTCTTTGTAATTCACCTTCCTGTTGCCATAACTGCAAATAATCATAATGTTTACTTCGTCTCTTTGTTGGTTCAATGAGACATATCCTCCTCCTTAAATTTTGTAACACTTTTGGGCTAAAGCTGCCTATATTTGGGAACTTCTCCCCATCATGTACAGTCATTCTCTCCCATTCATCACATAAAACTTCAGCGTGATTTCCATATTTCTCACACATCACATATCGTGCCGACCCGACTGGCCGGTTCCCTAAATCAACCCGAACCGAGGTTGATCGCCCCCTACCTGAACAACTGGCCCCCATAATCTGCAGGTGTTGCTTATTCCTCCTTGGATCTTTATATCAAGGTTTTCAGCGAACCCTTACAAACAAACCAAGATGTCCTGGGCAGGCTGGCGGTGGCGGTTTACCAAGTACCCCACTCACTTCTCGCCCACGTTGGCCAGTACTGCAATCACTGTATCCAGAGCTGCTGTACCCAACTCAGGGCCCCTGTGAACCTTTATTTACTGGGGCGCGTTCCCCAGCAAGTATTGGTTGTTGGATAGTTCCTGAGTGACCAGCGAACCTCCCTTCCAAAAATAAAAAATTACACAAATCACGTCAGAATGTACAAATAGCGTTTATGACCTTTGTACGCAAAATGATACTGGTCAGGTTTACTAATGCACACAATGACGTGCGGTACAATCGTTCAGTACATAAGACTACTTCTTATGTACAGAGAGATCAATGGAATCGAAAATTTCGGCTGCGAATTCCTTCAGCCAGAGCTTATATGGCCTATATGGGTTCTGCACCAACACCCCCCGGGGTTGTGCCTCTTCTCTCTATAGCGGACTTCTTTGTACCTGTTACCTTATGACCTCCTGGTCTGTTACCGTCTGTTAATGACCTCCTGGTCTGTTATCGTCTGTTAATGACCTCCTGGTCTGTTATGGTCCGCTATACTCTAATGCTCAAATATTATTTAACCAAGGATGCCTCCCTAGCCACCGTATATGTCACTTACACGTATGTTCCTTGACGAGTACCCGACTTTCCTTTTGGTTCAACCTCTAAGTTATATAGCTTATGTAATAATAAAAACACACTCACTCACCACATGTACACTTTTGCTTCTATTTCTATTTCTGCGCAGAAATTTTCTTTAGCCCAGCTGTGTTACCAATTAGGAGCAGGATCTGTTAAACTAAATTTCAGATTTCCAAAAATAGACTTGCGTTATTTACCGCGTCGCGTTATCTACCGCTTTGCGCTAATTATCGCTTATCGTGACTTGAGCTACGTGGGCGTAACCGGACGCTACGTTGCGTAATGAACGCTGCGTGCGTCGGCCTTTGGATTGCGTACGCTAGTCTTTGTTAGAGACACGTGTACGCAAAACAAAGATCCACCGTAACACAATATACTTTTATCAATGTAAACGATCCCTGATCATCTACCGCGTACCCCACTGGCTTTGCCTTATCTCCCAGGCAAACCTGTGTGTTTGTCTACACTTTTAACTATTACCTCTATTCTTAAACTATGAAATAACAGCAAATCTCTTTTGGCACTTTTCTATCAACTATAAAACTGGCAAACAGGATAGTGATATACGAAAAATGAAATACACAGATGGAAAAGAAATGCAGATATATATGTATGCGTGCGTATATACGCAAGACAGAAGAAAAATAAACAGTTTTTAAAAAAACACTAGCGTTTTGTTCTTACCTCCGGTTCCCGGATTCCTTCAGCACCCTTTACCTAAGCGAAGCAGACGCTTATCCCATCAGCACTGCGAGACAACCTCCCGCCCTTTGCTGAGGGATAATGTCTGCTGATCTACCTAGTGCAGATATGTGAAGGACTGGACGGCCCCCAATTGACAAAGCCTGCTGGATTGCTTTATCGTATAAACAACCCTTTATGAGGTCTAAGAACACTGTACGCTGAATGCGTGAGAAGTACCGTAAAGGTACGCTATTTGCGTATCGATCGCTTAGCCGTGATCGAGACGCTCAGGCGTCACGTTTACTCACGAGTAAATGATCACAGGCAGGCACGCTATTGGCTATAGACAAACGTAATGCTTCGCTATGGCGTAGCGGACGCTTGAGACCACGAGGAGGTCACCAGCAGCGCAGACGCTCACAACGCTAAACCTTGATATCTATACCTTTTATCAAAGTAATACACAGAATACCTTAATGTGAATACAGGGTGTAAGTGCAACCTTGTGTAACCTGACTAACTACAAAGCTGCTTGAGCGTCACCGACGCTCAAGTGAACACTTAACACTATGAGAAAAATACACAGATACTTGATTAGGGTCCAAAGCCTATTAACTGTATTATAACTATTATACTTGCAAAAAGGAATCACAGTACAAAAGATACACTACAATATAACAGAGACTTCCTAACCAAAATAGCTACACTAGAAATACAATACAATACCAATCTAATACAATACAATACAATACTAGTCAAGGGGAGATATGGGAGAAAAGAGAAGGGAGAGAGAGAGAGAGAGATGGAGAGAGAGAGAGATGGAGAGAGATGAGAGAAAGAGAGAGAGAGAGAGATAGGGAGAGAGATGAGAGAAATGGCTCACAGAAAGACAATGATTACGGAGAGAAACTTACGCACAAGGGTAACGATCGCAAGCGCTTCTGGACAGCCAGCTTCCCGATTATCAGCAATGAGAACCGTTTGATGAGAAGTGAAAGCTGGATGCCACAGGCCCGTCTTTTATGCTACTCACACAATGCAATCTAATGGTCCCTACAATCTCATTGTCCATTGGACGCAGGAATTCGGCTTCGCATTATAACAAAGGTCATAGGTTGATTCATACAGGTGGGCTGTATCAGTGGTCTTGGTTATGCAAAACCATGGGTGATAACTAACACATTCCTGTCTTCTGGAGAGCTATTGTTTGGCGAATACAAAACAGAATCCTGTCTGGGTTCTGTTCTATATTCATGATGTCCACTTTCAGTTGAGACAATGACATCTCAGCCCTCATTCTCCTGTATACAAATCCAGCCCCATTTGTAAACACAGGTGTTGGCCCTCCTCATTGAGTCTCAAAGCTCAGTGTAATTAAAGACTATTGTACTCCGTCTGCGGGAAAGATACTGATTTGGAGTACAATTGATCTTCAATTACTATTCCGGTGCTTACCTTATGCATGTAAAGTTATGAGGCCCTCCCAACATGCAAACTATTGTTTGGGGGATCTCTGAGGTCAAAGAGCCATTTGAGACCCACTGATACCTGTCTCCACTGTTCAGGTGCATGACTAAGTAAGAACAAATAATAATAAATGGACATAACTTCTTATGTCCATAACTATTCGCACGAGCGATTAATACGCTCCAAACCAACACCGGAATATTGCTATTTAAATACCCTTCCGATGGGTACCAAACACTGCTGTATGATTCCTGTTAGACCCTTCCTACAATACAAAGAGGGATTCCTCCGTTCAGGGACATTCTATATTAACCAAACTTTCAGAATCTATCAAAGGGACCATGGTCTACAAACTACATTAATTGTGAAAATATGTAACGATTGGGTCGCACGCTACGACTACATACTCCTTACCGTAAATACGCATACCGATGCGAGCGGGTGCACGCATCAGCGGGTATGCGCTATCACGGGAAAGCGCACGCATGCGCAGCGCGGACCAGCGTGAGGTGCAAATATGGCAGCGTGTATAGGGATATTTTTCTGACTTTGACAGTCCACCCTTTGGCAGTCAATAATAACTGCCACCTTCAAAACATTTCAAAAAGGAGAAAAATATAAGTCAGGGGTTAATTCATTTCCATGGTTGGGTAAGGAAGAAGAGAGGAGTAGGTGTGAAGAGGGTATGACCTAGTGAGATAGCAGAAGTATGTGTGTATGAGTCCATGTTTGGAGGGTCATGTATCATCGTGCCGTACGTGTGGTAAATCAAGCTTCGAGGTATTGCGAAGTATACATTTGAATTCCTTCTTATCCCGTGGTACAGGTCTGTGGATGGGCTGTCAAACTTTACCGAGCTCTTTTCGGCTTTTGAACAGAATGGGGAGCACATTTTAGTTGATGATACATGAATGGGGGAATATGTGAATGCTGATATCTGTGCCTGTATTCCCTATACTATGTGTGTTATTACCTGAGGGTTGTAGAAATGAAGAAAAGACATAATTACGGTAAATGCGGTGGTATTCTATGTCAGGGAAATGTACATCTGTTGTTGAAGTTTTGTTCGGTATCTGTTGAGAGTCGTCTTCTTTGCGCTGTATTGCTCCTTGGGCATGAGCAAATAGCTTTGTCAGTGCCATCAGATTTACAAAAATGTTGGGCTAGCGTGAGTTTAAGAATACTAGGGAAACTGGGGATCCATGGCAAAGTTCATCAAATGTCCATTTCTCAAGTGGTCAAAACTTCATCTTTGGTGCTTGTCTGTTGTCTGTATAGCGTCTCGTCAACTTCCTCGTCCAAGGGGGTCTTTGTATCTTGGGGAAAAGCAGAAAAACAGGTGAAAGAAACGGACCTTATAATCGCATTTTCATCACATCATGGTTTCTATCATTGGGTCATAAATCAAATCCAGGTTAATTACAGTTTCCTCACTCCTCAAACTCATCACTCTTGTACTTTGTTTGCACCTCATTAAAGCCTGCCCGCATCTAAATATCAATCCAATAGATATAATAACACCTAAGATACATAGGAGAAACTTTCCAACATCCATTATGACTCCTTGAGCCCAGTCTCCTAAACCGGAGAACCAATTTCGTGGGTTCAACCATGACACCCAACTAGTCAGCTCATTACCTACAGCAGCAAGGGTGAGATTGTGTTTTCGGCGAAATTCCCATTTTAATTGGAGAATATCGTCCATCTTTTGGTCTATGACCTCTACCGGATCCTCGGTGCTATTTGTGATATACGTGCAACACTTTATGCCGTACTGTGTTGCCAATGTAACACAATATCCGCCTGTTACTGCTGTAAGATAATTAAGAACCATCCTATGCTGAACTAGTTCTGTTTTATAAGCTTGAAGTTCTCTTCCAGTGTATCTGAACGTGTCATCATACATTTCAGTGATATTATCTAACAAATTGGCGAGTGCGGAAATGTATCTATAATTCATCACTCCCCGAGCGGTGCGAGTGAAATCTAACGCTACCAGAACCTGAATCCCGGTGGATTCATGGATAAGATCAGAGGCCGGATGCTCTAACCTTTCTGACAGTTGTCTTTTAACTCGGTGCTCGTAATGAGTGTGAGTATAAGGAGCTTGGGCACCATGGTGTATGTCCTTCATTTTGTCATGTGTAACAGTCATCACTTCAGGCAATACCTTTCCAATATAACACAATCCTTCAGAGTTTGGGGCAAGCCACTTGTACGCCTTTCTCCCGCATATGAAATATGCATCATCGGGGAGAACATATGGGACGGAGAAGGACATTACCATATTACAAACCTTCCAGGTGAAATCTCCTGACCCTAATTCTTCCATCTGCTTAATGCACGTATCAGACTGTACGATATGTGCACAGTATCCTGGTGATACTTCTCCAACTCTAGTAATTCTATTTCCTAGGGTGTATCTATACCGGAAAGATTTTCCTCTACTGGCTATGTGGCGCACAAGCTCTGTATCTGTAGGCATTCTATCTGCTCTGTGTGAAAAGGTCATGGTGTGGTTACTCCATGACACTTCCCAATTTCCCGGCTTTCGGGGATTGGAGATGTTGAAACATAAGAGGGACCTATCCACATGGTATTGGTGGAGCTTCAAGCTAGGAGGGCTGGAGATATTAAACCTCCTGTCCACCGGTCTCCCACCATTTAACTCAAGTACCTCCCCTAACGTTAAAGGAAATGGTACTAGCCCTGGTTTGCTATGCCCTTGAGGTACTTGAGAACATACCCAACAATCTGTCTCATTTAACACGCTACCCACTAAGGAGTAATAGTCACTCAATGGATGCCGGTCCATATGGTTATTAAAACTGGATTGGCATTATTGCTACCGAGCCTACAGATACAGTTTTCTTTTTGAACTAACAATCCTTCAAAGAAAATGTTTACAGATAACATGGTTGTTAGATCGTGCCCGGTACTCGCCTTTGCTTGGTGATTGAGTTGCTATTGGAAATTTACACCTCCGTCTCAGTCATCAGGACCTTTCTGGATCCTTTCTCGACCTCACTGGTACTCTCACCGAAACAGACGGCTCTGGTCAACATCATGGTTAACGGAAAAATCCATATCACAGTCTCTTGGGGCAAGTCCATCTTACAGGAGGAGAAAAGAAGAAATTTGTAAAGGGGGTATAAGAAAACAGTTTGAGGGGGAGAGAACTTGTTACGATAATAAGTTCTCTCGTCTTGTTGTTCTTCTTGTTCTGCTGTCCTCTCAAAGGTGCTGTCTCTCAGTCTTCCAAACGAACATTCTGGTGATGCAATATTCCTTCCCAACCGACGATCTTTCTGTAAGGAGCAAAAATCTGGCATTACCATTGGTCCAACTGAGGGGTGACATAGCATCTTTAAACCATGGAAACATGAGTGGGAAGAGAGAGACAACAAAAAAAAAAAAAAAGAGATAGAGAACAATTCATGTGCATATATACATTACATAACTCGACAATAACCATCAATAAGAAAAGAGCAACAAAGCATTTTTAAACATTGTCAACATTAAGAAAACATTGTTAGCATTAGAAAAACATTGTCAGACTTATTAGGCTGTCATATCTATGTGTCTAATGGTCTCCTTGAGCAGTCCCTCCCCACCAGCACCTGCATTACTCCACTGTCTGTATCTGGCCAGAAATACATTGTGGCGGAGGTCATGCTGGGGTTTGGTAGACTTCTGCAAGGACCAAGTGGATATGCAATGTGTGAATTCTTACCGCTACTAGTCAGAGATGGGGATAGAGAGAGAGAGAAAAAACATTTTTCACAAATACATTTACAACTTTTCACCTGGTCATTCCTGTGTCTTCAGTGAATGACCTCCCACTTTATTAACCGTTACCTCAGGCTTACCATCAGTTCTAATGTTCACCTTTCCTGACTACATATCATGAGTGTGGGCCAAAATTCTTCCTGTCGGATCTCTGATTATAATTTGGTGTGTCCTTACTTTGCTCATTTCTTGGTCTAGGGGGTCTAACTTTATGTGGGCTGTTATGCCTGCAATCTCTTGCATAATGGCCTTCCTTCTGGCAATTATAGCAAATCCTGGGCTTCCTCCACGTGTCAATGACCTGAGGTTTTGGTTGATTTGATGCCTCCTCAAACGCTCGGATGCTCATCATCATCAACCGTTTCCCCTGTTCTTCCCTGATTCCTTGGATTTCATGATTATGGTGTTGTCTTTCTCTTGATCTACAATCTCTTGCAAAGTGTCCCTTTTTATGACAATTGTAACAGACTTCCATATCTGGATTTCTCGCAGGGGTGTGGGGCTTTTGTTGGGGTGGTCTTGTGGTTAGGGCCTGTATATTTGCTGCCATTAACTTATCTCTTAGTGACTCATCTGGTGATATTCTGATCATGATTAATGACGGCCTCTCTTAGTGCGGTCACCGAGATATCTCTCCAGTTTGGGTTGGTGGTCTGTACCTTTGTTTTTAATTCATCCTTTAAACCATTCATTAATACCTTAACCGCTATTCCTTTATGTTGTGCATTTGTCTTGATGTCTGCGATCCCAGTGTTTCTAGCCATTATTTGCAGTGCTCGATTGAAATAATTAGAAACATTTTCCCTTTCGTTTTGCCTTATGGAGAAAATGTCATTCCACTTGACAGCGGCTGGGAAATATATTCCTAACTGTCGGTTAATCTGCCTAATACATTCCTGATTGTGTTCTTCCATACAAGGTACCTCCGTGTCTAATTTACAATCAGCAATGAATTTTGCAGGGTCAACACTGGAGGGCAAACATGCCCTCAGCACTGTCCGCCACTCTTGGTTGGTGGGTTCTGTGGCGTTTCCTAGTTCTTTAATAAACCTTTGACATTTGGCTAGATTTTTCCTAGGATCAGGAAATTCAGACATAATTGATCTCAATTCGGTCCGGGACCAGAGACAGTGCATTGCACTGTCCTTGACGGGAATGATTCCCTGATCGTCAGTCTTCCCATTGGGGACTGAGATCACCCTGGCCAGATCGAACTCAGTTACATCATCTTGTGTTGGTCTTACATTTTGGGGTACATCTGTTTGTGCGTGATATGAAACATTGTACGTACCTGTGGACACGACCTCACCTGACCCTCCGTTAGGGGGTTTGATTATTGCCTTTACCAATTTGGTCGCGTCCACCTGGATGGCTTTTGTGATGGTTGCTGGAAGAGGTGCTGACATCGTTCTGGGCTCACTTTCTTGTTTGTATTCCTGAGGGAAGTTTGACATGGGGTGCAACTTGCATAGGTTAATAGTTGTACATTCAACAGTATTACAATAATCATTGTTACATTTATTACACTTATTCTTATAATCTATATTACAGTTGCTAAGAGCGTTTTTATTGTTCCACCTTGTGCTTTTCTCCGCAACCACAATCCTCCCTGCTGCCATATCTCTCCCCTCAAGATAAGAGTCAGAAAAGTCAATTGAATCTCTTTGTAATTCACCTTCCTGTTGCCATAACTGCAAATAATCATAATGTTTACTTCGTCTCTTTGTTGGTTCAATGAGACATATCCTCCTCCTTAAATTTTGTAACACTTTTGGGCTAAAGCTGCCTATATTTGGGAACTTCTCCCCATCATGTACAGTCATTCTCTCCCATTCATCACATAAAACTTCAGCGTGATTTCCATATTTCTCACACATCACATATCGTGCCGACCCGACTGGCCGGTTCCCTAAATCAACCCGAACCGAGGTTGATCGCCCCCTACCTGAACAACTGGCCCCCATAATCTGCAGGTGTTGCTTATTCCTCCTTGGATCTTTATATCAAGGTTTTCAGCGAACCCTTACAAACAAACCAAGATGTCCTGGGCAGGCTGGCGGTGGCGGTTTACCAAGTACCCCACTCACTTCTCGCCCACGTTGGCCAGTACTGCAATCACTGTATCCAGAGCTGCTGTACCCAACTCAGGGCCCCTGTGAACCTTTATTTACTGGGGCGCGTTCCCCAGCAAGTATTGGTTGTTGGATAGTTCCTAAGTGACCAGCGAACCTCCCTTCCAAAAATAAAAAATTACACAAATCACGTCAGAATGTACAAATAGCGTTTATGACCTTTGTACGCAAAATGATACTGGTCAGGTTTACTAATGCACACAATGACGTGCGGTACAATCGTTCAGTACATAAGACTACTTCTTATGTACAGAGAGATCAATGGAATCGAAAATTTCGGCTGCGAATTCCTTCAGCCAGAGCTTATATGGCCTATATGGGTTCTGCACCAACCCCCGGGGTTGTGCCTCTTACCTTTATAGCGGACTTCCTTGTCTATTGTATGACCTCCTGGTCTGTTACCTTGTGGTCCGCTATACTCTAATGCTCAAATATTATTTAACCAAGGATGCCTCCCTAGCCACCGTATATGTCACTTACACGTATGTTCCTTGACGAGTACCCGACTTTCCTTGTGGTTCAACCTCTAAGTTATATAGCTTATGTAATAATAAAAACACACTCACTCACCACATGTACACTTTTGCTTCTATTTCTATTTCTGCGCAGAAATTTTCTTTAGCCCAGCTGTGTTACCAATTAGGAGCAGGATCTGTTAAACTAAATTTCAGATTTCCAAAAATAGACTTGCGTTATTTACCGCGTCGCGTTATCTACCGCTTTGCGCTAATTATCGCTTATCGTGACTTGAGCTACGTGGGCGTAACCGGACGCTACGTTGCGTAATGAACGCTGCGTGCGTCGGCCTTTGGATTGCGTACGCTAGTCTTTGTTAGAGACACGTGTACGCAAAACAAAGATCCACCGTAACACAATATACTTTTATCAATGTAAACGATCCCTGATCATCTACCGCGTACCCCACTGGCTTTGCCTTATCTCCCAGGCAAACCTGTGTGTTTGTCTACACTTTTAACTATTACCTCTATTCTTAAACTATGAAATAACAGCAAATCTCTTTTGGCACTTTTCTATCAACTATAAAACTGGCAAACAGGATAGTGATATACGAAAAATGAAATACACAGATGGAAAAGAAATGCAGATATATATGTATGCGTGCGTATATACGCAAGACAGAAGAAAAATAAACAGTTTTTAAAAAAACACTAGCGTTTTGTTCTTACCTCCGGTTCCCGGATTCCTTCAGCACCCTTTACCTAAGCGAAGCAGACGCTTATCCCATCAGCACTGCGAGACAACCTCCCGCCCTTTGCTGAGGGATAATGTCTGCTGATCTACCTAGTGCAGATATGTGAAGGACTGGACGGCCCCCAATTGACAAAGCCTGCTGGATTGCTTTATCGTATAAACAACCCTTTATGAGGTCTAAGAACACTGTACGCTGAATGCGTGAGAAGTACCGTAAAGGTACGCTATTTGCGTATCGATCGCTTAGCCGTGATCGAGACGCTCAGGCGTCACGTTTACTCACGAGTAAATGATCACAGGCAGGCACGCTATTGGCTATAGACAAACGTAATGCTTCGCTATGGCGTAGCGGACGCTTGAGACCACGAGGAGGTCACCAGTGGCGCAGACGCTCACAACGCTAAACCTTGATATCTATACCTTTTATCAAAGTAATACACAGAATACCTTAATGTGAATACAGGGTGTAAGTGCAACCTTGTGTAACCTGACTAACTACAAAGCTGCTTGAGCGTCACCGACGCTCAAGTGAACACTTAACACTATGAGAAAAATACACAGATACTTGATTAGGGTCCAAAGCCTATTAACTGTATTATAACTATTATACTTGCAAAAAGGAATCACAGTACAAAAGATACACTACAATATAACAGAGACTTCCTAACCAAAATAGCTACACTAGAAATACAATACAATACCAATCTAATACAATACAATACAATACTAGTCAAGGGGAGATATGGGAGAAAAGAGAAGGGAGAGAGAGAGAGAGACGGAGAGAGAGAGAGAGAGATGGAGAGAGATGAGAGAAAGAGAGAGAGAGAGAGATAGGGAGAGAGATGAGAGAAATGGCTCACAGAAAGACAATGATTACGGAGAGAAACTTACGCACAAGGGTAACGATCGCAAGCGCTTCTGGACAGCCAGCTTCCCGATTATCAGCAATGAAAACCGTTTGATGAGAAGTGAAAGCTGGATGCCACAGGCCCGTCTTTTATGCTACTCACACAATGCAATCTAATGGTCCCTACAATCTCATTGTCCATTGGACGCAGGAATTCGGCTTCGCATTATAACAAAGGTCATAGGTTGATTCATACAGGTGGGCTGTATCAGTGGTCTTGGTTATGCAAAACCATGGGTGATAACTAACACATTCCTGTCTTCTGGAGAGCTATTGTTTGGCGAATACAAAACAGAATCCTGTCTGGGTTCTGTTCTATATTCATGATGTCCACTTTCAGTTGAGACAATGACATCTCAGCCCTCATTCTCCTGTATACAAATCCAGCCCCATTTGTAAACACAGGTGTTGGCCCTCCTCATTGAGTCTCAAAGCTCAGTGTAATTAAAGACTATTGTACTCCGTCTGCGGGAAAGATACTGATTTGGAGTACAATTGATCTTCAATTACTATTCCGGTGCTTACCTTATGCATGTAAAGTTATGAGGCCCTCCCAACATGCAAACTATTGTTTGGGGGATCTCTGAGGTCAAAGAGCCATTTGAGACCCACTGATACCTGTCTCCACTGTTCAGGTGCATGACTAAGTAAGAACAAATAATAATAAATGGACATAACTTCTTATGTCCATAACTATTCGCACGAGCGATTAATACGCTCCAAACCAACACCGGAATATTGCTATTTAAATACCCTTCCGATGGGTACCAAACACTGCTGTATGATTCCTGTTAGACCCTTCCTACAATACAAAGAGGGATTCCTCCGTTCAGGGACTTTCTATATTAACCAAACTTTCAGAATCTATCAAAGGGACCATGGTCTACAAACTACATTAATTGTGAAAATATGTAACGATTGGGTCGCACGCTACGACTACATACTCCTTACCGTAAATACGCATACCGATGCGAGCGGGTGCACGCATCAGCGGGTATGCGCTATCACGGGAAAGCGCACGCATGCGCAGCGCGGACCAGCGTGAGGTGCAAATATGGCAGCGTGTATAGGGATATTTTTCTGACTTTGACAGTCCACCCTTTGGCAGTCAATAATAACTGCCACCTTCAAAACATTTCAAAAAGGAGAAAAATATAAGTCAGGGGTTAATTCATTTCCATGGTTGGGTAAGGAAGAAGAGAGGAGTAGGTGTGAAGAGGGTATGACCTAGTGAGATAGCAGAAGTATGTGTGTATGAGTCCATGTTTGGAGGGTCATGTATCATCGTGCCGTACGTGTGGTAAATCAAGCTTCGAGGTATTGCGAAGTATACATTTGAATTCCTTCTTATCCCGTGGTACAGGTCTGTGGATGGGCTGTCAAACTTTACCGAGCTCTTTTCGGCTTTTGAACAGAATGGGGAGCACATTTTAGTTGATGATACATGAATGGGGGAATATGTGATTGCTGATATCTGTGCCTGTATTCCCTATACTATGTGTGTTATTACCTGAGGGTTGTAGAAATGAAGAAAAGACATAATTACGGTAAATGCGGTGGTATTCTATGTCAGGGAAATGTACATCTGTTGTTGAAGTTTTGTTCGGTATCTGTTGAGAGTCGTCTTCTTTGCGCTGTATTGCTCCTTGGGCATGAGCAAATAGCTTTGTCAGTGCCATCAGATTTACAAAAATGTTGGGCTAGCGTGAGTTTAAGAATACTAGGGAAACTGGGGATCCATGGCAAAGTTCATCAAATGTCCATTTCTCAAGTGGTCAAAACTTCATCTTTGGTGCTTGTCTGTTGTCTGTATAGCGTCTCGTCAACTTCCTCGTCCAAGGGGGTCTTTGTATCTTGGGGAAAAGCAGAAAAACAGGTGAAAGAAACGGACCTTATAATCGCATTTTCATCACATCATGGTTTCTATCATTGGGTCATAAATCAAATCCAGGTTAATTACAGTTTCCTCACTCCTCAAACTCATCACTCTTGTACTTTGTTTGCACCTCATTAAAGCCTGCCCGCATCTAAATATCAATCCAATAGATATAATAACACCTAAGATACATAGGAGAAACTTTCCAACATCCATTATGACTCCTTGAGCCCAGTCTCCTAAACCGGAGAACCAATTTCGCGGGTTCAACCATGACACCCAACTAGTCAGCTCATTACCTACAGCAGCAAGGGTGAGATTGTGTTTTCGGCGAAATTCCCATTTTAATTGGAGAATATCGTCCATCTTTTGGTCTATGACCTCTACCGGATCCTCGGTGCTATTTGTGATATACGTGCAACACTTTATGCCGTACTGTGTTGCCAATGTAACACAATATCCGCCTGTTACTGCTGTAAGATAATTAAGAACCATCCTATGCTGAACTAGTTCTGTTTTATAAGCTTGAAGTTCTCTTCCAGTGTATCTGAACGTGTCATCATACATTTCAGTGATATTATCTAACAAATTGGCGAGTGCGGAAATGTATCTATAATTCATCACTCCCCGAGCGGTGCGAGTGAAATCTAACGCTACCAGAACCTGAATCCCGGTGGATTCATGGATAAGATCAGAGGCCGGATGCTCTAACCTTTCTGACAGTTGTCTTTTAACTCGGTGCTCGTAATGAGTGTGAGTATAAGGAGCTTGGGCACCATGGTGTATGTCCTTCATTTTGTCATGTGTAACAGTCATCACTTCAGGCAATACCTTTCCAATATAACACAATCCTTCAGAGTTTGGGGCAAGCCACTTGTACGCCTTTCTCCCGCATATGAAATATGCATCATCGGGGAGAACATATGGGACGGAGAAGGACATTACCATATTACAAACCTTCCAGGTGAAATCTCCTGACCCTAATTCTTCCATCTGCTTAATGCACGTATCAGACTGTACGATATGTGCACAGTATCCTGGTGATACTTCTCCAACTCTAGTAATTCTATTTCCTAGGGTGTATCTATACCGGAAAGATTTTCCTCTACTGGCTATGTGGCGCACAAGCTCTGTATCTGTAGGCATTCTATCTGCTCTGTGTGAAAAGGTCATGGTGTGGTTACTCCATGACACTTCCCAATTTCCCGGCTTTCGGGGATTGGAGATGTTGAAACATAAGAGGGACCTATCCACATGGTATTGGTGGAGCTTCAAGCTAGGAGGGCTGGAGATATTAAACCTCCTGTCCACCGGTCTCCCACCATTTAACTCAAGTACCTCCCCTAACGTTAAAGGAAATGGTACTAGCCCTGGTTTGCTATGCCCTTGAGGTACTTGAGAACATACCCAACAATCTGTCTCATTTAACACGCTACCCACTAAGGAGTGATAGTCACTCAATGGATGCCGGTCCATATGGTTATTAAAACTGGATTGGCATTATTGCTACCGAGCCTACAGATACAGTTTTCTTTTTGAACTAACAATCCTTCAAAGAAAATGTTTACAGATAACATGGTTGTTAGATCGTGCCCGGTACTCGCCTTTGCTTGGTGATTGAGTTGCTATTGGAAATTTACACCTCCGTCTCAGTCATCAGGACCTTTCTGGATCCTTTCTCGACCTCACTGGTACTCTCACCGAAACAGACGGCTCTGGTCAACATCATGGTTAACGGAAAAATCCATATCACAGTCTCTTGGGGCAAGTCCATCTTACAGGAGGAGAAAAGAAGAAATTTGTAAAGGGGGTATAAGAAAACAGTTTGAGGGGGAGAGAACTTGTTACGATAATAAGTTCTCTCGTCTTGTTGTTCTTCTTGTTCTGCTGTCCTCTCAAAGGTGCTGTCTCTCAGTCTTCCAAACGAACATTCTGGTGATGCAATATTCCTTCCCAACCGACGATCTTTCTGTAAGGAGCAAAAATCTGGCATTACCATTGGTCCAACTGAGGGGTGACATAGCATCTTTAAACCATGGAAACATGAGTGGGAAGAGAGAGACAACAAAAAAAAACAAAAGAGATAGAGAACAATTCATGTGCATATATACATTACATAACTCGACAATAACCATCAATAAGAAAAGAGAAACAAAGCATTTTTAAACATTGTCAACATTAAGAAAACATTGTTAGCATTAGAAAAACATTGTCAGACTTATTAGGCTGTCATATCTATGTGTCTAATGGTCTCCTTGAGCAGTCCCTCCCCACCAGCACCTGCATTACTCCACTGTCTGTATCTGGCCAGAAATACATTGTGGCGGAGGTCATGCTGGGGTTTGGTAGACTTCTGCAAGGACCAAGTGGATATGCAATGTGTGAATTCTTACCGCTACTAGTCAGAGATGGGGATAGAGAGAGAGAGAAAAAACATTTTTCACAAATACATTTACAACTTTTCACCTGGTCATTCCTGTGTCTTCAGTGAATGACCTCCCACTTTATTAACCGTTACCTCAGGCTTACCATCAGTTCTAATGTTCACCTTTCCTGACTACATATCATGAGTGTGGGCCAAAATTCTTCCTGTCGGATCTCTGATTATAATTTGGTGTGTCCTTACTTTGCTCATTTCTTGGTCTAGGGGGTCTAACTTTATGTGGGCTGTTATGCCTGCAATCTCTTGCATAATGGCCTTCCTTCTGGCAATTATAGCAAATCCTGGGCTTCCTCCACGTGTCAATGACCTGAGGTTTTGGTTGATTTGATGCCTCCTCAAACGCTCGGATGCTCATCATCATCAACCGTTTCCCCTGTTCTTCCCTGATTCCTTGGATTTCATGATTATGGTGTTGTCTTTCTCTTGATCTACAATCTCTTGCAAAGTGTCCCTTTTTATGACAATTGTAACAGACTTCCATATCTGGATTTCTCGCAGGGGTGTGGGGCTTTTGTTGGGGTGGTCTTGTGGTTAGGGCCTGTATATTTGCTGCCATTAACTTATCTCTTAGTGACTCTCTGTATCTGGTGATATTCTGATCATGATTAATGACGGCCTCTCTTAGTGCGGTCACCGAGATATCTCTCCAGTTTGGGTTGGTGGTCTGTACCTTTGTTTTTAATTCATCCTTTAAACCATTCATTAATACCTTAACCGCTATTCCTTTATATTGTGCATTTGTCTTGATGTCTGCGATCCCAGTGTTTCTAGCCATTATTTGCAGTGCTCGATTGAAATAATTAGAAACATTTTCCCTTTCGTTTTGCCTTATGGAGAAAATGTCATTCCACTTGACAGCGGCTGGGAAATATATTCCTAACTGTCGGTTAATCTGCCTAATACATTCCTGATTGTGTTCCTCCATACAAGGTACCTCCGTGTCTAATTTACAATCAGCAATGAATTTTGCAGGGTCAACACTGGAGGGCAAACATGCCCTCAGCACTGTCCGCCACTCTTGGTTGGTGGGTTCTGTGGCGTTTCCTAGTTCTTTAATAAACCTTTGACATTTGGCTAGATTTTTCCTAGGATCAGGAAATTCAGACATAATTGATCTCAATTCGGTCCGGGACCAGAGACAGTGCATTGCACTGTCCTTGACGGGAATGATTCCCTGATCGTCAGTCTTCCCATTGGGGACTGAGATCACCCTGGCCAGATCGAACTCAGTTACATCATCTTGTGTTGGTCTTACATTTTGGGGTACATCTGTTTGTGCGTGATATGAAACATTGTACGTACCTGTGGACACGACCTCACCTGACCCTCCGTTAGGGGGTTTGATTATTGCCTTTACCAATTTGGTCGCGTCCACCTGGATGGCTTTTGTGATGGTTGCTGGAAGAGGTGCTGACATCGTTCTGGGCTCACTTTCTTGTTTGTATTCCTGAGGGAAGTTTGACATGGGGTGCAACTTGCATAGGTTAATAGTTGTACATTCAACAGTATTACAATAATCATTGTTACATTTATTACACTTATTCTTATAATCTATATTACAGTTGCTAAGAGCGTTTTTATTGTTCCACCTTGTGCTTTTCTCCGCAACCACAATCCTCCCTGCTGCCATATCTCTCCCCTCAAGATAAGAGTCAGAAAAGTCAATTGAATCTCTTTGTAATTCACCTTCCTGTTGCCATAACTGCAAATAATCATAATGTTTACTTCGTCTCTTTGTTGGTTCAATGAGACATATCCTCCTCCTTAAATTTTGTAACACTTTTGGGCTAAAGCTGCCTATATTTGGGAACTTCTCCCCATCATGTACAGTCATTCTCTCCCATTCATCACATAAAACTTCAGCGTGATTTCCATATTTCTCACACATCACATATCGTGCCGACCCGACTGGCCGGTTCCCTAAATCAACCCGAACCGAGGTTGATCGCCCCCTACCTGAACAACTGGCCCCCATAATCTGCAGGTGTTGCTTATTCCTCCTTGGATCTTTATATCAAGGTTTTCAGCGAACCCTTACAAACAAACCAAGATGTCCTGGGCAGGCTGGCGGTGGCGGTTTACCAAGTACCCCACTCACTTCTCGCCCACGTTGGCCAGTACTGCAATCACTGTATCCAGAGCTGCTGTACCCAACTCAGGGCCCCTGTGAACCTTTATTTACTGGGGCGCGTTCCCCAGCAAGTATTGGTTGTTGGATAGTTCCTGAGTGACCAGCGAACCTCCCTTCCAAAAATAAAAAATTACACAAATCACGTCAGAATGTACAAATAGCGTTTATGACCTTTGTACGCAAAATGATACTGGTCAGGTTTACTAATGCACACAATGACGTGCGGTACAATCGTTCAGTACATAAGACTACTTCTTATGTACAGAGAGATCAATGGAATCGAAAATTTTGGCTGCGAATTCCTTCAGCCAGAGCTTATATGGCCTATATGGGTTCTGCACCAACACCCCCCGGGGTTGTGCCTCTTCTCTCTATAGCGGACTTCTTTGTACCTGTTACCTTATGACCTCCTGGTCTGTTACCGTCTGTTAATGACCTCCTGGTCTGTTATCGTCTGTTAATGACCTCCTGGTCTGTTATGGTCCGCTATACTCTAATGCTCAAATATTATTTAACCAAGGATGCCTCCCTAGCCACCGTATATGTCACTTACACGTATGTTCCTTGACGAGTACCCGACTTTCCTTTTGGTTCAACCTCTAAGTTATATAGCTTATGTAATAATAAAAACACACTCACTCACCACATGTACACTTTTGCTTCTATTTCTATTTCTGCGCAGAAATTTTCTTTAGCCCAGCTGTGTTACCAATTAGGAGCAGGATCTGTTAAACTAAATTTCAGATTTCCAAAAATAGACTTGCGTTATTTACCGCGTCGCGTTATCTACCGCTTTGCGCTAATTATCGCTTATCGTGACTTGAGCTACGTGGGCGTAACCGGACGCTACGTTGCGTAATGAACGCTGCGTGCGTCGGCCTTTGGATTGCGTACGCTAGTCTTTGTTAGAGACACGTGTACGCAAAACAAAGATCCACCGTAACACAATATACTTTTATCAATGTAAACGATCCCTGATCATCTACCGCGTACCCCACTGGCTTTGCCTTATCTCCCAGGCAAACCTGTGTGTTTGTCTACACTTTTAACTATTACCTCTATTCTTAAACTATGAAATAACAGCAAATCTCTTTTGGCACTTTTCTATCAACTATAAAACTGGCAAACAGGATAGTGATATACGAAAAATGAAATACACAGATGGAAAAGAAATGCAGATATATATGTATGCGTGCGTATATACGCAAGACAGAAGAAAAATAAACAGTTTTTAAAAAAACACTAGCGTTTTGTTCTTACCTCCGGTTCCCGGATTCCTTCAGCACCCTTTACCTAAGCGAAGCAGACGCTTATCCCATCAGCACTGCGAGACAACCTCCCGCCCTTTGCTGAGGGATAATGTCTGCTGATCTACCTAGTGCAGATATGTGAAGGACTGGACGGCCCCCAATTGACAAAGCCTGCTGGATTGCTTTATCGTATAAACAACCCTTTATGAGGTCTAAGAACACTGTACGCTGAATGCGTGAGAAGTACCGTAAAGGTACGCTATTTGCGTATCGATCGCTTAGCCGTGATCGAGACGCTCAGGCGTCACGTTTACTCACGAGTAAATGATCACAGGCAGGCACGCTATTGGCTATAGACAAACGTAATGCTTCGCTATGGCGTAGCGGACGCTTGAGACCACGAGGAGGTCACCAGCGGCGCAGACGCTCACAACGCTAAACCTTGATATCTATACCTTTTATCAAAGTAATACACAGAATACCTTAATGTGAATACAGGGTGTAAGTGCAACCTTGTGTAACCTGACTAACTACAAAGCTGCTTGAGCGTCACCGACGCTCAAGTGAACACTTAACACTATGAGAAAAATACACAGATACTTGATTAGGGTCCAAAGCCTATTAACTGTATTATAACTATTATACTTGCAAAAAGGAATCACAGTACAAAAGATACACTACAATATAACAGAGACTTCCTAACCAAAATAGCTACACTAGAAATACAATACAATACCAATCTAATACAATACAATACAATACTAGTCAAGGGGAGATATGGGAGAAAAGAGAAGGGAGAGAGAGAGAGAGACGGAGAGAGAGAGAGAGAGATGGAGAGAGATGAGAGAAAGAGAGAGAGAGAGAGATAGGGAGAGAGATGAGAGAAATGGCTCACAGAAAGACAATGATTACGGAGAGAAACTTACGCACAAGGGTAACGATCGCAAGCGCTTCTGGACAGCCAGCTTCCCGATTATCAGCAATGAGAACCGTTTGATGAGAAGTGAAAGCTGGATGCCACAGGCCCGTCTTTTATGCTACTCACACAATGCAATCTAATGGTCCCTACAATCTCATTGTCCATTGGACGCAGGAATTCGGCTTCGCATTATAACAAAGGTCATAGGTTGATTCATACAGGTGGGCTGTATCAGTGGTCTTGGTTATGCAAAACCATGGGTGATAACTAACACATTCCTGTCTTCTGGAGAGCTATTGTTTGGCGAATACAAAACAGAATCCTGTCTGGGTTCTGTTCTATATTCATGATGTCCACTTTCAGTTGAGACAATGACATCTCAGCCCTCATTCTCCTGTATACAAATCCAGCCCCATTTGTAAACACAGGTGTTGGCCCTCCTCATTGAGTCTCAAAGCTCAGTGTAATTAAAGACTATTGTACTCCGTCTGCAGGAAAGATACTGATTTGGAGTACAATTGATCTTCAATTACTATTCCGGTGCTTACCTTATGCATGTAAAGTTATGAGGCCCTCCCAACATGCAAACTATTGTTTGGGGGATCTCTGAGGTCAAAGAGCCATTTGAGACCCACTGATACCTGTCTCCACTGTTCAGGTGCATGACTAAGTAAGAACAAATAATAATAAATGGACATAACTTCTTATGTCCATAACTATTCGCACGAGCGATTAATACGCTCCAAACCAACACCGGAATATTGCTATTTAAATACCCTTCCGATGGGTACCAAACACTGCTGTATGATTCCTGTTAGACCCTTCCTACAATACAAAGAGGGATTCCTCCGTTCAGGGACATTCTATATTAACCAAACTTTCAGAATCTATCAAAGGGACCATGGTCTACAAACTACATTAATTGTGAAAATATGTAACGATTGGGTCGCACGCTACGACTACATACTCCTTACCGTAAATACGCATACCGATGCGAGCGGGTGCACGCATCAGCGGGTATGCGCTATCACGGGAAAGCGCACGCATGCGCAGCGCGGACCAGCGTGAGGTGCAAATATGGCAGCGTGTATAGGGATATTTTTCTGACTTTGACAATACATAACCAGTTAACCGTATGAACAACGACAGTAATGGTCCTAGACCGATTCTAACTGTAACATAACCCTTATGTAACCAATAACTATATACAAGTCTTGCAGAAGTAGTCCGCACTTGGGACGGGCGCCCAGCATCCTCTACGGACTAGGAGAAATAGATTTACCGGTAGGTTTAAAATCTTATTTTCTCTTACGTCCTAGAGGATGCTGGGGACTCCATAAGGACCATGGGGTTTATACCAAAGCATCCAATCGGGCGGGAGAGTGCGTATGACTCTGCAGCACCGACTGAGCAAACGCTAGGTCCTCATCAGCCAGGGTATCAAACTTGTAGAATTTAGCAAAAGTGTTTGACCCTGACCAAGTCGCCGCTCGGCAAAGCTGTAATGCCGAGACGCCTCGGGCAGCCGCCCAAGAAGAGCCCACCTTCCTAGTGGAATGGGCTTTAACCGAATTTGGTACCGGCAATCCAGCCGTAGAGTGAGCCTGCTGAATCGTGTTACAGATCCAGTGAGCAATAGTCTGCTTCGAAGCAGGAGAGCCAACCTTATTAGCAGCATACAGAACAAACAGAGCCTCTGTCTTCCTAATTCTAGCCGTCCTGGCTACATAAATCCTCAAGGACCTGACTACATCCAGGGACCTGGAATTCTCCAAGTCACTCGTAGCCACAGGCACCACGATAGGTTGGTTCAGATGGAAAGAAGAAGCCACCTTAGGCAAAAATTGAGGGCGTGTCCTCAATTCCGCTCTATCAACATGAAAAATCAAGTAGGGGCTCTTGTGTGACAAAGCCGCCAATTCTGACACTCACCTTGCAGATGCTAAAGCCAACAACATGACCACCTTCCAGGTAAGAAATTTCAACTCGACCTTGTTAAGTGGTTCAAACCAGTGTGATTTTAGGAACTGCAACACCACGTTCAGGTCCCATGGTGCCACTGGAGGCACAAAAGGAGGCTGGATGTGTAGCACTCCCTTTACAAAAGTCTGGGCTTCTGGAAGAGAAGCCAATTCCTTCTGAAAGAATATCGAGAGGGCCGAAATCTGTACCTTAACAGAGCCTAATTTCAGGCCCATATCCACTCCTGTCTGAAGGAAGTGGAGAAAACGACCCAAATTAAAATCTTCCGTAGGGGCTTTCTTGGTTTCACACCAAGACACATATTTTCGCCAGATACGGTGATAATGTTTTACCGTCACCTCCTTTCTAGCCTTTATTAGAGTAGGGATGACCTCCTCCGGAATCCCCTTCTCAGCTAGGATCCGGCGTTCAACCGCCATGCCGTCAAACGTAACCACGGTAAGTCTTGGAACACACAGGGACCCTGCTGCAACAGGTCCTCCCTTAGAGGAAGAGGTCAGGGATCTCCTGTGAGCATCTCTTGTAGATCTGAGTACCAGGCCCTTCGAAGCCAGTCTGGAACAATGAGTATTGTCTGTACTCTTTTTCGCCTTATGATCCTCAACACCTTTGTGATGAGAGGAAGAGGAGGAAACACGTAGACCGATTGGAACACCCATCTACTGCCTGAGGGTCCTGGCACAATACCTCCGAAGCTTTTTGTTGAGGCGTGACGCCATCATGTCTATGTGAGGAATTCCCCAAAGATTTGTTATCTCTGTAAAAACGTCTTGATGAAGTCCCCACTCTCCTGGATGGAGATCGTGTCTGCTGAGGAAGTCTGCTTCCCAGTTGTCCACTCCCGGAATGAAGACAGCTGACAGAGCGCTTACGTGATTTTCCGCCCAGCGAAGAATCCTGGTTGCTTCCGCCGTTGCGGCTCTGCTTCTTGTCCGCCTTGGCGGTTCACATGAGCCACTGCTGTGACATTGTCTGATTGAATCAGAACCGGTAGGCTGTGAAGAAGACTCTCCGCTTGTCGAAGGCCGTTGTATATGGCTCTTAGCTCCAACACGTTGATGTGTAGACAGGACTCCTGGTCTGACCACAGTCCCTGAAAATTTCTTCCTTGGGTGACTGCTCCACATCCTCGCAAGCTCGCGTCCGTGGTTACCAGGATCCAGTCCTGAATTCCGAACCTGCGACCCTCCAGAAGGTGAGCACTTTGCAGCCACCATAGAAGAGACACCCTGGCCCCGGGGGACAGTGTTATTTTCTGATGTAAATGTAGATGGGACCCGGACCATTTGTCCAGAAGGTCCCATTGAAACGTCCTTGCATGGAACCTGATGAAGGGAATGGCCTCTTAGGCTGCCACCATTTTCCCCAGAACACGAGGGCATTGATGAACAGACACTCTTTTTGGCTTTAGCAGGTCTCTGACCATGTTCTGGATGTCCAGGGCTTTTTCCAACGGGAGAAAAACCTTCTTTTGTTCCGTATCCAGTATCATACCTAGGAACGTTAGTCGAGTTGTCGGAATCAACTGTGACTTCGGTAGATTTAGAATCCAGCCGTGTTGCTGGAGCATGCTCAACGAGAGCGCCACACTGTTCAGCAATTTCTCCCTTGATGTCGCTTTTATCAGGAGATCGTCCAAGTATGGGATAATTGTGACTCCATGTTTGCGCAGGACCACCATAATTTCCACCATTATAGTGGTGAAAATCCTTGGGGCCGTGGAAAGCCCAAACGGCAACGTCTGAAATTGGTAATGACAATCCTGTACAGTGAATATCAGGTATTCCTGATGGGGGGCATATATGGGACATGAAGGTACGCATCCTTTTATGTTGTCAGGTTTGGTTTGGTTTGTGTCCCCGGAGGGGGCGCTAGTAGGTCAGTGGAGGTGGGATGGAAGAAGTGAGGAGGCTGGATTGGATTCCTGCGCATGTGCGCAATGTTGTTTATTAAACAAAAAGGTCAAACAATATGGCAGCAGGAATACTTGCAATAACAAACAATAAATGCAATGGGTATGGTGCAGCGTGGAAGCTGAGAGTCTATGGTAATAACAGTATGGCTGTATAAACGATCAGGGGATCGTTATGCTGGTATGGGAACCAGAGATAGTTGAACCGTGGAGCCAGCAGAGATGGTAATAATGGTAGCAAGCCTGGTAGCAAATGCAGGAGACAGGTGTAAAGTTCACGGTGCTGTTGGAAATGCACAGGCAGCTTGCAGGCTGATGCACAGGTGGAGATGATGAGATGCACCTGGAGAGAGAGTCTCTACTGCAGAGGGCTGGAGCACACTGTAGCTGTGAAAGGTGTGGAGCCTGATAACAGATGCAGGGATTGCTGGTGCTTGTGGTTCCACGGTGGTATCGGACCAGGCTGGAAGGCAAACAGGAACACAGGGGAACTTGGAGAGCGGAGCCAGACACACGAGTCACAGGAGTGACACAAAGTCCAGGACAAGGACTGACTCACCCTGCTGCTCCTGATATACCCCTTGGTCTGCAGGCATTGGCTGGAGTGGAAACGAGGAGGTGCGGCCAAGCTCCGGATTGGCTGTCACACTAGTCTGAGGAGAACTGTCATGGCGGCGCCCATGCCGCGGCCCGGCTGGAACGCGGCGTGCATGCACGCCCGCTGACAACAGGAGCGTTCCCAGGCCCAGGATGGCATCCAGCGACAGGGAGACCAGCGACAGCAAGACGTAGGAACCCCGGACGGAGACCGCACCGACGGACAGATGCAGCTGTGGTAAGTCGATTCTTGACCTATGTCCAGTCACACCATAAACTCCCCCTCCTCCATGTTGGCTATTATTGCCCTGAGCGATTCCATCTTGAATTTGAATCTTTTTATGTACAGGTTTAGGGATTTTAGATTCAAAATCGGTCTGACCGAACCATCTGGATTCGGGACCACAAAGAGAGTTGAATAGTACCCTCTTCCCTGTTGGTTCAAGAGAACCCTGATAATTACTTGCTGTTGACACAGCGTTTGAATTGCAACTAACACTACATCCCTGTCTGGGATAGAAGCTGGTAAGGCCGACTTGAAAAATCGGCGTGGGGGCACCTCTTCGAATTCCAGTTTGTAGCCTTGGGAAACTATTTCCAACGCCCAAGTATTCAGGTCTGAGCTGACCCAGACCTGGCTGAACAGTCGAAGATGTGCCCCCACTGGTGCGGACTCCCGCAGGGGAGCCCCAGCGTCATGCAGTGGATTTTGTAGAAGCCGGGGAGGACTTCTGTTCCTGGGAACCTGCCGCGGCAGGTGTTCTTTTCCCTCTACCCTTACCTCTGGCGAGGCAGGAGGATCCCCGACCTCTTCTGGACTTTTGTGACTGAAAGGACTGCATCTGATATGTTGGAGTTTTCTTTTGCTGTTGGGGAATAAACGGTAAAAAGTTATATTTACCTGCTGTAGCTGTGGAATGTGTCTGGAGACGGTAGCGCCACTTTCTTTGACAGGCGCGTTAAAGCCTTGTCCACAGTGGGAGGGGATTCCCAACGTACCCTGTCCTGTGTAGGGAAGGGGTATGCCATATTAATTCTTTTGGGTATCTGCAGTCTCTTATCTGGAGTCTTCCAAGCTTTTTCAAAAAACTCATTAAGTTCATGAGATGAGGGAAAGTTTATTATCTGTTTCTTTCTTTCCCTTAAACATGTGTACCCTCGTGTCAGGAACAGAGGGTTCATCAGCAATACGCAACACATCTCTTATTGCTATAATCATACACTGAATGCTCTTTGTCACCCTAGGGTGCAATTTAGCTTCATCATAGTCGACACTGGAATCAGAGTCCGTGTCAGTAGTTGTGTCCACAATTTTTGCCAAGGGACGCTTTTGAGACCCCGACGGGCCCTGTGAGTCG
Organism: Pseudophryne corroboree; assembly: GCF_028390025.1. NCBI lineage: Eukaryota > Metazoa > Chordata > Amphibia > Anura > Myobatrachidae > Pseudophryne > Pseudophryne corroboree. The sequence goes on along the minus strand of NC_086447.1, from coordinate 2,967,351 downwards.
GTCCAATCCAAGGATTGACCCCCTGACGCCTCCCCGAGTTCAGCCTTATCTAGCCTCTTATGTTAAGATGTCACACTTGCATTCAACATATGCCACATGTCCATCCATTCCTGAGTCGGCACTACCAACGGGACACACCACTCATCTGCTCTACCTCCTCCTTGGAGAAGCCTTCCGCTTCAGGCATGTCGACACGCACGTACGACCCCCCACACACACATGGATATACCTATAAGGGGACAAAACCCCAACCAGGCCCTTAGGAGAGACAGAGAGAGAGTTGCCAGCACACACCCAGCGCCCAAATGACACTGGAAAATCCAGATAGGGCTTTTATATTTTATATATATATATATATATATATATATATATATCCAATTTCCCACTCACTGCGCACCAATGTGCCCCCCCTTTCTTTTTTCCAACCTCTGAAGCGTTCAGCAGGGGAGAGTCCGGGGAGCCAGCGTTTCTCATGCAGCTCTGTGGAGAAAATGGCGCTGGTTAGTGCTGAGGGATCAAACTCCGCCCCCCTTCCCCACCCCCCAGCGGCGGGCTTCGGTTCCTCTTCAATTTTCACAAAAATGGCGGGGGATCATCTATTTGATGCCTCCGCAGCCTAATAGCACCTTATTTCCCAAAAACGAGGTTTATTGCTGCCCAGGGCGCCCCCCCCCCCTGCGTCCTGCACTCATCAGTGCTGTCTGTGTGTTGTGTATGGGAGCAATGGCCTTACCTCATGAAGATCTGAAGTCTTCTGCCGCCTGAGATGTCTTCTTGTTTCTCATACTCACCCGGCTTCTGTCTTCCGGCATCTGTGAGGAGGACGACGGCGCGGATCCGGGACGAACCCCAGGGTGAGACCTGTGTTCCGACTCCATCCGGAGCTAATGGTGTCCAGTAGCCTAAGAAGCAGGACCTATCTTCAGAGAGTAGGGCTGCTTCTCTCTCCTCAGTTCCACGATGCAGAGAGCCTGTTGCCAGCAGTGCTCCCTGAAAATAAAAAACCTAACAAAATTCTTTTACACAGAAAACTCTGGAGAGCTCTCTGCAGTGCACCCATTCTCCTCTGGGCACAAGATCTAACTGGGGTCTGGAGGAGGGGCATAGAGGGAGGAGCCAGTGCACACCCATAGGAAAAGTTCTTTTAGGTGCCCATGTCTCCTGCGGAGCCCGTCTATACCCCATGGTCCTTACGGAGTCCCCAGCATCCTCTAGGACGTAAGAGAAAAAGACAGTAGGGCCTATTTATGGTACCCCTAATAGGTGAGCATACAAATGGTAAGGTGTAGTGTAAGGTAAGAAATGCCTAGATAAAGTACTCCTTCCAACAGCAACTCCCCAATCTCACCACACCCAGGCAGAGAGGTAAGGGTTCCCACCCCCAAGCACAGTAAATATGTAAAACCCTAGGGTTGGCGGGTATGTCTTCGTGGTTGAGAGAGGTATCACAGGTGTTGGGTGGCTATGTGATGGACCTTTCCCCTAAAATGTTTCTCACCGTACCTTGTCCTGTAGAGAGACTGAGCGAGGTAGAATATATTGATACGAAACATGAGTGAGTCAGCAATTCCAGCAGAATGTCTTTTTATTGAGCTGCAATGAACTCTGGATAGAAGATGATGATTGGTTAATTGGCATTAAATTTGAATTTTCACAAAAAGAAATCACAACAAGGAGAAGACATTAGGCTACAGTTCCCACCACAATGGATCATTCAAAATTCAAAAGCCAATCGATTGAATCCCAGATTTGGGCAGATTATAATTGGAATCACAGATTAGCGTATTATAATTGGAATCACAGTCTATAATGTGGTCATGATTAGAGTAATAGAAAACTCATTTAGCAATAACAAACACTAACTTTCTAGCTTTCCCTAGCCAAGGTACAATGGAGGTCATTCCGAGTTGTTCGCTCGGTAAAAATCTTCGCATCGCAGCGATTTTCCGCTTAATGCGCATGCGCAATGTCCGCACTGCGACTGCGCCAAGTAAATTTGCTATGCAGTTAGGAATTTTACTCACGGCTTTTTCATCGTTCTGGCGATCGTAATGTGATTGACAGGAAATGGGTGTTACTGGGCGGAAACAGGCCGTTTTATGGGCGTGTGGGAAAAAACGCTACCGTTTCCGGAAAAAACGCAGGAGTGGCCGGAGAAACGGGGGAGTGTCTGGGCGAACGCTGGGTGTGTTTGTGACGTCAAACCAGGAACGACAAGCACTGAAATGATCGCAGATGCCGAGTAAGTCTGAAGCTACTCAGAAACTGCTACGAGGTGTGTAATCGCAATATTGCGAATACATCGTTCGCAATTTTAAAATGCTAAGATTCACTCCCAGTAGGCGGCGGCTTAGCATGAGCAAATCTGCTAAAATCCGCTTGCGAGCGAACAACTCGGAATGAGGGCCAATGATCTTCACCAGCAGTAAACATTGGAGCTCTGGTAGAATTCTGTAGTGCCATAGCATGTCAATGGGGGGATTGGCACACAAATGTATAAGGTTTCCTGGGTTATGATTAGGACAAAACAGGATGTAGCTAGTGAAGGATGGTAGTGTCTCTTGACAAATTATCTCACTTAACAATGAGGGTGTCTTGGTTGAATAAACTCAGTCTCTCTGTTACACGGCTTTCCTTATACTTGCATAAATAACTCGGTCCTTTCCAGAATAAATCTCTTCCTGGCAGATGAACAAAAACTCAGTCTCTTAATGTCCCAGCAGTGTCAGTGCAGGGGAAATGGTGGCCGTTAATAACACTATGGCAGGGTTTAGCTGGTGGATCATGGCGCTATGTTGTCTGCACCCTTCTAACACCGCATAGCAGGAGACAATGGATACTTATGCTGGCTGTCAAACCTGCCCATTGCTTTGGTCACTCAGCTCCAATGTACTCACTCAGACCCTTAGAGCGGAGGATTCCACTTGCAGGACCGGTTTTCAATTGTTCCTTTCTGCGGTGTCCGCACCTCTCACCATGCCTGGCAGTGTCTGGTCTCTGGCAGCGACGTCTCACACTCGCTCATCCGGCACTAGGCTCTCTGGCAGCACCATGCTGCTCCCGCTCCTCTCTGACCCTGCGTGTGACACCCATTCTCTGCTCCCGCTCTGCAGCGCTGCCCTCTGACCCTGTGTATGACACCCATTCTCTGCTCCCGCTCTGCAGCGCTGCTCTCTGACCCTGTGTATGACACCCATTCTCTGCTCCCGCTCTGCAGCGCTGCTCTCTGACCCTGTGTATGACACCCATTCTCTGCTCCCGCTCTGCAGCTCTGCTCTCTGACCCTGTGTATGACACCCATTCTCTGCTCCCGCTCTGCAGCTCTGCTCTCTGACCCTGTGTGTGACACCCATTCTCTGCTCCCGCTCTGCAGCGCTGCTCTCTGACCCTGTGTATGACACCCATTCTCTGCTCCCGCTCTGCAGCTCTGCTCTCTGACCCTGTGTATGACACCCATTCTCTGCTCCCGCTCTGCAGCTCTGCTCTCTGACCCTGTGTGTGACACCCATTCTCTGCTCCCGCTCTGCTCTCTGACCCTGTGTATGACACCCATTCTCTGCTCCCGCTCTGCAGCGCTGCTCTCTGACCCTGTGTGTGACACCCATTCTCTACTCCCGCTCTGCAGCGCTGCTCTCTGACCCTGTGTGTGACACCCATTCTCTGCTCCCGCTCTGCAGCGCTGCTCTCTGACCCTCTGTGTGACACCCATTCTCTACTCCCGCTCTGCAGCGCTGCTCTCTGACCCTGTGTATGACACCCATTCTCTGCTCCCGCTCTGCAGCTCTGCTCTCTGACCCTGTGTGTGACACCCATTCTCTACTCCCGCTCTGCAGCTCTGCTCTCTGACCCTGTGTATGACACCCATTCTCTGCTCCCGCTCTGCAGCGCTGCTCTCTGACCCTGTGTATGACACCCATTCTCTGCAGCGCTCCTCTCTGACCCTGTGTATGACACCCATTCTCTGCTCCCGCTCTGCAGCTCTGCTCTCTGACCCTGTGTATGACACCCATTCTCTGCTCCCGCTCTGCAGCTCTGCTCTCTGACCCTGTGTATGACACCCATTCTCTGCTCCCGCTCTGCAGCGCTGCTCTCTGACCCTGTGTATGACACCCATTCTCTGCTCCCGCTCTGCAGCTCTGCTCTCTGACCCTGTGTATGACACCCATTCTCTGCTCCCGCTCTGCAGCTCTGCTCTCTGACCCTGTGTATGACCCCCATTCTCTGCTCCCGCTCTGCAGCGCTGCTCTCTGACCCTGTGTATGACACCCATTCTCTACTCCCGCTCTGCAGCGCTGCTCTCTGACCCTGTGTATGACACCCATTCTCTGCTCCCGTTCTACAACTCTGCTCTCTGACCCTGTGTATGACACCCATTCTCTGCTCCCGCTCTGCAGCTCTGCTCTCTGACCCTGTGTATGACACCCATTCTCTGCTCCCGCTCTGCAGCTCTGCTCTCTGACCCTGTGTATGACACCCATTCTCTACTCCCGCTCTGCAGCGCTGCTCTCTGACCCTGTGTATGACACCCATTCTCTGCTCCCGCTCTACAACTCTGCTCTCTGACCCTGTGTATGACACCCATTCTCTGCTCCCGCTCTGCAGCGCTGCTCTCTGACCCTGTGTGTGACACCCATTCTCTACTCCCGCTCTGCAGCTCTGCTCTCTGACCCTGTGTGTGACACCCATTCTCTACTCCCGCTCTGCAGCGCTGCTCTCTGACCCTGTGTATGACACCCGTTCTCTGCTCCCGCTCTGCTCTCTGACCCTGTGTGTGACACCCATTCTCTACTCCCGCTCTGCAGCTCTGCTCTCTGACCCTGTGTGTGACACCCATTCTCTACTCCCGCTCTGCAGCGCTGCTCTCTGACCCTGTGTGTGACACCCATTCTCTACTCCCGCTCTGCAGCGCTGCTCTCTGACCCTGCGTGTGACACCCATTCTCTGCTCCCGCTCTGCAGCTCTGCTCTCTGACCCTGTGTGTGACACCCATTCTCTACTCCCGCTCTGCAGCTCTGCTCTCTGACCCTGTGTGTGACACCCATTCTCTACTCCCGCTCTGCAGCTCTGCTCTCTGACCCTGTGTGTGACACCCATTCTCTACTCCCGCTCTGCAGCTCTGCTCTCTGACCCAGTGTGTGACACCCATTCTCTACTCCCGCTCTGCAGCGCTGCTCTCTGACCCAGTGTGTGACACCCATTCTCTACTCCCGCTCTGCAGCGCTGCTCTCTGACCCTGTGTGTGACCCCCATTCTCTACTCCCGCTCTGCAGCGCTGCTCTCTGACCCTGTGGATGACACCCATTCTCTGCTCCCGCTCTGCAGCGCTGCTCTCTGACCCTGTGTGTGACACCCATTCTCTACTCCCGCTCTGCAGCGCTGCTCTCTGACCCTGTGTATGACACCATTCTCTGCTCCCGCTCTGCAGCTCTGCTCTCTGACCCTGTGTGTGACACCCATTCTCTGCTCCCGCTCTGCAGCGCTGCTCTCTGACCCTGTGTATGACACCCATTCTCTGCTCCCGCTCTGCAGCGCTGCTCTCTGACCCTGTGTATGACACCCATTCTCTGCTCTGCAGCTCTGCTCTCTGACCCTGTGTGTGACACCCATTCTCTGCTCCCGCTCTGCAGCTCTGCTCTCTGACCCTGTGTGTGACACCCATTCTCTGCTCCCGCTCTGCAGCTCTGCTCTCTGACCCTGTGTGACACCCATTCTCTGCTCCCGCTCTGCAGCGCTGCTCTCTGACCCTGTGTATAACACCCATTCTCTGCTCCCGCTCTGCAGCGCTGCTCTCTGACCCTGTGTATGACACCCATTCTCTGCTCCCGCTCTGCAGCGCTGCTCTCTGACCCTGTGTATGACACCCGTTCTCTGCTCCCGCTCTGCAGCTCTGCTCTCTGACCCTGTGTGTGACACCCATTCTCTACTCCCGCTCTGCAGCGCTGCTCTCTGACCCTGTGTGTGACACCCATTCTCTGCTCCCGCTCTGCAGCGCTGCTCTCTGACCCTGTGTGTGACACCCATTCTCTGCTCCCGCTCTGCAGCGCTGCTCTCTGACCCTGTGTATAACACCCATTCTCTACTCCCGCTCTGCAGCGCTGCTCTCTGACCCTGTGTATGACACCCATTCTCTGCTCCCGCTCTGCAGCTCTGCTCTCTGACCCTGTGTGTGACACCCATTCTCTGCTCCCGCTCTGCTCTCTGACCCTGTGTATGACACCCATTCTCTGCTCCCGCTCTGCAGCGCTGCTCTCTGACCCTGTGTGTGACACCCATTCTCTACTCCCGCTCTGCTCTCTGACCCTGTGTATGACACCCATTCTCTGCTCCCGCTCTGCAGCGCTGCTCTCTGACCCTGTGTGTGACACCCATTCTCTACTCCCGCTCTGCAGCGCTGCTCTCTGACCCTGTGTGTGACACCCATTCTCTGCTCCCGCTCTGCAGCGCTGCTCTCTGACCCTCTGTGTGACACCCATTCTCTACTCCCGCTCTGCAGCGCTGCTCTCTGACCCTGTGTATGACACCCATTCTCTGCTCCCGCTCTGCAGCTCTGCTCTCTGACCCTGTGTGTGACACCCATTCTCTACTCCCGCTCTGCAGCTCTGCTCTCTGACCCTGTGTATGACACCCATTCTCTGCTCCCGCTCTGCAGCGCTGCTCTCTGACCCTGTGTATGACACCCATTCTCTGCAGCGCTCCTCTCTGACCCTGTGTATGACACCCATTCTCTGCTCCCGCTCTGCAGCTCTGCTCTCTGACCCTGTGTATGACACCCATTCTCTGCTCCCGCTCTGCAGCTCCGCTCTCTGACCCTGTGTATGACACCCATTCTCTGCTCCCGCTCTGCAGCGCTGCTCTCTGACCCTGTGTATGACACCCATTCTCTGCTCCCGCTCTGCAGCTCTGCTCTCTGACCCTGTGTATGACACCCATTCTCTGCTCCCGCTCTGCAGCTCTGCTCTCTGACCCTGTGTATGACCCCCATTCTCTGCTCCCGCTCTGCAGCGCTGCTCTCTGACCCTGTGTATGACCCCCATTCTCTGCTCCCGCTCTGCAGCGCTGCTCTCTGACCCTGTGTATGACACCCATTCTCTGCTCCCGCTCTACAACTCTGCTCTCTGACCCTGTGTATGACACCCATTCTCTGCTCCCGCTCTGCAGCTCTGCTCTCTGTCCCTGTGTATGACACCCATTCTCTGCTCCCGCTCTGCAGCTCTGCTCTCTGACCCTGTGTATGACACCCATTCTCTGCTCCCGCTCTGCAGCTCTGCTCTCTGACCCTGTGTATGACACCCATTCTCTACTCCCGCTCTGCAGCGCTGCTCTCTGACCCTGTGTATGACACCCATTCTTTGCTCCCGCTCTACAACTCTGCTCTCTGACCCTGTGTATGACACCCATTCTCTGCTCCCGCTCTGCAGCGCTGCTCTCTGACCCTGTGTGTGACACCCATTCTCTACTCCCGCTCTGCAGCTCTGCTCTCTGACCCTGTGTGTGACACCCATTCTCTACTCCCGCTCTGCAGCGCTGCTCTCTGACCCTGTGTATGACACCCGTTCTCTGCTCCCGCTCTGCTCTCTGACCCTGTGTGTGACACCCATTCTCTACTCCCGCTCTGCAGCGCTGCTCTCTGACCCTGTGTATGACCCCCATTCTCTGCTCCCGCTCTGCAGCGCTGCTCTCTGACCCTGTGTATGACACCCATTCTCTACTCCCGCTCTGCAGCGCTGCTCTCTGACCCTGTGTATGACACCCATTCTCTACTCCCGCTCTGCAGCTCTGCTCTCTGACCCTGTGTGTGACACCCATTCTCTACTCCCGCTCTGCAGCGCTGCTCTCTGACCCTGTGTGTGACACCCATTCTCTACTCCCGCTCTGCAGCGCTGCTCTCTGACCCTGCGTGTGACACCCATTCTCTGCTCCCGCTCTGCAGCTCTGCTCTCTGACCCTGTGTGTGACACCCATTCTCTACTCCCGCTCTGCAGCGCTGCTCTCTGACCCTGTGTGTGACACCCATTCTCTACTCCCGCTCTGCAGCTCTGCTCTCTGACCCTGTGTGTGACACCCATTCTCTACTCCCGCTCTGCAGCTCTGCTCTCTGACCCAGTGTGTGACACCCATTCTCTACTCCCGCTCTGCAGCGCTGCTCTCTGACCCAGTGTGTGACACCCATTCTCTACTCCCGCTCTGCAGCGCTGCTCTCTGACCCTGTGTGTGACCCCCATTCTCTACTCCCGCTCTGCAGCGCTGCTCTCTGACCCTGTGTGTGACACCCATTCTCTGCTCCCGCTCTGCAGCGCTGCTCTCTGACCCTGTGTATGACACCCATTCTCTGCTCCCGCTCTGCAGCGCTGCTCTCTGACCCTGTGTGTGACACCCATTCTCTACTCCCGCTCTGCAGCGCTGCTCTCTGACCCTGTGTATGACACCATTCTCTGCTCCCGCTCTGCAGCTCTGCTCTCTGACCCTGTGTGTGACACCCATTCTCTGCTCCCGCTCTGCAGCGCTGCTCTCTGACCCTGTGTATGACACCCATTCTCTGCTCCCGCTCTGCAGCGCTGCTCTCTGACCCTGTGTGTGACACCCATTCTCTGCTCCCGCTCTGCAGCTCTGCTCTCTGACCCTGTGTGTGACACCCATTCTCTGCTCCCGCTCTGCAGCTCTGCTCTCTGACCCTGTGTGACACCCATTCTCTGCTCCCGCTCTGCAGCGCTGCTCTCTGACCCTGTGTATAACACCCATTCTCTGCTCCCGCTCTGCAGCGCTGCTCTCTGACCCTGTGTATGACACCCATTCTCTGCTCCCGCTCTGCAGCGCTGCTCTCTGACCCTGTGTATGACACCCGTTCTCTGCTCCCGCTCTGCAGCTCTGCTCTCTGAACCTGTGTGTGACACCCATTCTCTACTCCCGCTCTGCAGCGCTGCTCTCTGACCCTGTGTGTGACACCCATTCTCTGCTCCCGCTCTGCAGCGCTGCTCTCTGACCCTGTGTGTGACACCCATTCTCTGCTCCTGCTCTGCAGCGCTGCTCTCTGACCCTGTGTATAACACCTATTCTCTACTCCCGCTCTGCAGCGCTGCTCTCTGACCCTGTGTATGACACCCGTTCTCTGCTCCCGCTCTGCAGCTCTGCTCTCTGACCCTGTGTGTGACACCCATTCTCTACTCCCGCTCTGCAGCGCTGCTCTCTGACCCTGTGTGTGACACCCATTCTCTGCTCCCGCTCTGCAGCGCTGCTCTCTGACCCTGTGTATGACACCCATTCTCTACTCCCGCTCTGCAGCGCTGCTCTCTGACCCTGTGTATGACACCCATTCTCTGCTCCCGCTCTGCAGCTCTGCTCTCTGACCCTGCGTGTGACACCCATTCTCTACTCCCGCTCTGCAGCGCTGCTCTCTGACCCTGTGTGTGACACCCATTCTCTGCTCCCGCTCTGCAGCGCTGCTCTCTGACCCTGTGTATAACACCCATTCTCTGCTCCCGCTCTGCAGCTCTGCTCTCTGACCCTGTGTATGACACCCATTCTCTGCTCCCGCTCTGCAGCGCTGCTCTCTGACCCTGTGTATGACACCCATTCTCTGCTCCCGCTCTGCAGCTCTGCTCTATGACCCTGTGTATGACACCCATTCTCTGCTCCCGCTCTGCAGCGCTGCTCTCTGACCCTGTGTATGACACCTATTCTCTGCTCCCGCTCTGCAGCGCTGCTCTCTGACCCTGTGTGTGACACCCATTCTCTGCTCCCGCTCTGCAGCGCTGCTCTCTGACCCTGTGTATGACACCCATTCTCTGCTCCCGCTCTGCAGCGCTGCTCTCTGACCCTGTGTATGACACCCATTCTCTACTCCCGCTCTGCAGCGCTGCTCTCTGACCCTGTGTATGACACCCATTCTCTGCTCCCGCTCTGCAGCTCTGCTCTATGACCCTGTGTATGACACCCATTCTCTGCTCCCGCTCTGCAGCTCTGCTCTCTGACCCTGTGTGTGACACCCATTCTCTGCTCCCGCTCTGCAGCGCTGCTCTCTGACCCTGTGTGTGACACCCATTCTCTGCTCCCGCTCTGCAGCGCTGCTCTCTGACCCTGTGTATGACTCCCATTCTCTGCTCCCGCTCTGCAGCGCTGCTCTCTGACCCTGTGTATTACACCCATTCTCTGCTCCCGCTCTGCAGCGCTGCTCTCTGACCCTGTGTATGACACCCATTCTCTGCTCCCGCTCTGCAGCGCTGCTCTCTGACCCTGTGTATTACACCCATTCTCTGCTCCCGCTCTGCAGCTCTGCTCTCTGACCCTGTGTGTGACACCCATTCTCTGCTCCCGCTCTGCAGCTCTGCTCTCTGACCCTGTGTGTGACACCCATTCTCTACTCCCGCTCTGCTCTCTGACCCTGTGTGTGACACCCATTCTCTGCTCCCGCTCTACAACTCTGCTCTCTGACCCTGTGTATGACACCCATTCTCTGCTCCCGCTCTGCAGCTCTGCCCTCTGACCCTGTGTGTGACACCCATTCTCTGCTCCCGCTCTGCAGCGCTGCTCTCTGACCCTGTGTATGACACCTATTCTCTGCTCCCGCTCTGCAGCTCTGCTCTCTGACCCTGTGTGTGACACCCATTCTCTGCTCCCGCTCTGCAGCGCTGCTCTCTGACCCTGTGTATGACACCCATTCTCTGCTCCCGCTCTGCAGCGCTGCTCTCTGACCCTGTGTGTGACACCCATTCTCTGCTCCCGCTCTGCAGCGCTGCTCTCTGACCCTGTGTATAACACCCGTTCTCTGCTCCCGCTCTGCAGCTCTGCTCTCTGACCCTGTGTGTGACACCCATTCTCTACTCCCGCTCTGCAGCGCTGCTCTCTGACCCTGTGTGTGACACCCATTCTCTGCTCCCGCTCTGCAGCGCTGCTCTCTGACCCTGTGTATGACACCCATTCTCTGCTCCCGCTCTGCAGCGCTGCTCTCTGACCCTGTGTATGACACCCATTCTCTGCTCCCGCTCTGCAGCTCTGCTCTCTGACCCTGTGTATGACACCCATTCTCTGCTCCCGCTCTGCAGCTCTGCTCTCTGACCCTGTGTGTGACACCCATTCTCTGCTCCCGCTCTGCAGCTCTGCTCTCTGACCCTGTGTATGACACCCATTCTCTGCTCCCGCTCTGCAGCGCTGCTCTCTGACCCTGTGTGTGACACCCATTCTCTGCTCCCGCTCTGCAGCGCTGCTCTCTGACCCTGTGTATGACACCCATTCTCTGCTCCCGCTCTGCAGCTCTGCTCTCTGACCCTTTGTGTGACACCCATTCTCTGCTCCCGCTCTGCAGCTCTGCTCTCTGACCCTTTGTGTGACACCCATTCTCTGCTCCCGCTCTGCAGCGCTGCTCTCTGACCCTGTGTGTGACACCCATTCTCTGCTCCCGCTCTGCAGCTCTGCTCTCTGACCCTGTGTGTGACACCCATTCTCTGCTCCCGCTCTGCAGTGCTGCTCTCTGACCCTGTGTATGACACCCATTCTCTGCTCCTGCTCTGCAGCGCTGCTCTCTGACCCTGTGTATGACACCCATTCTCTGCTCCCGCTCTGCAGCGCTGCTCTCTGACCCTGTGTGTGACACCCATTCTCTGCTCCCGCTCTGCAGCGCTGCTCTCTGACCCTGTGTATGACACCCATTCTCTGCTCCCGCTCTGCAGCTCTGCTCTCTGACCCTGTGTGTGACACCCATTCTCTGCTCCCGCTCTGCAGCTCTGCTCTCTGACCCTGTGTGTGACACCCATTCTCTGCTCCCGCTCTGCAGCTCTGCTCTCTGGCCCTGTGTGTGACACCCATTCTCTGCTCCCGCTCTGCTCCTCGGTCAGCATGTGTGCAGCACCTCCACTTTCTCCTTCAGCTCCTCCACCTTCTTCCCACAAGGCTCCTCCCAGGCTGCCCTGCTTAATCAGTTGTCCGCATCCAACCCATGTGATTGGACCAGGGTACTTATTTAACCTTTACTGTGCCAGTGCTTGCCCCTACTTCAGGGCTGTTTCCAAAGCCAATTTGTCTCCCAAAAAATGCACCCCATTATATCTCACACTGTAATGCCAATAACACCACATTATATCTCACACAGTAATGCCAATAACACCACATTATGCCTCACACTGTAATGCAAATAACACCACATTATATCTCACACAGTAATGCCAATAACACCACATTATATCTCACACAGTAATGCCAATAACACCACATTATATCTCACACAGTAATGACAATAACACCACATTATATCTCACACAGTAATGCCAATAACACCACATTATGTCTCACACTGTAATGCCGATAACACCATATTATGTCTCACACTGTAATGCCAATAACACCATATTCTGTCTCACACTGTAATGCCAATAACACCACATTATGCCTCACACTGTAATGCCAATAACACCACATTATGCCTCACACTGTAATGCCAATAACACCACATTGTCTCACACAGTAATGCCAATAACACCACATTATGTCTCACACAGTAATGCCAATAACACCATATTCTGTCTCACACTGTAATGCCAATAACACCACATTCTGTCTCACACTGTAATGCCAATAACACCACATTCTGTCTCACACTGTAATGCCAATAACACCACATTATATCTCACACAGTAATGCCAATAACACCATATTATGTCTCACACTGTAATGCCAATAACACCACATTATGTCTCACACTGTAATGCCAATAACACCACATTCTGTCTCACACTGTAATGCCAATAACACCACATTATATCTCACACAGTAATGCCAATAACACCATATTATGTCTCACACTGTAATGCCAATAACACCACATTATGTCTCACACTGTAATGCCAATAACACCACATTATGTCTCACACTGTAATGCCAATAACACCACATTATATCTCACACTGTAATGCCAACACCACCATATTATGTCTCACACTGTAATACCAATAACACCACATTATATCTCACACTGTAATGCCAATAACACCACATTATGTCTCACACATTAATGCCAATAACACCATATTATGTCTCACACTGTAATGCCAATAACACCATATTATGTCTCACACTGTAATGCCAATAACACCATATTATGTCTCATACTGTAATGCCAATAACACCACATTATGTCTCACACTGTAATGCCAATAACACCACATTATATCTCACACTGTAATGCCAATAACACCACATTATGTCTCACACTGTAATGCCAATAACACCACATTATGCCTCACACTGTAATGCCAATAACACCACATCATGTCTCACACTGTAATGCCAATAACACCATATTATGTCTTACACTGTAATGCCAATAACACCACATTATATCTCACACAGTAATGCCAATAACACCACATTATGCATCACACTGTAATGCCAATAACACCACATTATCTCACACTGTAATGCCAATAACACCACATCATGTCTCACACTGTTATGCCAATAACACCATATTATGTCTCACACTGTAATGCCCATGTTAATGCCACCACCTCATATGTGTTTCTTTCACAATCTCTCTGAATTGCTCTATTTAAAAATATGCAGAGAGGGAGAGAGAGACAGAGGGAAAGAGAGAGGAAGGGTGTGGGAGAGGGAGATAAAGAGAGAGCAAGGAAGGAAGGAAGGAAGAGAGGGAGGGTTGGAGAGAGAGAAAGGGGGAGAGAGGAAGGGAGTGAAAGATAGAGGGAGGGAGAGAGGAAGGAAGGGAGAGAGGTAAAGAGGGAGGGAGAGAGAGAAAGAGGGAGAGAGAGAAAGAGAGAGAGAAAGGGGGAGAGAGGAAGGGAGTGGGAGAGGGAGATAAAGAGAGAGCGAGGGAGGGTTGGAGAAAGAGAAAGGGGGAGAGAGTAAGGGAGTGGAAGAGGGAGATAAAGAGAGAGCAAGGAAGGAAGAGAGGGAGAGTTGGAGAGAGAGAAAGGGGGAGAGAGGAAGGGAGTGAAAGATAGAAGGAGGAAGAGGAAGGAAGGGAGAGAGGTAAAGAGGGAGAGAGAGAGAGAGAGAGAGAGGGAGAGAGAGAGAAAGGGGGAGAGAGGAAGGGAGTGGGAGAGGGAGATAAAGAGAGAGCGAGGGAGGGTTGGAGAAAGAGAAAGGGGGAGAGAGTAAGGGAGTGGGAGAGGCAGATAAAGAGAGAGGAAGGGAGAGAGGGAGGGTTGGAGAGAGAGGAAGGGAGTGGAAGATAGAGAGGAAGGAAGAGAGGGAGAGGTAAAGAGGGAGGGGGAGAGGGAGGAATGGAGGGAGAAAGAGACAGACTGAGAGGGAGGGAGAGAGAGGGGGATAGAAAGGGATGGAAAGGGATGGAGAGAGGGAAAGAGGAAGGGTGGGAGAGAGAATAATAGAGAGGGAGAGAGAGGGAAAGGAAGGGAGAGAGAGAAAGAAGGAGAGAGGAAGGGAGGGAGAGAGGAATAGAGATAGAGAGGGAGGGAGAGTGAGAGACAGAGTGAGGGAGGGAGAGAAGAGGGAGGGAGGGAGAGAAGAGGGAGGGAGAGCAGAGGGAGGGAGAGCAGAGGGAGGGAGGGAGAGCAGAGGGAGGGAAGAGGGAGGGAGAAAAGAGGGAGGGAGGGAGAGAGGGAGAGAAGAGGGAGGGAGAGAAGAGGGAGGGAGGGAGAGGGGAGGGAGGGAGAGAAAGAAGGAGACAGGGAGGGAGAGAGGAATAGAGATAGGGAGGGAGAGAAGAGGGAGGGAGGAAGAGAGGACTAGAGATAGGGAGGGAGAGAGGACTAGAGATAGGGAGGGAGAGAAGAGGAAGAGAGGAATAGAGATAGGGAGGGAGAGAAGAGGGAGGGAGGAAGAGAGGAATAGAGATAGGGAGGGAGAGAAGAGGGAGGGAGGAAGAGAGGACTAGAGATAGGGAGGGAGAGAGGACTAGAGATAGGGAGGGAGAGAAGAGGAAGAGAGGAATAGAGATAGGGAGGGAGAGAAGAGGGAGGGAGGAAGAGAGGACTAGAGATAGGGAGGGAGAGAAGAGGAAGAGAGGAATAGAGATAGGGAGGGAGAGAAGAATAGAGATAGAGAGGGAGGGAGAGTGAGAGACAGAGTGAGGGAGGGAGAAAGGCAAAGGGAGGGAGAGAAGAGAGAGGGAGAGAAAGAAGGAGACAGGGAGGGAGAGAGGAATAGAGATAGGGAGGGAGAGAAAAGAGAGGGAAGAAGAGAGAGGGACAGATGTTCCAAGCCTTGGAGAGAGATAAATTGGACGTAGATAAAGTACCAGCCAATCAGCTCCTAGCTGTCATGTCACAGGCAGAGGTGTAGCTAGGTGCCATGGTGCCTGGAGCAGGGGTATGTTTTGGTGCCCGCTGCCCTGTACTGAATTGGGGGCCTGTCCAACATGTGGGGACATGTTACATTTGAAAAGAAACAATATTTAAAAATCCTAAATTGGTGACAGGGCCGGTTCTAGACCCTGTGGAGATCGGGGTGAAAGTTTCCTTTGGGTGCCCCCCATGTTTAAAATATGGAGAGTGAGTAAGGAAGGCTTGCAACAACAATATAAGGGCATGGCAGCACGGGCGGTGTAGTGGTTAGCATTACTGCCTCACAGAACTAAGGTCATGGTTTTGATTCTCACCATGCCCCTAACTGTGTGGAGTTTGTATATTCTCTCTGTACTTGTGTGGAACTGATGTGAATGGCGGAATATACTCTGTAAAGCGCTGCAGAATATGTATATAAATAAATAAATAATAAATAATAATAATAAATAATAAATAATGGCTTCATTGGGAAGGTGCGAGGCCACAGAAAAGCAGCAATTCACATTGCACCGCACAGTAGTGTCCATTATTCACATTACACCGCACAGTAGTGTCCATTATTCACATTACACCGCACAGTAGTGTCCATTATTCACATTACACCGCACAGTAGTGTCCCTTATTCACATTACACAGCACAGTAGTGTCCATTATTCACATTACACCGCACAGTAGTGTCCATCAGTCACATTACACCGCACAGTAGTGTCCATTATTCACATTACACCGCACAGTAGTGTCCATTATTCACATTACACCGCACAGTAGTGTCCATTATTCACATTACACCGCACAGTAGTGTCCATTATTCACATTACACCGCACAGTAGTGTCCATCAGTCACATTACACCGCACAGTAGTGTCCATTATTCACATTACACCGCACAGTAGTGTCCATTATTCACATTACACCGCACAGTAGTGTCCATTATTCACATTACACAGCACAGTAGTGTCCGTTATTCACATTACACCACACAGTAGTGTCCATTATTCACATTACACCACACAGTAGTGTCCATTATTCACATTAC
Source organism: Pseudophryne corroboree (assembly GCF_028390025.1). Classification (NCBI taxonomy): domain Eukaryota; kingdom Metazoa; phylum Chordata; class Amphibia; order Anura; family Myobatrachidae; genus Pseudophryne; species Pseudophryne corroboree. The sequence continues at coordinate 2,951,062 of NC_086447.1, read as the reverse complement.
ACCACACAGTAGTGTCCCTTATTCACATTACACAGCACAGTAGTGTCCATTATTCACATTACACCGCACAGTAGTGTCCATTATTCACATTACACAGCACAGTAGTGTCCATTATTCACATTACACAGCACAGTAGTGTCCCTTATTCACATTACACCACACAGTAGTGTCCCTTATTCACATTACACCACACAGTAGTGTGCCTTATTCACATTACACCACACAGTAGTGTCCCTTATTCACATTACACCACACAGTAGTGTCCATTATTCACATTACACCACACAGTAGTGTCCCTTATTCACATTACACCACACAGTAGTGTCCCTTATTCATATTACACCGCACAGTAGTGTCCATTATTATTAGAGCCCCTCATACACATTACACTATGGTTGATCGCCTTATACACATTACACTATGGTTGATCCCCCTTATACACATTACACTATGGTTGATCCCCTTATATACATTACACTATGGTTGATCCCCTTATATACATTACACTATGGTTGATCGCCTTATACACATTACACTATGGTTGATCGCCTTATACACATTACACTATGGTTGATCCCCCTTATACACATTACACTATGGTTGATCGCCTTATACACATTACACTATGGTTGATCCCCCTTATACACATTACACTATGGTTGATCGCCTTATACACATTACACTATGGTTGATCCCCCTTATACACATTACACTATGGTTGATCCCCCTTATACACATTACACTATGGTTGATCCCCCTTATACACATTACACTATGGTTGATCGCCTTATACACATTACACTATGGTTTATCCCCTTATACACATTACACTATGGTTCATCCCCTTATACACATTACACTATGGTTGATCCCCTTATACACATTACACTATGGTTGATCCCCTTATACACATTACACTATGGTTGATCCCCCTTATACACATTACACTATGGTTGATCGCCTTATACACATTACACTATGGTTGATCCCCCTTATACACATCACACCACGGTAGAGACGCTATGGAAGTAGCTGTATTTTACTATTTACTTGTTTAATTCAAATAAATTAAAAACACTATTGTGACCGGACGGTCCCGTATGAAAGCCCTCACCACTTTCACGTCCCGACCCCAGTACACAGAATGGATGTTTAGGTCACACGGGACTTGACCACATAGGGGATTCCCGCTTACCATCAGTAACTGCCTGTTACTGACTCCACCCACTGCGCTGTGGGTGGGTTTATGATGCCACCACCAAACTCCTAATCTGCCATGGCGTTTGGAACCACGGTTCTGCTCTGCATGCATCGACACGCCACCTTACCACACCTGGGAGGTGTTGACAAATCCCCAAACGTTGCTTGCCCAAGCACAGCACGGTAGCAGGCCGAAGGCGGAGCTTGGAGACGCTGGTTACACCCTGGACAGCCAGTGAATGGAGCTAGGTTTCGCCTAGCCCTGCAGGTCACAAGATGAAGCGTCGTCTTTAGGCAGAAGATCTTTATTTGCCCAAATAGTTCTGAAAAGAACTCAGCAATACAGCAGATGTTTACAGCAGAATGAAAATGGTATAATACACACTGGAGGCACGCAGGCTTCCTCTTTTTATCTCAGTTCTACACACAGTACCACAGGGGGGTAAGCCCTCCCTGTCTTCTCCAACCAATCAGGTTATCGCAGAAAATATAAATAAATACAAGTTACATTTCAAAAGTTAAGAATTAGATAAAGCAATGTTCTGCTCCTCTTCATATATAACCAAACCAGTGGCTTTCCCAAACACAATCTGATTACCATGTTCCTGTCTCTTTCACAAATGTAAATGTAACTTGTATTTTAATTGCATTCACCCTCTCACACATAGACAACGTTCTTATACTGTAAATTAAACATAATCTGCATCACACATAATGCAGCCTAAGAAATGTTACATCAAACTGTTGTTACACAAAACCCACTAGTTTGCATTCATAAAACACAATCTGATTTAGAAGCCACTTGTGTCTCCATGCATAACCAGTTTCGGCTTATCACACCACAGGAGATGCTGGATGCAGTCTTCTTTCCAAACCTTCGTTTGTACCTGAAAGAGAATGTTTACCTACCAAAAGGACGCTAATCGCCACCCTGCTTTAGCTAGGACAATTAACATATTTATTTATTAACAGTTTCTTATATAGTGCAGCAAATTCAGTTGCGCTTTACAATTGGAAATAACAATGATATAACAAACTGGTTAATAACAGACAGTCATAGAGGTAGGAGGGCCCTGCTCGCAAGCTTACAATCTATAGGGAAATAGGCATGTGTACACAAGGATAGGTGCTACCTATTGCATAGATGTCCGCCAGATTGCAGAAGTTCTTGGTGGGCTGTATGATATGGTCACACAGCAATGATGAATCAGGGTCAGGGGGAAGGGAAAGTGAAGAATGAGAAGTCATGTGAGGATATGTGTGGACTGTACAGAGTGGATGCAATTTGATAGGAAGGTTTATGAAGGTTATGTGGGCGGTTCTGGAATGTGATACGCTTGCCTAAAGAGGTGAGTTTTCAGGGAACGCTTGAAGGTTTGGAGACTAGAGGAGAGTCTTATTGTGCATGGGAGGGCATTCCACAGAGTGGGTGCAGCCCAATGAAAGTCCTGCAATCGTGAGTGGGAGCGAGTAATGAGTGTGGATGAGAGACGCAGATCTTGTGAAGAGGTCGGGTTGGGAGATATTTTGAGATAAGCGAAGTGATATACATTGGATGCAGTTTGGTTAATGGCCTTGTGTGTGAGTAATAGTATTATATATTGAATACGGTAGAATACCGGTTACCAATGGAGGGACTGACAGAGCGGATCTGCAGACGATGAACGTCTAGCGAGGAAGATTAGCCTCACAGCTGCAGTCAGAATGGATTGTAGTGGTGAGAGTCTCGTTTTGGGGAGACCGGTCAGGAGACTATTACAATAATCAATGCGGGAGATGATGAGAGCGTGGATTAGAGTTTTAACTGTGTCTTGTGTAAGGTATGGTCGTATTTTGGATATGTTTTTTAGATGTATGTAACATGACTGTGAGACAGAGTGAATGTGGGGATAAAGGACAGATCAGAGTCAGGATGACACCTAGGCAGCGAGCTTGTGGGGTAGGGGTGATTGCAGAGTTATCAGCAGTGATAGAGATATCAGGTTGGAAACTACTATTGGCCGGTGGAAATATAATTAACTCTGTCTTTGAAATATTAAGTTTGAGGTGGCGAGATGTCATCCAGGATGAGATAGCAGAAAGGCATTCAGTGACACGGCCCAGTACAGATAGGGACAAGTCAGGGGAGGATAGGTAGATCTGAGTATCATCTGCATACAGATGGTACTGAAATCCAAAAGAGCTGATTAGTTTACCAAGAGATGAGGTATAGATAGAGAAAAGCAGAGGACCCAAGACTGAACCTTGCGGTACTCCAACTGAGAGAGGTAGAGAAGAGGAGGTAGATTCAGAGAAGTGAACACTGAAAGAGCGATTAGATAGGTAGGATGAGAACCAAGAAAGGGCTGTGTCCTGAAGACCTAGGGATTGTAGTGTCTGTATGAGAAGAGAGTGGTCTACAGTGTCAAATGCAGCAGATAGATCTAGAAGAATAAGTAGTGAGTAGTGGCCTTTAGACTTCATAGTGACCAAATCATTAACCACTTTAGTCAGTGCCGTCTCTGTGGAATGTTGGGAACGGAAGCCTGACTGAAGTGGGTCCAACAAAGTGTATGAGTTAAGAAAGTGTGTGAGTCGAGTGTAGGCAAGTCTCTCAAGTAGCTTAGAGAGACAAGGGAGCTGAGAGAGCATTAGGGTCAGAATTTTGTTTTTTTAGAATGGGAGTAATCACTGCATGCTTGAAGAGTGAAGGAAAAATAGTACCAGTAGAGAGAGAGAGATTACAGATGTTAGTTAAGGTAGGGATGAGCACCAGAGACAGAGCTTTACTTATTTCTGAGGGTAAAGGATCAAGAGGAGAGGTAGTAGAGAAGCAGGATGAGAAGAGTGATGATACTTCATCTTCATTTGTGGGACCAAATGAAGAAAGAGTGCCAGAGGGTTCAGGTACAGAACGGAGCAGGTCACTGGCTGAGGAAGAGCATACCATATCATCTCGGATCTTAGCAATCTTCTCCTTTGTGTGTATTATCCCAGTGTCATTCTGCTGTAACATCTGCCGTATTGCTGGAGTTCTTTTCAGAACTATTTGGGCAAACATATGACTGTCTATGTACAAGTTGCTGGAGAACAAGTGTCAAAGCCTTTCAGAAACAAAATAACTTACACATTCCCTCTAAGTGCTGGGACCATGCATTGTAACTGTGCAATCCTACCGCTGTGCCTAGAGCGTGACATAGGACATGTTATAACACGTCATAAAACATATTTTAAAGCATTTTACATATTTAAATACCCGGCGCCTAGTGACTACAATAGATTTAAAGATGGCGCCTAGTGCCAGTGCACAGTTTAAAAGTGGCGCCAAGCGCCCATTGTTCTCCTAATGGTGCCGGGCACTAGGGGTTAACCCCTTCAGTGCCATGGCCACCCTTGTCCATGTGGCCACCAGGGGTTCTCCGGCCCCTACTATATATGCACTGACTAAAGTGGCCTCATAACCCATCAATTCCTCAATGAAAATAAAGCCCCACAGACCTGAAACCCACCCAATCTCTCAATTAAAATAATGCGCCAAAATCCCCTCCCCCCCCCCTCTTGAATTTTAATAATCCCCCAATGCTTAAATTAAAATAATACCCTGGAACTGCCAGTATCAATTAGAGAGAAGTGCTGCAGCAGCCGGGGCAGAGAGAGGTTCTGCAGAAGCCGGGACAACAAGAGGTGCTGCAGCATCGGAAGTAGAAAAATGTGCTGCAGCTTCCAGGAAAGAGAAACGTGCTGCAGCAGTGGGGGCAGGGGGGGTAATTCAGACCTGATTGCTGGGCAGCGATTTTTGCGGCGCTGCGATCAGATAGTCGCCACCCATAGGGGAGTGTATCTTCACTGTGTAAGTGTGCGTTCCTATGTGCAGCCGAGCGGTACAAACTGATTTTGTGCAGTCTCTGCGCAGCCCAGGACTTACTCAGCCGCTGCGATCACATCAGGGTGTTCAGAACCGGAATTGACGTCAGACACCCGCCCTGCAAGCGCTTGGACACGCCTGCGTTTTTCCAGCCACTCCCAGAAAATGGTCAGTTACCACCCACAAACGCCTTCTTCCTGTCAGTCTCCTTGCAAACGCCCGTGCGAATAGAGCCTTCGCACAAACCCGTAGCTGACCGGCGATCCACTTTGTACCCATCCGTCGCGCTTGCGCATTGCGGTGTATACGCAGTTTGGCTGTACGAAAACGCAGCCTAGCGATCAGGACTGAATTACCCCCAGAGAGTGGTGCGGCAGGACAGGAGTAACCCAGCAGACAGTGCGATGTATAAAGATGGCGGCAGAGCTCCGGCATGTGCCGGCTGTCAGTGTCTCCTGCTGTCGCCTCTGGCCTGCCCTCTCTGCGTCTGCTGGTACAGTGGCCCGCGGGAAGGGGGGGTGTTCTGCAGCGTGCCCTCTCGGCACCCGGGACTTGTGCCCCACCAGAGCCACCCCCGCTACACCCCTGGTTACAGGCTGTGCTAGAAAAAGGAGAGTTAGTTGCTGGTTGGCTGGTACTTTATCTCTCTCCAAGGCTTAGTACATCTGGCCCAGAGAGAGGGAGAGACGTGGGTGCAGCAGCTGTACCAGTAATGACATGTAAATATAAGGAGAATGAGGGAACGGCGGGGAGAGGAATAAGAGCACTGATTAGAGGGGGAGGAAGAGGAGGGCAGCGATTAGCAGGAACAAAGCCCCGGCAGGACACAGAGAGTGGGAGGAAAGCAGAGCAGCAGCAGAGAGAGTCGGGGTGACCTCGAGCCTCTCAGACATTGTGGGGACCCGGACTATTAGCAGCCAAGAGTACGGCCTCATAGGAGGCTGCGGGAACAAGCTGTAACCGGGGGGGGGGATGAATGCCGGCAATATTATACCGGGGGCTGATTCACTGCTGGGATTAGAGCAAAGGGGATTAGGTGGAACCCCCCCCCCCCCACACACACACACACACCCACACACACACATATACACACACAGACACACACAGACACACACAGACACACACACACATATACACACACATATACACACAGACACACACACACACATATACATACACACACATACACTCATATACACACATACACACACACAAACATATACACATACACACACAGACACAAACACACAGAGATACACACATAGACACAGACACACACACATACACACACACACCCACATACACATACACACATATACACGCACAGACACACACACAGCTGCTGTGGTTATAGCAGGATGACGGGCGCGGGGATAATAAAGGATGAGCCCGTCGGCATCCCACGGCGCCAGGCCTTGCAGTACTGATATGTATTGGCCGGGGTGTGGGGTCAGATTACAGAAAAGGGGCCGTAATATATAGATCTAAAGTAATAGCTCATATTAAATATTCATTACAATGGCCCTCATTCCAAGTTGTTCGCTCGCAAGCTGCTTTTAGCAGCTTTGCACACGCTAAGCCGCCGCCTACTGGGAGTGAATCTTAGCATATCAAAATTGCGAACAAAAAATTTGCAATATTGCGAAAAGACTTCTCTGTGCAGTTTCTGAGTAGCTCGAGACTTACTCTGCCAGTGCGATCAGTTCTGTGCTTGTCGTTCCTGGTTTGACGTCACAAACACACCCAGCGTTCGCCCAGACACTCCTCCGTTTCTCCAGCCACTCCCACGTTTTTCCCAGAAACTGTAGCGTTTTTTCACACACTCCCATAAAACGGCCAGTTTCCGCCCAGAAACACCCACTTCCTGTCAATCACACTCCGATCTCCAGAACGAAGAAAAAACCTCGTAATGCCGTGAGTAAAATTCCTAACTGCATAGCAAATTTACTTGGTGCAGTCGCAGTGCGAACATTGCGCATGCGCAATAAGCAGAAAATCGCTGCGATGCGAAGAAAATTACCGAGCGAACAACTCGGAATGACCACCAATGTGTGAATTATTATCTGTGGTGCTCACATGTAACTGGAATATTATGAAATTGAAATATTTCTAAAAGGCTATAATATCTCAAGTGTGTGTGTGTGTGTGTGTGTGTGTGTGTGTGTGTGTGTGTGTGTGTCTCTCTCTCTCTCTATATATATATATATATATATATATATATATATAGTGGCACAAATCCGAATGCCAGAGTGATCTACTGGCTTGTGTGCCCTCCTGGGGTATAGCGACCCCCTTTTTTTCATTTTTTTTTTTTTTTTCATTTTTCCTTGGGTGGGTGAGGCGTGTCTGTGAGGCATGTGTGGGAGGCGTGTGGGTGAGGCATGTGGGTGAGGCATGTGTGGGAGGCGTGTGGGTGAGGCATGTGGGTGAGGCATGTGGGTGAGGCATGTGGGTGAGGCGTGTGGGTGAGGCATGTGTGTGAGGCGTGTGTGTGAGGCGTGTGTGTGAGGCATATGTGTGAGGCGTGTGTGTGAGGCATGTGTGTGAGGCGTGTGTGTGAGGCATGTGTGTGAGGACATAGACATAAACACATAATCACACAACATTAGGGCTGGGTACACAGGTAATGCCAGAATGATCACTGTTCCATTCTTTGTCACAAAACACCAGATCGCATGCGATATCTTCCGGTTAGGCTGTACGCCGACTGTAAGACGTCGCATAGGACCTGCAGGAGCGCGCAATAGTGGGTACACATTAACCGATAGGAGCAATTTGTCATGACGATACAGCATATGGTGCCGATATATACGTCATATATTCCTTCAGATATGGCAGAGACAGCGGCTGGCGTCCCAGCTGAATACGATCCATACGATAATGATAACAGATATCCGCAATCACCATAACTCACACTGTCGTGTCACATCCGTCATGTTCCCCTCTAGGGAGAACAAAATATAGGCCCTCATTCCGAGTTGTTCGCTCGCTAGCCGCTTTTCGCAGCATTACACACGCTAAGCCGCCGCCCTCTGGGAGTGTATCTTAGCTTAGCACAAATGCGAACGAAGTATTCGCAATATTGCGAAAAGATTTTTCTGTGCAGTTTCTGAGTAGCTCGAGACTTACTCTGCCAGTGCGATCAGTTCAGTGCTTGTCGTTCCTGGTTTGATGTCACAAACACACCCAGCGTTCGCCCAGACACTCCCCCGTTTCTCCAGCCACTCCCGCATTTTTCCCAGAAACGGTAGCGTTTTTTCACACACACCCATAAAACGGACAGTTTCCGCCCAGAAACATCCACTTCCTGTCAATCACACTCCGATCTCCAGTACGAAGAAAAAACCTCGTAATGCCGTGAGTAAAATACCAAACTTCTTAGCAAATTTACTTGGCGCAGTCGCAGTGCGAACATTGCGCATGCGCAATTAGCGGAAAATCGATGCGATGCGAAGAAAATTACAGAGCGAACAACTCGGAATGAGGGCCATAAATCACTAACCAGTCAGTAACCTGTCCTGGGAGTGTCTGTTATGCACACCAGTGCCAGCAGGAATGTACTGGTGTCTGAACGGTGAGGGATGCAAAACAAATGAACTCACAGACAGACTGGGGAATTTGACATTACATACACAGAAGGTGATAGGGTAACAAAATAAACACAAAGTGAACAGAGAAGCCCAAAGGCTAAGAAACTGGGTGTCTCCCTAATATTAGGAATGCTCAGATGGAAAGAAGCAAGATGTAGTGATTTAATACGTAGAGAACCCGAAATGCTGTTGCTAAGGGCAACAGCAAAACCCTAAAGGGTTACCAACGGGTGTGGCAGTAAACTCCTTGGTCAGAGATGGAATAATAGACACAAGGAGAGTCTCCACAATCCTAGTCCTCACTTGCAGTGCACTGGTTCAGCTTACTGCCACTAAACTGACACCTGAACACCTTGCACAGTGAGAAAGGATTTTGGCAGGCAAGTCTGAGAATACAGCCGCAAACTTGCTAGGTTCACAGAGTAGCAAAAGAACCCCAGCAGGTTAAACGACTGACTCCAGTCTTACTGCTAGGTCTGGATTGGCAGAGTGTAATACCAAATCCCAAGGCCTATTTGCAGTAAGCAACAAACAAATACAAAGTTTACACAGTACTAGCTAGCTTTCAGGAACTGACTAACCAACAAAGATTCAGCAGCATCTGCCTAACCTGAGAAGAGGGTTTATATAGCAGGTGCTGTCCACGCCCCACTCAGACCTCACAGACTGTGAGCACAAAAACCAGCACCGGATCCCCTGCCGTGCACAGAGCCTGTAACCACTGCACAGCAAAAGACCCGAACCGGAGTATCAGCTACGCTCAGGTTACTCCGCTAGCACTTGCCTCCCGGTTGCCATGACGACGTGGCAGCACAGAGCAGGAGACCCTAACAGTGTCTGATACCGGCTGTAGTCGCTCATGCAGTCGGGATCTAAGGAGAGGTCTGAGGATTGCGTCAGTGGTTCAGGTCTCATGCCTGTCTGCAGATACAGGGCGATTATATCGATACACCCTATTAGAGGCTTGGCTGAGGCCAGGTCCAGATCACAGGTGACGGGACGCAACATTCGGTAAGGTCAGCAATGTCTTTTCTTCCATCTGGACAGAGCTGTTCCATGAAGACCGGTGGCAGGCATGGTAGATTGGTTCTTCTTTGGTAGTACTATAGAGATTCCAGCCCAGATGGTGGATACTTTACCTGCACCTGGCCTGGGAGAGGGATTCATCAGGCACGCTGACCTGCAGAGCATCTCCCCTGTACGGAAAGGCTGAGCTGGCCTATTGTTTGCTGCCATGATCTCATTTGAAAGGAACTCTTGTTCTTTTGCAGGTAATTGTTGGCTGATATTTTGCAATATGTTTGATTAGTTGTAACGTATCTTCTTCCAGGTTCTCCTTCTGCCATTGTCTTCTAGTCTATGGTTCCTTTTCTTGAGTTCACTAACACTGTTGTCACTTGATGGTGTGGTTTGCAGTGCCGGAGGGGGAGGAACACCTCCCCCTCCGGCACCCATATAATAAAGGGAGCACCCCAAAAAGGTGCGGGGTCACACAAAAAAAGAGGCGTGGTCACACAATAGTATCCCCAATTAAAATGATGCCGCACAGTAGCACAATCTTATTCACATGACACCACATAGAAGCATCCCTTATTCATGTTATGACACACATTAGTGCCCCTTTTACACAAAGCTCACAGTAATAGCACCCCTAATACACATAATGCCCAAAGTAGCAGCACCCCTAATACACATAATGCCCACAGTAGTAGCAATCCTAATACACATAGTGACCACATTAGCAGCACCCCTAATACACATAATGCCCACAGTAGTAGCACTCCTAATACACATAATGACCACAGTAGCAGCACCCCTAATACACATAATGCCCAAAGTAGCAGCACCCCTAATACACATAATGCCCACAGTAGTAGCACTCCTAATACACATAATGACCACATTAGCAGCACCCCTAATACACATAATGCCCACAGCATTAGCACTGCTAATACACATAATGCCCAAAGTAGCAGCACCCCTAATACACATAATGCCCACAGTAGCAGCACCCCTAATACACATAATGCCCACAGTAGCAGCACCCCTAATACACATAATGCCCACAGTAGCAGCACCCCTAATACACATAATGCCCACAGTAGCAGCACCCCTAATACACATAATGCCAACAGTAGCAGCACCCCTAATACACATAATGACCACATTAGCAGAACCCCTAATACACATAATGACCACATTAGCAGCACCCCTAATACACATAATGCCCACAGTAGCAGCACCCCTAATACACATAATGCCCACAGTAGCAGCACCCCTAATACACATAATGCCCACAGTAGTAGCACTCCTAATACACATAATGACCACATTAGCAGCACCCCTAATACACATAATGCCCACAGCATTAGCACTGCTAATACACATAATGCCCAAAGTAGCAGCACCCCTAATACACATAATGCCCACAGTAGCAGCACCCCTAATACACATAATGCCCACAGTAGCAGCACCCCTAATACACATAATGTCCACAGCAGTAGCAGCACCCCTAATACACATAATGCCCACAGTAGCAGCACCCCTAATACACATAATGCCCACAGTAGCAGCACCCCTAATACACATAATGCCCACAGTAGCAGCACCCCTAATACACATAATGCCCAAAGTAGCAGCACCCCTAATACACATAATGCCCACAGCAGTAGCAGCACCCCTAATACACATAATGCCCACAGTAGTAGCACTCCTAATACACATAATGCCCACAGCAGTAGCACCCCTAATACACATTATGCCCACAGTAGCAGCACCCCTAATACACATAATGCCCACAGTAGCAGCACCCCTAATACACATAATGCCCACAGTAGCAGCACCCCTAATACACATAATGCCCACAGTAGTAGCACTCCTAATACACATAATGCCCACAGCAGTAGCACCCCTAATACACATAATGCCCACAGTAGCAGCACCCCTAATACACATAATGCCCACAGCAGTAGCACTCCTAATACACATAATGCCCACAGTAGTAGCACCCCTAATACAAATAATGCCCACAGTAGTAGTGCCCCTTATGCAATGTCCACTGTAGTGGTAGTGCCCCTTATGTAGAGCCCATAGTAGTGGTGCCCCTTATGCAATGCCCCCAGTAGTAGTGCCCCTTATGTCCCCGGGAGTGATGCCCCTTATGAAGTGCCCCCTATACAATGTCCTCATTAATAGTGTCCCCAGTAGTAATACCCTTAGTGGTAATGCCCCTGTGTAGTATTGCCCCCAGTAGTAATGCCCCTGTAATAGTGCCCCCAGTAGTTATGCCCACAGTCATTAGCCCCCTGTAGTTTAGCCCCAAGTGGTAATGCTCACAGTAGTTATGCACCCAATAGTTTAGCCCCCAAAAGTTTAGCCCCCTGTGGTAATGCCCCCTGTAGTTTAGCTCCTATAGTTATAGCCACTGTAGTTTAGCCCCCTTATAGTTTAGCACCCAGTGGTAATGCCCCCAGTAGTTATGCGCCCAGTAGTTATAGCCCCTGTAGTTTAGCCCCCCTGTAGTTATACCCCCAGTAGTTTAGCTCTCACTGGTAATGCCCCTGTAGAAGCCGCTTACACACACACACACACACAAAGCCCACCCCCTATAATATTTACAAAGCCCCGCTCCTACTTCCAGACCGCTGCCTCTGTAGTGAGCTCCTGCCTCTGGCTGCCGCTCTGGAGAGGGAGCCGGGCGCCTGCTGGTAACACAATCTCAGTGGGCATCCAGCATCTTCCTGCAGCACCGGGAACACATTGGGTTAGGTGAGCCGGAGGAGGCAGAACTGCGTTCTGTCTCCAAATGGAACTGATGGGACGCAGTTCCGCCCCTTTCCGGCTCACTTTAACCTCTGCCTATAAGGAGCTAGATACTGCACGTCCCCGTAACACACAACACTGACGTGCGCAGTGACTCTCCAAGCGGCCATCTTGGTAACTGGTGCCTGGCCGGCTTCACTGCAGGAGACAGGAGACACGGCAGGAGTGCGCTCCTCTGCGATATGTACACATTACGGGATTATCCTCCTATGGTATGTCCGCTAATAGTACACTGACCGAATTCAGGAACGCGTGATGAGATCCCGTCACATATAAGGCGTGGAAAATAACGATTTAAGGGCCTAATTCAGTAAGGATTGCAGATTCTGCTTTTTATCGCATGCTGGGGGCCATTCATCGCAGGGCAAGGTCATCCAGCGTGCCATCCACTGCGATCGCAACACAAATACAGCGTGTGTGTAAGGGACACTACTACTGTGGCCATTATGTGTGTAAGGGACACTACTACTGTGGCCATTATGTGTGTAAGGGACACTACTACTGTGGCCATAATGTGTGTAAGGGACACTACTATTGTGGCCATTATGTGTGTAAGGGACACTACTACTGTGGCCATAATGTGTGTAAGGGACACTACTACTGTGGCCATTATGTGTGTAAGGGACACTACTACTGTGGACATAATGTGTGTAAGGGACACTACTACTGTGGACATAATGTGTGTAAGGGACACTACTACTGTGGCCATTATGTGTGTAAGGGACACTACTACTGTGGCCATTATGTGTGTAAGGGACACTACTACTGTGGCCATTATGTGTGTAAGGGACACTACTACTGTGGACATAATGTGTGTAAGGGACACTACTACTGTGGCCATTATGTGTGTAAGGGACACTACTACTGTGGACATAATGTGTGTAAGGGACACTACTATTGTGGCCATTATGTGTGTAACGTAGACTACTACTGTGTACATTATGTGTATGGGGCACTACTACTGTGTACATTATGTGTATGGGGCACTACTACTGTGTACATTATGTGTATGGGGCACTACTACTGTGTACATTATGTGTATGGGGCACTACTACTGTGGCCATTATGTGTGTAAGGGACACTACTACTGTGGCCATAATGTGTGTAACGTAGACTACTACTGTGTACATTATGTGTGTAATGTAGACTACTACTGTGGCCATTATGTGTGTAAGGGACACTACTATTGTGGCCATTATGTGTGTAAGGGACACTACTACTGTGGCCATTATGTGTGTAACGTAGACTACTACTGTGGCCATTATGTGTGTAAGTGACACTACTACTGTGGCCATTATGTGTGTAAGGGACACTACTACTGTGGCCATTATGTATGTAAGGGACACTACTACTGTGGCCATAATGTGTGTAAGGGACACTACTACTGTGGCCATTATGTGTGTAAGGGACACTACTACTGTGTACATTATGTGTGTAACGTAGACTACTACTGTGGCCATTATGTGTGTAAGGGACACTATTACTGTGGCCATTATGTGTGTAAGGGACACTACTACTGTGTACATTATGTGTGTAACGTAGACTACTACTGTGGCCATTATGTGTGTAAGGGACACTACTACTGTGGCCATTATGTGTGTAACGTAGACTACTACTGTGGCCATTATGTGTGTAAGGGACACTACTACTGTGTACATTATGTGTGTAAGGGACACTACTACTGTGTACATTATGTGTGTAATGTAGACTACTACTGTGGCCATTATGTGTGTAAGGGACACTACTACTGTGGCCATTATGTGTGTAAGGGACACTACTACTGTGTACATTATGTGTGTAACGTAGACTACTACTGTGGCCATTATGTGTGTAAGGGACACTATTACTGTGGCCATTATGTGTGTAAGGGACACTACTACTGTGTACATTATGTGTGTAACGTAGACTACTACTGTGGCCATTATGTGTGTAAGGGACACTACTACTGTGGCCATTATGTGTGTAACGTAGACTACTACTGTGGCCATTATGTGTGTAAGGGACACTACTACTGTGTACATTATGTGTGTAAGGGACACTACTACTGTGTACATTATGTGTGTAATGTAGACTACTACTGTGGCCATTATGTGTGTAAGGGACACTACTACTGTGTACATTATGTGTGTAACGTAGACTACTACTGTGGACATAATGTGTGTAAGGGACACTACTACTGTGGCCATTATGTGTGTAAGGGACACTACTACTGTGGACATAATGTGTGTAAGGGACACTACTACTGTGTACATTATGTGTGTAAGGGACACTACTACTGTGGCCATTATGTGTGTAAGGGACACTACTACTGTGGACATAATGTGTAAGGAGCACTACTACTGTGGGCATAATGTGTAAGGAGGACTACTACTGTGGCCATTATGTGTGTAAGGGACACTACTACTGTGGACATAATGTGTAAGGAGCACTACTACTGTGGGCATAATGTGTAAGGGACACTACTACTGTGGACATAATGTGTGTAAGGGACACTACTACTGTGGCCATTATGTGTGTAAGGGACACTACTACTGTGGCCATTATGTGTGTAAGGGACACTACTACTGTGGCCATTATGTGTGTAAGGGACACTACTACTGTGGACATAATGTGTGTAAGGGACACTACTACTGTGGCCATTATGTGTGTAAGGGACATTACTACTGTGGACATAATGTGTGTAAGGGACACTACTATTGTGGCCATTATGTGTGTAAGGGACACTACTACTGTGGCTATAATGTGTGTAACGTAGACTACTACTGTGTACATTATGTGTGTAAGGGACACTACTACTGTGGCCATTATGTGTGTAAGGGGCACTACTACTGTGGACATAATGTGTAAGGAGCACTACTACTGTGTACATTATGTGTGTAAGGGACACTACTACTGTGGCCATTATGTGTGTAAGGGACACTACTACTGTGGACATAATGTGTAAGGAGCACTACTACTGTGGGCATCATGTGTAAGGGACACTACTACTGTGGCCATTATGTGTGTAAGGGACACTACTACTGTGGACATAATGTGTAAGGAGCACTACTACTGTGGGCATAATGTGTAAGGGACATTATTACTTTAGGCACAATGAGTAAGGAACACTACTACTGCGTGTCCTAACATATATAAGGGGTACTATTGTGTGGTGTAACGTGTATAAGGGGTACTGCTGTGTAGTGTAATGTGCATAAGTGGTTCTACTGTGTGGAATAATGTGTATAAGGGGTAGCTAATATCATTAGTATTAGTGGGGTCCATAGATGACCATAGGATCAATGTAAGCTAGGGCTTGGTCAATTGGGAAAGTGTCTCCCTTTTTCTCTGTGTGTGACCTACAACATTGAAGTGCCAGCTTTACCTAACATAACCAAATGTCTGAATCCCTTGTAGGATGAGCCCGGCTGTGTGTATTTTAATACAGAGAATGGTGTATACTTGTATGTTGTTCTAATATTAATTATATTTGTAAGGGCATAGGTTATGCCAAAGGAGTAGTCAGGAATAGTAAGGGGAGGAGTCTATGTCAGGAGTCAGATGCTAATGCGAGGTGGGCCTGTGTGCTTTAAATGCCAGGGCCTAATTTCAGCCCCAGACCTGCTCTGCCTGTATGCAATGGTGGCGCTCAGAGCAGTTACTAAGAACATGTCACAAAATGGAGGTTTACAGCACATCCCAGTCGCACTTTGACCTACCTGCTGTGCAGTCCAAAGCGCTGTCTGCCATTCGCTGGTCCTTCTGGCGTCCAGCACTGTCAGACACAGCATCCATTTCAGGATAGTTAGGCTTCGGCACCTTCCTGGCCTGCTAGGCCTCAGTCCATTCTGAAGCCTAGTCTGGAGTACTGCATGTTACTTCCTGATCAGCTGACTCTGCAGAGACCTCTCCAACCAGGTAGTGTTTCCATGACATGTGATCCCTTCAGCCTATCACCAGAGAGCAAGGGGTATATATTCCAGCTTCAAGCACTGGGAAGCTGTCTGTGCTTTGTTGCCCTCAAGCCTGTAGTGAGCTTCTGTAATCTCCTGCTTAAAGTGACAGTGCATTACCAACTTCAGCACTTCCTGACTCCTATCTCCAGGATATCTGCAAACCTCCACCGCTGGTTATCTCATCTCCAGGATATCTGCAAACCTGCATAGCTGGATATCTCATCTCCAGGATATCTGCAAACCTGCATCGCTGGATATCTCATCTCCAGGATATCTGCAAACCTGCATAGCTGGATATCTCATCTCCAGGATATCTGCAAACCTGCATCGCTGGATATCTCATCTCCAGGATATCTGCAAACCTGCATCGCTGGATATCTCATCTCCAGGATATCTGCAAACCTGCACCGCTGGTTATCTCATCTCCAGGATATCTGCAAACCTGCACCGCTGGTTATCTCATCTCCAGGATATCTGCAAGCCTGCACCGCTGGTTATCTCATCTCCAGGATATCTGCAAGCCTGCATCGCTGGTTATCTCATCTCCAGTATATCTGCAAACCTGCACCGCTGGTTATCTCATCTCCAGGATATCTGCAAACCTGCACCGCTGGTTATCTCATCTCCAGGATATCTGCAAGCCTGCATCGCTGGTTATCTCATCTCCAGGATATCTGCAAACCTGCATCGCTGGTTATCTCATCTCCAGGATATCTGCAAACCTGCACCGCTGGTTATCTCATCTCCAGGATATCTGCAAGCCTGCATCGCTGGTTATCTCATCTCCAGGATATCTGCAAACCTGCACCGCTGGTTATCTCATCTCCAGGATATCTGCAAGCCTGCATCGCTGGTTATCTCATCTCCAGGATATCTGCAAGCCTGCACCGCTGGTTATCTCATCTCCAGGATATCTGCAAGCCTGCACTGCTGGTTATCTCATCTCCAGGGTATCTGCAAGCCTGCATCACTGGTTATCCTACCGCCAGTATATCTGCAAGCCTGCATCACTGAGGATCCAGCTATCCTGCTATCCTGTACTGCTGGTTCAATCCCATTCCCAGCTTCCAGCTATCAATTTCTACCACAAGTGTCACTCAACTATCATTGCACTGGTATCCCCAGTGTTCTAGTTCCTCGTAGTTGTACAAACACCTGTGGCCAGCCATAGACTGTAGCCGAACCTGCCACGCCTGTATGAGCAGGTCATATATCAAGCCCACACTATTCTGTCCCCGGGACTCCAGCCAACTAGCTGCTAGACCTCGTCCGGTTCCACAAGTACCATTAAACCGTGACAGGACATATGTCTGTATGAGAGCGGTCACTGAGGACGTGTGTCTGTATGAGAGCGGTCACTGAGGACGTGTGTCTGTATGAGAGCGGTCACTGAGGACGTGTGTCTGTATGAGAGCGGTCACCGAGGACGTGTGTCTGTATGAGAGCGGTCACTGAGGACGTGTGTCTGTATGAGAGCGGTCACTGAGGACGTGTGTCTGTATGAGAGCGGTCACTGAGGACGTGTGTCTGTATGAGAGCGGTAACTGAGGACGTGTGTCTGTATGAGAGCGGTCACTGAGGACGTGTGTCTGTATGAGAGCGGTCACTGAGGACGTGTGTCTGTATGAGAGCGGTCACTGAGGACGTGTGTCTGTATGAGAGCGGTCACTGAGGACGTGTGTCTGTATGAGAGCGGTCACTGAGGAGGTGTGTCTGTGTGAGAGCGGTCACTGAGGACGTGTGTCTGTATGAGAGCGGTCACTGAGGAGGTGTGTCTGTGTGAGAGCGGTCACTGAGGACGTGTGTCTGTATGAGAGCGGTCACTGAGGACGTGTGTCTGTGTGAGAGCGGTCACTGAGGACGTGTGTCTGTATGAGAGCGGTCACTGAGGACGTGTGTCTGTATGAGAGCGGTCACTGAGGACGTGTGTCTGTATGAGAGCGGTCACTGAGGACGTGTGTCTGTGTGAGAGCGGTCACTGAGGACGTGTGTCTGTATGAGAGCGGTCACTGAGGACGTGTGTCTGTATGAGAGCGGTCACTGAGGACGTGTGTCTGTATGAGAGCGGTCACTGAGGACGTGTGTCTGTATGAGAGCGGTCACTGAGGACGTGTGTCTGTATGAGAGCGGTCACTGAGGACGTGTGTCTGTATGAGAGCGGTCACTGAGGACGTGTGTCTGTATGAGAGCGGTCACTGAGGACGTGTGTCTGTATGAGAGCGGTCACTGAGGACGTGTGTCTGTATGAGAGCGGTCACTGAGGACGTGTGTCTGTATGAGAGCGGTCACTGAGGACGTGTGTCTGTATGAGAGCGGTCACTGAGGACGTGTGTCTGTATGAGAGCGGTCACTGAGGACGTGTGTCTGTGTGAGAGCGGTCACTGAGGACGTGTGTCTGCGTGAGAGCGGTCACTGAGGACGTGTGTCTGTATGAGAGCGGTCACTGAGGACGTGTGTCTGTATGAGAGCGGTCACTGAGGACGTGTGTCTGTGTGAGAGCGGTCACTGAGGACGTGTGTCTGTATGAGAGCGGTCACTGAGGACGTGTGTCTGTGTGAGAGCGGTCACTGAGGACGTGTGTCTGTATGAGAGCGGTCACTGAGGACGTGTGTCTGTATGAGAGCGGTCACTGAGGACGTGTGTCTGTATGAGAGCGGTCACTGAGGACGTGTGTCTGTATGAGAGCGGTCACTGAGGAGGTGTGTCTGTATGAGAGCGGTCACTGAGGACGTGTGTCTGTATGAGAGCGGTCACTGAGGATGTGTGTCTGTATGAGAGCGGTCACTGAGGACGTGTGTCTGTATGAGAGCGGTCACTGAGGACGTGTGTCTGCGTGAGAGCGGTCACTGAGGACGTGTGTCTGTATGAGAGCGGTCACTGAGGACGTGTGTCTGTGTGAGAGCGGTCACTGAGGACGTGTGTCTGTATGAGAGCGGTCACTGAGGACGTGTGTCTGTGTGAGAGCGGTCACTGAGGACGTGTGTCTGTATGAGAGCGGTCACTGAGGACGTGTGTCTGTATGAGAGCGGTCACTGAGGACGTGTGTCTGTATGAGAGCGGTCACTGAGGACGTGTGTCTGTATGAGAGCGGTCACTGAGGACGTGTGTCTGTATGAGAGCGGTCACTGAGGAGGTGTGTCTGTATGAGAGCGGTCACTGAGGACGTGTGTCTGTATGAGAGCGGTCACTGAGGACGTGTGTCTGTGTGAGAGCGGTCACTGAGGACGTGTGTCTGTGTGAGAGCGGTCACTGAGGACGTGTGTCTGTATGAGAGCGGACACTGAGGACGTGTGTCTGTATGAGAGCGGTCACTGAGGACGTGTGTCTGTATGAGAGCGGTCACTGAGGACGTGTGTCTGTATGAGAGCGGTCACTGAGGACGTGTGTCTGTATGAGAGCGGTCACTGAGGAGGTGTGTCTGCGTGAGAGCGGTCACTGAGGACGTGTGTCTGTGTGAGAGCGGTCACTGAGGACGTGTGTCTGTATGAGAGCGGTCACTGAGGGCGTGTGTCTGTATGAGAGCGGTCACTGAGGACGTGTGTCTGTATGAGAGCGGTCACTGAGGACGTGTGTCTGTATGAGAGCGGTCACTGAGGACGTGTGTATGTATGAGAGCGGTCACTGAGGACGTGTGTCTGTATGAGAGCGGTCACTGAGGACGTGTGTCTGTATGAGAGCGGTCACTGAGGAGGTGTGTCTGTATGAGAGCGGTCACTGAGGATGTGTGTCTGTATGAGAGCGGTCACTGAGGACGTGTGTCTGTGTGAGAGCGGTCACTGAGGACGTGTGTCTGCGTGAGAGCGGTCACTGAGGACGTGTGTCTGTGTGAGAGCGGTCACTGAGGACGTGTGTCTGTATGAGAGCGGTCACTGAGGGCGTGTGTCTGTATGAGAGCGGTCACTGAGGACGTGTGTCTGTATGAGAGCGGTCACTGAGGACGTGTGTCTGTATGAGAGCGGTCACTGAGGACGTGTGTATGTATGAGAGCGGTCACTGAGGACGTGTGTCTGTATGAGAGCGGTCACTGAGGACGTGTGTCTGTATGAGAGCGGTCACTGAGGACGTGTGTCTGTGTGAGAGCGGTCACTGAGGACGTGTGTCTGTGTGAGAGCGGTCACTGAGGACGTGTGTCTGTGTGAGAGCGGTCACTGAGGACGTGTGTCTGTATGAGAGCGGTCACTGAGGACGTGTGTCTGTATGAGAGCGGTCACTGAGGACGTGTGTCTGTATGAGAGCGGTCACTGAGGACGTGTGTCTGTATGAGAGCGGTCACTGAGGAGGTGTGTCTGTATGAGAGCGGTCACTGAGGAGGTGTGTCTGTATGAGAGCGGTCACTGAGGACGTGTGTCTGTGTGAGAGCGGTCACTGAGGACGTGTGTCTGTGTGAGAGCGGTCACTGAGGACGTGTGTCTGTGTGAGAGCGGTCACTGAGGACGTGTGTCTGTGTGAGAGCGGTCACTGAGGACGTGTGTCTGTATGAGAGCGGTCACTGAGGACGTGTGTCTGTATGAGAGCGGTCACTGAGGACGTGTGTCTGTATGAGAGCGGTCACTGAGGACGTGTGTCTGTATGAGAGCGGTCACTGAGGACGTGTGTCTGTATGAGAGCGGTCACTGAGGACGTGTGTCTGTGTGAGAGCGGTCACTGAGGACGTGTGTCTGTGTGAGAGCGGTCACTGAGGACGTGTGTCTGTGTGAGAGCGGTCACTGAGGACGTGTGTCTGTGTGAGAGCGGTCACTGAGGATGTGTGTCTGTATGAGAGCGGTCACTGAGGACGTGTGTCTGTATGAGAGCGGTCACTGAGGACGTGTGTCTGTATGAGAGCGGTCACTGAGGATGTGTGTCTGTATGAGAGCGGTCACTGAGGACGTGTGTCTGTATGAGAGCGGTCACTGAGGACGTGTGTCTGTATGAGAGCGGTCACTGAGGACGTGTGTCTGTGTGAGAGCGGTCACTGAGGACGTGTGTCTGCGTGAGAGCGGTCACTGAGGACGTGTGTCTGTATGAGAGCGGTCACTGAGGACGTGTGTCTGCGTGAGAGCGGTCACTGAGGACGTGTGTCTGTATGAGAGCGGTCACTGAGGACGTGTGTCTGTATGAGAGCGGTCACTGAGGACGTGTGTCTGTATGAGAGCGGTCACTGAGGACGTGTGTCTGTATGAGAGCGGTCACTGAGGACGTGTGTCTGTATGAGAGCGGTCACTGAGGAGGTGTGTCTGTATGAGAGCGGTCACTGAGGACATGTGTCTGTATGAGAGCGGTCACTGAGGAGGTGTGTCTGTATGAGAGCGGTCACTGAGGACGTGTGTCTGTATGAGAGCGGTCAGTGAGGACGTGTGTCTGTATGAGAGCGGTCACTGAGGACGTGTGTCTGTATGAGAGCGGTCACTGAGGACGTGTGTCTGTATGAGAGCGGTCACTGAGGACGTGTGTCTGTATGAGAGCGGTCACTGAGGACGTGTGTCTGTGTGAGAGCGGTCACTGAGGACGTGTGTCTGTATGAGAGCGGTCACTGAGGACGTGTGTCTGTATGAGAGCGGTCACTGAGGACGTGTGTCTGAGAGCGGTCACTGAGGACGTGTGTCTGTATGAGAGCGGTCACTGAGGACGTGTGTCTGTATGAGAGCGGTCACTGAGGACGTGTGTCTGTATGAGAGCGGTCACTGAGGACGTGTGTCTGTATGAGAGCGGTCACTGAGGGCGTGTGTCTGCATGAGAGCGGTCACTGAGGACGTGTGTCTGCGTGAGAGCGGTCACTGAGGACGTGTGTCTGCGTGAGAGCGGTCACTGAGGACGTGTGTCTGTGTGAGAGCGGTCACTGAGGACGTGTGTCGGTATGAGAGCGGTCACTGAGGACGTGTGTCTGTGTGAGAGCGGTCACTGAGGACGTGTGTCTGCATAAGAGCGGTCACTGAGGACGTGTGTCTGTATGAGAGCGGTCACTGAGGACGTGTGTCTGTATGAGAGCGGTCACTGCGGACGTGTGTCTGTATGAGAGCGGTCACTGAGGACGTGTGTCTGTGTGAGAGCGGTCACTGAGGACGTGTGTCTGCGTGAGAGCGGTCACTGAGGACGTGTGTCTGTATGAGAGCGGTCACTGAGGAGGTGTGTCTGTATGAGAGCGGTCACTGAGGACGTGTGTCTGTATGAGAGCGGTCACTGAGGAGGTGTGTCTGTATGAGAGCGGTCACTGAGGACGTGTGTCTGTATGAGAGCGGTCACTGAGGACGTGTGTCTGTATGAGAGCGGTCACTGAGGAGGTGTGTCTGTATGAGAGCGGTCACTGAGGACGTGTGTCTGTATGAGAGCGGTCACTGAGGACGTGTGTCTGTATGAGAGCGGTCACTGAGGACGTGTGTCTGTGTGAGAGCGGTCACTGAGGACGTGTGTCTGTATGAGAGCGGTCACTGAGGAGGTGTGTCTGTGTGAGAGCGGTCACTGAGGACGTGTGTCTGTATGAGAGCGGTCACTGAGGACGTGTGTCTGTATGAGAGCGGTCACTGCGGACGTGTGTCTGCGTGAGAGCGGTCACTGAGGACGTGTGTCTGTGTGAGAGCGGTCACTGAGGACGTGTGTCTGTATGAGAGCGGTCACTGAGGACGTGTGTCTGTATGAGAGCGGTCACTGAGGACGTGTGTCTGTATGAGAGCGGTCACTGAGGACGTGTGTCTGTGTGAGAGCGGTCACTGAGGAGGTGTGTCTGTGTGAGAGCGGTCACTGAGGACGTGTGTCTGTGTGAGAGCGGTCACTGAGGACGTGTGTCTGTGTGAGAGCGGTCACTGAGGACGTGTGTCTGTATGAGAGCGGTCACTGAGGAGGTGTGTCTGTATGAGAGCGGTCACTGAGGACGTGTGTCTGTATGAGAGCGGTCACTGAGGACGTGTGTCTGTATGAGAGCGGTCACTGAGGACGTGTGTCTGTATGAGAGCGGTCACTGAGGACGTGTGTCTGTATGAGAGCGGTCACTGAGGACGTGTGTCTGTATGAGAGCGGTCACTGAGGACGTGTGTCTGTATGAGAGCGGTCACTGAGGACGTGTGTCTGTGTGAGAGCGGTCACTGAGGACGTGTGTCTGTGTGAGAGCGGTCACTGAGGACGTGTGTCTGTATGAGAGCGGTCACTGAGGACGTGTGTCTGTATGAGAGCGGTCACTGAGGACGTGTGTCTGCGTGAGAGCGGTCACTGAGGACGTGTGTCTGCGTGAGAGCGGTCACTGAGGACGTGTGTCTGCGTGAGAGCGGTCACTGAGGACGTGTGTCTGTATGAGAGCGGTCACTGAGGACGTGTGTCTGTATGAGAGCGGTCACTGAGGACGTGTGTCTGTATGAGAGCGGTCACTGAGGACGTGTGTCTGTATGAGAGCGGTCACTGAGGACGTGTGTCTGTATGAGAGCGGTCACTGAGGACGTGTGTCTGTGTGAGAGCGGTCACTGAGGACGTGTGTCTGTATGAGAGCGGTCACTGAGGAGGTGTGTCTGTATGAGAGCGGTCACTGAGGACGTGTGTCTGTATGAGAGCGGTCACTGAGGACGTGTGTCTGTATGAGAGCGGTCACTGAGGACGTGTGTCTGTATGAGAGCGGTCACTGAGGACGTGTGTCTGTATGAGAGCGGTCACTGAGGACGTGTGTCTGTATGAGAGCGGTCACTGAGGACGTGTGTCTGTATGAGAGCGGTCACTGAGGACGTGTGTCTGTGTGAGAGCGGTCACTGAGGACGTGTGTCTGTGTGAGAGCGGTCACTGAGGACGTGTGTCTGCGTGAGAGCGGTCACTGAGGACGTGTGTCTGCGTGAGAGCGGTCACTGAGGACGTGTGTCTGCGTGAGAGCGGTCACTGAGGACGTGTGTCTGTATGAGAGCGGTCACTGAGGACGTGTGTCTGTATGAGAGCGGTCACTGAGGACGTGTGTCTGTATGAGAGCGGTCACTGAGGACGTGTGTCTGTGTGAGAGCGGTCACTGAGGACGTGTGTCTGTGTGAGAGCGGTCACTGAGGACGTGTGTCTGTGTGAGAGCGGTCACTGAGGACGTTTGTCTGTGTGAGAGCGGTCACTGAGGACGTGTGTCTGTGTGAGAGCGGTCACTGAGGACGTGTGTCTGTATGAGAGCGGTCACTGAGGACGTGTGTCTGTATGAGAGCGGTCACTGAGGACGTGTGTCTGTATGAGAGCGGTCACTGAGGACGTGTGTCTGTATGAGAGCGGTCACTGAGGACGTGTGTCTGTATGAGAGCGGTCACTGAGGACGTGTGTCTGTATGAGAGCGGTCACTGAGGACGTGTGTCTGTATGAGAGCGGTCACTGAGGACGTGTGTCTGCGTGAGAGCGGTCACTGAGGAGGTGTGTCTGTATGAGAGGAAGAGGGCCCTGCTCGTGAGAGCTTACATTGTAAAGGACATATGTCTATAGTGTGTATGATATATGGAATTACGCTGGTTCTGCTCCCTGTGTATGTGAATAAACAAGCAGTGACCACTGTATTGTCTGGTTGCAAACTGATGTTCCCTGGACCCTCGGACACAGATCGCCAACTGCGCAGCTCTGTCACCGCAATGTGATAAAGGAAGTGACATTAGCAACGCAAATGTCACTTCCAGACCAATATGTTGAGAAACAATTGGAGAAAGTTTCTTTCCAAACACATAAATTCCCTGATGTGTAGATATGTTGGGTGGGCTCGGTGGGTAAATGTCCTCCACAGTCAGGCAGGCCGTGGTCGGTATGTCATGAGATTTACTGTCTCTGCATTATGACATCAGCGGCTGGAACGATCTGTTGGCAGCAGGTGCTGGCTGCGGGGAGAGAGGAACAGTAACATGAGAGTGAGACTGGCAATGCAGACGCTGAGCTCTCCCTATAGAAGAGACTCCTCTCCCTCCGCAGATCCCCCCTAACCGTGCTCTTACACACCATGCCAGGAGACACGTGTCCTCTTACACACCATGCCAGGAGACACATGTCCTCTTACACACCATGCCAGGAGACACGTGTCCTCTTACACACCATGCCAGGAGACACGTGTCCTCTTACACACCATGCCAGGAGACACGTGTCCTCTTACACACCATGCCAGGAGACACACGTGTCCTTTTACACATCATGCCAGGAGACACGTGTCCTCTTACACATCATGCCAGGAGACACGTGTCCTCTTACACACCATGCCAGGAGACACATGTGTCCTCTTACACATCATGCCAGGAGACACGTGTCCTCTTACACATCATGCCAGGAGATACACGTGTCCTCTTACACATCATGCCACAGAAACACGTGTCCTCTTACACACCGTGCCAGGAGACACATGTCCTCTTACACACATGCCAGGAGACACACATGTCCTCTTACACACATGCCAGGAGACACACATGTCCTCTTACACACATGCCAGGAGACACACATGTCCTCTTACACACCATGCCAGGAGACACGTGTCCTCTTACACACCATGCCAGGAGACACGTGTCCTCTTACACACCATGCCAGGAGACACACGTGTCCTCTTACACACCGTGCCAGGAAACACATGTCTTCTTACACACCGTGCCAGGAGACACGTGTCCTCTTACACACCATGCCAGGAGACACGTGTCTTCCTACACACCGTGCCAGGAGACACGTGTCCTCTTACACACCATGCCAGAAGACACGTGTCCTCTTACACACCATGCCAGGAGACACGTGTCCTCTTACACACCATGCCAGGAGACACGTGTCCTCTTACACATCATGCCAGGAGACACATGTCCTCTTACACACCATGCCAGGAGACACATGTCCTCTTACACACCATGCCAGAAGACACATGTCCTCTTACACACCATGCCAGGAGACACACGTGTCCTCTTACACACATGCCAGGAGACGCACGTGTCCTCTTACACACCGTGCCAGGAGACACACGTGTCCTCTTACACACCGTGCCAGGAGACACACGTGTCCTCTTACACACCGTGCCAGGAGACACACGTGTCCTCTTACACACCGTGCCAGGAGACACACGTGTCCTCTTACACACCGTGCCAGGAGACACACGTGTCCTCTTACACACCGTGCCAGGAGACACGTGTCTTCTTACACACCGTGCCAGGAGACACACGTGTCCTCTTACACACCGTGCCAGGAGACACACGTGTCCTCTTACACACCGTGCCAGTAGACACGTGTCTTCTTACACACCGTGCCAGGAGACACACGTGTCCTCTTACACACCGTGCCAGGAGACACACGTGTACTCTTACACACTGTGCCAGGAGACGCGTGTCCTCTTACACACCATGCCAGGAGATGCGTGTCCTCTTACACACCATGCCAGGAGACGCGTGTCCTCTTACACACCATGCCAGGAGACACATGTCCTCTTACACACCATGCCAGGAGACACATGTCCTCTTACACACCATGCCAGGAGACACATGTCCTCTTACACACCATGCCAGGAGACACATATCCTGGTGACTGGACTCCTGCTGACGTGTTATAGACACCATGATCCCCAGTATACACTATGGCCCTCATTCCGAGTTGATCGGTCGCAAGGCGAATTTAGCAGAGTTACACACGCTAAGCCGCCGCCTACTGGGAGTGAATCTTAGCTTCTTAAAATTGCGACCGATGTATTCGCAATATTGCGATTACTAACTACTTAGCAGTTTCAGAGTAGCTTCAGACTTACTCTGCCTGTGCGATCAGTTCAGTGCTTGTCGTTCCTGGTTGACGTCACAAACACACCCAGCGTTCGCCCAGGCACTCCCACCGTTTCTCCGGCCACTCCTGCGTTTTTTCCGGAAACGGTAGCGTTTTCAGCCACACGCCCCTGAAACGCCGTGTTTCCGCCCAGTAACACCCATTTCCTGTCAATCACATTACGATCGCCGGAGCGAAGAAAAAGCCGTGAGTAAAAATACTATCTCCATTGTAAAATTACTTGGCGCAGTCGCAGTGCGAATATTGCGCATGCGTACTAAGCGGAATTTCACTGCGATGCGATGAAAAATACCGAGCGATCAACTCGGAATGAGGGCCTATATTACTGTCTTCTGCATCTTTCCCAGCCGGGGGCTCTAACGGTACAAAGCAGCCGCTACATATAGGGGAATAACAGCACATACGGTACAGTCCTAGATTGTAAGCTCTGCAGGTTAGTGTCAGTTCTTATGCTTGACTATAAGATTTGTTGCTCACTTGGTCGTTAAATGTTACAAAAAACGCATCATTACACCTTTCTCTCTCACTAGTGTGTCACAGCGTCCGCACACTCAGGGGCCCAGAGATATATTATTATATCCATCATGAGAAAAGTCACCCAAAATAGGGATAAACTCACAAGACCCCCAGATATATCACCAATAACTGCAGATGGGACTACAGCGCCAGGCCTCCACACAACAATAGGCCCATCACCGTAATAGCTCAGTGATGGCAGCCTTCATCAGACCACACGGCCGTCCATACATCAGTGGTTAAAAGTTGTATCTACCTAACAAATGATGTCATTGTCCTACTTTTATGTATTTCTGAAGGCATTGGGGTGGGAAGCAGGAGAGGTAAATGTGGTCCTGCCCAGTACTATTGTTCTGGAAAACAGGTCCAGGAATGAATAGGCAAGTGTAAGGGGGGTTTCCGGTTGCACAGAAACCCCTCTCCTCTTGGCAAGTGGCTCAAATTATGGCAAAAATAGCAGTGGTATATAATACTATTACTAGAGCTGCAGCCACGTCATGCAGTTTAAGGGATAGAGGGGGTCATTCCGAGTAGATCACTCGCTAGCTACTTTTAGCAGCAGTGCAAACGCATAGTCGCCGCCCACGGGGGAGTGTCTTTTCGCTTTGCAGGAGTGTGAACGCCTGTGCAGCCGCGCGTCAGCAAACACATTTTGTGCAGAACAAGATCAGCCCTGTAGTTATTCTCTGCGATGATTGCTGCGACGAAGGTTCCAGAATTGACGTCAGATACCCGCCCTGCAAACGCCTGACCACGCCTGCGTTTTCCCAAACACTCCCAGAAAACGGTCAGTTGACACCCACAAACGCCCTCTTCCTGTCAATCTCCTTGCGATCGGCTGTGCACATGGAATCATAGCTAGAACCTGTGTAAAACAGCAATGCTCTCTGTACCCGTACGCCATGCGTGCGCATTGCGGCGCATACGCATGCTCAGTTTTGCCATTTTTATTTAAATCGCTATGTAGCGAACAACGTCAGCTAGCGATCAACTCGGAATGACCCCCAGAGTGGTAGCAGCTTTGCCGAGTGTGTGGATCTAAGTCCTCAATCAGTGAACTGGACCAGAGAGTAGCTATCAGGAAGAAGAGACAGGAGCATTACCATGAGGTGGGAGAATGTGTGTTTAGAAAGTGCAGTACTGGTTCTGTTATCTTTGTGTATTTATTACTATGATGTTTCACCTTTTCCTGACCAGTTCTCTTATTTATTTTATTTAAATATGTTTGATACAGCCTATACCCTGGTTACATATTAATACTGTATTCCATACAGAATTCAGTGTATAAAATGTCCAATGTGTACAGTAATGTCCAGGGTTGTTACTAGGTTCTTCTACTCTCTCCCCCAGACTCCCGCACTTGCTCCAATGTTCCACAGAGTGCGAGATCGTGGATTGCATTTTGAACCCCCCCCCCCCCCTCCCTCTAGAAATCCTGTATTTGCCACTGGGAACCACTGAGGTGGAGCAATAGATAGATGGATAGATTAGATAGATATGAGATTAGATAGATAGATAGATAGATAGATAGATGAGATAGATATGAGGTAGATATGAGGTAGATAGATACATAGATATGAGAGAAAGATCGATATGAGAGATAGATAGATAGATAGATAGATAGATAGATAGATATGAGATAGCTAGAGATAGATGATAGTTGATAGATAGACAGACAGACAGACAGATAGATAGATAGATAGATAGATAGATAGATAGATAGAAATGAGATAGATAGATAGAAATGAGATAGATAGATGATAGATATATAGATAGATAGAGATATGAGATAGATAATAGATAGATATAGATAGATAGACAGATGATAGATAAATATTAGATAGATAGATAGATAGATAGATATGAGATAGATAGAGATAGTTAGACAGAAATGAGAAAGATAGATAGACATGAGATAGATAGATAGATAGATAGATAGATAGATAGATAGATGATCTTTAGATAGATGATCGATAGATATGAGATAGATAGATATACGATAGATAGATAGATAGATAGATAGATAGATAGATAGATAGATAGATAGATAGTTATGAGATACATAGATAGATGATCGATAGATAGATAGATATGAGGTAGATAGATAGATGATAGATAGATAGATAGATAGATAGATAGATATGAGAGAGATAGATAGATAGATAGATATGAGATAGCTAGAGATAGATGATAGGTGATAGACAGATAGATATGAGATAGATATATAGAAATGAGATAGATAGAAATGAGATAGATGATAGATAGATATATAGATAGATAAGATATGAGATAGATAATAGATAGATACAGATAGATAGACAGATGATAGATAGATAGATATGAGATAGCTAGAGATAGATTGATAGATAGATAGATAGATAGATAGATAGATAGAAATGAGATAGATAGATAGATAGATAGATAGATAGATAGATAGATATGAGATAGATAGAGATAGATAGACAGAAATGAGAAAGAAAGATAGATAGATAGATAGATAGATAGATAGATAGATAGATAGATGATCTTTAGATAGATGATCGATAGATATGAGATAAATATAAGATAGATAGATGGATGGATAGATAGATAGATAGATAGATAGATATGAGATACATAGATAGATGATCGATAGATAGATATGATGTAGATAGATAGATGATAGATTAGATGATAGATAGATATAGATAGATATGAGATAGATAGATAGATAAATAGATATGAGAGAGATAGATAGATAGATAGATAGATAGATAGATAGATAGATATGAGATAGCTAGAGATAGATGATAGGTGATAGATAGATAGATAGATAGAAATGAGATAGATAGATGATAGATATATAGATAGATAGATAGATAGATAGATAGATGAGATATGAGATAGATGATAGATAGATATAGATAGATAGACAGATGATAGATAGATAGATATGAGATCGCTAGAGATAGATAGATAGATAGATAGATATGAGATAGATATGAGATAGATAGATAGACAGAAACGAGAAAGAAAGATAGATAGATAGATAGATAGATGATCTTTAGATAGATGATCGATAGATATGAGATAGATAGATAGATATAAGATAGATAGATATGAGATACATAGATAGATGATCGATAGATAGATATGATATAGATAGATAGATGATAGATAATTAGATGATAGATAGATATGAGATAGAGAGATAGATAGATAGATAGATAGATAGATAGATAGATAGATAGATAGATAGATAGATATGAGAGAGAGAGATAGATATGAGATAGCGATAGATAGATAGAAATGAGATATATAGATAGATAGATATGAGATGGATAGATAGATAGATAGATAGATAGATAGATAGATAGATAGATAGATATGAGATAGATAGATAGATAGATAGATAGATAGATAAATAGATAGATATGAGATAAATAGATAGATAGATATGAGATAGATAGATAGATAGATAGATAGATAGATAGATAGATAGATAAATAGATAGATAGATATGAGATAAATAGATAGATAGATATGAGATAGATAGATAGATAGATAGATAAATAGATAGATAGATATGAGATAGATAGATAGATAGATAGATAGATAGATAGATAGATAGATAAATAGATAGATAGATATGAGATAGATAGATAGATAGATAGATATGAGATAGTCAGATATGAGATAAATAGATAGATAGATAGATAGATAGATAGATAGATAGATAGATAGATATGAGATAGATAGATAGATAGATAGATAGATAGATAGATAGATAGATATGAGATAGATAGATAGATAGATAGATATGAGATAGACTGAGACTGGTCTTGGAGATTCCAAATGGAAACGATTTAGAATGAGAGGACGGAGAAGAGAAACATGAAAAGAGTTCGGTACTCAAAAGTGAAAGGGCAAACCCAATTTGCAGACGACAGGATTCAGGAATTGCAGAACAGGGTAAGGACTGATGAACCTCGGAGCAAATTTCATAGCGGATACCCTTAGACGGAGGTTGCGGCTGGAGAGCCATACCTGTCACGATCCGGGTATCTGGACGCCATTTCTTACCCATCAGATGTCTCCTAAGGCTGGCTCAGCGCTCCAGGACCGGATCCCATCTGTTATCCTGATGTGCATATTCCCGCATCCTCTCCTGTCTCTCTGGACGCTGTCACAGTAACGCCTTATACATCTGGCATGGCGTCTCCCGCGGCCTCCGCCGCCGTCCCTGAGCTTCTGCATTCAGAGTGGCGATTACGTCAGCCGCGGCCTCCGCTGTGTCCGCGTGGTTGGATGTGCACCTGTCAGCCTGGCGTCTCCTGTCTCCGGTGGCCGGCGCCGCCATTACTGTTTTCCAGACCACATGGATTACAAACCAAACTTCCCTCCAAGTGTCTGCATGGGCGCAGCCATCTTGGATTCTGTCATCTGATCATATTCACCAATCTGCTGTCTGTATTATTAATTTGCATAATTGCCTAGCCAATGCCTTCCTTGCTGCAGGTATAAATAGGTTGTGCCTGAGCAAGGAAGGCGTCAGTGCTTTGGTTGTCTAACCTAGTTCCAGTTTGTCTCTCTTCTGTGAATGTCTTCCAGGTTCCAGCTCCTGTCTCCAGACTTCTGCTATAGAGACCCGCACCAGCATTCCATCTGCGGTGTAGCCTGACTCTCCGATCCATTCTGGACTCACCTGTTTCCAGCTACAACATCACCTGCTTCCAGCTCAGCTTCCAGCAGTGTACAGCTTCTCTTAAAGGGCCGGTGTACCAGCATTCCATCTGCGGTGTAGCCTGACTCTCCGATCCATACTGGACTCACCTGTTTCCAGCTACAACAATCACCTGCTTCCAGCCCAGCTTCCAGCAGAGTACAGCTTCTCTTAAAGGGCCGGTGTCCTTTCTGCAGTTTACCTCTCTCCACCGGTATTATTATTTCTCCGTTCTCAAATTCTACATTTCATCCATATTGCATCGCTCTCAAGCCTCATTTATTATTTAACTGGTTCCAGCCAGTATCCACTCCGTGCCAACACCTGTCTGGTTCTAACCAGTACCCACAGCAGCATTTTATCTTCAGCAGTCCAGCTTTCCCTGGAACACCAGCTGGTACGACCCTGGGCTTTCTGCATTGCTACAGTTGAGCCTGGGAAGGACTTTCCAACTTGCAGATAATAAGAACTGTCTCATACCACCAGAGCTCTGTGGCCCCTGCCACACTGTAGTACCCAGGAACTGTATTATTATTTCTCTGCTGATTTTTATGTTCCTTTACTGCTACTGTGATGCATGGAGTTTGTCATAAATAAACATCATTGACTTTTATTCCTGGTTGTCGTGGTCACGCCTTCGGGCAATTCTTCTATATGTCTAGGGGTCTGATACAACCTGCCAGGTTCCATTACACCTCAGCCCCTACAACTGAGGCTGCCTCCCGTCAGCTCAGGCCCTCAGTTGTGACAGTAAGCACTGACCTAATGAATCCAGCCGGAGACCAGGATCAAGCGGCCAGGCCAATGCAAGAACTGGCAGCCCGACTTGAACATCAGGAGGCTGCACAGGGCCACATCATCCGCTGTCTCCAGGATCTCTCTACTCGGCTGGATGGGATTCAGACAACCCTCCGTGGATCAGACGCGTCCGGTGCGTCAACCACAGTGACTCCAACTATAACCCCACCTACCTTACCCGTTTCTGCTCCACGTCTTCATCTTCCAACGCCAGCAAAATTTGACGGATCTCCAAGATTCTGCAGGGGATTTCTCAACCAGTGCGAGATTCAGTTTGAGCTACAACTTGGCAATTTTCCCAGTGACCGTACAAAAATTGCCTACATCATCTCTCTTCTCAGTGGCTCAGCCCTTGACTGGGCATCACCGTTATGGGAGAGGTCCGACACCCTGCTATCTTCTTACACTGCATTCGTGTCAACATTCAGGCGCATCTTCGACGAGCCAGGCCGGGTAACTTCAGCTTCGTCTGAGATTCTCCGTTTACGCCAGGGATCACGTTCTGTAGGACAATATCTTATACAGTTCCAGATCCTGGCATCCGAACTGGCATGGAACGACGAGGCCCTGTATGCTGCATTCTGGCATGGTTTATCTGAGTGTATTAAAGACGAGTTAGCTACCAGAGACTTACCCTCCAAGTTAGATGAGCTAATCTCACTTTGTACAAAAGTTGACTTACGTTTCAGAGAGAGAGCAACTGAGCGTGGAAGATCATCTGCTCCAAAATCTTCTGCTCCTCCTCCTCGCCAACTGTCACCAACTAAAGATGAACCCATGCAAATTGGCCGTTCCCGTTTAACTCCTGCTGAGCGCCGAAGACGTCTCTCTGAGTCTCTCTGTCTGTATTGTGCAGCTCCGTCTCACACTATTAATGCCTGTCCCAAACGTCCGGGAAAACTCCAAATCCTAGCTCGCCAAGGAGAGGGCCGGCTAGGAGTAATGATCTCCTCTCCATCTCCTCAAGATTGTAATCTCCCAGTCTCGCTTCAAGTTGCTCAACGTTATCAAAACGTCATTGCCCTCCTGGATTCCGGAGCAGCTGGGAACTTTATTACCGAAGCCTATGTTAAACGGTGGTCCCTACCCACCGAGAGACTTCCTTCCTCCTTTTCCTTAACTGCCGTGGATGGCAGTAAAATTTTTGATACAGTTATTTCTCTAAGGACTCTACCAGTTCGTCTGAGAGTGGGAGTTCTTCATTCCGAACTTATTTCACTTTTAGTGATTCCAAGCGCCACACATCCTGTGGTCCTGGGCCTTCCATGGCTCCGTCTTCACAATCCTACAATTGATTGGACGACTACGCAAATTCTGGCATGGGGTTCCTCCTGTGCTGAGACATGTTTGTTAAAAGTGTTGCCTGTCTGTTCTTCCTCCCCCAGGTTGTCTGATGTTCCACCTCCTCCATATCAAGATTTCACGGATGTGTTCAGTAAAGCTTCTGCTGATATCCTTCCTCCTCATAGAGAATGGGACTGCCCGATTGATCTCGTTCCAGGGAAGGTTCCACCTCGAGGCCGAACTTATCCGTTGTCTCTGCCTGAGACGCATTCTATGGAGGAATACATTAAAGAGAACCTAGCAAAGGGGTTCATTCGACCTTCTTCTTCTCCAGCCGGCGCAGGCTTCTTCTTTGTAAAAAAGAAAGATGGTGGTCTGCGGCCGTGCATCGATTACAGAGGTTTGAACGACATTACCATCAAGAACCGCTATCCTTTACCCCTGATTACTGAGCTCTTTGACAGAGTTAGCGGAGCTACCATCTTTACAAAGCTGGACTTGAGAGGTGCATACAATCTCATCCGGATCCGTGAGGGTGACGAGTGGAAGACCGCATTTAACACCCGTGATGGACATTATGAGTACCTCGTCATGCCCT
Organism: Pseudophryne corroboree; assembly: GCF_028390025.1. Lineage (NCBI taxonomy): Eukaryota > Metazoa > Chordata > Amphibia > Anura > Myobatrachidae > Pseudophryne > Pseudophryne corroboree. Next base: position 2,916,069 of record NC_086447.1, on the reverse strand, counting down.
TCGGATTGAGCAATGCTCCAGCTGTCTTCCAGCATTTCGTCAATGAGATCTTCAGAGACATTCTATACCGTCATGTCGTGGTCTATCTAGATGATATCCTCATTTTTGCCAACAATTTAGAGGAACATCGTTTTTGGGTAAAGGAGGTTCTGTCCCGTCTCCGTGTCAATCATCTCTACTGCAAATTAGAGAAATGCGTCTTTGAAGTCAAGTCCATTCCGTTTCTAGGGTACATTGTGTCCGGTTCCGGACTAGAGATGGATCCTGAGAAACTACAAGCAATCCAGAATTGGCCGGTACCCTTAACCCTCAAAGGGGTCCAGAGGTTCTTAGGGTTCGCCAATTATTACCGAAAGTTTATACGAGACTTTTCCACCATTGTGGCGCCTATTACTGCTTTCACCAAGAAGGGTGCTAACCCGTCCAAGTGGTCTGAAGAAGCCATGCAAGCTTTTCATCTTTTGAAACAGAGGTTCATCTCTGCGCCTGTCCTGAAACAGCCTGACATCGACTCTCCTTTCATCTTAGAGGTGGATGCCTCCTCCGTTGGAGTAGGAGCGGTGTTATCCCAGAGGGCTAAAGATGGTAATTTACATCCTTGCAGTTTCTTCTCCCGAAAGTTCTCCCCAGCGGAGCGCAACTATGCCATTGGCGACCAGGAGTTGCTAGCCATCAAGCTCGCTCTAGAGGAGTGGAGATATCTGTTGGAGGGAGCTTCTCATTCAATCACCATACTTACAGACCACAAGAACCTTCTATATCTAAAAGGCGCACAATGTCTCAACCCTCGTCAGGCCAGATGGGCACTTTTCTTTTCCAGATTCGACTTTAAGCTCCAGTTCTGTCCGGGCTCTCAGAATCGCAAGGCCGATGCCCTTTCCCGCTCATGGGAGCAAGAAAATGAGTCAGAGTCTTCAGACAAGCATCCTATTATAAATCCGTTGGCATTCTCCACGGTAGGGATGGACTCTACGCCCCCATCAGGGAAAAGTTTTGTGAAGCCGACACTAAGGAAGAAGCTCATGCATTGGGCCCATGCTTCCCGCTTTGCCGGACATACAGGTATCCAAAAAACCCTGGAGTTTATCTCTAGGTCCTATTGGTGGCCAACTATGAAAAAGGACGTTTTGGAGTTTATTGCATCTTGCCCAAAGTGTGCCCAACATAAAGTATCCCGCCAGTCGCCTGCGGGGCAACTGGTTCCACTATCTGTTCCCCGTCGACCATGGACCCATTTCTCGATGGATTTTATTACAGATTTGCCCATGTGCAACAAGTTCAATACCATCTGGGTGGTAGTTGACCGGTTCACCAAGATGGCACACTTCATTCCTCTCACCGGTCTTCCGTCAGCTTCCAAGTTGGCTCAAGTATTCATACAAGAGATCTTCCGACTCCACGGTCTTCCAGAAGAAATTATCTCAGATCGAGGAGTTCAATTCACAGCCAAATTCTGGCGAAGTTTATGTCAAGTCCTCCAAGTCAAGCTAAAGTTTTCCACGGCTTACCATCCTCAGACCAATGGTCAAACTGAGAGGGTGAATCAGGACTTGGAGTCCTTCCTCCGCATCTATGTGTCCTCCTCTCAAGATGACTGGGTTCAATTACTTCCCTGGGCCGAGTTTTGTCATAACAACCAGTATCATTCTTCATCTTCTTCAACACCATTCTTCACCAACTTTGGATTTCACCCTAAAGTCCCTGAGTTCCAACCGCTTCCAGCAACTTCTGTTCCCGCAGTGGATATCACCTTGCATCAGTTTGCCAATATCTGGAAGAGCGTACGATCAGCTCTGCTCAAGGCATCGTTCAGGTACAAGAAGTTTGCGGATAAGAAGCGTCGAGCAGTTCCTGCTCTCAAGGTGGGTGATCGGGTATGGTTATCCACGAAGAATTTGAGGTTGAGAGTTCCCAGTATGAAGTTTGCACCTCGCTTCATCGGTCCTTTTAAAATTGATCAAGTCATCAATCCTGTTGCTTACAGACTCCAGTTACCTCCTTTCTTAAAAATACCCAGGACATTCCATGTTTCCCTGTTGAAACCGCTAATCTTGAATCGGTTTCATTCCTCACTTCCTCCAACTCCGAAAGTCCAAACTCAACGAGGCGTTGAGTATGAAGTGGCCAAGATCCTGGACTCACGTCACCGTTACGGTCAACTTCAGTATCTTATTGACTGGAAGGGTTATGGCCCTGAGGAACGTTCATGGACCAATGCTTCTGATGCCCATGCTCCTGCCTTGGTCCGGAGATTCCATTCCAAGTTTCCTCAAAAGCCAAAGAAGTGTCCTGGGGCCACTCCTAAAGGGGGGGGTGCTGTCACGATCCGGGTATCTGGACGCCATTTCTTACCCATCAGATGCCTCCTAAGGCTGGCTCAGCGCTCCAGGACCGGATCCCATCTGTTATCCTGATGTGCATATTCCCGCATCCTCTCCTGTCTCTCTGGACGCTGTCACAGTAACGCCTTATACATCTGGCATGGCGTCTCCCGCGGCCTCCGCCGCCGTTCCTGAGCTTCTGCATTCAGAGTGGCGATTACGTCAGCCGCGGCCTCCGCTGTGTCCGCGTGGTTGGATGTGCACCTGTCAGCCTGACGTCTCCTGTCTCCGGTGGCCGGTGCCGCCATTACTGTTTTCCAGACCACATGGATTACAAACCAAACTTCCCTCCAAGTGTCTGCATGGGCGCAGCCATCTTGGATTCTGTCATCTGATCATATTCACCAATCTGCTGTCTGTATTATTAATTTGCATAATTGCCTAGCCAATGCCTTCCTTGCTGCAGGTATAAATAGGTTGTGCCTGAGCAAGGAAGGCGTCAGTGCTTTGGTTGTCAAACCTAGTTCCAGTTTGTCTCTCTTCTGTGAATGTCTTCCAGGTTCCAGCTCCTGTCTCCAGACTTCTGCTATAGAGACCCGCACCAGCATTCCATCTGCGGTGTAGCCTGACTCTCCGATCCATTCTGGACTCACCTGTTTCCAGCTACAACATCACCTGCTTCCAGCTCAGCTTCCAGCAGTGTACAGCTTCTCTTAAAGGGCCGGTGTACCAGCATTCCATCTGCGGTGTAGCCTGACTCTCCGATCCATTCTGGACTCACCTGTTTCCAGCTACAACAATCACCTGCTTCCAGCCCAGCTTCCAGCAGTGTACAGCTTCTCTTAAAGGGCTGGTGTCCTTTCTGCAGTTTACCTCTCTCCACCGGTATTATTATTTCTCCGTTCTCAAATTCTACATTTCATCCATATTGCATCGCTCTCAAGCCTTATTTATTATTTAACTGGTTCCAGCCAGTATCCACTCCGTGCCAACACCTGTCTGGTTCTAACCAGTACCCACAGCAGCATTTTATCTTCAGCAGTCCAGCTTTCCCTGGAACACCAGCTGGTACGACCCTGGGCTTTCTGCATTGCTACAGTTGAGCCTGGTAAGGACTTTCCAACTTGCAGATAATAAGAACTGTCTCATACCACCAGAGCTCTGTGGCCCCTGCCACCCTGTAGTACCCAGGAACTGAATTATTATTTCTCTGCTGATTTTTATGTTCCTTTACTGCTACTGTGATGCATGGAGTTTGTCATAAATAAACATCATTGACTTTTATTCCTGGTTGTCGTGGTCACGCCTTCGGGCAATTCTTCTATATGTCTAGGGGTCTGATACAACCTGCCAGGTTCCATTACACCTCAGCCCCTACAACTGAGGCTGCCTCCCGTCAGCTCAGGCCCTCAGTTGTGACAATACCCTGTCGCCCACCTTGTCTTGAGGAGCTGGCCGACGTTTTTTGTCCACGTAGAGTTTATATCTGATGGAGATTCTCTTGAGATTAGCATGAACTTTACTCCAGATGTGACTGAAGTGCTGTAGAGTGGAGGTTACAGCAGGAACATCCTCTGAAGGGAAGAGTGGTAATTCTGGAACATGTGGATGAAATCCATAGTTGATGAAAAATGGGTCTCACCAGTGGAAGAATGGTACTGATGATTATGGGCAAATTCTGCCCATGGTAACAGTTCCACCCAGTCGTCCTGTGAAGGAGAGAGATAAACGCAGAGGAAAGTCTCTAAATCCTGGTTGACTCTTTCGGTTTGTCCGTTGGTTTGTGGGTGGTAAGCAGAAGAGAACTTGAGTTTTATTTGTAGAGCAGAACAGAGAGCTTTCCAAAATCTTGCAGTGAACTGTACCCCTCAATCTGAGACTCCTGAGGTAATCCGTGTAACCAAAATTGTTCTCGGATAAATGGTTGTGCCAATTTGGGAGCTGTTGGTAGACCTGTCAACAGGACAAAATGTGCCATTTTCAAGAAGCGATCAACGATCACCCAATGGCGTTGCAACCCTTGGAAAGGGGTAACTCAGTGATGAAGTCCATAGAAATATGGGCCCAGGGCCTCCTCAGAATGGACAAAGGACGAAGCAATCCGGCAGGAGGCAGACAAGGAATTTTGTGCTGGGTATATCGGGGACAGGAGTTAACGTAATACTGTATATCTCTCCTCATGGTGGACCACCAATAAGATCTTCGTAAGAATTCAAACATTTTTTGGACTCCAGGGTGACCAGAGGACTTGGAGATATGGGCCCCCTGCAGTAATTTTGGTCGGAATTCAGCTGGAACGGACATCCTCCCAGGACGAAGGCCTAGAGAAGTGGGAGCTGCAGAGATGGAGACAGGACTGAGAATGAAACTCTTCTCAATGGAATTCTCTTCATCAGAGGCAGTTAGGGAGCGGGATAGAGCATCAGCTTTAGCATTGAGAGTCCCAGCCCGGTACTTAATAACAAATGAGAACCAAGTGAAAAAGAGTGCCCATCTACTGTAGCTTGACGGAGATTCAACCATTGGGCGGTCTTGATGTATAGCAAGCTCTTGTGGTCGGTGTAGATGGTAATTAGATGTTCAGCACCTTCCAATAAATATCTCCATTCCATCAAGGCAGATTTTATTGCCAGAAGTTCCTGATCTCATATAGTGTAATTCCGTTCAGCAGGTGAAAACTTTCGAGAGTGGAAACCACATGGATGCAATTTCCCATCAGAAGAGTACTGTGAAAGGACGGCTCCGACACCGACTGAGGAGGCATCGACTTCCAAGAAAAACGGTTTCTTGAAATTTGGCTGCTGGAGTACCGACGCAGATATAAAGGATGATTTTAAATGGGCAAACACTTCCATGGCTTCGGGAGACCACAAATTCGGATTGGAACTTTTCTTGGTCAGAGCAGTAATGGGTGCTTAGTGCTACAATGGTGGAAACCCCTTTAATAAACTTCCTGTAATAATTTGCAAAGCCCAGGAATCTTTGCACCACTTTCAAGGAGAGGGGTTGAGTACAGGCCCGGGATGGCTGTAAGATTTTCTGGATCCATGTGAAGCTCTGTGCCCGAGATGACATATCTGAGGAAAGGAATTGATGGCACTCCAAAGGTACACTTGGAAATGTTGCCATATAGATGGTTCCTACGCAGTCGGTGAAGTACCTCCTTGACCTGCATCCTATGCTCTGCAAAGTTCCAGAAAAGATCAAAATGTCATCCAAATAAACCACTACGCTCTGGTATAGCATGTCTCGAAAGATCTCATTCACGAATCCCTTAAAGATGACAGGAGCATTGCTGAGACCAAACGGCATTACCAGATACTCGTAATGCCCGTCCCTGGTATTAAAAGCAGTCTTCCACTCATCCCCCTGTCGGATGCATATAAGATTATAGGCTCCCCTCAAGTCAAGCTTTGTGAAAACATGGGCTCCTCGAACCTTATCAAATAGCTCCGTGATCAGCGGTAAGGGGTATCTATTCTTGATAGTGATATCGTTCAACCCACAATAATCGATACATGGTCTTAGCCCCCCGTCCTTTTTTCTTCACAAAAAATAAACCAGTTCCAGCCGAGGAGGTAGAAGGACGAATGAACCCTGTTTTGAAGATTTGATTTAATATAATCTGTCATAGCTTGGGTCTCTGGTAATGACAGGGGATACGTGCAACCTCATGGCGGCATCTTTCCAGGGATTAGATCAATGGGGCAGTCCCAGGGTCTATGGGGCAGTAACTGATCAGCTGCTCGCTCGGAAAACACGTCTGAAAACTCCTGATAGGCTTCTGGAATAAGCTCCTCGTCTGACTTGGAAGACGCACAGAGCTAGTAAACGGGTGTGAGGCAACTAGACTGACAATAGGAGCTCCAGGACAGGACTTGCGAGGACTTCCAGTCAATGTGGGGGTTATGGGTCTTAAGCCAGGGTAAACTGAGGACAAGATCATGAGGCATCTCCGGAATTACTAGGAACTCTAGATATTCTAGATGTTGAGCTCCGACCTGCTGCTTGGTCGGCTCTGTGCGACTGGAAATAAGGCCATTGGAGATTTGGGTACCATTGATAGCAGTTAGCATAATTGGTCCTTTGATAGACTTCAGCTTTAGACCCAGATCCTGGACACAAGAGAGGGAGATAAAATTCCCAGTGAACTGGGGCAGGACAGCATGCACCTACAATGTGTGGCATATAACGTGAGGGCATGAACAGACAATGTGGCATATAATGTGGGGGCATGCAATGCACAGGCGCTGTGACTGTGACATATATATATATATATATATATATATATATATATATATATATATACAAATGAATGCAGCAGCACTCCCAACCAAACGATACTCACTGGCCGGTGCCCTCCTAAACCCGTATGGCAGCGGGTCATCAATAGCGTATTGTCGGCGGCACTCCGGTGTCATAAACAAGACAAAAGCAGGTTTGCAAGAACTAACAACGTTTCGAAGTTTATTTACTCCGTCTTCAGGTTATATATACATACAACAACACATACCTTTTATCCCCTCCCAGTGTGCAAAGAGACCCGGCGTGGACCTGGCGTTTCTGACGCCCACTAGTGACGTCATCCCGCCATCCTACCTGCCCGGGGCATAATTAAAAAAACAGGTGTGACAGTGCTGCCAAACAAAAAAACAAAACACATGTAAAACATACACAGAAATTTTAAAAACAGAATGCAATGCACAAATACAACATAGACACAGATAAGGTAAGCATGTAACATATATTGGCAACATGCTAACACATGTTGTCACTGGTTACTGTAATCTTACACTAATACTTTATCAACTTAAAGAACCACCAATTTGTTCATAAAAAACAGTGTAATCCTAGGTTCTCATTCAACCCCTTAGGTGCCAAAGTTTGGAGCTCATATATCCACTTGGATTCACGTTGCAATAACTGTAATGATCTATTTCCACCTCGAATGTTTGATGGTATATGGTCAATGATGATATATTTTAAACAGGCTACACTGTGCCGTGCCACAGCAAAGTGCCGTGCCACTGGTTGGTCACTAGTACCATTCAGTATAGCCTTTCTGATTGCCATTTTGTGATTGGCCATCCTTTCCCTTAATGTGCAGTCAGTTTTGCCGACATAATGGAGTCCGCAGGGGCAACTAATCAGGTAAATAATATATTTTGTCGTGCACGTCACTCTGAAATTGATTGTATATTTCTTGCCACTAAAGGGGTGATTAAATGTACTCCCCGTCAATGGTGATCTACATGTGGTGCAATTTAGACACCTGAAACACCCCTTGCGTAAAGCTAGGAACATATTCTGTTCACTTTGTGTAGAGGATAACCCCGTGATGTCAGTTTTCACCAACCAATCACGCAGGTCAAACATTCGAGGTGGAAATAGATCATTACAGTTATTGCAACGTGAATCCAAGTGGATATATGAGCTCCAAACTTTGGCACCTAAGGGGTTGAATGAGAACCTAGGATTACACTGTTTTTTATGAACAAATCGGTGGTTCTTTAAGTTGATAAAGTATTAGTGTAAGATTACAGTAACCAGTGACAACATGTGTTAGCATGTTGCCAATATATGTTACATGCTTACCTTATCTGTGTCTATGTTGTATTTGTGCATTGCATTCTGTTTTTAAAATTTCTGTGTATGTTTTACATGTGTTTTGTTTTTTTGTTTGGCAGCACTGTCACACCTGTTTTTTTAATTATGCCCCGGGCAGGTAGGATGGCGGGATGACGTCACTAGTGGGCGTCAGAAACGCCAGGTCCACGCCGGGTCTCTTTGCACACTGGGAGGGGATAAAAGGTATGTGTTGTTGTATGTATATATAACCTGAAGACGGAGTAAATAAACTTCGAAACGTTGTTAGTTCTTGCAAACCTGCTTTTGTCTTGTTTATGACACCGGAGTGCCGCCGACAATACGCTATTGATGACCCGCTGCCATACGGGTTTAGGAGGGCACCGGCCAGTGAGTATCGTTTGGTTGGGAGTGCTGCTGCATTCATTTGTATACATGGACAAGCGTGCTGGCAGGTAGCTGCATGTCCAGAGCTTAAGCACCCACGCTGCTGTATATTCATCTCCTCCTTCAGTGTGTTTGATTCAGTGGTCAGCTGAGAATGGCTGAACCAAGTGTGTCGGTAGGCACAGATCTAGTGGAGCATGTGAACTTATCACTCCTTACACAAGGAACCACCCTCACCTTCTCTGAGGCAGAAGCTGAAGTTATTCTGCGCGACCGTGGGCTGAAAGATGACACTGATGTACAATCTGCAGATATGCTGTACCGTGAATGGCTTAAATTAAAGCAAAAAGAAGTTGACTACTTATATCACGGTATAACGTTGAGTGATTACTACAAGGAAAAACGCATACCACGTGGTTTCAGAATACGGAATGCCCCCACGATTGGGCGATATAATACTGCATTCTGTAAACGTTGGATAGCAATCCTCAATAAATGCAGTTTTGATCTTCTGCTTCTCGTGATTGAGGAATCTACCCGTGAGCTAACAGTTGCCAGAGATAAGATTTCTGCGTTTGAACAGAAACATAAGAATACTATTACCAGCGATACACGCTGTAATTGGTTGGAGAAATTAGAAAACCAAATTACAGCCTACAGAAAAGACCTTATTCAGTTTAAACGAAACAAACTTGCCAAGGTTAATGCCGATTACGAGCAAAATCGGGTATACCTCTGGGCCTGTGGCACACGTAATGACAGACCACGGTATTTCCGACCACGGAATTACAAACAGCTGTGGCAGTCGGATTCATCAGCGGATAAAAACACTAATAGTGACTCTGACATTACTTCGGACGCCACCACATCATCTTCACGGTCCCCTTTAGGAGTACGAAGTCGTACCACAGGTGCCGACAAAGGCGGTGGACGCGCAGAGGTGGTCAGTGGAAAAGGGCGAGGCCGTGGCAGAGTGGGTCGTCCTCCACTGTACCGCAAGAAATAGTATTTAATCTGTCGACACATAACTTCACTCCCACGGAACTACAGGTACTTAGAAAGGGACTTTCGTTTGTACCTACAGTGAAGTTTGATCCGTTTAAGTGGGAAATTGAGAAATACAAGCTCAATCGGCAGTTGAAATTGCATGAACATTTCCATGGTACTAAACAGACTTCAACCTCAGTTGAGGTGGACTCATTACCTCCTAAATTAGCCAAATTACAAAAACGCAGTAAGTTTGATCCCATTTCTAACAATGCCACCATTAAGACTTACAGTCGGCTATTGAATAATGATGTGGCTGGTGTAATTAATTCTAATTTTGATTTGAGGTGTTACAACAACTTAAGTAAGGTTGAATTTGAAGCTCTTAGAGATTTATCATCCTATTCTGATATCATAATACGCCCCGCCGACAAAGGTGGGGGTATTGTGATACAGGATTTGGATGTATATAAAAATGAATTATGTCGTCAATTGAGTGATGCATCTGTATGCAGGGTGTTGAAGGGGGATCCCACACACATTTTTGCTCAAAGTTTGCATGACAAATTACAAAGTGCTGTAGATCTTGGTATTATTGCAAAGTCATTGATGCGAGCTTTAATTGTTGAATATCCTAAGGTCCCCTTGTTATATTCATTACCCAAGATACACAAGCGATTGGATAAACCGCCGGGTCGCCCAATCATTTCTGCCCGCAACGGGCTGTTTCAGAATGTTGCCACTTATCTTGATTCTTTGCTGCAACCGTGCATAGTAGATAGGGAGAGATATTTACTAGACACTACTTCGTTTATTAGGCATTTAAAAAATCTTGGTGAGATTCCATGTGAAAGCATGTTGTGCAGCATTGATATTGCCAGTCTATATACAGTGATCCCTAATGAGGCTGGATTACAAGCTGTACGTAAATTAATTTTGGGTAATCCTCTATATGATGGACCCGATGTGGACTTTGTTATAGATCTATTAGCCATGACTCTCACACACAATTATTTTCTATTCGATGGCAGATTTTATCTGCAAACATCTGGGTGTGCGATGGGGTCCCCGGTGGCCCCGTCATATGCAAATTCTTACATGTTCATGGTTGAGCAGGAAATTTTTTTTGACAGGGTTAATGTGTCTGAGCACATCATCTTATATTTACGTTACATCGATGACGTCTTTGTCATCTGGACGGGATCTGAGGATCAATTAAGTGATGTTATCAATGCACACAATCGATCTGAACATCCCATTAAATTCACGTGTGAGATGAGCAGGGAAAATGTCAAGTTTCTTGATGTATTGGTAAAATGTAATAACGGCATCATTTCGACAGATCTGTACTATAAAAATACTGATCGCAATACACTACTTCATTTTTCCAGCTTCCACCCCCTTCCATCAAAATATGGATTACCGTACTCCCAGTTCTTACGAGCTGTGAGAATCTGTAGTGATAAAAATGATGCCACTGTTCAGATTGATGACATGATCACTAAATTCAGACAAAGGGGCTACCCTCTTGAGAAACTATTATTGGCCAAACAGAAAGCACTCGAGATGGATAGACCAGTACTGTTGTCCCAGAAACAAAAGAAAAGTGGTAGTTCTCGATTGCCTTGGGTGAATCATTTTAACAGCAAAAGTGGTATAATTTCTAAAACTGCCAAATCACTATGGCCCATGATTCAATCTGATCAAGATTTGAATTTGTCGGAGACATCTATCATGCCGACATACACAAGAGGCAAAAACCTGCGTGATTGGTTGGTGAAAACTGACATCACGGGGTTATCCTCTACACAAAGTGAACAGAATATGTTCCTAGCTTTACGCAAGGGGTGTTTCAGGTGTCTAAATTGCACCACATGTAGATCACTATTGACGGGGAGTACATTTAATCACCCCTTTAGTGGCAAGAAATATACAATCAATTTCAGAGTGACGTGCACGACAAAATATATTATTTACCTGATTAGTTGCCCCTGCGGACTCCATTATGTCGGCAAAACTGACTGCACATTAAGGGAAAGGATGGCCAATCACAAAATGGCAATCAGAAAGGCTATACTGAATGGTACTAGTGACCAACCAGTGGCACGGCACTTTGCTGTGGCACGGCACAGTGTAGCCTGTTTAAAATATATCATCATTGACCATATACCATCAAACATTCGAGGTGGAAATAGATCATTACAGTTATTGCAACGTGAATCCAAGTGGATATATGAGCTCCAAACTTTGGCACCTAAGGGGTTGAATGAGAACCTAGGATTACACTGTTTTTTATGAACAAATCGGTGGTACTTTAAGTTGATAAAGTATTAGTGTAAGATTACAGTAACCAGTGACAACATGTGTTAGCATGTTGCCAATATATGTTACATGCTTACCTTATCTGTGTCTATGTTGTATTTGTGCATTGCATTCTGTTTTTAAAATTTCTGTGTATGTTTTACATGTGTTTTGTTTTTTTGTTTGGCAGCACTGTCACACCTGTTTTTTTAATTATGCCCCGGGCAGGTAGGATGGCGGGATGACGTCACTAGTGGGCGTCAGAAACGCCAGGTCCACGCCGGGTCTCTTTGCACACTGGGAGGGGATAAAAGGTATGTGTTGTTGTATGTATATATAACCTGAAGACGGAGTAAATAAACTTCGAAACGTTGTTAGTTCTTGCAAACCTGCTTTTGTCTTGTTTATGACACCGGAGTGCCGCCGACAATACGCTATATATATATATATATATATATTTATTATGGGGTGTTTTTTTTTAGAGTGTTGGCCAAGTTTGGACTAGCTGACGTGAACAACATGGTCACCGTAATTGGCAGCTTATTAAAATAATGTCGAATGTTGTTGAAAATTCTGAAACTTTGCCTGCGACTGCAGCATTGGCAGTGGGAAGGAAATGGAGATATTATTTATGGACTGTCACAATCCTGACTAAAATCCTATCATTTGGTGACTTACCTCTGCCGTCTGTCCTGTAACCTGCGTGTGTTCTGCTGGCTGGGATAAACAGCTCCAGCATCATGAGTTCTCTGCGTGCTGAGCTCACTCTCTTCTTACGAGTTCATCTGTAGTGATTAACCTTCTGTGTGAATTCAGAACTGGTGTGCCTGCATAGCAATGATTGAGGATTCTCATGCTGTCCTATACTTCCGCATACCTCCCAACATGACCCTCTCCAGGAGGGACAGAATGCTCTGCTCCTGGACTTCCCTCTCAATTTATGATTGCCATCACCTGTGGTGTAACACCTTTCTTATCCATTTACCTGTCCAAAACAGGTGCAGGCAATCATAAATTAAGAAAAAAGTCCAGTAGCAGAGCATTGTGTCCCTCCTGGAGAGGGTCATGTTGGGAGGTATACTTCCGTTCTAGCATCCACAAGTCCAGTGGTTACCAGATATATCTTCCTGTTCTCCCGGGACCTGCGGCCATTATTGCCTGTCTATGCACACACCACGCCGGAGTTCCCTCCACAACCAGCTATGGTCATCGCTATGACAGTTCCTGGTCAGCTGACCTTCCAGGGTCCAATCCGGATTCACTTACGCATCATGTGAGCCACTCATCCACTCAGCTGCAAGCACCGGGTACAAATTCCAGGTCTCAGCAGTAACAAGATGTCAGTGCTTTGGTGTCTCTCAGCCTGGAGTGAGCTCCAGAACCTCCTGCTGGTAATAGACTCAGTGCAAGTTACCATCCCCCACACTGCCCGACTCCCTGGATGATTTAAAGGGCCATCGCTGCCACTACATCCTGGCATCTCCAGACTCACTGGAAGTCCTCCAGTGACCCAGAGGGACAGTCCTATATCCCTAGCGGCCTTAGAAACTTTGCTGGTTCTTGCAGTATCCACTGTGCAGAACCACCGCATTCCACCACCAGTGTTCCAGTACCCATAGCTGGTCACCTTTCCTCATAGAGTACACTGCCTGACTGCCACGTCTGGACGAGCGGATCATTCACTAAGCCAGCCTGATTCTGCTCACTGCGCTCAAGACCCAACCCAGTGTCCAGTACTAGTCCGGGTTCACAATGACCTCAGCCGTGACATGGACACACTTCAGTTATTGTAAAACTGAAAGAAAGACATAGTGTATTATGTCCAGTGAGGATGGAGTGCTGTGTGGAATTAAGATGGCTGGAAAAAAATCGACACATTTAAAGAGACACTTGAAGACACGCCATCCTTCTGTGTTTTCTAAGGTAAATATGACTTCTTGTATGTGTTGATTGATTGACATTTCAATAACATAACATTGCTAAAGGAAAACTGTCATATATTGGCCTGCCCTGTATGTACTGTCATATATTGGCCTGCCCTGTATGTACTGTCATATATTGGCCTGCCCTGTATGTACTGTCATATATTGGCCTGCCCTGTATGTACTGTCATATATTGGCCTGCCCTGTATGTACTGTCATATATTGGCCTGCCCTGTATGTACTGTCATATATTGGCCTGCCCTGTATGTACTGTCATATATTGGCCTGCCCTGTATGTACTGTCATATATTGGCCTGCCCTGTATGTACTGTCATATATTGGCCTGCCCTGTATGTACTGTCATATCTTGGCCTGACTGTATGTACTATGAACAATTCCAGTGGCACAGGACAGCAGTGTTGGACAGGGGTCAGGAGGGAAGGCGGTCAACATCCCGCTGGACGGGATCCCAGCGGTCGAAATACCGACGCCGGAATCCCGACCGCCACAATCCCAACATATTCTATCTCCGTGGGTGTCCACGACACCCATAGAGGGAGAATATAATAGTGTGCCGAGCGTGGCGAGGCACCGAGCCCGCAAGGGGCTGCGTTCCGCTCGCCACCCCTGTCGGGATTGTGCGGTCGGGATTCCGGCGTCGGGATTTCGACCGCCGGGATCCCGTCCAGCGGGATTACGTACTGATCCCGTCAGGAGGAGGAGAATGTGGAAGTGAAGAGAATATATGTGTGAGGTAGAGTTGGGAGGACTGTGTAGGGTGGGTATGTAATTAGATAGCTTGTGTAGCCTATGTCAGTGGTTCTGGAATTTGATAAGCTGCCCTGAAGAGGCGAGTTGTCAGGAAATGCTTAAACTTGGAGGTTTGGAGTTGAGAGACTAGTAGGAGAGTCTTCTTATGTGTGTGGATGACTGGATGGAATCTGTGACAGAATGTAACATGATTTTGGGTCAAAACATACTGAATGTGGGAAACAAAAGGACAATTCAAAGAGTCAAGGATGACACCACCCAGGCGGCGAGCTTGTGGGGTTTACTGTATAGAGTTAACTACAGGCCAGTTCAGGGCAGCATCCAGTGACGTGGACCAATACAGAGAGTGATAATAACTCTGGGGAGGAACATTGGGGGTAATTCCAAGCTGATCGCAGCAGGACATTTTTTAGCAGTTGGACAAAACCATGGCCCTCATTCCGAGTCGTTCGCTCGGTATTTTTCATCGCATCGCAGTGAAATTCCGCTTAGTGCGCATGCGCAATATTCGCACTGCGACTGCGCCAAGTATCTTTGCTATGAAGAAAGTATTTTTACTCACGGCTTTCTCATCGCTCCGGCGAACGTAATGTGATTGACAGGAAATGGGTGTTACTGGGCGGAAACACGGCGTTTTATGGGCGTGTGGCTGAAAACGCTACCGTTTCCGGAAAAAACGCAGGAGTGGCCGGAGAAACGGGGGAGTGGTTGGGCGAACGCTGGGTGTGTTTGTGACGTCAAACCAGGAACGACAAGCACTGAACTGATCGCACAGGCAGAGTAAGTCTGGAGCTACTCTAAAACTGCTAAGTAGTTTGTGCTCGCAATATTGCGAATACATCGGTCGCAATTTTAAGATGCTAAGATACACTCCCAGTAGGCGGCGGCTTAGCGTGTGTAACTCTGCTAAATTCGCCTTGCGACCGATCAACTCGGAATGAGGGCCCATGTACACTGCAGGGGAGGCAGATGTAACATGTGCAGAGAGAGTTAGATTTGGGTGGGTTATTTTGTTTCTGTGCAGGGTAAATACTAGCTGCTTTATTCTTACACTGCAATTTAGATTGCAGATTGAACACACCACACCCAAATCTAACTCTCTCTGCACATGTTACATCTGCCTCCCCTGCAGTGCACATGGTTTTGCCCAACTGCTAACAAAATTCCTGCTGCAATCAGCTTGGAATTACCCCCATAGTTCACATAGACTGATTATGAAGTAATTCTATGGGCTCAGCTTTACCAATAATATAAAACACTTCTTTAATCCTCCAGATTCCGGAGACTATCACTGTACAGAAAACAGGCTGGAAAATATAAACAGACAACTCTTCCGAATGTGATTGATTTGGCTTCAAACTAAAATCCAGAAGCAAAAGAAGAACAAACTAAAGAGAGAGCTGTAGCCTTGTGGATAGGTGGTCGTGGTCTGCCAGCCCGGCCGGTGGCTGCGCATTGTGCGCAACAACTCTATGTCATGAGAATCGCTCCATAGAGCTAAATAGCTACAGTATATACAGTATTATCATATGATGAGATGCATCCGTACTGCTGAGTTTTATTGGGAGTAGTAGTGCTTCTGTACTACTACTTATTACTAGTATCAGGATCAGCCGGGTTGTATTTTTCTAGTGACTGATTTTTGTATTCTTTCATCAGTGACCTGTGGTGAGGTCAGTGGTTGGGGGGGCGCTGGCAGCTAACCAAAAACACCCCCCTCAAAAAAAAAAAAAAGTGTATCCTTCCCCCGTCCCCCCCACATACATCACCAAAACCAGCACCAGGCTGAACCAGCCAGGGGGTAATAATGCCATAACATTAATTACCCCTCAAAGCCAGTCTCTGCCATAACAGCCAGTCAGCCCAGAGCTGGAATTCCTCAGAAAGTGGGGACCCCAAAAAATAAAAATGGGGTCCCCCCTCCTGAGCAACAACCAGCACTGGGCTGATAGTCCGGTGTTATGCCCCACACCCCTGGTGGCGGTGGGTGCGGGGTTCATGGCATGCTTATATTGTTCTTTATAGGCAGCCCACAGGTCCCAGCAGGCCTGCCCTAGCATGCCGGCACTTGGAGAACCACAAGTGCCAGCATGCACATACATTAAGGGCCCGCTGGCACCTGTAGTCCACCTGTAAAGGATAGTTATATTGTTCTTTAAGGGAGGCCTACAGGTCCCAGCAAGCCTGCCCCAGCATGCCGGCACTTGGAGAACCACAAGTGCCAGCATGCCCGGACGTAAAGGGCCCGCTGGCACCTGTAGTCCTCCTGTGAAGAAAATATTAAAATAAAAACACCACGTTTATAAAAAAAAAAAAGTTTTATTGATCTGGGTCTTCATCTGGGGGGCGGCGGCCTTTAAGCTATTTTCATGACCGCCGCCTTCCCAGTGCTTCCGGTGTCTTCACCTGGGGCGTGGCGGCCTTTAAGCTATTTTCATGGCCGCCGCCCATCCAGGACTTCCACTGCGTTTTCTTTCTTCAGGAGCTCTTCACCCAGAGCCGTAACTACGTGTGTGCCAAGGGGGCTTGGCACACAACGCAGTTGCCCAGGGGGCGCACGGCCAGCGGCATGTAATGAGTCAAATTGACTCATTACATGCCGCCTCTGTGTGCGCCGTGCGCCGCGCTGGAGGAGAGAGACCAGCGCCGGAGGCAGCGGACAAGGAGGAGGAGGGAGGGGGAGCAGGGAGCCGCAGCAGCGCTATGTTATTGGTAGTAAGCGCCGCTGCAGCATCCCCCTCTCCTTCCGTATTGGCTGCCCGGCAGCCAATACAGAAGGAGAGGGGGATGCTGCAGCGGCGCTTACTACCAATAACATAGCGCTGCTGCGGCTCCCTTCTCCCCCTCCCTCCTCCTCCTCCTCCTCCTTCTCATCTCACTGCCGCCACCGAGGGAGCAGCACGAGGAGCCTGTCAGCGGGGAGAAGGTAAGTATATTCCCCCCCCCCCTCTCTCTCTCTCTCTCTCTCTCTGTCTCTGTCTCTCTCTCTCTATCTCTCTCTCGGACACCGCCTGCCGCAATGTGTAAAAAATGGGACTGGCTGCCGCAATGTGTAAAAAATGGGACTGGCTGCCGCAATGTGTGAAAAATGGGACTGGCTGCCGCAATGTGTAAAAAAGGGGGATGGCTGCCGCAATGTGTAAAAAATGGGACTGGCTGCCGCAATGTGTAAAATGGGACTGGCTGCCGCAATGTGTAAAAAAGGGGGATGGCTGCCGCAATGTGTAAAAAATGGGACTGGCTGCCGCAATGTGTAAAATGGGACTGGCTGCCGCAATGTGTAAAAAATGGACTGGCTGCCGCAATGTGTAAAAAAGGGGGATGGCTGCCGCAATGTGTAAAAAATGGGACTGGCTGCCGCAATGTGTAAAAAATGGGACTGGCTGCCGCAATGTGTAAAATGGGACTGGCTGCCGCAATGTGTAAAAAATGGGACTGGCTGCCGCAATGTGTAAAATGGGACTGGCTGCCGCAATGTGTAAAATGGGACTGGCTGCCGCAATGTGCAAAAAATGGGGACTGGCTGCCGCAATGTGTAAAATGGGGTCCTGGCTGCCGCAATGTGTAAAATGGGACTGGCTGCCGCAATGTGTAAAAAATGGGGACTGGCTGCCGTAATGTGTAAAAAGGGGGACTGGCTGCCGCAATGTGTATAAAGGGGGACACCGTCTGCCGTAATGTGTAAAAACGGGGACGCTGTCTGCTGTAATTGTAAAAAAGGGACGCTGTCTGCCGCAATGTGTAAAAAGAAGGACCGGCTGCCGCAATGCGTTAAAAGGGAGACTGGCTGCTGTAATGTGTAAAAAGGGGGACTGGCTGCCGCAATGTGTAAAAAGGGTCTATCTGCCGCAATGTGTAAAAAGGGGGACTGGCTGCCGCAATGTGTAAAAAGGGGGACGCTGTCTGCTGTAATGTATAAAAGGGGCTCTACCTGGTGTAGTGGCGCTACTGTGCAGCGTAATTTGAATAATGTAGACTACTGTGCACCGTAGTATGAATTGCAATTATTTTGTGGCCCCGCCCCTTCCCCGTGAAAGCCACACCCCTAAAAAATTTGGCACACCTACGGTGCGCTCTGCCCCTATCTTACATGGGGGGGGGGGGGCGCCACTGTCGTTTCTTGCACACAGCGCTAAAATGCCTAGTTACGGCACTGTCTTCACCGCTCCTCCTCCGCCGTCGGACTGACGCCGCTCCCTCGCGCTGACTTATATAAGTCAGCCTGAGGGGGGCGCGGGCAATGATGTGGCGAGCCGTGATTGGCTCACGGCGGCCATCTTGAATTTAAAAAATGATGCAGAGGTGCCATTTTTGAAACTGGTACCGCTCTGCAGAATGGTAGGCAGGGATCTCAGATCCCTGCCTGCTGCTAATACAATCACCTCTGCCGCCACCGATGCCCACACCTCTGCCACCACCAATGCCCACACCTCTGCCACCACCAATGCCCACACCTCTGCCACCACCAATGCCCGCACCTCTGCCACGCCCACACTGGGATGACAGCGGATCCAGTGACGGATCCGCTGTCCAGTCACTCTGGCCACACTGACAGGGACGTGGTTTCATGTGTTGAATGCACGTCCCTCTGTCACAGCGGCACCTCTAATGGTTCCGCTTTCAGTGTATTTTCAATGGGCTTTTACAGCCCGAAGCACGGTCCTACGCCCGCCCGCCCTTCCCACTCCTAAAACAGTATGTTCTATCAGTATGTGTATGTATGTACATTACTTCTTACATCTTGTTGTGTGACCTTAGTGAATTACTACTAGTACTTTCATTAAAGAACAATTGTATTCTTGGATTGATATTTGCAGAAAATAAAAGACCTGCTGTGAATGAAATATTATTGTGCTGCACGTGTTACCTAGATTACTAAACACATAGTGACAGGTATACAAGGTACTCAAGGGAATAATAGAGAAATGTTCTTCATTAAAATGCAAAGTTATGACTAAAATGAGACTAAAATGTTATCTGAGAGACACTGACTAAAATCTTCACTAAGACGAAAAGAAAAAAAAGACTAAAATGTGACTCAGTCAAATTTTAAGAAAGTGTCTAAAACTAACTTGAAAATTCTTGACAAAATTAACACTGATGGGGGGGGGCTTGTGCATGAGGAGGAGACTGGTCAGAGGGGCATTACCACCTTTACTGGGGTGGTTGGAGGTGCACAGTGTTGGCTGTACTGCCAGTACATAGTCCTCAGCACCTCGTCAGCATGTCTCCCCCTGCCATCGCCGCTCCAGTCTAGGGGTCTGGGAGCCCACACCACTGACGCGCCCTCTGGTGGATGTAGAGGCAGCAGCAGTGGTACTGGCTCTCCAAAGAGCTGTCTTAGAGGGTAATTGTTAGAAAGTAGACGGGCAGTAGCGGCCAGTGCCCGCCGGCTTATCGTTCATTTCCCCCTACACTAGAATGTTTAGTTGGGAAGAAGCAGGCATGTGTGATTGTCCCAACTAGTTGTAATGACCATTCTCTGTGTGTTGGAGCAAAGGATTGATTATCATTTGCTCCCACATACTGCCCGATTCTCATTCCATCCAGCAAACTCATTGGCTGGTAAGAATGATATGGTTCTGGTGTGTGGCCAATTCACCTGTGTGATTGTGTGGATAATTGTGTCCGTGTGTATAGCAACTGAATGTAATCATGTCAGCCAGGGCATTGTGTTTTCTGGGTCACCTGAGATGCTCCGAGACAGAGGGAAGCTGAACACACCCCTGTAGCCATAGGCTATTCTGTGGGGTTACCCGCTTGTATTGGGATGTTATTCACTGACCTGAGGCTATGAGGTGATGCTCTGCCAAGAGTAGCATCTGAGTGTATGGCCGGACCTCTTCTCTCCAAGCTAATGGAGCCTGTATCCTTACTCACCAGTAATGTAAGGAGTATTAAAGACCAGTTTATGTGATATTTATGTCACACCTGAGGACTGGATCTGGCTGGAGCAGGTACAGAGTGGTATGGAGAAAGCTAGGAGGCTTGATCCAACTTCTGCTCATGAAGCTATGAAGCAGGGAAATGTACCGTGCTGTGGACTTTACAGAATATAAATATTACGTTGGTGTCCTAGCAGAGGCTAGCCTGAAGGCATGATCTGCTAGATATTAGCTGAAGACTTTATTATACTGGAACTGCTTGCAGAACAGGAGGACCAGGATCCTATTAGAAACCAGAATGGGGTCAGTGACTACTAGTACTGTAACAGGCTTGGCAACCGGACTGGAGTCAGACACTACTAGTACTGTAACAGGCTTGGCAACCGGACTGGAGTCAGACACTACTGGAACTGGAACAGGCTTGGCAACCGGACTGGAGTCGGACACTACTGGAACTGGAACAGGCTTGGCAACCGGACTGGAGTCGGACACTACTGGAACTGGAACAGGCTTGGCAACCGGACTGGAGTCGGACACTACTGGAACTTGAACAGGCTTGGCAACCGGACTGGAGTCAGACACTACTAGTACTGTAACAGGCTTGGCAACCGGACTGGAGTCAGACACTACTAGTACTGTAACAGGCTTGGCAACCGGACTGGAGTCAGACACTACTGGAACTGGAACAGGCTTGGCAACCAGACTGGAGTCAGACACTACTGGTACTGTAACAGGCTTGGAAACCGGACTGGAGTCAGACACGACTGGAACTGGAACAGGCTTGGAAACCAGACTGGAGTCAGACACTACTGGAACTGGAACAGGCTTAGGAACCGGACTGGAGTCAGACACTACTGGTACTGTAACAGGCTTGACAACCGGACTGGAGTCGGACACTACTGGTACTGTAACAGGCTTGACAACTGGACTGGAGTCAGACACTACTGATACTGTAACAGGCTTGACAACCGGACTGGAGTCAGACACTACTGGTACTGTAACAGGCTTAAGAACCGGACTGGAGTCAGACACTACTGGTACTGTAACAGGCTTGGCAACCGGACTGGAGTCAGACACTACTGGAACTGGAACCAGCTTGGCAACCAGACTGTACTCGGAGACTAATGGAACTTGAACCAGCTTGGTAACTGGACTGGAGTTTGAAAGTAACCAGACTGGTTGTTGCGATCAGCTGACTGGATGCAGCACACTGAGAGGCTGAGGGTAGTCAGGTGACAGAGTCCAACATGGCTGCACTTGGAGGGAACCCATGTATGGAACTGAAGCGCCAGCATGCTGCAGAGGTGCACAGAAGGGAACATCTTGTCATGCAGAACATTGTGCCAGGGAAGCAGCATGCCACAGGGTGTGGCACCTAGAGACACCAATATACTGCGGGGAGGGAAGTGCAGAACCTGCGGGAGTGGACCTCAGCGCCAGCCAGGACAGACAGCGCAATGGTAAGAAACACCCAGAGTGCTGCAGGAGTCTTCTCTTCCTCAGTCCCACAGACAGCAGTATGATTGTCCCTCCTATCGGTCTGTTGGGGGTGTGTGTAGGTCTGCACGGGTCACCATTATTATTATGGGATTCTGTTCAGGAATTTGCAGCAGAATGAGCAGGTGAGTCCATTAGGCTTATATGTGTATTTACATACCAAGGTAAGGATGGGGATCAGAGCTTTTCCAGAGCCTACAGCCACAAGCTCCCAACAACCAGTGCAGTAGTGATGGTGGGAGATTGTCCCCTAGAGGACAGCCCCAGCAGCACTGGTAAGATGGACCTACTCAGGGGAATGGTACCTGAAGCATCATTGTGGGATGTTGTGGCCGCCATGAGGTCTGGATCTGTTTCTTTTAGGCTAATGGTAGTCAACAGACGTGTGACTTATAGGGGAATAGTGAAGCTGGGATGAGAGAGGTGATCTGGAGGAGACCAAGAGTACTCGAAAAGGAACGTTTAGGAAGATTCCAGATGAATCATCTTCCATTTCAAGGAGGAGAACCTGGAAGAGGGTAAGAAATGGAACCTGCACTCTGGCAATACGCCCCTGACCGAGCGGAGAGAGGAGAATGGTGAGAAGAGGACATCAGAGACTACTATAGGGACCTCAGTACCATGGTCCTGTCAGGTGTCACACAGCCATGGCAGCTCCCTGACACTTTGAGGCTCAATGCTTTACACCAGGCAGGGCCAGGGGCATGATGGTCTCCCAGAGGAGCTCTATGTAGCACTGTCCTGTATAGTCACCCTAACACTTTATTAACACTTATGATTTTCCCTATCACTTTGTATATATTTTTGTATTTTAATCACACCACTTACATAGCACTTCTGTGCTTCTTATTAACCCTTATTAATTCTCACCTGTGTGCTGACCTGGGGTAGCCGACCTGTGCCGACGTGATGGGGTCCTGCACCCCGGACCCATACCTAGTATTAGGGACCCCCAGTGACGGAGAAGCCTTGTCGATCGGCCTGGGGGTTTAACCCTATATCTGCAGATATACGCAACTAAGATCTCCGTATTATCTGACTATTATGTAGTAATATTTTTCACTTGGTGTGCATTAGGGAACACAAATTGTTTTTAGTCCCCGCTGTGCGACAGGTGTGTAAGGTGATGTCACACACACATACAAATACACACAGCATTGGGGATATAGATGTGACTGTGTGTAGTCCCTGCTGTGCAGCAGGTGTGTAAGGTGATGTTACACACACACACACACACACACACACACACACACTTGCCTACCTGCCCCTCTCCATGAGCTGGGTAATTGATAAGAAAGGTGTTTCACCACACGTGATGGCAATCATACATTACCAGGAAAGTCCAGGAACAGAGCATTTTCTCCCTCATGGAGAGGGTCAGGTAGGCAAGCATGACACACACACACACACACACACACACACACACACACCTCCCCCCCCCCCCAACTGGGGGGGGTGTAGATGTGAGTGTGCGGCAGCTGGGAGGGGGTTACACACACAGCACTGGGGGGGGGGTATAGATGTGAGTGTGCGGCGGCTGGGAAGGGGTTACACACACAGCACTGGGGGGTATAGATGTGAGTGTGCGGAGGCTGGGAAGGGGTTACACACACAGCACTGGGGGGGGGGGTATAGATGTGAGTGTGCGGCGGCTGGGAAGGGGTTACACACACAGCACTGGGGGGGTGTAGATGTGAGTGTGCGGAGGCTGGGAAGGGGTTACACACACAGCACTGGGGGGGTGTAGATGTGAGGCGGCTGGGAAGGGGTTACACACATAGCACTGGGGGGGTGTAGATGTGAGTGTGCGGCGGCTGGGAAGGGGTTACACACATAGCACTGGGGGGGTGTAGATGTGAGGCGGCTGGGAAGGGGTTACACACACAGCACTGGGGGGGTGTAGATGTGAGTGTGCGGCGGCTGGGAAGGGGTTACACACACAGCACTGGGGGGGTGTAGATGTGAGTGTGCGGCGGCTGGGAAGGGGTTACACACACAGCACTAGGGGGGGGGGTATAGATGTGAGTGTGCGGCGGCTGGGAAGGGGTTACACACACAGCACTGGGGGGGGGGTATAGATGTGAGTGTGCGGAGGCTGGGAAGGGGTTACACACACAGCACTGGGGGGGGTATAGATGTGAGTGTGCGGAGGCAGGGAAGGGGTTACACACACAGCACTGGGGGGGGTGTAGGTGTGAGTGTGCGGCGGCTGGGAAGGGGTTACACACACAGCACTGGGGGGGGTGTAGATGTGAGTGTGCGGCGGCTGGGAAGGGG